>NC_139159.1:16224428-17424428 GCF_964270905.1 Leucopleurus acutus | reverse complement strand
AATTTTCTTGGAAGACTTCGAGGAGAGTCTCAACTTTTGGAGGAGGCTTTGTGCATAGAGAAGAGAAGAAGAGGTCGTGTCAAGGGAACAGTATATTCAACGGCTTGGAGGTCTGACCGTGTGGGTCATTACTGCGGGATAGTGAGTAATTTGTGACCAAGGCATGGGATGTGTATGGGGAGGTGAGGAAGTTGGGGACCCCCCCTTAAAAAGGGTTTATGACAAAGATAGGCAGCAAATCTCTTCGTGTTATAGTTTAAACACAACTTCATATCAGTAAAAGTAGGAAAAAAGGAAGCAGTATAATGTTCATGACCACTCTTTTTAGAAAAAGGTTTATCTTTCCAAATATTCAAGAGCATAATAATTCCTTTGGGTCATGGTCAATTTCTGGACACTGAGCTCCCCATTCAAGAAGAACTCTAGAAAGCAGAGGGGTCTTCCTTTTACAATTACATAGAGGCAAGACTGGTGATCATTTATAAGAAGGCTTTCTGGCAAATGGAGGTGGGACTCTTGAATATTTTCTTGATCTTGGGAGGAAAGAAATTTAAAAACAACACTTCAAGATAAAATAGATAGGACAAAGAGTAAATCTACAGAAGTTTTTGTTTCCTTACTCTTATCATTCAAATAACTTCCATGAATTAGTAGTATGTGCGTGCAAAGAATCCACTGGAAAATTATTTCTAGCTATTTACAAGGTTGCTCTATTTCATAATTGTAAGCTTTCAAATGGACATTAATAATGAACTCCAAATGCCAAATGAAAAACTCAATGCATGTCATAAGTCATAGGGCTTCCAGTCCATTCCAGTCTTTATATCTGCTACTCAGTTAATGATGACACTTAAGCAAATTAGAAACTACGGCAAAAAAAAGGAAACTTAATTTGAGAATGCGCTTTGGGATAACGCTAGAGTGGTTGAAAAAACGATGGAGGTTCTGGAACCCCTAGGACATCTCCTGAGGGATTTGGTGCGTCAATTTCAAGTTTGGTTCTCTGAGCCTCTCCCAGAGGATGAGTTCTGTCCAGTTCTGGCTCCTGACCCACTCAGAAAGGTCCTCAAAGAAAGAACAAGTTTCTGGAATAAAAGAAAGACTGTTGGCAATTCAACCTTTCCTCTTTGGCGATCACAACGAGAGGTAGAACACATACTCATAACAGAATGGCTTAATTTAAATGACAAGAGGAGATAATGAAACATAAATACAAAAACATAATTCCAATTCCAAGGAGAGATGAAAATTAGCATCAATTCCCCACTTGGGCCCCTTCTGTGTTAACAGAGTCTGTACTGCCCAAGGAATCACAGGGCTGGCCATTATCTTGGAAAAGGAATTTATTATGAGCGTAATGATGTGTGTTCTCAACCATTTTGTGGATTTTAGTTTTCAATGCCCCTCTTTCATGTTTCTTGAGTTTTTCTGGGACAAGATCTCTCCCTCCCACAGGACTACACATGGCCAAATTCATTTTACATTGGATGACAAATTGCATTTGAATTTGTAGAGTTGAAAGGTCAAGGCTGTTCTCTGTTAGTCAGCCAGGCTCCCTCCTGGTGTTTCAGTCATGAGACTGTGTTTGAAGGTCCTCTGAGCCGCTGCCTCCTCCAATCCTCATGAATACCTAATTCTGCCCTGACTTGTATTCCTAATTACTGACTCTACCCGCAGGAGGGGATCATGCCAGGGGATTGACAAAATAAACTGCAGCGGGCCCAGCTCCATATTATTCATCCTGGGGCAGTCAATAGTCAACCATAACCCAGAATTTTGAAAAAGGTCCATTTTCTGAGCCCGTGTCTTGCCCCAAGCTGTCAAGCAGGGAATGCTCCGTGAGAATCAGCCTCTTTGCCAGAGCTCTATACGTCCAAAACATTAATTAGCAGGGAATTCCCTGATGGTCCAGTGGTTAGGACTCTGCGCTTTCACCGTTCAATCCCTGGTCGGGGAACTAAGATGTGCAACTGTGAAATGCATGAAGGATGTCTCTAATCTGAGTAGCCCGTGGGCCCACCAGCCTTTAGCACATAACCTTTACCTAGTGGAGAAGGTTTTGTTGTGCTAAATTGACATTAATTGGATTAAAAGTGACTGACCCCAAGGTGCGTCGATCTCCTATGAGGACTCTGTCATGTCTCCGCGTGTGCTATGTATAAACATCACGCTGCATACATACAAATGCACATGAAGAGAAAACACACATCACTCAGACCGTGCTCATTTGAAATGTTGTGCCATTCACACAGATACTAGTTAGAATTTAATTTTGTACTCTCTGCAATAAAATGAGTTTTCATAGACCCTTAGTAGTATAACAGAGATTATAAGTAAAATACTCAGGAAAAATTTTTTTCCAAGTACTTACAAGCTCTAGCAGAAAGACAAACAACTGAAATGCTGATTCAAGTCATTTTTACATGGTCATTTAAGGAGATCCTTTCAAGATGTTTACTAGGTTATATTAAGAGTTGTTTCGGGACTTCCCGGGCGGTCTGGTGGTTAAGACTCTGCGCTTCCACTGCAAGGGGCACAGGTTTGATCCCTGGTTGGGGAACTAAGAGTCTGTGCGCAGTGCAGTGCCTGCCCCTGCGATAAAAAGAGTAAATAAAGTGTCAAGAGGAAAAAACACGAACCTAGAATTCTATACCCCATGAAATTATTCTTCAAAAGTGGAGGGGAGATAAAGACCTTCTTAGACAAACAAAAAATGAGGGAAATTGTTGCCAGTAGATTTGCCTTGTGAGAAATATTAAAAGAAGTTCTTGAGAGAGAAGGAAAACAATATAGATCAGATACTGGGATCTACATAAAGAAAGGAAGCGCATCAGAGAAAGAATATGTGAAAGTAAAATTAAAAAGAAAAAACAAACCCTGTTTCTTCAACTAGTTATTCACCCCTTCTTTAGCCTATGGCACAGAGTACCCTAAATTAAGCAGGTTTTCAGAAATGTCTGTTGATAATTCTGTCTAACATTATGATAGTCATCATGTGTAGTTTAGTTAATAAATGTATATTAAAGTAATAAATATATAATAAAAAATTCCACAAACTTTTCCCTTCAATAAGTACTTAATAATAGCTATCATTTATTAAGCCCATATTTTATTAGGGTGCTAAATGCTTTATATCCATCATCTCTTAAAATTTTTCACCAGCCCTGTGATGTAAGTATAAATATGATATTGCAGATGAAATTCAGAGAAATTAAGTAACTTGCCTCAGCTCACACAGCAAGTGAGTGGCAGAGCTGGGATTCAAACATGAGTCTTCCTGATTCCAAACCCAGGACTTTTAATCACTATGATGTACCACATTCAGGGCATGGTTAAACTTGTCCCCCATGTGTTTGAATGGGTAGAATTTTTACTGACGGTATCTATGCCCCACAAGGCCTGGCCTCCATTCAGTCCTTTAGCAAACACTTGCCCTGCCCTTGTGGACACTTTAGATGAATGAAGAGCCAAGGTTAAAGTCAAAGCAAAAGGTAATATCTATCATAGGAAAGACTTGGTAGCAAATTTATGAATCAGATTTTGATAATCCAGTGTGAAACAAACCCCCAGATCCTGCTTGCTTTTGTTGGAATATTGACTAAAAGACTTAGCAGTTATTGTTCATACTTTTGTAGAAGGCAGAAGACTTTAATTAAAGTGATAATTAATGTGGAAAGGAGAAGTGCTAACATCTTATTCATTTTTTAAAACGCACACTTTAGTTTTGTTAGAGTGAAAGAACCTAAACCTTTCCTTAAAAGGTTTCAGATTACAGGTCCTAATAAATTCTTTTTAATTGATCTGAATCTGTTCTTTAGTCTTTAGATACATTCCATATATAAAAATGTGAGAAATTCACTTCAATTCTTCACATATTTCTCGACCATCTACCTGTACCTTTCTCTGAGATGGATGTTGGAGATACTTTTCTTTAGGAACCCACAGGTAGCAAGTCAGGCAAATGTACACGCAATGAGTCTGGAATTGAAGTTTTTTTTTTTTAAATATAAATTAATTTATTTATTTTTGGCTGCTGGGTCTTCGTTGCTGCGTGCTGGCTTTCTCTAGTTGCAGCAAGCAGGGGATACTCTTCGTTGCGGTGCACGGGCTTCTCATTGCGGTGGCTTCTCTTTGTTGCGGAGCACGGGCTCTAGGCGCACAGGCTTCAGTAGTTGTGGCTTATGGGTTCTAGAGCGCAGGCTCAGCAGTTGTGGTGTACGGGCTTAGTTGCTCTGTGGCATGTGGAATCTTCCCGGACCAGGGCTCAAGCCCATGTCCCCTGCATTGGCAGGCAGACTCTTAACCACTGTGCCACCAGGGAAGTCCCTGGAATTGAAGTTTTTAAATGATGTTTATGAACATTATGACTCACGTAAAAACATTGGCCTGAGCACTGTCACACCAATATTTGGCTTCAGCAATAAGAGAATAATAATAAAGTCATGAAGCACTTTCCTTCCTTCTGCTTGCTTGAGTTTGATTTACTTTTCTTTCTCCAGTTTCTTACATAGTTGAAACTTACATTATTGACTTGAGATCTTTTTATTTTCTAATATAAGCATTTCGTGTTATAAATTTCCCTCTAAGAACTGCTTTAGTTGCATCCCTCTAATTTTGGTATGTTATGGTTTCTTTTTCACCTTATTAAAAATATTTTCTAATATCTCTTGTGAATTCTTCTTTTAACCAAGGATTATTTAGAAGGATGTTGTTTAATAGGAAGTATTGAGTGAATTTTCTAGCTGTGCTTGTGTTATTGATTTCTAGTTTTAACCTATTGTGGTCAGAGAACAGACTTTTTGTGTGATTTTAAGTTTTAAAACATCATGGAGGCTTTTTTTTCCATCTTTTTTTTTTTTTTTTTTTTTTTGCTGTACGCGGGCCTCTCACTGTTGTGGCCTCTCCCATTGCGGAGCACAGGCTCCGGACGCGCAGGCTTAGTGGCCATGGCTCACCGGCCCAGCCGCCCCACAGCATGTGGGATCTTCCCGGACCGGGGCACGAACCCGTGTCCCCTGCATCAGCAGGCGGACTCTCAACCACTGCGCCACCAGGGAAGACCATGGAGGCTTTTTTTATGACTCAGAATGTGGTCTATCCTGGCGAATGTTTCATAGGCATGTCAAGTGAATGTGTATTCAGCAGCTGTTTGTTCAAGTGTTCCCTAAATGTCAATTAGGTCAATTTGTTTAATAGCGTTGGTTACTATAGCTTATTGATTTCCTGTCTACTTTATCAATTATTGAGAGAGAAGTACCAAAGTTTCCAATTATAATTGTATATTTATGTATATTTTTTTGTTCAATCCGTTTATGCTTTCACATATTTCGAAGCTCTGTTAGGTGCATGCACGTGAAGGATCAGTACATCTTTCTGATGAATTGACAGCTTCATCATTATGCAATGTCTCCCTTTATCATTGGTAATATTCCTCTTTTTCTGAAATCCACGTTGTCTGATATTAATGTACCCACTTATGCTTTATTTTGAGTAGTAATTTCATGGCATATCTTTTCTCTATCTTTTCATTTTGAACCAGTTTTGTGTTTCCCTCTTTTTAAAGTGGGGTTCTGATGGACAACATTATACTTGGGTCTTGTTTTTTTAAAAAATTAATTTATTTTTGGCTGCGTTGGGTCTTCATTGCTGCCCATGGGCTTTCTCTAGTTGTGGTGAGCGGGGGCTACTCTTCGTTGTGGTGCATGGGCTTCTCATCGCGGTGGCTTCTCTTGTGGAGCACAGGCTCTAGGCACGTGAGCTTCAGTAGTTGTGGCTCGCAGGCTCAGTAGTTGTGGCTCGTGGGCTCTAGACCGCAGGCTCAGTAGTTGTGGCCCGCAGGCTTCGTTGCTCTACGGCATGTGGGATCTTCCTGGACCAGGGCTCGAACCCGTGTCCCCTGCCTTGGCAGGTGGATTGTTAACGACTGTGCCACCAGGGAAGTCCACTGGGCCTTGTTTTTTAATCCAGTCCGAGAATCATAGCCTTTTACTTGGGCTTTAGCTACACCTGTACCACTAAGAGGGTCTCTCTCTGGTCTCTTGCTCTTTCTCCAATCTTTCTCATAGGCACTGGCTACAGGCCAGTGGTAAAGAGCTTGCAAGTGCAGAGTTCTCTTGCGTCTGGTGATCCTACCTATTCCAAACTGACCAGCTAGCCCACACTGGCTTTTAAGAACATGTCAAAATGTTAGATAATTTCTTTCTACCCACTTGTATGGCAACCACCTCTTCCTTCCTTGCCCAAAACAATATTTGTATCCTTACAGTCGCCTTGTGACCTCAACTCCTTGATGTGTTCAAGAAAATTATGATTTTGTAGATTATCTGCTATTTTCTCCTTGCTGGGGAAGCTATGTTCTCTTGCACCCTAAGCGGAAGCAGAAGCTTCCTGGAGGGTTTTAAGCAGCCAAGTGATATTATCTGATTTACTTTTTTTTTTTTTTTTTGCGGTATGCGGGCCTCTCACTGTTGTGGCCTCTCCCGTTGCGGAGCACAGGCTCCGGACGCGCAGGCTCAGCAGCCATGGCTCACGGGCCCAGCCGCTCTGCGGCATGTGGGATCTTCCCGGACCGGGGCACGAACCCGTGTCTCCTGCACCGGCAGGCGGACTCTCAACCACTGCGCCACCAGGGAAGCCCGGATTTACATGTTTAAAAGCTCTCTCTGTCTGCTTTGTGGAGAATGCATTTTAGGGTGGGTAGGAGTGGAAGTGGGGAGACCATCGAGGAGCTAACAGAGCAGTTTAATCACGAGAGAACGGTGGCCTGGATGAGGCTGGTGCCGGAGGGGAAAGAGGGGTTTGGGACATATTTTAGAAGTAAACTAAGAGGATTTGGTGATGGATTGAATGAGGAAGGGGAAGACTCAAGGATGACTCTTAGGCTTAGTTTGAGCAAAGGAATGAATGTTGGGGCCACTTACTGATAGGAAAACAGATCTGGGGGCAAATCGAGTTCTGTGTTGGAGATGTGAAGTCCTCGATGAAGTAGAGGTATCAAGTCAGAAGTTGGTTCCTCAAGTCCAGAGCTCAGAGGAGAGTTCTGGGCTGACAATTTACCTGTGAGAGTTAACAGTGTGGAAATGATATTTAAAGTCCTGGGACTGGACGAGGTTACCCAGGGAAAGGAGATGATAGAAAAGGTCACCCATTTGACATAGGATGGAGGAGGGAGCATAAAGGAGGCAGAGAAGCAGTGGCCAAGGACACAGAGGAGAGACTTTAATAATCCCTTGAAGGAAGATTTTAATCTAGACTTGGTAGGAATCCATAAATCACAAAAACACTGTATTTCATTCAAGAGAAACTGGAGATAGTACAACTCTATTAACTCTTTTGATTATTAGGTAAATAAGACTGCCAGTTGCTTCTGGAATCTTGGGCCTAAGATCTTTCATTGATCCCAGGGAGGAGTCTGCCACTGCTGGGAGGCATGGGGACGCTCAGTAACAAGGCTTATTGTAGTTCAATGCGTGGGTAGCTTAGCGAAACTTTATTAAGCTTGGCGGGTATGTGCACATATCAGAGGCTTGATCGTCCTCTTTAAATTTTCCCCCCTCCTTTCTCTCCCTCTGAGGCAGATGCTCCTGGCCCGTTGGGTCCTGGCTGCATCACACAGATTCCTTTCTTGGTCTTTGCATGTGTTATTGTGAAATTTAAAGCTTCTTCAGAGGAGACATGCTCTATTAAGTAAGAGAAATGTGGCTAAAGGAACATAATAATGAGGCTGATTAGATGTTTTTGTTGGTGGTGACCTTTCTACTTAACTCCGAGAATGTGTTGTTTTGGGTTTTAAAATACATCATAGGGACTTCCACTCGAACGAGACGTGTGGGTGAGTTGCAGGCTGAATGTGTTTGATTGGCGTGGAGATAGACTTCAGGGCAGCACAACTTCACATTTAATATTAGACATCCTGTATGAATTAGTCAGGATTCTCCAGGAAAACAGAACCAATAGAATGTGTGTGTGCATGGGTGTATGTGTGTGTGTGGAGAGAGAGATAGAGATTGATCTATATATCTATAATCTGTAATCTATCTATCTAGAGATTGATTTTAAGGAATTGACTCGTGATTCTGGAGACTGGTAAGTCCTAAGTCTGCAGTTTGAGTCTGACGGCTGACAGACTGGAGACCAAAGAAAGAGCAATTCAAGTCCACAGGCCACCTGCTGGCAGAATTTCCTCTTGTTGGGGTGTGTCGGGGGAGGACATGTCAGTCTTTTGCTCTAGTCAGATCTTCAACTGATTGAATGAGACCCACCCACATTATGGTGGGCAATCTGCCTTCCTTAAAGTCCACTGATTTAAATGTTAATCTATGCAAAACACCATCACAGAGACATCCAGAATAATGTTTGACTACATATTTGGGAACCTGATGGCTCAGCCAAGTTGACACACAAAATTAACGGCCACCCTAGTTTTCAAAACTCTTTTTCTACTGCAAAAAGCTGCTTAATAACCCAGTCTCTCTACCCACCCCAAATGCCTGCTAATTTATAACCCTGTGAAGTTTGGCCACTTCTCTTACTTGGTTGAATCTTCAAGGTCTCATTTTCCATGCCCAAATGGCTTATCAGTGTGCTTAGAGTACTGGAGCCAGATGTTAAGATGACCATTTCCCCCACTCCGTTACATCTATAAAACTGCTGTTGATGTAATGGCAATTTAAAAATCTTTCAGGATGTCCTGTTTTAAAGAAACTGAACAATCACTTGCATTTTTAAAACCTATAATAACTTATAGTATAAAAGGACTTATTGTAAAGAGTCTATTAAAAAGGAGAATTCCCTTATGCATTTAAAACATGAGTGTGTATAAAGTTTGGTTTCACTGCAATCTCTCAGGACACACTGATAACGAAAACCCAGGCACAACTGGGACTTCCCTGGTGGCGCAGGGGTTGAGAGTCCGCCTGCCGATGCAGGGGACACGGGTTCGAGCCCTGGTCTGGGATGATCCCACATGCCGCGGAGCAACTAAGCCCGTGCGCCACAACTACTGAAGCCTGCGCTCTGGAGCTTGTGAGCCACAACTGCTGAGCCTGCTCTCTAGAGCCTGTGAGCCACAACTACCGAAGCCCGCGCGCCTAGAGTCCATGCTTTGCAACAGGAGAAGCCACCGCAACGAGAAGCCTGTGCACCGCAACGAAGAGTAGCCCCTGCTGGCCGCAACTAGAGAAAGCCCGCACACAGCAACGAAGACCCAACGCAGCCAAGATAAATAAATAAATGTATTTAAAAAACCCACAAAAAGCAGGCACAACTAAAGTTTGCCTTTTATCAAGCAAGAGTTCATGGTGTGTGTCCAGAAAGCTGGAGTCTCCTCTTGTACTTTGCGTTTGCACTGGGTCAGTTCTATCTCATGCCCACAGCTAAAAATACCTCACTCCTGGCCAACCCTAGAGTGGCTGAGGACACTAGCTACTTAGAGGCAGAGATGCTTTTTCCTATGATTTTATTTTTAATCATTAGTACTCACATGTACTTATTAAAATGATAACAGCTAATAGTTTTGGATACCTACAGTGGACCAGGGCCATGCATTAAGCACAGTATATGCTTTGTCTCACTGAATTTTTAAAAGTCACTCTTTTAAAACAATTTTACTTTATTGAAATATGGTTTATTTACAATGTTGTGTTCATTGCTACTGTACAACAAAGTGACTCAGCAAAGTGTGTGTATATATATATATATATATATATTATAATTATAATTATTATTATTTTTTTGCGGTACGTGGGCCTCTCTCTGTTGTGGCCTCTTCCGTTGCGAAGCACAGGCTCCAGACGCGCAGGCTCAGCGGCCATGGCTCACGGGCCCAGCCGCTCCGCAGCATGTGGGATCTTCCCGGACCGGGGCACGAACCCGTGTCCCCTGCATCGGCAGGCGGACTCCCAACCACTGCGCCACCAGGGAAGCCCTATATATTCTTTTTCATATTCTTTTCCATTATGGTTTAGTACAGGATATTGAATATAGTTCCCTGTGCTATACAGTAGGACCTGTTGTTTATCCATCCTGTATATACTAGTTTGCATCTGCTAATCCCAAACTCCCAATCCTTCCCTCCCTCACCTCCCTCCCCCTTGGCAACCACAGGCCTGTTCTCTATGTCTGTGAGTCTATTTCTGTTTCGTAGATAAGTTCATTTGTGTCACATTTTAGCTTCCACATACAAGTGATATCATGTAATATTGGTCTTTGGCTTACTTCAGTTAGTATGATAATCTCTACGTCCATTCATGTTGCTGCAAATGGCATTATTTCATTCTTTTTTATGAGTAGTATTCCATTGTATGTGTGTACTATATGTTCTTCATCCAGTCGTCTGCCAGTGGACATTTAGTTTGTTTCCATGTCTTGGCTATTGTAAATAGTGCTGCTATGAACATTGGGGTGCATGTATCTTTTTGAATTAAAGTTTTGTCTGGATATATGCCCAGGAGTGGGATTGCTGGATCATACGGCAACTCTATTTTTAGTTTTTTTGAGGAACTTCTATACTGTTCTCCATAGTGGCTGTACCAGTTTACATTCCCACCAGCAGTCTAAGAGGGTTCCCTTTTCTCCACACCCTCTCCAGCATTTGTTATTTGGATTTTTACAAATCACTCTTATTAGGTACTTTTATCAGCTTCATTTTACAGATGAGGAAATGGAGATTTGACTACTGTTCCCAAGGTCACACAGCTGTTTGATCCTGAAGCTGGGACTTGCATGCAAAAGGATCTGAGTCCAAGCTTAGCCAACATGCCAGGCCCTCTCTTAGCCAATATGGCAAAACACTCCCCAGCCTCTCTCTGACCATGTGCTGAATATTCTGCTGGATGTCTCCTCTAGCAAACCTACTGGTTTTGCAAAACTTTAGGGATTCAATCAGATTACCTACTAAACCGCGTCATAGTATTTTACAATAAAATTAAGAACTCCCTTTTTTCTCCATGCCTTTTCACAAATCAATTTTTAGTGTGTGGGAGGGAGCCCCTGGGGGGTGGGCAGATTCTTAAGGCTCCAGCCTGCAGAGTCTGTGGAACAAAATTCTGCCTCGTTCATCAGCCACATAGCTTGGGGCCAGTGTTGGCGTCAGCCTGGCGCTGTTAATGGCAAAGGCTGGGGAATCATCCTCCAAGGCTGCCACCTGCTCTGATGTCTCAGTGGCTGTTATCTGTCTTGTTCTGAGTGACTTTTAGAAAAGAAGCTTCTTGGACAGTTTCCTGAGAAGTTATCCCAGAACCTTAGAACTATCTAAGTCAGGAAGAAAAGAAAAATGTAAGACAGAACGACAATAAGAACATCTGGAATTTCACACCGGGCAGGACTGGTGATGATATCCATGATATCTATGGAGAGGAGGAAAATGAGGACTGTCACTTGGTGTTTCTCTTGTCACCCCTGCAGTAAGGGGCACACAGCGAGTCAGCCACAATGCCACCAAGCTCCTCCTGAGCTCTTGGGAGACTGAGAGGAGGTGTCTGTTTAATGCGTTGCACAGGAAGTAACTAGGCTGGAAGTGGATGATCCCAGTGGGAGGGGCTGAGAGCAGCCTTCCACTGCCCTGGCGAGAGGACACTGGCCACCATGGGGGTGAGGACCTGGACACACTGAACTGAGCAATTCAGCAACAGTGGCAACAGCATCACCATACTCTTTCCTACCAAGGAGCACAGGCAGCCAGAGACGTTCAGGACATGTTGAAGTGCAAGACAGCCTTCCACTCAACACTTAGGAGACTCTGACCAAGTGCAAGTAGAGAACGCTGTAGCAGACCACCCAGCCTAAGGGTGGAGGGAGGCCCAGCTGGACCATGCTACTCCCTTCTCCATGCAGATGTTGGTTAGGGAGGGTACTGGCCGGGTGGGTGCAATTTACATTGTTAAAATTGCTCTTAATCATTTCTTTTCCTTGTTATCCAAGTAAAACACAGTGATTGCAAAGGAAAGAGAGAAGGAGGGAAGGAGAGAAGGAAGGAAGGAAGGAAGGGAGGGGGGAAGAAAGAGAAGGAAAGAAAAAAAAGGTGAGCAAAAAAACAGGGGTTTGCCATTTGGGGGAGCTGGGTGAAGGGCACGTGCGCCATGTCTGTACCATTTTTTGCAACTTCCTCTGAATCTATAGTCATTTCCAAATAAAAATAAAGGAAGCAGGAAATCCCATAATTCACTCCACGGAAATCACCACCATTACTATTGCAGCATATGTCTTTGGTTAGTGTTTCTGTATAATTTATTGTAATTAACAAAGGCCTTCATACTTTTTTCGGGGGGGGGGGTCTCCCTTTGATTGTTTACAACAATCCCACAAGGTGTAGCAACAACTTAATATTTATTGAGGATGGTAGCAAGCAACACAGACATTGTTACTCTCAGATACCAGATAAGTTAGTGGTATAAGTAGAAGTAGGATGAGACCTCCAATTCCCTGTTACCATCCTATTACAAGGGATGCACATGGTGTAAAATCCCTCTTAGACAGTGCTGACTGCGACTTCCCTCAGCCAGCAGGCAGAGGTGTCACTGGGAGAAGAGGCAGGCTGGTTCCTCAGGCAGGATCTAAAGGACTGGTGGTGCCTTGGGGTCCCATGGGCCAAGAGATCCAGATATGCAATTCCAGAAACTGTTCATGCCAAGGGGCGTAACTTCTCCTCACCAAACTTGCAAAGACTGACATGTCAACCAGTTCTCCAACTTGCTAGTCCACGAGGAGATCCATGACTGCCAACTGTCATGGATGTGTGTGTCAACTGTTCAGTTTTAAGATGCATCGTTCCCCCTCACGTTTTAACATCGCTGACACAGGGATTCATTCTACAACCACTGCCAGCCAGACAGCAGCTCCGACACAGTTGCTGTTGCCTGCATATAGAAGAATTTGGGTGTTATTTCCTGTGACATGCCTGGAAAACTACAGCCATTCATGCTTCAGTCAGCAAACAAGTGAGGACCACTTAGGGGGAGAATAAGAGGTATGATTCTTTTGTTGTTGTTTTGTTTTTTCCTCCTTCCTTTTTTGAAATTTTTAATATTTTATTTTATTTTATTTTGAGTCATGATTCTTGTCTGAAAACTTCTACTGACATCCATCTGGTAAAATCAAGAAAGCACTGGAACCAAAACCCTCCAAACTGGTATTGACAGCTTGAGAAAACTTGGAAGAAAATCTGAATGGATTTCTTTCTTTCTTTCTTTTTTAAAATAATTTTTTAAATTTTTAAAAATTATTTTATTATTTTTAATTTTATTTATTTTTGTCTGTGTTGGGTTTTCATTGCTGCGCGTGGGCTTTCTCCAGTTGCGGCGAGTGGGGATTAATCTTTGTTGTGCTGCGTGGGCTTCTCATCGCGGTGGCTCTTGTTGTGGAGTGCGGGCTCTAGGCATGTGGGCTTCAGTAGTTGTGGCACACGGGCTTCAGTAGTTGTGGCTCGCAGGCTCTAGAGCGCAGGCTCAGTAGTTGTGGCGCACGGGCTCAGCTGCTCTGTGGCATGTGGGATCTTCCCCGACCAGGGCTCGAACCCATGTCCCCTGCATTGGCAGGTGGATTCTTAACCACTGCATCACCACTCGTCCCCTGAGTGGATTTCTTAGTAGAACACTTTTCTTTCTCATAACAGTTTTTTGAAGATTTTTAAACTTACAGAAAAGCTTAAAAAGTTATTTGACAAATACCTAGATATCCTTCACCTAGATTTTCTTAATGATATCATTTAGAGACATTTGCGTCTCCTCTCTCTGTTTTTTGGGGTGGTTTTGTTTGTTTACTTATTTGTTTGCCGGATCATTTTGAAAATGATGTGCAAATATCATGACACTTCACTCCTAAATACTTCAGCACGTATCTTTTAGGAACAAGGACATTCTTTTCGATAACCGCAGATTATTATCACGCTCAGGAAATCTAACATTGATATCTTAATATTATCTGATATACAGCCCATATTCAAATTTCTAGTGGAAAGAATACGCGTATCAGTTTTATTCTCTTTTAAGAAGCTGCGTCACCAACATTGTTGAAAGTAGAGGATGACTGTGTAGGAAAAAACAGAAACATCAAAGGCTCTGAATCTAAAAGTGATTCAGAGAATTAGACACCAGACATGAAAAAGCTTTAGGAAGCCATTTTAGCCGTTTTACTTCCCTTCCATTTTTCCTTTTATGGGTGCACAAGGCTTGATGTATTAATAAAATCTGTATCTCAATAAGTCACAAATCCTCTAAGTGATTAAATGCCGAAGGGATAGGAAAGCATTGTATTATAGTGTAATTGGCATAATTGTTTTTATTTTGCGGTACGTAAAATGATGGTGCATCTAACATATGATGGAAAACTTTGGGCAGCTGGAGGCTCAGAGCCAAGAAGAAAACATGGCGGTACATGATCTTCGTTGATCGTCCTGAGTGTGACTGTTTGCACACCTGATCCCCAGCGGTCAAGGCAGGATGGCCTCCACTCCTGCATCCATCGGCTGGAGACAGGCTGACCCACTCTCACTCTCCTCCTCCCCTTTCAGGACTCTGAGTGGGGGGGTGGCCTCTCCAGCCATGTCTGTGGTCACGTTCTCTCTTCAGAAATTAAGTTGTGCTTTCAGTCCACATGGACCAGCTCTTCCCAGCTCACCTCTGTCTGAGCTACTCTCCTGGCGCATCCTTTAACTTGCTTAGCTGGCTGATCGCACTCATTTGGAATTTATTCTTCCCTGTTCTGCTCTCTCAGAGCGGTTGGATTTCTGCTTTCTGGGCTCACCTTCCCCGCAACCTTCTGGGTTCTGGCTCCCAGTGCCCTGGATTCTACTCTGTGCGCCATGAGTATGGTTGAAGTTAGCGGGTCCCACTCCAGCTTTTCCCAACGCAGAGGTGCAGGGAAGCCCTGAACCAGTGACATTTGACCTTCTCTTCAGGGAAAATTTCAAAACAGTGAATTTGCCTTTGGCACCTTCTCACCTGCCACCCACAAGTGACTCCTTCCTCCCTTCTCCAGAAACCCCCAAGGTGCCTTTCATTCCCTTCCTTCCTGCCTCCTGCCAAACTTCATACCCCAGCAAAAGTTTTCTGATAAATTAACCCGTGCACAGGTGTGAATAACACCCTTCTGTTGATGGTTTGGGAGCAGATTCTGTAGAGAAAGGACAGGAAGAAAGTTTTTGTTTTCTGGACATACTCAAGCCCTAGCAACCCGGGCCAGAGGGGTGGGAACATCTCCTTGCTTGATAGATCCAGGGGATTGTTTAGTGGGACCTACAGAACTGCTTGACCAGATTCCACCATTTGAGTGCAGAAATGCTTGCTTTCACCTGGCAAAATAGTATTTAGTAAAGTCATTTAACTACAATGAATTTTAATAAATTGTAGTGGGTTGTCTAGCTATGGTTTTTGGTTTTCTAGCAAACTTTCTTCCATCTCCCTCCTTTTGGTAGCAGACACCCTCCCCACTGCCCCCTACCCCACCCCGCCCCGGCCATAAACGTGTGGGTACATAGCCTGGGCTGAGCCAGTCAGAGAATTCAAGGCTTCTGGATCCTGACCCAACTGGGGCTATTCAAAATCCTCCTGCAAGAATCAGTCATGTTCTCAAAGTGGTGGAAGAGAGAAGCTCTCCTTTCAAAGGGGTTGCTATACTTGGAGTATGTAAATCTAGAGATGCCAGCATCATTTTCCTTTCCCCAGAGACAGAGATAGAGATCTTTCTTCAAAATAAAGGCAAGACTAAAGAGACAGAAGGAAACAGGAAGTGATGAGAAACAGAAAAAGAGAAGTCTAGTGGTACTAGGTCCTCTGTCCCTGAAGGTCCTCTGTCCCTGAAGACTGGTTTCTACAGAAATTCTTCCTTTGATGCTATGAGTTAGATCCCCTCTCTCTTTTTAAAATCTAGTTTTAGGTGGGTGTCTGCCACTTGCATCCAAAAGCATCCCAACGAATGCAGCCATTATATCCATTCATGGCCCCCAAGCACTGTGTCAGGGACACTTGGCTGTACCTTTTATTTGATTACAACACCGTACTTTCCCTCTGTCTCCAACAGTGTTTGCCCACTAAATATGTTTGCTTTTAAACGACTGAAAAGACAAAGGGGGACTCTGCTGTTACCCAGTATTCTTTCTATTTTACCACTGTTGTGATTGGTGCCTTCATGTACACACACACAAGCCACACATACACACTCACAACCCATATCAGGTCTAGATCACAGATTACAAGCTCATTTAATTGCAGAGGTGAAGCAGGTAATGTGAAATGAATGAGGAGAGGCAGATAGATACTCTGGTAATACAAGGGGTAGTAGAAAGGCTGCAGCAAACTGAAAGGAGGATGCTCTGCCTGAAGGCTGCCAAATTCAATTGAAAACAACAGCCTCAACACCGTGTGGGCCGCAGTAAACACGTCTGTGATCCGCCCTGCAGGCCGCCGTTTTGCAACTCCCAGCCTAGACTGTATCTACCTGCCTCCCTCTCTTAGTCAAGAGGAGATTCTGGTTGTGAAGAGCAGAGCTCCGCTCGAGATACGTCCTGTAAAGGGCCATGGCTTAGAAGAGTATAACAGATAATTTCTTGGGTATAAGATCCAAAGTTCATCCAGCCTCATGGGAACAGGGATGTGGGCACTGTTCAGAGCCAGGTGTATTCTCTGCTCTGAGTACTGTCTCTCTGTTGTACTTCAGAGTCTCGAGGGAGTGTTGACTCGCTGCTGGCCGGTGGACCAGACATCCGTTCCTTGTCTGACAGGCATATGCTGGAGACGGGGTCATGGACAACCGTGCCCAACTAAACTTCTGTCTCCAGCAGAAGCTCTGGATTGGGGATAGGGTTAGGGCTGGGCTGGGGCAGACAGTTAAAGTTGCTTCATACTGTGGCTTTGCCACTCCAGACATCATCAACGCCACAGTTAGTTCGGATTTGGCGCATTGGTTAACTTTGCATATTTCCTTCTAAATGTTTTCCCAATCTGAAAGAGGATGTGGGGCTTTGAATAGGAAGTATGGTACCTACCATTAGTCATCAGTGAACATTCTTCTGAACTTAAACTGGGTCGGCTCTTACAGCATCTTTTCTCTGTCCCCTTGGTGATCATACGTCTCTCTTTCCAAACCTTCTCTTCCTCTTATTCCCACAACAGTCCTGTCTCATCTTCTGCACAGATTAGTATAAAATGTCTGGTTTCTTCTACCTTGGGATAACCCTGAATATCATCTCTTAATTAATCTTTTCAAAGTGCCATTGCAATTAGATTACTCTTCTCCTGGGAACATACTATTGTTCTCCACAGGTTTTTGGTCCTAGAAAAGTTAACTAACGTCTCTGGATCTTGTACTTTATTATAAAATGGTACAATATTACCAGTCTCGTAGAGCTGTGATCAGGGCTAGAGATAATGTCCCGAATGCCTGGGACAGTGCCTGGCCGAGTATAGGTGCTCAATCGATGTTCATTTGTACTTCACATTTTCACACCATTTCCTGAGTCTACGTCATTTCCACAGAGAGACCTCAAGCTCCTTTAGAACATTCTCTTGCTTTCTTCCCCTTTATTATCTACAGCCTTGGAACGTCTAGATAGTTGGAACAGCCTGGCACCCCATACACATTCAGGGAGGCGTGGGCAATGAAGCTAAAAATGGTGAGAGCAGCGTCTGTAGGAGAAGTGGGAGGGGGTGGGGCCCCTGTGGCCAGGAAGCAGGTCACTGCCATTGTGCTCATTCATCCCAACCCCAGGGGAGGCCCGAGGGTGGAGCCCAGTGTTTCCCAGCACCTACAGGTTGATTCCTAGGCGGCTAATGGGTTCCAAGCTTTCCTGACCCTGCTCAGGGTGCTTCTGTGACACCTTCCATAGCCCTGTCACCGCACGATGAGGACTGTGGACACGTACACTTCTCTTCCCAAGACAGGACTAGGAAACCGCACGATAGGAGGTTAAGTAACAGTCCGTACGCTGCTGACAAATCCCCACCGGGGTCTGGCTCCCTGGACGCCTGTGTGTGTTCCTCGTCCTTCCTGGGTGACCAGGAACAGAAGCGCCCTCACCTGACTTCAAGGGCATTGTTGTCAGGACACCATAGAAATAAGGCCAGAGGAACCTCTGCCACAGCCTCCTGGGCACCATGAAGAGCTGGGGCTCACCCAGGATGGACGTGGTTTGGGAATGGAAAGGTCTGTGTTCTTCTGGTGCCCCATCAGCGGCATGAGTACCCCTTACCATGTCCAGATCGTCCTGTCTTTGTTTTTTCAAATAGTTTTTTCAAGTTCTGCTCCTTCCACTACTGTTCAAGCCTCTTTTTCGTCTCCTGTTCCAACTCCTCAGATAATAGGATTCGAGTAAGGTACGAGGTCATTGTCATGCCTGATGGGCAGTTTTGCCCCAAGCCATACCCTAGGTCCTGAATGGGTTGCCTCAGGTCTGGTGCCCACCCTAGTCCAACAAACTGTGGCCAGGGTGGAGAGGTCCCAGGCAGCAGGAAGGCACCCACAGGAACCACGGAGGGGGTGTGGGTCTCAAGAGGGTTCGTGGCTCAGGACTCCTTACTTTTACCCTTGTCCCATAAAAGATGTCAAATAATAGTCAATATTTATGGAGAATATATTGTTTAGGGAAACAAGCTATTTCTTTTTTGAAACCGTCTTGAACTTTACTGCTTTCCCCTTTCAATTCAAGCTCCACACTACTGCTAAAGTTCTCTTTGTAAATATGTATTAAATCACATGAAGAAAAAAAAATCTTGCATTGGTTTTCCATTACCTTCAAGCTGAAATTTTAACTCCTTGGCATGACGTTCAAGACCCTTATGATCTGGTTGCAACCTGTTTCACTGGTCTCATCTACTCTTCCACTGCACACACCTCTCACCCCCCACAGTACACACACACGTGCGCACACACACACTGTGCATATAGACACCCTTTGCTCTAACCGTGTCCAAATTTTGCAGTCCCCTGAATTTATCATATTCTCCCATGTCTGGAGGCCTTTCTAGAATATCTTTCCCTCTCTCTCCTGTTTAGCTTCTATTCACCCTTTGGGATTCCAGTTTCTTAACACAGTCTTCCCTTATTGTCCAGAGCTGACTTGGATGCCTTCTGTCATGTATGCGTAGCGTACGACCCCACCTGGAGCAGCTCACCACACTTCTTTGTAACTGTTGATGTACTTGTTTATTTTCTCTGCTGAATGACAGACCTACGGGGGGGCAGGAGCTATATTTTATTCACCATGATATCCTCCCATTTTATGGGAGCTCAACAATTTTTTGAATGAATGAATTTCCTCCAAAACAGGTTCCTGTTGCAAAAGCAATGAAATGAAGTTAAGAACATGTGCTTTGGAACCTTGAATCCCAACTCTGCCACTCACTAGCTGAGGGACCTTGACCTCTCTAGGATGTGCATTGTTTGTTGGGTAGAGTGAAGGCTTGGGGGTTGGGGTGTGTGGACTGAGGTCCTACTCTCTGGGTTCTAGACGCTCAAGGACAAGTGTCCACATAGGGCCACCCAGCAGAGCCTAAACGAACCTTCCCTGTTCAGGACAGCTAGTCACCAGGCACGGGACAAGACTTTGCTCCCTCCTCTCAACTTCTGCAGCATGAACGGCATTGTTCAGTAGCTGCTTCTCTTTGGCATTTTTAAGAAATGGTGTCTTGACTCAGTTTATTTTCTCTAACTGGCCTTTAAGAAGAACAAGCTTTAGGATTTCCCTGGTGGCACAGTGGTTAAGAATCCGCCTGCCAATGCAGGGGACACGGGTTCGAGCCCTGGTCTGGGAAGATCCCACATGCTGCGGAGCAACTAAGCCTGTGCACCACAACTACTGAGCCTGCACTCTAGAGCCCACGAGCCACAACTACTGAGCCCGCGTGCCACAACTACTGAAGCCCGCACGCCTAGAGCCCGTGCTCTGCAACGAGAAGCCACCGCGACGAGAAGCCCGTGAACCGCAACAAAGAGTAGCCCTAGCTTCGCAACTAGAGAAAACCCGCGCACAGCAACAAAGACCCAGTGCGGCCAAAAATAAATAAATAAATAAACATTTTAAAAAAAAGAACAAGGTTTAAACCTGGGGACTAGCCAAAAAGGGGGAAAACGGGACTCTGCCTACAAGTCCACACTTTGTCCTTGTGCTATATGTCTCACTACATACTCCCTTTTCTTTGAAACTTTTCTTTTGAAATATTTTTAGATTTTTCCTACTTAAATCCTCTCCTTGATTTGGAATTTTTCTGGGATAAACAGTGTCCCAGAGACTTCCTTCTTTCTCATGATAGTATTAAAATTTTGAAGGACCATGAAATGCATGGAACGCCCAGAGTACCTGCATTCTGGACAAGGCACAGCCACACCCACCCGTTGCCATGACTGTGGCCAGAATGTGTTGACCTGAGGCCCAAGCAAGTGAGTTCAGTTAGTTGCTGATATCAAACCCCTTGCCTTTCAAGTTGAATATCAGTCCGCCTGGTCATGGTGGCCAAGAACTCTGAATAGAACATAAAGACGAGGTGGATTATGGGCCTCCAAGTGCCCCTCAGAGGCAAACCTTGCCTTTAATTGGGTTTTTATGTGGATATTCTCTCCCGTCATGGTGTTCAATACCCCTTGCCCTGCACGCCAGAGCTGAGTTATTGGTGGGGGAGTGTTTACTAGCCTTCTGGGGATAAGCTTTTAATCACCTGCAGAGAGCAGTTGGCCGCCTCTAAAAACACTTCAATAAATTGGGATTCAGGCCTTAGTTGGCTCAGCCCTTGTCAGCCCCAGGCTGCCTTGTGCCAAGATGCACTGAAGCCAGAAATGAAGGTCAAAAAGTTACTAAGCGTTGGCGTGTCTTGCTTTCTGGCTTGTTTGGTAGATCCTTATTAAAACATAGGTGAGTGTTGGCTGGCTCCTTGCTCGAGTTATAAATACTGTACTGTCCGTTTTCATTCCTTTCTTCTCTGCCCACTTCTGCAAAGATGGTTGTGACGGGGGATGGACAAGCTGAATGCATTGGTAGAGCTGTCACCTTAGAAGAGGGATTCCGGACGTCCCACACGATTAGCACTGATGGTGCACATCAAGGGAGTGGTGTTATGAGATCACCTGGAAGCTGGCCAGATGGGCCAGAGCAGTTATGGCTAGACCCTTCCCTGGAATCCAGCTCTTCTGGGAGGGCTTCCAAACAGCGGCTAAGCCCTGAGTCCACTAGATGGCACAGTGACACCGGCACACACATCGTGCTGAGCCTCTGGGTGTCCTGCCCTCACTGTTCTGGGCTTGATCCCTCTTGAACAAAAGCTGGAGGCTAGTTACTGAGAAAGGGAGCTGGGGATAAACTCCTCGAAGTCCTATATCTTGGCTCTATTTCTCTAAATCTTCATATAGCCGTTGTGAAAATTGTGTGGATTTTGTAAAACTGTGGACAATAATGAATGATGAAGAATGATAAAAATACCTAAAATCCTTGATTATGTAGCAGAAATGTCATAGAAAGAGGATCTAACCATCTCTGATACTTTGAAAATGCATCCTAACATTTTGGGGAAAATATATGTCTTAACTAGCTCTTGTGTTATCCCAAGTAGTAAGTACTTTATCCGCATTAATTCCATTAATCCTTATAGTAACTTATGAGGTAGGTGCTATTTTTTTTTTCTTTTTTACAAATTTATTTATTTATTTATGGCTGCGTTGGGTCTTTGTTGCTGCTCTAGTTGCGGCGAGCAGGGGGCTACTCTCTGTGCGGTGCGCGGGCTTCTCATTGCCAGGGCTTCTCTTTGTTGTGGAGCACAGGCTCTAGGCACGCGGGCTTCAGTAGTTGTGGCACGCGGGCTCCGTAGTTGTGGCTCATGGGCTCTAGAGCGCAGGCTCAGTAGTTGTGGCGCACGGGCTTAGTTGCTCCGCAGCATGTGGGATCTTCCCGGACCAGGGCTCGAACCCATGTCCCCTGCATCAGCAGGCAGATTCTTAACCACCGCACCACCAGGGAAGTCCCGAGGTAAGTGCTATTAACATACTAATTTTACAGACAGGAAAATCGAGGCATGGAGAGTTTAAGTTACTCACCTAAAGTCACAGAGCTAATAAGTGCTGGAGCTGAGACTCAAAGCTTGAGAGTTTGGGCTCCAAAGTTCATGCTCTTAGGGACGATACTCCTCACAAAAGAGAAGTCTGGGGAGCCCTGCCAAATAAGCTTTTATGCTTTCTCATGACAAAGGAACAAGCTTAGGTTCTAAACACCTTGCTCCCTATTATGTCCCCTTTAACATTACTGCCCTGGGACATCAATGCTATGTGTCAGCGTATCTGTATTCTCAGCGTATTTGTTATGTTCTGATCCTACAATAAATGCCATCGTCCTTCTAGAAATCATGCTGCAATAGCATAATGTTTTGTCCTTCTCTTCGGAACATTGCTTAAAAAAAGCAAAAGCCCTGACTTGTTGATTCTCATTCTGACTTTCAGTTTCAGATAGGAAAATTAATACGCTAAGTCATTTATCCGCATAAGGACACTTAGGCTATGACTAGAGAATTTACTCCTACATTCATTCCTCCATTTATTCTGTGATGTTGACAGAATGTATGCAGCGTGCCTGGCCCTGAGTTTAGAGCGATAACTCAGGCAAGTGTGCCACCTTCACATCACTCACAGCTCGATACGAGAGGCAGATGTGTGAACACAACACGAGAAGCAATCCTGCTGTGACTGTAGCAGAGCTTCGGACAGTTGGGGGAGAAGGGGCGCTGCCCAAGTCTTTGAGGGGTGGGAGCAGTAGGACAACCTTTGCAGAGGACAGGATTCTTGGGCGGAGGCATAAACGATGAGCAGGGGTCCTCTAGGTAAATACAGCGTCCCCAGGAAGAAAGAACACAGCATGTTCCCAATGCTCAGAGCTTGGACACTGTAAGCAATGAGCCTGGAAAATACCCAGAGGCCGGTCGCAAAGTTCTCCATGAGCCATCAAAGGTGGAGCTTTATTCTCTAGCCGATGGAAAGCCACAGCGAGCTTTCCAGGAAGGGAATGTTACCATCAGATGTGTGTTTTAGGAAGAGGACTCTGGTCTGAAGGATAGACTGCAGGTCAGGGGGGCAGCAGCCAGCCAGATTGGAGGCAGAGACCAGTTAGGAGATTTTTGCAGGAGTTGGGATGAACTGAGACAATTAGGGTGAGGGACCATGAGTGATATGGGGTCAGAACGAGCCTCCCCCAAATGTATCACTCTTGGATGAGGACTATTTTGAACTAAAGGCAATCGAGACCCTGTGGGTTCAAGAGAAACTACTGCCCCTCCCCTAACTACCTACAAGAATTTAAATTGGGGATTTTTCCCAGCCAAGAGTTATTACTGGAGACAAATTTTATCCAAGTGTTCCCATCTGTATGGCAGGGCAAATATCTAGATAACAAGCATCTGCTCTTCCTCTTATTGTCCTGTGAGGGACCTTCTTTCCTTGGAAGCCCCAGGCTCCTATACCATTTCTCACTCAGGATGGCATATAGACCTCATTTTACCTTTCTGTCTCTGACCCTCTCATGTGTGTGGGGTTTCTGTATGTGCAAAATTAAATCTAATTTTCTCCTGTTACTCTGTCTCATGTCGATTTAAGTCTTATACCAACCAGAAGAACCTAGAAGTGTAGAGGAAAGTTTTCTTCCTCCTTAACAGTAGGATAGGGGAAAGGAGTTTTAGGGACATTTCAGAGATAATGTAAGTAGGGCCTTTATTTATATATGGAGGTATGAATTATTTATAGCCAGCTTTCTCCCATGAAGGATTTGGGGTAGAACCGTAGGACTTGATAATGAGATGAATTCAGGGGCTGAGGGAGAGAAAAGGATCCAACAAGATCCCCAGTTTCTGGCTTGGACAAGGAGGCGGATGGGGTACCATCAGTCAACATGGAAACTGAAGAGAAAGAAGCCCATACTCAAGGGGATGCCCAAGGTTTCATTTCAAACATATTGCATTCGAAGTATTGTGGACAGCCAAGTGGCTCTAAGGATCTGCACCCTGTGGGAAAAGTTGAGGTTGGAAAGGTAGAGTTTGAAATTATCAGCACATTGGTGGAGGCTGAGACCAGGAAGGTGGATGTCATTACAGGGTCTGATAAAAATATGAACCATTTTGTTTAGTTTCCAGATGTTTAGCTATTTAGTTTCTTATGGCTCTGTCTACATTTTTTTCACCTCTCTTCAAGATAGGTAGCTCCAGGGAATAATAAGAGAGCTGAGAAGAGTACGGTGTCTCCAGGATTTCTTTGGGTCTGCCTTTCCTTCTGTGCAAAGTCTGTGTACATTTTATATTCCAAGTTCTTCCCAAGATAACTTGAAGACTGGTGCAGAGGGAGAAGACCCTGAGCTTTCAATCACATCACTTGCAGACAACGCTCCACCTCCAGCCCCTGAGTACCACTCTGGCTTTTTGAAGAACTGGAGAGAACATGCTTCACTGGCAGGTGAAGACAGGGAGGGGGTTGGAGCCGGCTTCAGTCTTGTATTTATTTTAAAACTGTAAATGTTTAAAATATGATATGTAAACTTGCTTTCAGGCCACTTTTCATGGTAGGCGGCCTTGACAGTTAACCATTAGGTTTCTCTGGGACGGTGGAAACTTGTGTTCTTTTGGGGAGGACAGCAGAAAGACTGCTCGCTTGCTGGTATGGGGGGCAAGGCAGGTGGGTTTGCCATCTGCTCTCAGCTTTGGAAAGATGGAGGCATTGAAGGCAGCTGTGACAGCACTCAGGAGAAATTAAACAGGAGATACTTTATTCCCCCAACCTCAAGGCTTTTGTCATGGTAACAACTCCCAGACTCGGTGGATTACAAACATTGACGTCTCCATCGTGCTGTGGAATGGCCACAGCTCTGCACTAGGCTGTGGGCTGACTATAGGGTGGCTTCTAGCATCTTCCTGTTCTGGGACTCGGGCTGCAGGAGCAACCCTTACCTGCAACCCGCAGCCCTGTGACAGAGAACAGAAGCACAAGAGGCTGAGCTAAGCCGTGCATTCTCCCTTCAGTCCGCTCCTCGGAAATGGCATGCGTCACGCCCACTTGAATTTTGTTGGACAAAGCAAGTCACGTGACCAATCCCAAAGGGTTGTGCTCTAAGGAAGGAGGAATTGAATACTTGAGCATAATAATGTCATCTGCCAGAGTTAGTCATTCTTTTGCTAAATACTTACTGAGGGCAAGCATTGTGCTGGAACTTGATCTATGGAAGTAGATCTGTTCCCTGCCCTCATGCAGCTTACAATCCCACTTGGGACATAAATGATGAGACCAGAAATTACAATAAAGGCTGAGCCCAGTCCCAGATTTCAGGGCCCTCACAAGGATAGTGGAGGCTGCAGAGAGCACAGGATGACTGCCATAGGATGAATTACTCCAGGATGTTACCATAGCAAGACCTAAACAATATTTTTCCCTGGATGGGGTAGGGAGTGGCGGAGAGATTCTGTTCTTCAAAACTCTACTCAGGTCACCAGCCTTCTGAGGCTCTCTATGGCCTTCTTTGCCGAGATAGTGTCAGGCCTGGTAGGTTACCTGCCTTGACACCCTTTGTCCCGCCTGCCACCTGTAAACCCAGCCCCACCTCCCTTCCCAGTCCGGTCAGGTCCTGAGTCAGCAAGGACTTAAACAGATCCAGCTCCGTATTCGGGGGCTGAGGATCAAGTTACCCTTGGCTGTCTCTCCATGACCAGCTGTCCCAATTTGAAAAACTGGATTCCTGCCACATTCCTAAGCTTTTTCTATAACCTTCCAAACCCTTCCATACCATCACACCCATACTGCTCTGACCTAACATCCCAAGATTCCAACCCAGTGATTCCCTTCATACCTGTTAGACCCCCAGTCCCGGGGTTCCTAAACACCCCCATTCCCTCAACATCTTCACAGAGGCTGTCTCTCAGAAGACGCTTTCCTGTGGGTGCCACTCCTGCAGTCCTCCTGAACTCAGGACCGGGAGACCAGGGAATGTTCTCCTTACTCCCCACTGTGGCTTCCTATATCCTGGTGTGACACCGTGTGCTGCACCGAGTCTTCTTTGTGGCACGTGGGATCTTCGCTGCGGCATGGTGGACCTTTAGTTGTGGCGTGTGAAATTTTTAGTTACTGCATGTGGGCTCTTAGTTGCGGCATACAGGATCTAGTTCCCTGACCAAGGATTGAACCCAGGCCCCCTGCATTGGGAGCGTGGAGTCTTAACCACTGGACCACCAGGGAAGCCCCGAAAGGAGAGATTCTTGGTTACGTATATGTAGATGGCTCCATCGGGGTCCAGGGAAGACCCTGGCGGAGGCTGACGGCTGCTGTTCGTATTCACTGCTTGGTGCAGCCAAAACATTGTGCAGGTATCAGGAGGTGGGTCCAGGCACACGGTATGCAGATGATGCCCCAGGTAGGGGATGGCTTTGAAGTCTGGCAAACCAAGAGTTTCCATCAATGACTGGTTCAAATTTCCCTTTCATATGAGCTCTTGGCACCAAGAACAATACCCTAGATGTTGGGGTCCAATGTCACAGGTGAATATAAGTATATCCAGAGGTCCTATAGGAGTTTACACAGGGCTAGTTAAGCTGAAAGGAAGCCAGCCAAGTGGGGAAATAGCTCAAGAACCCTGTCTGCAGAGCTTTACTAAGATTTATTTGGAAAGTTATGGTCTCTCCCAAAACGAATCCACAGATTGCTTTGCTCTGATTACAAGAAGAACGTTGAGGTCTTTATTAACCGTCATCATTGGATTCCTTCCCTCCTTAAGGAGATTAATTAGGTAAATTTCATTACAGTAACATCAACTTTCTTGGAAAGAAACCATCCAACTTCAGAATGACTGTGAGTTTATATCTGGAAACTAAGCAATGTTAATGTTTACAGTTGAGAATGTGAAACATTAGGTTTTAATAGATGTTGATGTCATTCTTGGCATCCTGCAATGATATAAACTACTCTGTGAAGAGGTAACACGTTGTTAAATGGAACCAAAATGCAAAGAAAGGAGTTGGAATGTACACACACAGGGTTCATCCCTACCTCCCACTTACCCATCCTGCATCTGCCGTCTGAGCTGAACCAGAAAATTGTGGTTGGCGTGCCCCATCTATCGCAAGTGTCCGGGTAGAGAGATGAAGGAATTTCTCCCATTCTATTTAGTGCTTTGCTGCTCTAGTATTTTCAAAGAGGGCCAAAATGGCCAAGGAAAGACAGGTCAATTTTAGTCCTGGTTCTGCCACTAATTGTTGCATGTTCCTGGACCAGTCACTCCCTCTGTGTTGTTTCCCCATGCAAAAAGTGAGAAGTCTAGACTCACTGGCCTCCAATGACAAGCATAAAACTCTGTTTAAAAGAGACTTTTCCTGCCTTTTGGGTAGACTGTCTAATATGCAGCCATTTGACAACCCCCCTTCAACCCTGAGGGAGTCTGGGAAATTTGGGGCTGAATCTTTTTTTTTTTTTAAACCTCTCTCTTTTCCCCTATTATTTGTTTATTTTTAAATTAACTCTGAGTTTATTTTTAAATATTTATTTAATATTTATTTATTTATTTGGCTGTGTCGGGTCTTAGTTGCAGCACATGGGATTTTCACTGCAGCATGTGGGATTTTTGTTGTAGTGCGCAGGCTCTAGTTGCAGCGCACAGGCTCAGTTGCCCTGAAGCATGTGGGATCTTAGTTCCCTGACCAGGGATCAAACCCATGTCCCCTGCATTGGAAGGCGTATTCCTAACCACTGGACCACAGGGAAGTCCTGGGGCTGAATCTTTAACCCTGCTAGGTGGGTGCTCGGGTCCTTGAACTTGCCTCATGACAGCCAGGGGCTGGGGCAGTTCTGAGATGGCCTCAGACACAGATTGTGTAAAAATTCGCTCTACCCCCACCTCCCTCTCTCCTCTCTCTGCTTTTACAGTTTTTAAAGGATATCACCATATATTAGTGCATTCCTGCAAGGTGGGCAGGGCAAGATTCTTACATGGAATTGCTAAAAGAAGCTCATATGTGTTCAAATGGTTCTGATGAACCTAGGGGCAGGAGAGGAATAAAGACACAGACACAGAGAATGGACTTGAGGACACAGGGAGAGGGAAGGGTAAGCTGGGACGAAGTGAGAGAGTGGCATTGACATATATACACTACCAAATGTAAAATAGCTAGTGAAGCAGCCGCATCACATGGGGAGATCAGCTTGGTGCTTTGTGACCACCGAGAGGGGTGGGATTGGGAGGGTGGGAGGGAGATGCAAGAGGGAGGAGATATGGGGATATATGTATATGTATAGCTGATTCACTTTGTTATACAGCAGAAACTAACACACCATTGTAAAGCAATTATACTCCAATAAAGATGTTAAAAAAAAAAAAGAAGCTCATATGTGTTCAGTAATTGAAATTTTCAGGCACAGTGTAGAATTTCTCCCCTAGTGCTGGGGAGAGGGGCATCTTTGTGATTTTTTTAATGTCCCTAATATCGTTCTGCATAATAGCCTCCCATAAATAGGCTACTTTGGTAGGAGTTTGTCAAGTTCCAGAATGACTGAATGCCTGATTTTAATTTAATGTGATTCCCTAGGGAAGCATTAGGACTCGTCAACCTTTTAGTAGTGACCTGGTACTAAGCTGGACTCCCCACTTATGGAGCTATAGGGTGTATCTCTGAGGACCCTCCTACACTACCTCTTACTTAAAATGCTGCGTGGATGGAACTTGAACAACCAAAGCCCCCAGAACAGATGTGCTCAGGCCTGGAGAGTCCAGAGGGACCTGCAGACCAGAGGAGGGTCAGTCCTCGCAAGGAAGCAGGAATGTTGAGCATTTTTGCACTGACTGCACATACCCTCAAGGTACCGTATTCTGTTCCGGATTCCACAGCTTTAGAGTGACAGGAAAAAACAACACAAAAGCTCAGAGGATGATGAATAGATTGGAAAGTGTTATTTTATGCATGGAATGGAAAAAGTGGGTACATTCACTTTGAGGAGAGATACTTGAGGAGGTTAGTGATCACCTTCAAACACATAAAGATTATTTTACAAAGACTGGAGGACATTTGCTGTCCATGGAGGAAGGAACAGAAGAGGCACACACACACTCAGGTGGATTCAGGTGGCGTGAGGGAGGCTAGTCAGAGTGGTCAAGCCTGGGATGAGACCAAGGAAGCTGTCCCACGCCTTCCTCTGGGACCCCTGTAAGCAGAGGGAATTCTCCTCTTGCTCCTGAGGTTGAATTCCATGATGACAGCAGCAGAGGGACTAGATCATACATACACATTGACTCAACCCCAGTAGCTCTGCTTTTTCACCAAAGGGCAACTAAAACCCACCTACAGATTTATGGCAAATAGCATCGTGTGAGAGTAAAAACATGAGGAAAAAAAGGAAGTATTTTAACTGTCAGCTCCAGGAATTTTGAGTGTGAGAGCTGGGGACAGGACTGGGGCCTCAGGACATGGGAACACCCAGCTTTGCTTCCCTCAACTATTTCTTTCTTTTCCTGTTTAAAATTTATTTATTTATTTATTTTTGGCTGCGTTGGGTCTTTGTTGCTGCGCGCGGGCTTTCTCTAGTTGTGGCGAGCGGGGACTACGCTTCGTTGTGGTGTGTGGGCTTCTCACTGCGGTGGCTTCTCTTGTTGTGGAGCACAGGCTCTAGGTGCACGGGCTTCAGTAGTTGTGGCTCAGGGGCTCAGTAGTTGCAGCATGCGGGCTCTAGAGTGCAGGCTCAGTAGTTGTGGCACTCGGGCTTAGATTTTCTGCGGCATGTGGGATCTTCCTGGACCAGGGCTCGAACCTGTGTCCCCTGCATTGGCAGGCAGATTCTTAACCACTGCGCCACCAGGGAAGCCCAAGATAGGATGTTTAATCACAAATTGCCTGACATTTAGTACGCACTAGTGTTTCTATTCTTGGTCTATTCTGGGTCTATTGTAATGGCTTCATCTTACAGGAAGGGAAACTGGAACTATGAACGTTGGGTGGCTGCTCTACAATGACACAGTCCCTAGTGATGATGGTGGGGCACGTACGCAGATGAGGGAGCCCTCCTGGCCATTGCCCATTCCACCACCCATTGCCGTGTGACTCATGACACAGGGGTGCCAAGACCAGCTCTACAATAAGAAACACAGCTCAGCAAAAAAAAAAATATGCAAGTAGCATTTGGAGGGTAAAGATAGGACTTTTTTTTTTTTTTTTTTTTTTTTTGCGGTACATGGGCATCTCACTGTTGTGGCCTCTCCCGTTGCGGAGCACAGGCTCCGGACGCGCAGGCTCAGCGGCCATGGCTCACGGGCCCAGCCGCTCCGCGGCATGTGGGATCTTTCCGGACCGGGGCACGACCCCGTGTCCCCTGCATCGGCAGGCGGACTCTCAACCACTGTGCCACCAGGGAAACCCTACCTGCACTTTTATATTAATATTTATTAACTTTACATTAAAATGAAACACAAATATTTCTCTATATTAACTCATTTCTAATTATATAAATCTATTTAAAAAGTAATTGTATATCTTACCACGCAAGGACAGCTACCCCACTTCCCACAAATAGAAAGTAAATACAATGAAAACAAAACTGAGGTATTAAATTCTAGCTGGTAATTGTTGCTTGCCAAAGACTGAGCCAGAGGCCTGAGCTCTCTTTATTAAAAAGGGAGATTAGCAAGTGTTAGAAAAGTCTTAAAGATATATTAATCCCAAACTGATACTTTCTCTTTGACATAATCATGAGGGTTGAAAGAAAATTGAAAGACTGGCTAACTCTTTTGTAAGAAAACTTTCTACTTGGAAATAATTTCAAACTTATAAAAAAAAAAAGGTGTAAGAATTGTACAAAAGAACTCCAGTAGAGCTTTTATCCACATTTACCAGTTTTGAATATTGGCCACATTTACCCTCTCTATATATGCTTATAACATTTTTTTTTTTTAGCCACTGAGTTGGTTGCATCAGCCATGCCCTTTCTACTTCAGTATGTATTTCCTAAGAAGAAGGCTATTCTCTGTTATAATCACAGTAAAATAATCACATGCAGAAAACTTAACATGGCTGCAATTTTTCTATCAAACTGCAGGCTATAATTTGATTTTGTCAATTGACCCAGTAATGACATTTATAGCATTTTTTCCCCAGTGTAGGCACCGGTTCTGATCACGTATTGCGTTTAGTGGTCATTTCTCTTTACTCTTCTTTAATCTGGAGCAATTCCTCAGCCTTTCTTTGCACTTCATGACACTGACATTCTTGAAGAATGCAGGTTTTAGTTACTTTATAGACTGACCCTTAATTCCTGGTTGTCTGATGCTTCCTCTTATTAGATTTGGGAAAGATGGGCATACTTCTGATTCCATGCTATTTAATTCCATGTCCATGTTCCTATGAAACTGTCTCTTGTATCCCAGTGAGAGCCACACACGCTGACACTGACTGAGACTGAAGGAGATCAATTCCGTGGTTCCTTTTAGTACCTTTTAGTTTATATTTCTGAAGAAAGCCAGACCCTGGTTTTGACCAAGTCACATGATCTATAATGAATCACATCATCTGCAGTATTTCATGTTATTTCTGGCGCTACCAGAGGTTGAATAGACAGTCAAAAGTCTAAAGAGAAGTTCTTCATACCTTTCTCTGTCTCTGACAAGGGTTGGTAATGCCTTTTATTTGAGAGTCAGGCATGGCTGGGGAGAGAGGGTAAAGAGAAGAAAGGATACATGAATTATATGTACAGTGGATGGTTGTAGCAGTAATTTCTGCTCAATGTGACCTCCACTGTGAACAGAAATGGAAAATAGACAATGGGAGAGAAATGGCCCCTGGTGAGGAGCTTTTCGGGTCAGTGTAAGTCTTCGCAAGCACTTATGGAAGCAGCCAGCAGGTGGTAGCCAAGAGTATGATTCAAGCCTGCTGCCCCTTCTGCTGTACGAAGTATCTGATGTTTAGAGACAAGAAAACCAATTCAAAGTAGCATAGGTAAAAATAATTGATCACCTCACGTGTTTTTGTTTTTGTTTTTTTTGCGTTACTCGGGTCTTTCACTGTTGTGGCCTCTCCCGTTGCGGAGCACAGGCTCCGGACGCGCAGGCTCAGCCGCCATGGCTCAGTCGCCATGGCTCACGGGCCCAGCTGCTCCGCGGCATGTGGGATCCTCCCGGACCGGGGCACGAACCCGCGTCCTGTGCATCGGCGGGCGGACTCTCAACCACTGCGCCACCAGGGAAGCCCCATCACCTCACTTATTAAGCCTTAGGAATGGCTAGATCCAGGGGCTCAAATGATATCATCAGGAGTGTCTTTCAGCTCTGCTTTTTTCTGTTACTTTCTTACTCCATTTGGATAGAAAGATGACCCCAACTAATTTGCATATTATCCTCCAAAGTGGACCCTGGATGACCTTGCTTGAGTCAAAAGTCCACCACTGGACCCATTATTGTGTTTAGGAAGATGGGATATTCTGATTGGCCCAGGCTATATCACATACCTCCCATTCACTGAGGGAGGAGTCAAGGCATGTGATTGACAGTACCTTCAAGGGCAGAAGAGGCAGCTCCCCCAAGGAAAAGATACCGTTCAGGGGGCTTCCCTGGTGGCACAGTGGTTAAGAATCCGCCTGTCAATGCAGGGGAGACGGGTTTGAGCCCTGGCCCCGGAAGATCCCACATGCCACAGAGCAACTAAGCCCATGCTCCACAGCTACTGAGCCTGAGCTCTAGAGCCCACAAGCCACAACTACTTAGCCCACGTGCCACAACTACTGAAGCCTGCGCACCTAGAGCCCGTGTTCCGCAACAAGAGAAGCCACTGCAATGAGAAGCCCGCGCACCGCATCGAAGAGTAGCCCCGCTCACGGCAACTAGAGAAATCCCGCACGCAGCAACGAAGACCCAACACAGCCAAAACTAAATAAATAAACTTATGTTTAAAAAAAAGATGTTATTCAAGGAAAAAATTAACGAATATTCGGTACAAAGTTATGGTGCAGTATAGAGGATGATTTCGTGAGTTCTCTGATGTTGTATGAAGAAGAACTGATGCAGTTCAGTAGCTAAGATCCCAGGCTTTGGGTCTGAATCCTTACTGTACCATTCACTACTTCAATGGGCCATAGACAAATTCTCTCTGAACCCTAGTTTCTTCATTTGCAAAATGGAGAAAACATTTACCAGAATATCAGCGTTCTTAGTTGCAAACAAGAATTCTCTCAACCTAGTTTAAGCAGAAAGAGATTTATTAAGAGATAGTAGATGGCCCATAGGACCCCAGAGGATCTAGAGAAATGGGCTCCAGGGTACATTTCCAGGAGTCCCTCCCAGAATAATGCTCCCTCATGGACTTGATGGAGACATTGCTACCTCCACCCTACCATTCTAGCTGCAGTGGTGTGGAAATACTGTCTACCCCAGAAACATACTGCTTCCATGGACAACTGTGTTGGCAAACCAGAAAGCTCCCTGCCACACCTGTTTCTCTGCTCAGCTCACTCCTGAATCGAACTCTCTCAGGGGTGTGTCAGATCCCTGGGACCATGTTTACATGCACGGTGGCCCTATGGTGCGTGACCTTGGCAAGTTCGTGCACAGGGCTCCTCTCTCGGAAGCGGCCCATGCTTGGTTTAATGGTCTGCTGCTGCTGCTGCTGTCTTGAAATTCTGAATAATCTTATCTTTGAACTTAGTTTTGTATGTGAAGCCTGCTGGGGCGATGGAGCACGTGCGAGTGCAGAGGAGACGCACTGGGTGGCAGCATATGCACACATGGGCTCAGGCATGAGGGAAGTGTGTACCCCGAGCATTGGCTTGGATGCCCAGTGCCCGTGGCCTCACCTGGGGACAGTCCTGGGTACTGTGAAATTCCCAGGTGGGAGCGGGCAGGGACCTGGGCCCAGATTGGTGGTGGTGATGGCAACAGCGACAGTAAAAGAAGCAGCAGCTGTGGTGGCAGTGGCCGCTCCCTGGGAGAAGGAGAGGGCTGCATATGGAGTAGGGCAGGGATTATGGTGGGAAACCAGGCGGTCTGTGCATTCTTGCAGCATCTATACAAATATTTATACAGTGAATCGAATTGAATCTAGATTCTCCAGCCTGAGAGCCAGGATGGGAACTGCTAGTGCTTATTAAGTTTTTTCAAAATAAAAGCTATGTACACATAGACATTGCAATAAAGCGTATTAGGAAATAATTGGAATTCTTCCAAGAATTTAGAATCCGGTTTTTAAAACTGCTGCAACATTGCAAAGCAAATTGCCACCGGGTTAGAGAGGAAAGTTAAAAATTTTTAAGATTGCCATATTTGATGGAAAAGAAAATTCTTTTCATATGAAGCTTTGGAGGAACCAATTATTAACAAGGAAGATAATTTTATGATTAATTTTTCTTTGTATTTGAAGATACCGTGACAGAATGTATGAACAGGTGTGTTTTGAATTATGCACAAATCATAGGACCACTTTCGGTTTCCTGTATGACCTCAACAAATTATAGGAATTGTCAGAGGAAACATCAAAATGTCATTGTATAAATTTACATTTAAAATTAATTTCAGACTTACACAAAACTGATTTGTGTGAGGAGTTAAATCTTTTTAGAAAATTCGTTCTGCAAGAATCGTCAACTCTAGATGTACTAAAATTTGTATTTCAAAATAATTTATCAAAAATTTATCCCAGTGTTGTCGGAGACTACAAAATACTCTTAAGAACGCCAATAGCAGTGGCATCAGAAAAGTCCTTCTCAAAATTACAAATTGTGAAAAGTTATTTGTGATCTTACATTTGCTAAGAGCAACTGACTTCATTTTGATTATACTGATTGAAATCATGTTGTTAAAAGCATAAATTCTGAGAAGGTAATAAGTGAAGTTTTAGAAAAACAAGTTAGAAAAATCTTAAGATCAGTCAAGATATTACATTAATAAAGTATCTTCCTTAGAATATTATTTAAAATTATGGCGCAACTTTTTTTGCAATTTATAAATTTATGTAGGTATTAATGTATCACTATTACCCCACAGTACATTTTATGAGTAATAAAATATGTTTAAAGAAAAATGAATTCTATTTTAGTGCCTTTAACTGTAACTTTCACTCCTACATTTTAATAAAGGACCACACATTTTCCGTTTTCACTGTACCCCACAAATTACGTAGCTGGCTCTGGTTACATGTCTATACTATAGGTATGAGTGAAGCTGGAAAGTATAGTTTTGGGGGGTTCCTAGCTTGAGAAGGAGAGCTTCATAACGCAAGAAACCAGCTAGTCAGGAATGACACAGTATCAGCCCCCCACCTACCTTCTTGGCTGCCAAGCCACTAACCATACTTATGTTCTCTCTTGGTTTGGTTGGCCCCAGCAAAGTCTGAAAGAGGATGAGATCACAGCATTAACCCTGCCGTTCTAAGGAAGGTTCTGCAAATCCCAAAGGCCAGGGTGGTGCATCAAACCGAAACTGGCTATCTTCTAGCCAGTTTCCCTAACTATACACGGCCCCCTGGCTCCAACTCAATGCCTCTGGGCACCTGCCTGCCTCCCAGAAGTCATTTTTGTTCTTTAGTGCTGTCCTAATGCTGTCTAATGCACAGAATGGATAAACAGCAAGTATTTACCTTTCTCAAAGATAGGTCTCAGGAAACTCTTATTGATCTAAAAAGGTTAGTCATTTAGTCTCACACCACTTTTATGTTCACTGAATGACTAGGTAATCCTAGAATTCGCCTCCACAAAGATCCAGAAAGGAGAGGAAGAGGAACAAGTTGTTCTGGATTGAGGAATGAACTTGAACCTGTAAATCAGAAAGCTCCCCTCCAGGACTTGGCAAAGATGGATTCGCCGTCAGTGTTTGGGTCTTGCTTTCTTATGCCCCAAAGGACACCATGAATACTTGTGTGTGTGGATGGCCAGTTTCCCAAAATTAACCTCTTTGTGTTTCATTCCTGCCCAAAGATAGACCCATCAAGCTCCCTGGGAAAGCCTGGTGGCTACAAAAGGAGGACTGACCAGTCTTACACACCTGGAAACAGACCATCGAGGCACCCTTTGTTAGAGTTTTAGAGATGGCTGAGACGAGTTTCTTCAGTTTAGAGAGAAGAATTCTTGTTGGTTGTTTGGAGGCAGAGTTGAGGTCTCCAGAGCCCGGGGCTCACCTGCTTCTCCTCCACACTGCTCCCCTAAACAGCACCAGAGAAACACGTGTCCAAGGGCGGCCATCCAACGGGCTTAGAGCGCCCATTCATCCTAATACGTGGTGACCTCCTAGCCCAGAGCTTTCACAGCAGGAAACGTAAAGCAGGAAAGCTCAAGACGTGAACACAGCTGCTTAGATTTGCAGCTGGAATTTTGGGGTGAGGTGGAACAGGGGTAGGGGTCAGAAACTTGCTTCAGGCTAGGACTGGGAAAGGAGGAAAGTGAGTAGTGTGCATGTCATCTTTCTGCACGAGGGAAAAAGAAAAGGCATCTGACTTTAGCATCCCAAGAAATCTGTGTATGTGTATGTATGTGAGTGAGTGTGTGTGTGTGTGTGTAGCATACAGTCTAAGAGTGACGGTTGTGGGATCGCACTGCTGGAAGAACTCCCAGCTCCATCAGTTACTGGTTGAGCCCTCTGGGCAAATCAAATCATGCCATCTCTCTAGGCTCCAGATTCCTTAGTTATAAAGTGGGGGAATGTTAGTAGCTACGGCATAGGGACATTGTGAGGATTAAAGGAGATTATCTATGCAAAGCGCTTGGAACTGTGCCTGGCTGTAGGTAAATGCCCCATCAAGGTGTTATCACATCTGTCATCACATCAGACAGCGGCTGTGACCCATACTTTTCAAGCTGTTGGTTTTCTGGGGTACCTGCCCGCCAAGCATGCTCTCCTGCTGTACACGGAGCTAACACTCTCCTATCCAGATTGTATGCTAGCACTTTTGTGCTTAGAAAGGGACCAGCCCACCTAATAGGTCCCTTCCTTCATGGGGTGACGCCTGCTCCCCTCACCCCCACCTCAAACGTGCCACTGACTGGGGCACTGACATGGTCAGACGTCTACCAACCACAACCTCTATCCCCATCCCTAAACGAAAGTATATTCTCCTTCCCTCCATAAGGACTCTTTCTTTTTTAAAAAAATTCATGTTATTGAAGTATAGTTGATTAATAAGGACTCTTATGTCTGAATTTTCCTATGAAATAAGTGAGATCTTAGAACTTGTTCCTTGTAGTAGATTTTTCAAAATAAAAAAATACCTTTTGTACAACTAGAACAAGATCACTTCATTAAATAGAAGATTTTTACCCATCCATTGTATACGGAAACCAACCTTGCTCTTTGATTCTTCTTTCAAATAACGTTATCAGCCTCCTGAATTTCCTGGCCTTAGTGCTCTGGTAATTATAGCTATTGAAACGTCTTTACCAATCCAGGTTGTTCTGAACTGACTGGGCACCCAGAGTCCAGCCCTTCTGAGGCTCCAGATGGAGGTGGAGCAGCAGAGGGTCAGAAGCTCTGGGGCTCTATGGCTGCAGGGAAGATTCTAGCCCAACACAAGAGTTGACCTAATCAGTAAAACAAGAAGCCCTGAAGGGACAAAGCCCATATTGAAAGATGGGTGAGAACTTTCTGGTGTCTGGAGAAGCTATATACTCTCATCAGGGGCTGAGGCAGCAGGAAACTGTCCGGCTGTAGCGCACAATGAAGAGCTTCTCTTCACTGCCTGGACTGAGGCAATGGAGGCCAACCAGGGGGGACCCGGTATTCAGGCAGCCCCCAGAGGGTTCACATCTCTGGTCCTGAAGAACACTTGCCTCCACCTGACCATTGCTTTTGGCAGGACAACACCACTGGGGAGGCTGCACATCCTCAGTAATCTCTGGGCTCAGGGCGAGTTTTTCATAGGTCTACAAACGAGGGTAGAGTAGAGTTTGGGGTCATTATGGTGGCTGGAGCCTGCCCTTAGAGTGTGATGTGGCTTCCTCTGGCATGGCTGGCCTGGTCCCAGTTTAAGCGACCCTGACTGTAGATTTGGGATATTCTGAGCAGATAATTTTATAATATTCTTGGCTAACTTCTTAGCAGATCAGTCCCTCACTCACCCACACACTAATCCCAACACCTGCTCAACCATGAGCCAGACCTGTACCAAACAACAGGAAGACAGAGAGGAGACAGGGCCTGTCTTCACACAGTTGAGTCAACTGGTGAGAAATCTTAAGTGGTTGGGGAAATGTGATGGTTACTTTTATGTGTCAACTTGGCTAGGCTACAGTGTTCAGGTATTTGGTCAAATATTATTCTACAGTAGATATTTCTGTGACGGTATTTTTTAGGTGAAATTAACATTTAGACCAGTAGACTTTGAGTAAAGCAGATTACCCTCCATCATGTGGGTGGGCCTCATCCAATCAGTTGACGGCCTTAATAGAAAAAGACTGACCTCTGATTAAGATGGAATTCTGCCAGCAGATAGCCTTGGATTGAACTGTAGCGTCAACTCTTTCCTGGGTTTCCTGCAAATTTTAGACTCGCCAGCCTTTACAATCACATGAGCCAATTCCTTAAAATCAATCTCTCTCTCTCTCTCTATGTATATATATGTATATAAATGTATATGTATAATTCTATTTTTTCTCTTTCTCTGGAGAACCGTGAATAATACAGAAATCTGGTCTCTGTTTTATTGCCCTCTTGATGAATTTTGCATTTTATTAAACAATTTTTATTGTTTTTTTAATGATAAAATGCACACTGTATTGAAAATACAAATAGTTCCAAGATGGCCACTGTAAACATCTTGCTGAGAGCCCCTCTCTTTTTTTCTGTGCACGTGTTGGCAGGTATACCCAACAAAACTGGGAACATGAGTCTTCATCCTGTCTTCTTTTTTTAAAAACAGCATTAATTGTAAGCACTTTAAAAAATGTCATTATAAAATATATGGAAAGCTGTTTAGGGGCTGCCCACTAGCCTTTTTTTGTTGGAAATTTCAGTTGTTTCCTATTTTCTGTCATTATAAATAGCTCTACAAGGAAAGTTTTTGTTCATAAATCTATGTCTGTCTCTCGACTGTTTCCTTAGGGAAGATTCCTGGAAGGGGAATCACTTAGAACTCTAGCCTCATAAATAAGAGAATTATGAAAAATGGAAGGGGAAAAGCAATAAATTAAATGAATTGGGTTGCTTGACTCATTCTAACTGAGAAAATAAGAAACACCTGACCTCCTCCAGGGCTGAACTCATGGTCATGGACATTACTTAGGGAAGCCGTGAGGCATGGTAGAAACAGGACTGCATTAGGAGCCAGTTCTGTGCCCACTTTGTTTCTCTTCATAGCCAGGAGCTCCTGGGCAAACCTCTGACATGTTCTGCTCCCAGTTTTTCATGTAAAGTGGGGATATAGTAACTGCCCTGATTACTTCCCAAGAGTTTGTGAAGGGCCACTGATGGAATGTGTGTGAATGGCTCCCACCCACATTTTTTCGAAAGCACTGCTTCTTCTGTGAAGTTGGCTTCAACTTTCCCAGGATAAGTCAGTAGCCTCTAGTCTAATGCTTTCTCTAAGCTCTTTACTAGCATATGTAATCTTGAATAACTATGAGTTTTTTGCACTTCTGTTCTGCCAGCTGAGTCCGAGTCTTAACTTTTCTCCCCATTGGTGCTCAATAGAGTGCAAAGCATTCAGGAGATGCCCAATTCGTGTCTACTAAAAGAAATTGTAAACTGCTAAATGAACATGATATCAACCATCAGCATTTATTAAGCACCAATGATATGTCTGAACTCAAGGCACTCACATTGCAATAGAACAAATATTTTTAAATTTCAGGTGGCATTTGCTAAGTGCCCAATTGGCTGTGCAGACCCAAAAATGCATAAAGCATAAATGTAACTTATTTTAAAATAGAGCTTTTGAGTGCTTCTACATCATTTCACTTGACTTTCTCAATAGCTCTGTGGGGAAGGAAGGGGAGCCATCTGTATTGTTACCTACATTTGTTAAGTGAGGAAATAAGTAGCTTCCCTGGTGGTGCAGTGGTTAAGAATCTGCCTGCCAATGCAGGGGACACGTTGAATCCAGGGTTCAAGTCCTGGTCCAGGAAGATCTCACATGCCGCGGAGCAAATGAACCCGTGTGCCACAACTACTGAGCCTGCACCCTAGAGCCCGCGAGCCACAACTACTGAGCCCGCGTACCACAACTACTGAGCCTGTGCGCCTAGGGCTGGTGCTCTGCAACAAGAGAAGCCACCACAATGAGAAGCCCTCACACTGCAACAAAGAGTAGCCCCCGCTCACCGCAACTAGAAAAAGCCCGAGCGCGGCAACGAAGACCCAATGGAGCCAAAAATAAATAATAATAAATAAAATAAATATATTTTTCAAAATCTTATAAAAAAAAAAGTGAGGAAATAGGGCAGATGATTTTCCCAAGTTCAAAGCCAGTGGTGGATCCAGAACTTGAACCCATGTTCTGCCCCCAGAGCCCATGGTGCTCTGATTTGCATTTAGCATTTATCTGATTTAGCATTTATCCAATGCTGCCTCTCTTAGAGATTATAGAAATCTGGTGAAATTTGGCAGAGACAGAAAGAGGTTGAGTGTAAAGTTCTGAAAAATTATTGGTAAGTAAAAATGAATAGAAAGGAATAGTAGCTGCTGTAGGTGTTTAAACATAAGAGATCCTGAGAGCTATGGAGTAAATGGGGCATGAATTACCCCTCGAGATAAACAGTGTCTAGTGGGAGGGACGTGCAAAACCACTCTCATAGAATTAACATTTTACTATAAATGAAATAAAGGGGGGGGGGAATAAAGGACACATCTTTGGCAACCCTTCCTCCTTGTCACTATTTTTGGTTCCCCGTCTGAAGAAAGTTTTCAAGATTTCCTTGTAAGGACAAAAGAAAAAAATCATGCTGTGACCTCGGGACCTGAGTAGAAACAACCATGAGTGAATATTCCTCTTCTCCAGCGGTTGGAAAGAATTGGTTGCAGATTGTAAAATCTTCCCAGCCACCCACAAAGGGCATAAACTGATGAAATCACTTCAACAATCTCAATAAGTGGTCTCTTGGAATCATCAACTCTCCATTTCAGATATGAAAAGCCCCCCGGGGTTTGCGTAAAGGGCACTCCCTATGAAGGAGTCAGACTTTCTTCCTTAAGTAGGCATTGGATCTGAGCCCTTAGGAGAGATGTTTGGTTATATGCATTTGGTTCTCATAAACTCTTTCATTTATGGAATTTCTTCTAGTTGGTGGAAAGAAAGAATAATGAGAATATCTCGCTCCCATGTATTCGGAGATGGGTTCTATTGTGTGAACAAGTTGCTGAGCAATAGGAATAAAGAGTAATTCTTCTCCCACGAAGGAATGTTGAGCTAACCCAGCTCATTTATTTATTAAACACACACTTAAACAATGTTTATCGTGTGCCAGGTAGGCACTTGACAAATACTAACTCATTTCAAACTCCTAACAACCCTCTGAGGGAAGTATTGTTTTACTGGTGAGGAAACTGAGACACACAAAGTTTAAACAACTGGCCCAAGGTCAAAGAGCTTGTCAGTGGACCCAGGGCCATGCCCTGGACTAACATGAACGCTCACATCTTCCGGGAAGAAGGTCTATTTGAAGATAGAAGAACTTGGGAGCACAGGTAAGCACAGGTAAGATATTTATTAGATTTTTATAATAATAATATATTTTATAATAATAAAAATAATACTAAAATAATAATAAAGATATTTATTAGATTCAGTGCCCTGTATAGTTCTCCACTAAAAAGAAAACTCCATTTCCCTCTCTCCTGCTACTACTTCTGATGCCAAACGTGGGTTTGAAAATTCCAGCCCTCTAATCAGGTTGCCCTGGAAACCCACCTCCCCTCTCCTTTGGGGCTTTCCGAAAGTCACCTCATTAACATAAACTCGGGTGTGGTGGAAAGGGCCTAATGAATAACAAAAGATGCTCCTTTCACTTTTATTAGTCTGGAGCTGTTTCTGGAGCCAGGGATGAAGAACAAAATATATACTTCTTATTATATCACAATATCACAATAGCAGCGTATTCAATTAATGGTTTTCTGAAGGAAGGAAGGAAAGAATGAGGGAAAGGAGGGTGGGAGGGAGGGAGGAAAAAAGGAAGGAATGAAGGAAGAAAAAGAAAGTAGAAAGGGAGGGAGGGCAGGCAGGTGGCAGGATCATTATATACCAGGAAGAAAATGCTGGTTTGGGCATTTTCTCAAAAAAAAAAAAAAAATGGTGCTACGGAAGATGAAGCTATATCTGATGCTCAGTTTCCTCATTTCTTTCATGAGGATTATCACAGCTAACTGCATTTGTTTGTTTGTTTATAAATACCCATCAAATCCGATAATGCCTGTGGAAGTACTTTAAAAAACAGACTGATATGTACATGAAGTACTTTTTTTTTTTTTTTTTTTTGCGGTACGCGGGCCTCTCACTGTTGTGGCCTCTCCCGTTGCGAAGCACAGGCTCCGGACGCGCAGGCTCAGCGGCCATGGCTCACGGGCCCAGACGCTCTGCGGCATGTGGGATCGTCCCAGACCGGGGCGCGAACCCGTGTCCCCTGCGTTGGCAGGCGGACTCTCAATCACTGCGCCACCAGGGAAGCCCATGAAGTACTTTTTAAATTATTATGATCAAACCAGCTCACTTGTTTCTGTTTTCAATTTTTCCTTACGCCACCCTTCATTTGACTTTGGGGTGAAAAAAAAAAAAAAGAAGACTCAAGAAACGAAAATCCTCCTGTTCTCCAGAGGTCGTTAAATAGCTACTAATCTTTTCCCCTTCGGCTGAACATTCCAAGTATGACACCACTTCCCCAAATGCAAAACATTCATTATTGTAATGATACCTTTATAAAGGAAACACTCTCTGAATGACATTAGTCCAAACTCTTAAAGTGCTTGAAAATCTTCAAGGCTTGAAAATGTTTTACTGGCTTGCAAACGCTCAGACCTTCTGTTATCTACAGCAGCAGAGTTTTACCTACATGAAGCTTCATTCTTCTACGCCCCTTCCATACTAGTCAGTTCTCACTTAATCATGGACTCATCCCATTTGAGGTGTTGACTGCCTCTTTCCTCTTCCTGGGAGGGTTTCAACTGCAGACATTAAGGCCACAACACAGGAGGGCTAGGACTGGAGGAGGGATTGCCTGGGTCTCTGAAAGAATATAAGCTCTCTATGGAGTCTGTGTTCAAAGTCAAGTGTAACTTTCGAGCTTACCTCTTTTTCTGTGTTTCACCCACATTCCTGTTCTGTTCCCTCAGTGTGGATAATTGAGATTGAGCCACATTTTAAATTCCTCTTCCGCCATTAATTCCAACCAGAAGTCAACCCCTACAACTTCACTGAAGCTGCTCTCAGTTGCCCAAGTCACTGGACATATTTTAGATCCTGGGAATACAGAGACAACCAGGCCCTGCCCTTGAAGATCTTGTTGACCCTGAATTAGAGACACAGGTAAACAAACAGTGTTAAGACATAATAAAGTCTTGGGCAGGTGTTTGGGAGCACAGAACGCACCTACTGACCTATCTGGAGTGTTAGAGATGGGTGGGCAAGTTCTCTTGACATTTTCTCTTCTTTTGGTTTTTAGAATAATGCCCCTTGGTTTTCCCTCTCTCTGGTCATTCCCGGCCCATCTCTTTTCATAGTTACTTCCTCTATTCATTCTGTACACGTTGGTAGCATTCAGGTGTCCAGACCAAGGCTCCCATTCTTATTCCCCAGGCTCTCTTAGGACAAACCTATCCATAGTTCTGACCTCATGTGTCCCAATAAGTTGGTGACATCCACATCTCTATTTTCCAATGTGTACCTCTCTCCTTAGCTCCAGGTTTAATTGTCTATGTGTTCACCTGAATATCAACGGGCATCTCAAACCCAACACATCCCAATCTGAACCCAGCATCACGAACCTTCTACTCTTCCTCTGTTTCCAATGTCAGCGAATGGCACCACCACTGCCTCACCCCTTCCAGTTAGAAACCTGGGAATCATCCTTGGCTCACGCAATCACCAAGTCCCACGGGTTCTGCCTCCTCACTGCCACCACCATGGCTCACCTTACTTTATCTTCCAGGCTCCATGGCAGGCATTTAGGAGAGCCTTCAGGAGCTATGGTCCTGGTGGCTGCTTATTTCCAAGGCTGGCCAGCCTGATCAGCAGATATGCTTGTCTTCTACTTGGCTTAAGACCTGGCAAGTGCCGTAGGTTGTGGTCAAGACAAGGGCTTTGGAGTCGGACAGATTGGGGGTTCAGACCTGGGTTTGCCATTTAATAGCTGTGTGAAGGGGAGCAATAACACTCATTGGGTCACTGAGGGGCTTCGTTGAGAAAATAAATGTAAAGTGTGCAGCATATAGTAAGAGCCCAATAAATTGCAGCTAATCCTATCATAATTCTTACTCCTAAATCCAAGAAATTTATCAAAGACATCTTTAAAATCTACTAATTTCAAAAGAGAACGATGAGGCTAAGTCTTTCCTTTCTACAAAAGAGCGGAGATGTTAGAAAGGCAGGGATTTGTTATTCATTTTTCCGAAGGCCACTTCCAACTGAATAGCCCATCATTCGTGTAACTGGCCATTCATCTAATGGATATAAACACACAGCAAGATGCCTGCCCACTGGCCCAGGCCTGCTGCTGTCTCAGGTGGTCACTGTAGCACTGATGAGCCATGCTGCACGCCTGCCACATGCCTGCCACACGCCTGCCACACCACCCACAGAATCCGAGTCCTGCTTCGTACAGCTTTCTGAGACCAGCGCTCAGGTATCTCCTTCACCTGTTCCCCTAATAATTGGGTCATCACCTGGCCATGCTTCTTGGAGAGAAGCAATTTCATTCTGGATCCATGATAATGTAATTAGACAGTGAATGAGGACTTGCTCTCGGCAGTGTCCTACTCCCCAGCTCTTTAAGTTTTTCCTGATATCTGTTCTTAAATGCCCTCTTATTAGCAGCTAAGCCATAAAATGGAAAATAATCTTAATCTTTTCCTTAAGAGGAATGGGGAAAATATTACTGAAATGGAAAAAAATGATAGAGGAATGACTTCAAATTGCTTCCAATGTTTGGAAATTCCAACCAGGGCAGAGTAGAAGGTATTTGTATTATTTTTTACATTTAAAAAGTTTAAAAATAAAGTCTGTAATATTTTGAAAGAAATTTCTATGCAGAGACTATAAAGACTGGACCTCCAGTAATGTTTTTTAGAAACCTGAATGCATAACAGTGTGTGCAGGGGACATGGGTTCGAGCCCTGGTCCGGGAAGATCCCACATGCCATGGAGCAACTAAGCCCGCGAGCCACAGCTACTGAGCCCATGTACTGCAACTACTGAGCCCGCGTGCTGCAACTACTGAAGTCCGTGAGCCTAGAGCCCATGCTTCACAGAAAGAGAAGCCACCACACGGAAAAGCCTGTACACCTCTACGAAGAGTAAACCGTATCTAGAGAAAATCAGCGTGTAGCAACAAAGACGCAATGCAGCCAAAAAAATAAATAAAATAAAATAAAATAAATTTTTAAAGCGATAATATGTTTGCAAAGATACTAGACTTCTCATGGTGTTTGGGTTTAAGTTAGTTATAAGACTTTCTTATTTTTTTTATGCATTGCAAAATTGTCATAGAGGAAAACTAGACCCAGGGACCTGAATAATTTTCTCTAGTGAACAAATAATTCCACACAATTTATATAATAATGAGTCAGATTAACAGTTAATTTACCATTTAAGTGAGCAAATTCCAGTCCCTGAAACAAACATGTTCTATAGATTAAATAAACAATTCCCTCTTTTACATGCTTTGAGATTAAAGTTTACATTCCAGAAATTTTGTATTTAAATTTTAGGACCATCCTAGACAGAAAAACCCATGAAGAAATTGTGAATATTTCAGGAAACTTCTTGTTTCTTCTTAGGAAACGTAGCAATGGTCATGGCCCATATCATTCAAATATAAATAAGACATTTTCCCTCTGTCTGATTTCTTTGTTCTTTATGCTGCTGAGATTATAGGGATGAAAAGTTGTTCAGCCCACCTGTCTATTAATGACTAGTACTTGACATAAGAGGATTTTGCCCCCAAGACATCCAGTTGATGCTAACCTATAATTTCTTCCAGGTTTAACCGAGACAGAATCAAAGTGTTTATGTCTCTATTTTATCATCACTGTATTTAATCAACAGTTGTATTTGAAAGTGACATTTTTTCCACTACAAAAATGATCCTTCCTCCTTTTGTTCCTTCCTTTCTTCTTCCATTTTTCCCTCCCTCCCTTCTTTATTTTCTGTCTTTTCTTCAACAAATATTATTTGAGCACCTAATCTGTCATAATTATAACAGATTGGATGTTGGAGATGAAAGAATAATTCAGACAGTTTCTCACAGAGGAGGTGAGTACAGTGGAGAAAGCAGATATGCAAAGAGAAAATCATAAAAGAATGTAAGTGCAGTGACTGAGACTTATACAAGGAGCACAGACAAAAGCCAAAATAAAGGGGGGTTGAAGACCCATCAGGGACTACTCTCCAGGAAAGTGAACCTGAGTAAGTGATGGGGGGTGTGTGTAGGAGAGAAATGTGCTCAAGGCTTTCTGGTCAGTGAGCCTAGGCCAAGCAAGGACTAGAAGTCTGAAATAAGAGAGTAAGGTTGCAGAGTAAAACCAGGTCATCATATCTAGAGTGTGAATTGTGAGAGAGGAAAGAATAAAATGAAGTTAGGGAATTTGTCAAGTGCCAGATTAGGGAGACATTTCTCCATATTAAAGAGCCTGGATTTGATTCAATAAGAAAAGAGAACAGACTTGTGGGATCCAGGACTGAAGGCAGAGAAACCAATGAAGAGATGATTACACTGGTCCAAGAGGAGTAAGAGAAAGTGAGAGTCCAGACTAGGGTGGTGAGGAGGGAATAGAGCCGAGAAATATTTAGAGAGTAAAACTGGCAAGTGTAAATGATTGTTGGACACGAGGGGAAGGAAAGTTGTGGGTGGTATCTAAGAAAACCACCAAGTTTCTAGTTTGTGTGACAGAATAAAAGGTGTGCTACAAACGAAGGGCAGGGTGGGGTGGGGCGGGGGTGGGGGGAGGCAGATAAGCTGGTTCAGAAAGAAGCATAGTGAGCTGCATTTTGGACACTTTGAGTTCAAATGTCAGTGGAGTACGGGGTAGAGGTGTCCAGAGGCAGTTGGGTGTATAAGTCTGGTGCTTGAGAGAAGGATCTGAAGAGGTAGATTTTTGAGTTATTGACATGTAATATGTAGTAATTAACACCCTAAAAAAGAATAAAATCACCTGTGACTGCTCTGGGAAATTATGTAGAATAAGAGAAGCAGTCAGCTAAGGAAGAGACCTTAGAAACAGCAACATCTGAAGGATGGCTAGAGGGACTTCCCTGGTGGTCCAGTGCCTAAGGCTCCACGCTCCCAGTGCAGGGGGCCTGGGCTCGATCCCTGGTTGGGGAGCTAGATCCTGCAAGCATGCCGCAACTAAGGGTTCACATGCCGCAACTAAGAAGTCTCAACTAAGACCCGGCGCAGCCAAAATAAATAAATACATAATATTTTAAAAAATAAATAAAGGATGGCTAGAGCAAAAGAAAGCCCATGAAGAAGACAGGAAATAATAGTAAGAGGAGCATGAAAACAACTGAAGAAGACATCACTGTGGACAGTACGGGAGGGAAATGTCTCAAGGAGAGTGAGAACAAGAGTATTCAATGGAGGAGAGGTCCATAAAGTAATCTGAAAAATGTTCATCAGCTTTGCCAGTTAGAACTTCATTGGAGAGAGAGAGAGAGAGAAAGATAGAAGAGTAGGGGAAGCATTATTTCATTCTTTCTATGGCTGAGTAATGGCAGAAGTCACACTACAAGGCCTTGAGGGGGAAACAGGAGCAAAAACTTAGAATCGGTGAATGTAGATTACTCTTTCAAGGTGTTTGCATGAGAAAGAGAAGAGAGAGAAATTTGACAGTAACCAGAGGGGAACCTGGAGTTGAGAGAGATGTTATTTTTCTCTGAGTCTGAAAGAATCTTCTTTAGAGGAGGCTGAAGGGGAAAGTCACCAAATAGACAAAGGTTTAAAAAATTCAGGAGGTGGGCTAGGTTGTTCAAGGGAAGCAGATTTTTGAGGAGGCGATGGAAGACATTAAGGATACAGGAGGAGATTTTGGTCTTGAACAACTCTTCCCGTCTCTTCATCCTCTGAGACTGGCATAGGTAAGAATGGGTATGGGGAGACAAATTGGCAGCCTGGAGAGCAAGAGGTTAAAACAGATTGCCCTTGAAGATCTCTGTTTCCTCAGCGGAGGTCATCAGCTGAGAAAAGAGGGCTTCGTGAAGAAGCCTGTGGAGAGTGGTGAAGGCTAAGACCATCTTTGAGAAGTTGGGGGACGGAGCCGACCAAGGGCAAGTGCAACACAAGCAGCGTCCATCCTCAGAGTTGTGTGACTTTTCCCCAGCAGCACCGAGCAGACTGGGGGTAGCCTTAGAAAGGGGAGTTATGACCTGGATGTAGGCTTGGTGGTCACCAGCCCCAGAGTTACAGTAAGTCCCCTACGTACGAAGAAGTTCCAGTCTGAGAGCACTTTTGTAAGTCCAATTTTGTTCATAAGTCCAACAAAGTTAGCCTAGGTACCCAACAAACACAACTGGCTATACACCGCTGCTTTTACACTTGCTTCCAGACATCCTGGGCTTGAAATAAAGACACTATACTACTGTACTCTATACAGTATTGTACAGTAAAGTACACAAAAGCACAGCCACTGGTAGTAGATGAACGCAAGTGACAATGTACGCCAGACACGTGAACTAGGTTACATGATTGAACATGTGAACGCATATTCGCATCTCTGCAAGTTTGCACCTTGAAGGTTTGTATGTAGGGGACTTTCTGTATAGGGATGCTAGGGAAAGAGAGGAGAGAAAGATGCTCACACTGTCAACAATGGGGTCCAGGGACTTCCCTGGCGGTCCAGTGGTTGAGACTCCGCGCTGCTACTGTAGGGGGTGCGGGTTGGATCCCTGGTCAAGGAACTAGGATCCTGCAGGCCACATGAGGTGGCCCCCAAAAAACCCCAAAACAAAACAAAACAAAAAAATACAATGGGGTCCAGATGTAGAAGAGAAAGAAGAGATACCAGGAAGGAGTTCATCAACTGGGAGAAAAAAGAAGGCAAAGAGACTAGAGATTTTTGAGGTTGAAGAACTGGTGTGGTAGAAATGAGCTTTTGAGAGAGCTACCTTGTGCAGAGAGTAGAATGTTACAGCTTAAGATTTCTGATATGAAAACAGTTCTAGTTTTGATAATAAGATGGCAGGTGTGGTCCTAGAAATATATAGATATAGAGATGAAGATCATTAAAGTTAAAGAGATCATTAAACTGAGAAAGTATGGAAATGTCCAGGCAAGGGCATTATATCTGCAATGTACATGTAAGCCTCCCAGGTTCATGAGAGGAGTTGAGTGTAATGGGAATCTGTGAGCCATCTCTGAAGAGCTTAATGATGGTAATTACTGATCTTCACTGGGTGCTTATGTGTTTCTAGGCACAGTTCTAAGATCTTTGTATGTACTTAAACCCTATGGGGTAGGTATTGGGTTGGCCAAAAATTTCGTTTGGAAGATGTTACAGAAAAACCCAAACGAACTTTTTGGCCAACCCTATATTAATATTATCCCCATTTTATAGATGAGGAAACTGAAAGATTGAGTTAACTGCTCACATGCACAACCTTAGTAAGTGGTAGAGCCAAGATTTGAGCTCAGGCAAGCCAATCCCAAGATCCCACGCATGTAACTAGTAGTATAAGTGATGAGCTGGCATCCAATTCTTTTTCTAGTAATGCTTATATCCATCCCTCTTCCTCATTCTCACTATTACTTCCCTGCTTTGGATTCTAATCACCTCCCACCAGGACCACAGGCAAGCTGCATGCGGGCCCTCCCACTGACTGTTGGCAAATAGCACAACTGCCACCATGGTCTGCTCACATCACTCTTCTGTGCCTGGTAAATCTTTCATGACTCCCATTTCCTCACTGGATCAGTCTGAATTCCCTTGTTCAGACTTTAATGCACGCTACAATCTGATCCTCATGCTCATTTCCAACTTGTCTCTGACGCTCTACTAAAAGACCTTCTTACTGCGGCTCCAGGGCCCAGCACAGTGTCCCACACTTAACAGGCACTCAGTGATTACTGGGTGATGAGGAACTGGTAGATAACAATGATTTACATTTTTTAAAATAAATATAATTTTATATATGTTGGGGCTTTTTTGTGTGTGTATTTTTTACTTAAAATAATTTTTATCGCCGCACCGCCCTGCTTGCGGGATCTTAGTTACCCAAACAAGGATCAAACCTGGGGCCCCAGCAGTGAGAGTGCTGAGTCTCAACTACTGGACCACCAGGGAATTCCTATGATTGACATTTGTATGGAAGTTTAGGGTTTATAAAACAATTTGTTTTGCATATAGTCTCATTTGATCTTGGCATTGAGAAATGTGGCAGGTCTTAGTCTCCCCATTGATGGAAGCTCTTGACAGCTGAGAAGGAAGCCTTTATCCTCATAAAGGAAGAGAATCTGGAAGAAGGACATTAAGACAGTCTAGGTCAGCATGTTCTCAGAACCCTTGAGAGGATAAGTCATGAGCCAAATCAGAAAAAGAATATGAATTTTCTGCTTCAGTCAATGGCACTAGATAGTAATATTACCTTAGATTTGGCCATTTCATTCATCCATCTCTATCTGATAATAAATAGCTCCTTGAAAACAGAAACTCACTTTCATTGGTGGATCCCCAGACCTTAATACAGCATCCTGTAAACAGAAAATTCTCAATAAATATTTGTTGAATGAAGAAAATAATCTTTATTTACATATTGGATTATTAATTCAATTCATTTTAATTTACATTTACTGAGCGTCTAGTCCCCTACTGGGTAAAGTTCTAAAGACATTTTTACAATATGGTTGCATCAAATTCATTTCTCCGTTCCTAGTTTTTCACAGATAAATCAAAAGTAAAATGCGTATACAAATGAGCACCAAATCCTTACAGGTTTTTGAATTGATTTGAATTTGATGTATGTCCTCTGCCAGAGGATGTTATGTTCTAGGGTAGACTGATGACTATTTAGAGTACAGTGTAGGGCTAACTCTTATATCATACCCTGCCCTCAATCCCTACATGATTGGAGCCATTATTAATACATTTCCCTTATATTTATCTACAGTTTACAAAGCATGTTCATATACTATAAATTATCTAAGCTTCTATGGAATAACTATGATTATCTCCATTCTACAGATTCAACCTTCATTTAACAAATATTTACTAAAATAAACCAGATACTATTCTAGCTACTAGGTTAAGAATTGGGTACAAAGTTCTCTACCTTGATAGGACCTAACATTCTTGCAGGGCAGACGGACAGTAAACAGAGAACGAAACAGAAGATAATGATAAAGGCCATGAAGACAATGAGATGGTGATGTGACTGAGAGGGACTGGTGTTGGGGAGAGGAAAGGCTTCTTTGAGGAGGTCACAACTGAGCTGTGTCCTTGACGGAGATCAGAAATCAGTCATGGGAAGACCCCAGGGAATAGTGTTCCAGACAGAGGAAGTGGCAAATTCAAGAACTTCAAGGTGAAAATCAACTTGATAGGCTACTCAATAGTCTGTAACGGCCTATATGGGAAAAGAATCTAGAAAAGAGTGGATGTATGTATTTGTATAACAGAGTCACTTTGCTGTGTACCTGAAACTAACACAACACTGTAAATCAACTATACCCCAATAAAAAATTTTAAAACAGAGAGAAAGAAAATCAACTTGATATGTCCAAGAGACACAGATGAGACCAGTGGAGATGAATGAGATGAGACTGGATAGGAAGGGACCAGATCGAGTCGCCCTCCTAGGTTATGATAAGGCAGGGTTGGATATTATTCTAGTTACACAGGAAATCCATGGAGGGTTGCAATCAAGCGAGTGACTGCTGGGGGCCATTTATCTATGGACTCCTCGTGCTCCTACATGCTACATGTCTGAGGTCCTCTGAGCAAAGGCACTTATGCCCATTGTTTGCATGAGGAGACACTCCAGGATAGCAAAGCTTAGGGATGTCTCTCTTTTTCTCTGGAGACATCCCAGGGTAATAAAGATAATGCCCTTTTCTTTTGCTCTCTGGAGGAGCTTAGCTTACATTCCAAAGTAATAAGTAATCTCTCTCTTTAGAGGGGAGGATGGGCAGGTTACCAGCAGCCCTATATAAAATCAGATTTTCCTAACTTCAGCGTTCCTCTCCTCTGATATACCCCACTGTATGTGCAGGAACATCTGGTCCTTGTCACGTTGGTGAACCAAAGCGAGATATTGCTCTGGCTGCTGCTTCTGCTATAAGATATGGTCTTTGTCTCTGACCCAGAGATACAGAGGTCTTGTATCTTCTGTTGGTATAAACATAAAGCTGTGATGTGGTAGGCTAACTTGTTAGCTTGCAAGTGGAGTAAAATCTCAGACCCTCCACAGTTTCTGATTTATTAAGGACCTAATACAATTTGCTCTGGGAAAGGATTTTATCATAAGGAGACTGAGGGTTAGAGAGCTGAGATGCTTTGCCTGAGATGAAGTGGACCAAGGTTCTCATTTGGACTTCCAACACAAGGAAATTTTTTAGGTACTTTTTTAGTGCTTTCCAGAAGAAACCATCTTGGCTACCCTGAGTTTCTCTTCTGAAACCTCCAGGTGTGTCATCATATAGTTTGCGTTCATAGATTATTCATACCAGTCTTCTGAAGGAGGGCTATATCCTCAAAAGGTGATTCAAATAGACTCACAGACACAGAAAGAAAACTTACTGTTACCAAAGGGAAAAGGGGGAGGGGATAAATTAGGAGTTTGGGATTAACATATACACACTACTATATATAAAATAGATTAACAACAATGACTTACTGGATAGCACAGGGAAGTAGATTCAATATCTTGTAATAACCTATAATGGAAAAGGATCTGAAAAAAAATATATATATATAGTTGACTAAAAAATGCACAATGTGAGAGTTGTGAGTTAAGTTTTTTTTAAAAAATAAATTTATTTATTTATTTATTTTTGGCTGTGTTTGGTCTTCCCTGCTGCACACGGGCTTTCTCTAGTTGCAGTGCGCGGGCTTCTCATTGCGGTGGCTTCTCTTGTTGTGGAGCACGGGCTCTAGGCGTGCGGGCTTCAGTAGTTTTGGCGCGCGGGCTCAGTAGTTGTGGCTCACGGGCTCTAGAGCGCAGGCTCAGTAGTTATGGCGCTCAGGCTTAGTTGCTCCAGGGCATGTGGGATCTTCCCGGACCAGGGCTCAAACCCGTGTTCCCTGCATTGGCAGGTGGATTCTTAACCACTGTGCCACCAGGGAAGTCCTGAGTTAAGTTTTATTTGGGACAAAATGAGGACTGCCGCCTGGGAGACAGCATTTCAGATATCTCTGAGAAACTGCTCTGAGGAGGGGAGCGGGGAGCCAGGATATATAGGAGTTTTGCAGCAAAGAGCAGGTAATTGGGAACGTCAGAAGATTATTGTTAAATAAAGAAAACCAGATATCTCAAGTTAAGGAATTTAGCACTTTTCTATTTATGGGAAGATGCAAGAGTCTGGGCTCACTGAAATCATTCCTTTGATGTGCACCTGAGCTATCTTGGGCCCTATTTTCTCATCCTGAGTTTCCTCAGGGCTCACCAGCTCACATCGGAGGGCTGCAATCATCAGTGACTGTGACATCCTTTGTTTATTGATACGGCAGGAAATATTCCATTTATAAATATTCCATTTATCTATATATACGTATATAAATATAAAACTGAATCACTTTGCTGTACACCTGAAACTAGCACAACATTGTAAATCAACTATACTTCAACTTAAAAATACAGATTAAAAAAAAAACCTTGTTGATTAAAGGTAAAAAGAAAAAAGTAAGGTGATTCAAGAAATAGCCTAGGGGCTTCCCTGGTGGCGCAGTGGTTGGGAGTCCGCCTGCCGATGCAGGGGACACGGGTTCGTGCCCCGGTCCGGGAAGATCCCGCATGCCGCAGAGCGGCTGGGCTCGTGAGACATGGCCGCTGAGCCTGCGCGTCTGGAGCCTGTGCTCCGCAACGGGAGAGACCACAATAGTGAGAGGCCCGCGTACTGCAAAAAAAAGAAAAGAAAAGAAAAGAAAAGAAATAGCCCAATGGAAGAAATACACAGAAAGTCAGGAAGTTCCACCATAGACTTTATGAAAAACAAGGTAAATAGACTAGTTCTAGGATTCTTTTTAAAAAGAAGGGTGAAGCTTGATGGATTCCCGTTGGAACTGAGTTTACTAAGAAGAGGAGTTCATATAAAGCAGTCCTCACGTTTTGCGAAAACAGCATCTGAAGATGCAGCGCAAACCTCACCACCCTTCTCTCTGTGGGAGACTGGATGCTCCAGCACATGTAAGGCGGAACCACCTCCCTCAGGATGCAGGGCTCAGCTGGTGTGGGCGGCTGTGTTCGTTTCATGTCACCTGGAAAGAGAGAGCAGTCATACAAGGAAGACTCTCTGGAGGCCTCTTTTTTTGTTTTTGTTTTGACTATGTGTGTTGAACACAAAGCAAATGGCACCCTTGACTGAACTTACTATTTCCAGTTCTTACTGAACATCTGCTCGCGAGTAAAGAATACTGTTTGGATACAAAATCATAACAAAACAAAAATCCACATTAGGGAGGGGAAATTTGTACGTTCTTTTGCTGTGTCCTTTTCCACCTTATTGATCTCTGAAGTCTCCTGAGGTCTCAGCGTTTACATATTTCCATCATGGATTCACAATTTCAAAGGAATTTGTCACGTCAAAATTTGTTTTGCATTAAGCTGCCACTCGCCGCAGTATTTCCGAAATGCAGAAACTCCCGAGAACTGATCCTTTGGATAAATTACAATATTCTCTGGGTGGCCATCAGGGCAATTGTTCTCAACCTTTTGTACTGAACATCTTACCAGTTGCTGGAGGAAAAAACCTTGTTTCTATCATTGTAGAAGAAAAATGCTTTTTCCAAAAGAGTATTTCCACGTTGACATGCATTCGGTCAGTAGTTTAGAACTTGTATGAAAACACTGCATACCACCCAGCTACATCATAGGACCAGCTTACAATCTATTGATGCCAGATTCGAAGGAATGACACCTTGGAAATAGGTGTTTGGTGACAATGGTTTTAGGTGAGTGACATTTGATTGAAGCAACTTGTAAAAATGTTGATCTCGTTTATTTTATTAATGGGACTCTCTAAGAAAGTTCCTGGTCGTAAATTTGTGTAGGCTGCAAGTGCTGTGATCTTACATGCAAGGTCTTACTTTTGTTGTTGCTGTTGTTGTTTTAGTTCACAGCAGCTCTAGTCACAACAGCCAGGACATGGAAGCAAGGTAAGTGTCCATCAGCAGATGAATGGATAAAGAAGATGTGATACACACACACACATACACACACACACACACACACACACACACACACACACACACACAATGGAATATTACTCAGCCATAAAAAAAGAATGAAATAATGCCATTTGCAGCAACATGGATGGACCTAGAGATTATCATACTAAGTGAAATAAGGCAGACAGAGAAAGACAAATATTATATGATAGCACTTATATGTGGAATCTAAAAAGTAGTACAAATGAACTTATTTACAAAATAGAAACAAACTCACAGACATAGAAAACAAACTTATGATTACCAAAGGGGAAGGGGGGGGCAGGGATAAATTAGGCATATGGGATTAACAGATACACACTACTATATATAAAATAGATAAGCAATGAGGATTTACTGTATACCACAGGGAACTATATTCAATATCTTGTAATAACCTATAATGGAAAAGAATTGAAGCAAAAGGAATGTATATATAGATATATAACTGAATCACTAAAAAAAGAGACATAAATGACATATAATGTTGTATTACTTTAACGTGTACAACATAATGATTATATATATATATTGCAAAATGATTACCAAAGTAAGTTAACATACATCATCTTGTATAAATACAAATTTTTTTCTTGTGATGAGAGCTTTTAAGATTTACTCACTTAACTTTCAAGTATACAGTACAGCACGTTAACTGTAGTCACCATGCTGTACATTGCAGCCTTGGAATTTATCTTATAACTAGAAGTCTGTACCTCTTCACCACCTACACCCATTTCACCCACACCCCCTGCCCCTGCCTCTGGGAACCACTCATCTGTTTTGTTCCTATGAGTTTGGGGTTTTATTTTAGATTCCACATATAAGAGAGATCATACAGTATTTGTCTTTTTCTGTCTGACTTATTTCACTTAGCATAATGCCTTCAAGGTTCATCCATGGGTGCAGATATCCGTTCAACATAGTGTTTTTGTTTCCTTTAGATATATTCTTAGAAGTGGAATTGCTGGATTCTCAGTCTGGATTTTAGCACCAACCTTAATTCAGTTATTTCTAAAGATTCTCCAACACGAACCTCCTTACACAGTGTTTGCTAATGACAAATGAGTAGAGAAAGTGGTTCTTGAAAATAAGATGATTCACAAGGTGGATAATACTTGGGCAAATATTCAGGAGCTGATTTATCATCTGTATGAAAAGAACAGAAAGCAATGAACTGAAATCAACAATTGATTTGATTTATGGCATTACGTGTTTAGCAAGGTGTTACGTACGCAGATATGATATATAGATATGGCAGATTTGGAAAAGGAATTTAAACAATTAAATAACATGAAGACACAGAATTGGGCTTGTTTTCCTTCCAAGTATTTTATTTTACCATGATCCAATGCTTATTGACTCAACACACATGTAAAGGAAACATGTCACTAACTAACGTTTTCTAATGTACTCAGATCCTCCAACTTTTAAGTCGAGAAGGGAGGGGACAAAGGGCAGGAGGGAGGTGGGAGGAGAAAGATGAGGCAACTGATAAAACTTTGAAGGATATCTTCTCCATCATCATATTTAATTGAATGTTAATCTAGGGAAAAAATTATGATGAAATTTGGCTCTGTGTGTTCAAAGCACATTGAATCCTTTTATAGGATGTAAATCAGCATAAGGTTCAACTTTGACCTACCCGCTTAAGACATATCTTCACTGATTCTGGTCTTAACACCAGCAGGGGGCCAGCCCATCATGGTGCTTAACATATGGATCATTCTGGGTGAGCCTTCGCTGGATTCTGCAATAACACACAGAGCTATCTGTGATCAGGTGGATCCGCACAACCTGACTTGGGATGTTGTCATCGATGGGATGGGTGCTCATAGGTCTCCTCCAGGGTCAGGGTGGGTCTGTCCCTCACCTGACCAAGTTATAATAGCATTTCTTTAGGCGTTGTGCTAAGTTCACAGAACATTCATACCATCCAGGGTTGGCTGTAGACCCTCACGGGTGGAAGAGGATGTAATTCACCCCTCCGACCTTAGTCAAAGCTGTGTTTAACTCACCCGTGTCAGTGGACTGTGACACATCAAGTTTTCCAGGCAAACATCTCCACTTTAATAGGGTCCCCTGCAGGTGGGCTCCTTACCTGCCTCCTCTGTTTTCTCATACCTATGAGAGAACCCAGCACATTGTAGACACTCAAGATATAGTGACGGACGGTTCTGACAACTTCCTTATTAACAGTTTAAAAGCCAGCAAGCCCTAGGTTTAAGAAGGCTCCAATCGTCCCACCTGTATTTATTGGGTGCTGTTTCAGCGGCAGGGACTTCACTGGATATTAGAGACGGGATGGTGAGTAAGATGAGGTCCTTGCTGTTAAGGAATTTAAATCCAGTTTCCCTGCTATTCAGCCCAAATATTTCTGGCTTTATCTTTGTCTTATTAGTCAGGATGCCCTGCACAAGGGGCTTATCCTCATTCTCAAGACCTACCTCTTGCTCTTCTTACCCTGAATGCCCTCCACCTGGTCCCCTCCCATTGGGTGCCCATGTTCTCACTCAAAAGCCCGATTCAGGTCCCTCCCCTCCACAAAGCTCCCCGGATATCACCCCTCCCACTGCTCTCCCTTCCCCCACCCCACCCCCATGATCTTTATCACGTTATGTTTTGACAAGAAACAGGGAGTTTAATGACACCAATTGATGTGGTTTTACACTGTTTCTCGAGGCTTATTTTATTTCCCGGTGAGAATGGTTTAACTGTGGACCTTTTCCCCTACTTCTTCACCTCCCGTGGTGCTCACGTTGTTCTGAGTACATGATGAACGTTCAATAAATACTTGATTGGATAGTGTAGTCTATTTTTTTCTTGTTTTATTAGTATATATAGAGACCATCGAGACTATCTTATTAACAATAAACCGTCACAGACTTGAAGACTATGGTTGCTCCATTTTTCTTTTTTCTAGATCACACAGCCCCAGTTCTCTGCATAATTCCTGCTGGATCTCATCTTCTACTTGTGACTAGAGCTGCATTCTTGGAAGTATGTTCTCTGGAACACCACATGAAAAAGTATTCTGTGGTTAATTTGAGAAACTCTGTTCTGTTTGTTTACTGTGGCTACTCAGCTCCTTTAAAACCTTCAGGTATATTGTGAACCTTCTAAAGGTGGGTCTGGTGTGCCATTCTTAACACTTAGAAGTTGGGGTCTTTATTTTCTTTGTAATTACATTTAAAATTTTAGGCAGTATCAGTCATTGCTTTACTATGAAAATGTCTTCAAAGTTCTCACTTCCCACCCCCCGATTTTGTGACATTATTTTTATTTTGTTAGGCAGAGTTCATAGCATTTATATCCATTTTGCAACCCAAAATACCCTAAATACTTGTCTTAACTATATACTTAAATGGAGCAAAGTTCAACAATAGTGTTTTTGTTATGACTTTTCCATTTCTGTTTTCTTTATTTTGATTTATTTTTCAGATACCTGAATTTCATCAGATATTTTTAAAGCAGGGATCAAAAAACAGTATTACCTGAGTTATTTCATGTTGAGATTTTTCTCTTACATTTATTCTCTTTTTTAAAAAAATATATTTGGGGGGCTTCCCTGGTGACGCAGTGGTTGAGAGTCCTCCTGCCGATGCAGGGGACACGGATTCATGCCCTGGTCCGGGAAGATCTCACATGTCGCGGAGCGGCTGGGCCCGTGAGCCGTGGCCGCTAAGCCTGCGTGTCCGGAGCCTGTGCTCTGCAACGGGAGAGGCCACAGCAGTGAGAGGCCCGCATACCACACACACACACACACACACACACACACACACACACACACACACACTATATATATATATATATTTAGTATCTAATTTTTCCCCTTGTAGGCGATTTTCTTCTTCTTCCTGGATCCCTAGAGATTTTAATTTGTGAGTTTCAATAACTTAACCAGAGTATATCTCATTTTCATTGTTTGGTATGCATTTTTCTTGGCATATGGTATGAACTTTTGATCTGCAGACTCAGTTTATCCTCCAATTCAGGAAAATTTCCCCATCTAATATCTTAGGATTTTTTTACTAATCCATGTATCAGACTGTCTAATTCAGGGATACCACTTATTCTTATGTTGGAACATCTTTGTCTTTTATAGTTAGCATATTCTAATTCCTTTTATCTCTTTGTATTTGTCTTTGTGTTCATAGTGCTTATATTTCAATCTTCTCTTTGCCAGCAGTACAAATTTCGGTCATATCTACCTACAATGAGCATTTATTAGGCTCCTATTGGATTCTATGCATTGGGCTAGATGCTCTACCATAGTGCCAGCTGTCTGGTCTGAGACACATTTTCGACCTGTCCAAGTCAAAGTCTAAGTACAAAGAATTCCACCCATCTGACAGCTTGTCACCTCAGCCCAGCAAGACCCTTGTTGAGCTTTCAACCTATGGAACTGTAAGATAAGAAATCTGTATTATTTTAAGCCACTAAGTTGGCGGTGATTAGTTATGACAGTAATAGAAAACAAATACAAACTTTGGTACCATAAGTGGGGTGTTGCTATAACAAATACCTAAATGTGTGGAAGTAGCTTTAGAATTGGGCAATGGGCAGAGGTTGGGAGAATTTTGAGGAGTATGACAGAAGAAGTCTAGATTGCCTTGAACAGACAAGTTAGCAGAAATTTAGATGTTAATGGTTCTGCTAATTAGGACTTAGAAGGAAGTGAGGAACATGGTAGAGAAAATATAAATTGCCCTAGAGAACACCATAATCATGGAGAAAAACCTGCTAGTAGAATATGGATGTTAAAGGTGCTGCTGGTGAAAACTTAGAAGGGAGACAGACAGTTTTTGGAAGCTGGAGGACAAGACATCCTTGTTACATGGGGACAGAGAGCTTAGCGGAATTGTATCTTGCAGTTATGTGGAAAGCAGAACTGGTGAATGATGGTATTAGATAGGCTGAGATTTCCAAGGAAAGTGTTGAAGGTGTGACGTGGTTTTGCTGCTTGAAGTAAAAAGGGAGAGGGATGAGATAAATTGAGGGAAGAACAGGTAAACCAAAAGAAACTGGGTCTTGATGATTTGGGAAATTCTCAGTTTATCCAGATGTCTCAAGATACTAAAATGAAGAGATTCACAGTCAGAAGAGCGGGGTCTGGAGGAAAAGCAGAGGGTGTGGCTGGACCCTTTGCTAATACCTTAGAAAGACTAAAAGTTCAGAAGATTGAGTCACAAAAAAATCTCTTTGTAGATGAAGAATGGGACTCAGAGATCCCATCAGCCATCTCAGCAGATGCCAAAAGTGGAGCTGGGGTTATCTAGGAAAGATCTTTGGAGGATCCTCTTGTCTAATGGAGTGAATCACCATGACTTACATGGAAGACCCAGGTTCCTGAGAATTTTATACCAGCGGAAACACTTCCAGCTTGGACTGAAAGGGACAGAGAGATTATGAGATGAAAGAAGCCTGGTGGTCCTCCAAAATCCAGGACACAGGCTGATAAAGCTACTCGGCTACAAAGACATGCTACAAAAAGGGAGGTATGACCTAGAGAGCAGAGCAGTGAGCCACAGAGATTTATTCCAAGGCCCTGAAACTGAAGCCCAGCTGGATTTTGAAATTGCTTGAGATCTGGGATTCCTTTTTTCCTTCCTTTTCTCCTTTTTTGAATGAGACCATCTATAACTGCTACCCTATGCCTGGCCTACCATTGTATTTTAGGAATAAATAGCTTGCTTCTTTAGCTTTACAGGTCCACAGATAGAAAAAAATTGTGCTCCTGGATGGATTATACCCAGAGGCTCACCCATACCTTATTTAGATGATTTAGATGGTGAGATTTGGGACTTTTGAGCCGATGAGATTTAGATGAGATTTTAAACTTTGAGTTGATGCTGCAATGTGTTGAGACTTAGGGGGACCTGGGAAGGAGTTAATGCATTTTGGATGTGGGACAGATGTGGATCTCTGGAGGCTAGAGGGGTGGACTGTAGCAGGCAGAATAATGCGCTCTCCAAGATGCCCACATCCTAATCCCTGGAACCTGTGGATATGTTACATGACATGGCAAAAAGGTATTAGGTCTGCAGATACAACTAAGTTTGTTAATGCGCTGACTTTGAGATGAGAACGTCATCTGGATTTTCTGGGCGGGCTTAATCTAATCCCACGAATCTTTAAAAGTGGAAGAAGGGTCAGAGGACCTGCCATCTCAGGACTGGATCCACTGTCCCTAGCTTTGAAAATGGTGGAAAGGGATCATGAGTCAAGGAATGCAGGCAGCCTCTAGAAGCTGGAAAAAGCAAGGGAACAGTTTCTTCCCTAGAGCCTCTAGAAAGGAAAGCAGTCCTGATAACACCTTGATTTCAGCCTGATGGGACCCATGTCAGACTTCTAACCTGTAAAACTGCAAGATAACACATAGGTATTGCTTAAGCCACTGCATCTGTGGGAATTTGTTACAGCAGTGATAGAAAATGAATACGTTTTATGTGCATCGGAGCACCTGGCAGGCTGAATAAACTCCAGATTGCTGGGGCTCATCCCCCAAAGCTTCTGACTCAGTAGGTCTTGACTGAGACCTGATCATTTGCATTTACAGTAAGTCCCCTACCTATGAACGAGTCCCATTCTGAGAGCAAGTTCATAAGTCCAATTTGTTCGTAAGTCCAACAAAGTTAGCCTACGTACCCAACTAACACAATAGGCTACATAGTACTATACTGTAATATATAAATAAAAATAATACATAAAAAACAAACACAAAAAATAAAGAAACCATTATTTTTTTTTTTTTTTGCGGTACGCGGGCCTCTCACTGTTTGGCCTCTCCCGCTGCAGAGCACAGGCTCCGGACGTGCAGGCTCAGCGGCCATGGCTCACGGGCCCAGCCGCTCCACGGCATGTGGGATCTTCCCGGACCGGGGCACAAACCCGTGTCCCCTGCATCGGCAGGTGGACTCTCAACCACTGCGCCACCAGGGAAGCCCAAGAAACCATCTTTTAATCTTACAGTACAGTACTTTGAAAAGTACAGTAGTACAGTATAACAGCTGGCATCCAGGGGCTGGTATCGAGTGAACAGGCAAGAAGAGTTACTGACTGGAGGAGGGAGAGGAGGTGGGAGATGGTAGAGCTGCAGGATCGCCAGCAATAGGAGACGGAGGGCGAGCTGCAATTTCACTCACGCCTGACGTTGATGGCACAGGTCCTGGTTTCTTGATGGATTCAATTCTATCTGCCCTCTTTTTTTTTTTTTTTTTTTTTTTTTTTTTGCAGTACGCGGGCCTCTCACTGTTGTGGCCTCTCCCGTTGCGGAGCACAGACTCCGGACGCGCAGGCTCAGCGGCCATGGCTCACGGGCCCAGACGCTCCGCGGCATGTGGGATATTCCCAGACCGGGGCACGAATCCGTGTCCCCTGCATCGGCAGGCAGACTCTCAACCACTGCACCACCAGGGAAGCCCTTCTATCTGCCCTCTTGGAAAAATGATCCAAGGATGTCTGGGTAGTAGCTCTTTTTTTCTCATCATAGATGACACGGACTGCATTCTGAACAGCTGCAGCAGACTTCGTGTACTGTTCTACATTCGGGTCCTGTGCCTCCAAAACTAACAGTGCCTCCTCAAATAAAGAAAATCCCCTTGCCATTTCCTGCGTTGTGAATCTCTTCAGTCCTTCCGTTATTTCTTCTTCCTCTTGTCTCTCTTCGTCCTTTCTCTTGGCATGTTTGCATCTTTGACAGTTCACAACTTGAAGATTCATATGTAGGGGATTTACTATATAATAAGTTCCCAGGAAATGCTGATGCTGGTGGACACTTTGACAACTTCTGCTTTATCTCACTGAAGCCCTAAACTGCAGCAGGTCATTCAGCTTCCGAAGTGTCCCATTTTATTTATTTGTACCCGTTGACTTGAGAAATTCGAGAGTGAAAAGAGGACTTGAATGTATGGGGATAATGAAGGAATGATTACACTAGGCATGCACACAGCAGTTTGTAAGAGTCACTTTCATTCCCCATGGCATGTGTTTGGGGATAGGCCTGTATCAGAGAGATCAGTAGTGACCCATTTAGGAAAGTAATTACACAGCTCAACAACAACAGTACAAAAAACCCAATCGAAAAATGAGCAGAAGAACTAAATAAATATTTCTCCAAAGAAGACATATAGATGGTCAGTAGACACAAGAAAAGTTGTTCAACACCACTAGTCATTAGAGAAATGCAAATCAAAACCACAATGGGGTATCACCTCACACCAGTCAGAATGGCCATGATTTAAAAAGTCTATAAATAACAAATGCTGGAGAGGATGTGGAGAAAAGGGAACCCTCCTACACTGTTGGTACGAATGTAAGTTTGTGCAGCCACTATGGAGAACAGTATGGAGGTTCTTCAGAAAACTAAAAATAGAACTACCATATGATCCAGCAATCCTACTCCTGGGCATATATTTGGGCAAAACCATAATTCAGAAAGATACATGCACCCATATATTCATAGCAGCACTATACACAATAGCCAAGACATGGAAACAACCTAGACATCCATCAACAGATGAATGGATAAAGAAGATGTAGTATATATATGCAATGGAATACTACTCAGCCATAAAAAAGAATGAAATAATGCAATTTGCAGCAACACGGATAGGCCTAGAGATTATCATACTAAGTGAAGTAAGTCAGAAAGAGAGACAAATACCATATGATATCACTTATATGTGGAATCTAAAATATGGCACAAATGAACATATCTAGAAAACAGAAACAGACTCACAGAATAGACTTGTGGTTGCCAAGGGGGATGGGGGGATGGGGGAGGGATGGACTGGGAGTTTGGGGTTGGTAGATGCAAACTATTACATATAGAATGGATAAACAACAAGGACCTACTACATAGCACAGGGAACTGTATTCAATATCCTAATATAAATCATAATGGAAAAGAATATAAAAAAGAATGTGTATACGTGTATAACGGAGTGACTCTGCTGCACAGCGGAGATTAATACAACATTGTAAATCAACTATGCTTCAATAAAAATAAATTTAAGAAAGGAATGTAATTAGGGTAACAACATGTGTCTGTGTCATGCTCTTCATGGTACGGAGCTGGACCCAAGAGTCCCATCACTCACCGTGACCGTAATCCTCCACGTGGAGCTCAATGAACAGCGACTCCAGAATGACAATATTGATCTGGACTTTCAGCTGAGCTCAGGACTTACTGTATTCTCAGGTTTCACCCGTGTCTGGTATTGCACAAATTCTTCAGATTTTCTCACTCTAAGTTGGGCCTTTTAAAACTCAAAAATAGTTCTATATGCTGAATGGAGTCTCCGAACCAACGCCAGGCACAGCAAGGGTGGCTGACGAGACTTCTTATGGTCGTTGGGCGTCCTCATCTCACTTTGAGAGCAGGAGCTGGGGAAGAATGGACAATTGTACTCTGAGTTATTTTTCAAAGCACATTCGCATCTTTCATCTCATCCTGTCACAAATATTAATGACAAAGTCAGGGAGGGAATCCAAGTTTCCTGAACCTTAGCCCCATGTTCTGTACTCTTGCTGCTGCTGCTGCAACATTTTATCTCTGTCTCTAGATCCATGTCCAGAATGCTGTCCCATCATCAGCGAGAAAGACAGAGCTAGAGAGAGACAGAGACAGAGATAGAGATGAAGAGAGAGAGGCAGAAACAAAGAGAGAGGCAGAGACAAAGAGAGAGAAACAGATACAGAGACAGAGACAGAGATAAAGAGAGATGTGTAGACAGAGATAAAGAGAGACACAGAGAGAGAGACAAAGAGAGAGAGACAGAGAGAGAGGGAGAGACAAATAGAAACAGGAAGAGAGAGAACAAAAGGAGTGAAGGAGGGGAAGGAAACAGAAAATAGAGAAGAAGAAGAAAGGAGATAGGAAGCAGAAAAGAAATAGATCATAGAACACCTCAAGGACAGTGGGGAGGCATAACCCTCCATGTCCGTGAAGAGGGTTACAGGTGTCCCCCGGTACCTGCTGGGGACTGGATTCAGGACACTGCATTACCCCCCACAGCCCCACCCTCGTCTACCACCACAAATACCCAGATCCATGGATGCTCGAGACCCTTATATACATACCTACAAAGACGTGGTACAGCCGGCCCTGGACAATCACCCCCTCCTCTTCCTGGTTGGCAGGATCTGAGACAGCGTGTGGGCAGGTTACCTGCACTGTCTATAGGCTGTACTCAGAGTCACATTGGGGGAAGGATGGGCTAAGAAATGACAAGGACACACTGACCATCCCTGGGCTCTCAGGAGTCCCATAAAGTCCCCAAGATTATTTTCAGGTAAAACCAGAGGGAGACAGGAGAGAACAAAAACTGGGAAAACAGCCCTCCCCATTCTTTTTCAATGTCATCTTAACGATTATAAGATTAAGATCATGAAATCTTTCCACAGGGAATGGGGGTCAAAGTAACACTACTTGAAAGGTGAAATGACATTTTTCAGAACATAAAATAAGACCAGTTCTGTAAGCATGCTGTAACACTTGCCAGCTTGGCCATTTGGGGGACGGGTGGGGGGAGGATGGCAAAGTGGGAATTCTTATCGCATGTTATGGGATGCACTGTTTTGTTTTGACTCTTAGCATCTAGAGGCGTCTCACTTTGTTTCATCCTCATCTATCCTCCTCCTATTCTCTGTGCCCACAAGGTTGCCTCTTGAGGTCCCTGGGCCCCTGGCACAGCAGCTGTGCACTGCAGGTGCTCAGTGGATGGGGGGAGGGGTAAGAGGCAGGAAAATTCTGCTCCAGGGAAGGGCTAGTGCCAAGGGCGCTTGCCCTTTTATTTGGAGGAATATGGGAGTCATGGGTAAGATGAATGGTTAGACATCATCACTTTAGGGTGCCTCAAAACTCTGAAATTCTGTAATTCTTATGTATTTAGAAAACTTCAGCAATACCAATATCTGCACCTGAAAAAACACTTATTAGAGGTTTATAGTAGGGACTTCCTTGGTGGCGCAGTGGTTAAGAATCCACCTGCCAATACAGGGGACAGGGGTTCAAGCCCTGGTCCAGGAAGATCCCGCATGCCACGGAGCAACTAAGCCCGTGCGCCACAACTACTGAGCCCACGTGCTGCAACTACTGAAGACTGTGCGCCTAGAGCCCGTGCTCCGCAAGAAGAGAAGCCACCGCAGTGAGAAGCCCGCGCACCGCAACAAAGAGTAGCCCCTGCTCGCCGCAACTAGAGAAAGCCCGCGAGCAGCAACGAAGACACAACCAGCCAAAAATAAATAATAAATAAATTTAAAAAAAGATTTATAGTAAATGTCTTTGTCAGAGGTTTATAAATAGCACTGTTATTTGTCTTGAACATAAGTTCCCAATTTTCTATTTTTCTTATTGCTTAAATTCTATTTCAATAACGCAATTGGAAGCCATCATCCCTAATGACTCTTACTGTCACATCTTCACAAAATTGAAAGAATTTTAAAATTCCAAAAGAAAGTTAGCTACTTCAAATGGAATGAATACCAGCAAAACATAAACTGCCTCTACCCAAGGTGTGTATTGAAAAGTATGAAAAGTTGGGTCTTTCTGGGAATTCCTTGGCAGTCCAGCAGTTAGGATTCCGTGCTTCCACTGCAGGGGGCACGGGTTCCATCCCTAGTAGGGGAACTAAGATGCCGCATGCCGCGCGGTGTGGCCAAAAAAAAAAAAAGGTCTTTCCAATCTTTCCACGATATCATCTATGAATTCATAAGCTCTGGGGGAGCATATTAAGTTAACAAATGGTTTCCCATGGGGATAATGTTTGGCTATAAGCAAAGGAAGAAAAAATAGCCTGAAGTTCTACAGAGAAAAGAGCAAGAGATGAAAAGGAGAAAATAACATCACTGTGAAATAAAAAGAAAACTTGAAAAATATTTGATCAATTATCATTGCTGGGCTTCCCTGGTGGCGCAGTGGTTGAGAGTCCGCCTGCCGATGCAGGGGACACGGGTTCGTGCCCCGGTCCGGGAAGATCCCACATGCAGCGGAGCAGCTGGACCCGTGAGCCGTGGTCGCTGAGCCTGCGCATCCGGAGCCTGTGCTTCGCAACGGGAGAAGCCACAACAGTGAGAGGCCCGCGTACCGAAAAAAAAAAAAAAATTATCATTGCTTTGTAGAAAACAAAAACCCAAATATTCAGTGTCACCAATTTTGCAAGATTTGCCAGCTTCTATATTCTTGAGGAAGAGAACTAGGGGCTTGATAAGAAGAGCATAGCACACTACAGAAACTGAATTCACACTAAAGCAAAAAGCACCCAGACTTGTCCAGGAATTTCCATATTTATCATAGTTCCTGGAGGCTGGAACCTGTTCAGAAATATTACATGTGTTTCACAAAGGAAGTTGAAAGAAATAACATTCCACATAAGAAGTTACATAAACTCAAGTTTCAGCTAATTCTTCAAAATCTACTTTCAGTCATACTATTAATTAAGTATGATGGCAAAATAATGACATTTGATATATACAAGGACTCAAAACTTTTACTTCTCAACTACCTTCTGAAGCATTGCTTATAGATGTCAAGAAAGACAGAGGCAAAAAACCAAAAAGGAAATCCAACACATTACTGCAGAGGTAGACGTCTTTGATATTTGATAGCACTTTGTATGAACCCACGGATGATTTGCTGATTATAAATCGGGAAGAATATCTTTACAGGAAGGGATAAAGTTCTCATCCCTCGAACCCACTGATCAATTTCCATCTCCTTAAAAGTGAGAGGGTAAGACATTTTTCCTCCAAAATCATACATTATGAATACATTGCAACATTACCAAGTAGTTTTACCAAAAATTGGAGCCCAAATTTAATCAAGCCTTTAGATCTAACTTAGTAGTTTGTAGGAAATATAAGTGATAGAAGAACTGTTTAAACAACATCATGAAGAAGCCAGTTGAGAACCCCAGAATGTGGAACCTTCTACAATAGACCTGACCCACCTTTTCAACAAGTCAGTGACATGAGGAAAACATGGCAGGCGTGTGTTGATGAGGGAGAAACTTTGAAGATTATTAGAGACCAAGGATATACAGCAAACAAATGCAATGTGTGAACCTTATTTAGATTCTGATTAAAACAAACTAACTGTAAACAAACGTGGGGGGATGGATGGGGGAAATTAGAATATTCGATGATATTAAGGAATTATTTTTACATAACTGTTATGTGAAAACAGAGTTTAATTTTTAGAAAGGCATGCTGAATGATTTAAGGATAAAACAGCCTTTAAAATACTTCAACTGGTTTTTCTGTGGGCGTAGTATCAATAACTTCCCTTCATGGTTAATATACTGGATTCTTGTCAATATGTGGAATGCGGAAGGAAGGCTGAATCCCATGCTCACGTTTTGAAGGCAAGAGGAAGAATTAAATAACATGATGAACAAATAAATAAATAAATAAAATAACTTCCCTTTATGGTTAAGTCAGTTCGAACTAGCAGTATGTTTGAATGCTGATGACAGTTATCTAGTGGAGAGGAGAAAAGTGATGCTGTCCAGAGGGGTAAGAGGGGCTGTGATTAGTCCAGGGCTAGCGACTCAGAGAGCACCCATGGACCCAGGCCAGTCTACAAAGTGTTTGTTGACAAGATACGGGGAGAAGTTGAAAGTATATATTTTGAAATGTTTATAACAATTTAACAAAGTAATTTTATGCCCATTGAATTTTAAATGGGGCTTACAAAAAAAGATGGGTTTTCTGTTACTTATAACAGAAAGATTCATAACTGACATAATATTATTTTACCATCAGTGTTTCAGGGCTTCTTAACCCAAGTCTTAGATGCACTTGTGAACCCATCACAACTGTGTGCCCAGGGGAATTGCACACAAATACACTCACACACATATTCATATATATATCATACACGTGTCACACATATCTGACAGTAGCTTTCATCAGATGCTTGTAGAGGTCCACGACCCACAGAATGTTGAAGAACCCTTGCCCCAGAGTTGCCTTAGGGGAATCCTCCCCACTCTGCTTAGAGTTGCCTGTGTGGACACTTTCTTTTCCAGATTTCCAAGTTTTAAACCTAAATGCCAGTTCCTAGCCCTATGTATTTGTGTGGCCCCATCACTGATAGTTATTAAAGCACGAGTGTCTTTGGTTGCTGCCTCCTCACTCTGCCGAAAGGGAGCTTTTAGAACAAACACTGCAAGGAAACCGAGCTTCCCCCAGGACAGCCAAGCTCCCTCCCACCCCCAGCGGGGGAGGGGCAGCCCTGGGGGAGATTTTCTAAAGCCTCAGGCACCAGGCACTCGTTCTTGCCCATCTCAGTACTTGGGACACAATCCTTTTTGGCTTAGCTGCCCACCACACGATTAACTGTTTAAACAAATTCCAGAAAACACATCAATTATTACTAATGAATTCCAAATCAAATCATCCAGAACTACAAAGGGCCGCCAGATGTTTCGGGCAAGGAGAAAAGAGGGGGTGGGAGGCGTGGGGAGAGAGAGAATTCTTTCCCACCACTCTATTAACTTGGACCTGAAACCTATAATTTATCCAACACCGGACATAAAGAGGCATCACACACATTTCAAAATATTTCTTGGAGATGGTCCTAACATTAATTTCATTGTGGAACATTACTTTATATTGATATCATATCTAGCAAAAACTTTTCAGACCTCTTTTACATACATATCTCATTTTTTCCTTCCAGTGTCTGACTGAGGAGGCAAAGGCTGTGACTAGTCATTTTTTCCAGATGAACAAATTAAGGCAAAGTGAAATACAGGTTTGGGGCTTGTTTTATAGTAGGACTATGCTTCGAAACTGGCTGTTCTGATAGTACTGTTGGACACTGCCATTTCCAAACAACCAGGAGCTAATAAACATAAAAACTTTCCGAGGTATAAGGTCACTAGGGCCCATATGAAAGGCACACAATGGGTTTCGTTTGTATCTGAATGAGATACAACCAGAAATAGGAGACAGCTCTGCAGTGGTGAGCCTAAGGTTCAAAGTCAGAAAGTGGGATGGCTATGGGCAATTGAAGGTCCCCGTGGCTGGGGCCCCTGACAGGGGAATAAGGAGCAGAGGCTCTCTAAACACTAGGATGCCATCAGCAAAGACAAGGGAAGGTGCTCCCATCATGTATCTCGTGTCAGCTCATCAGCGGTAAAGTGCGGTTGAGCTGGTCCCTCTCTGGGCAGCTTGATTTCCCCTGGAAGCTGGTTCCATTATCAGGCTGACTTCAAGATTCCCACTGGAATTTTTGGGTCTAAAACAAAACCCTTCAAATGGCTGTAATCAGTGTTCTGCAAAATATGTATGACTTATGAAGTGGTTAATGGACTTGGGAGTGAGATAGAGGGAATCATGACGTGTGAGACCTGGAAGGGACCTGGAAAAACAGGGTTCAACCTGTTCATCTCTCAAGTGAGGGGCCTGGGAGGCAGTGAGAATCAGCGATTTGCCAGAGACCTACACTTTCTTCCTAGACGTGGAGGTGATCGTATGTTCATGAATTGTTTTCTTCTGTTTAGTCTCCTTCTCATGCCCATTTTAAATATTCATATACTCCAGTGGGTTTTACATATTTAAAACTAGTGGTCTCAAATGTTGGAATGAATAAGAATTATGTGTTGGTTTTTGTCTTTCCTGCTAAATATTTGTTCAAATAACCAAATTTTCTTTAAAGGTAGACTTCTTTCTTCTTCTTCATCTTTTTTTTTTTTACAATAACACATGGTAAATATCTCAGGAAGGGTCCAAAGTTATAGCCTCATGGAGAGAAAAGTCATAGTGGCTGCACTTTGGTTTCTGCTGTGTAAGGACTGCTGAATAAGGCTGGGTTTTTGTTTGCAAGTGCATTTCATGCTGCATTCCATCTTGACAATACATTTGATTTATAAACTCTAAAAATAAGACATGCTTTAGAGAAAGATGTGGGCTTGGTCAGGGTGAAAGTAATGGAATAAACAATCTCTTGCAGTCACTAACATTCCAAAATCATTTTCCAGGGTCATTATCAAGCCAAGAACTACAAAAACCATTTTCTTTCAGTGCACTGTACGTATCAATGCAAAAAAAACAGAAGAGAAAAGCACTATTTACTGAGTCAAGCTTGTTTGTGTTTTAATCCCAAGATCAACTTTCTAACCACCCATTTCTTTTAGAAACAACAGGGTGATCCCACAGTTAGAACAACACTTTGTTTCTTTCCCTTCCTTCTTCCTCTCCTCTTCTTGACTGGATATTAAATTAACTTTTGCTTTAAAACGACAACACATAAACATGAGCATTAAAAATTTAAGTTTTTAAGACAAATATCACATGATATCACTTATGTGTGGAATCTAAAAAATATATATATACAAATGAACTTATTTACAAAACAGAAATAGACCCACAGACGTAGAAAACAAACTTATGGTTACCAAAGGGGAAAGGGCAGGGAGAGAAATAAATTAAGAGGTTGGGATTAACACATACACACTACTATATATAAAATAGATGACAAGGACCTACAGTATAGCACAGGGAACTCTACTCAATATCTTATAATAACATAATGGAAGAGAATGTAAAAAAAGGAATATATATATATTTATATGTATATGTTTAACTGAATCACTGTGTTGTATGCCTGAAACTAACACTACATTGTAAATCAACTATATTTCAATGAAAAATTTAAAAATAAATCAATAAAATGTTCAGTTAAAGCTGAAAAAAATGTAAAAAAAATTTAAGTTTTAACATGTAGGTTATTATTCTGAATTTTAAGAATTAAAAAAAAGAAAGAAGCATAACAAAAGGCAGAGAAAACTGTGTCTCTCCATCAGGCTCTCTTTCGACAAATACCACGACTCTCTTTGTATCTGTTGGTGCCAGTCGCCAAGTCCCATGCTTGACGTAACCAAAACCTGATGTTTCTGCGGAGTGATGTCTTTGAACAATTGTGCCAGCCCTCTCGAGGGAGAGAAGTGGTGAGTGGAAGCGCTCACCAGTCCTCCTGAGTCATCAAAACCTTGTGTTGGAGGCCTACTTTCCAACAGAGTAGTCATTCAACAAACATTCATTGGGTGTCACCCATGTGCCCGGAGTTGGATTTCAAAGATGAAAGAGAGGCGGTCCCTGTCTTACAGGAGGTCGCAGTCCCAGTTTCTTCCTCTGTGAAGGTGAACTGGGAATACCTAACCAGCAGGGCTGCTGTGGAAATTAAATGAGAGATGAGTAAAGCACAGGACCAGGCACATGACACTCAAAACTGGTAGCTATTATTGTTGTCATTACTCAGTCATTCTCTGGTCTCCAGATGACAGCCCAACACACTGACATCTGGGACCCAGACTGGATTCCTGAATTCAGTCCGCATGTACCCGCGCACGGGTGTCCTCAGCGTGGAACACAGGAAAGGGAAAGGACGGATCAGTTTATCCCAGAGTTTCTCAACCTTAGCACTCTTGGCATTTTGGACTGGATGATCCTTTGCTGCGGGAGAGGGAGGTCTGTCCTGAGCACTGAAGGGTGGTTAGCAGCATCCCCATCCTCTACTCACTAGACACCAGTAGCACCGCCCCTCTCCCCAACCCCCCACAGTCGTGACAACGAAAACTATCCCCAGACACTGCCAAATGTCCCCTGGGACGGGTAAAGTCACCCCGGGTTTGAGAACCACTGCTCTACGCATTGGACTTCTACCCCTCTTTTTGCCAACCCAATACATCACAGAGATGGGGACGATACTTAGCCTGCATAGATCGATGTTGCATTGAAGGTTTCTAACATCTGCTGACTCAAAACAAAACTTGCTTCAAAGGACGGACCTTGTCAAGGTTATCTGCAGGCTTTCACTCACACTCTTAGCAGCACAATGCTCTTGTTTTTTTTGAGGCCAAGTGCTGCTTCCGGAACAATCTCACTCTCCAGGCTTTCTGACCCGGGCACACCTCTCTTTCCTGCTCACGAGTCCGCTCCCTTCTCTGCATTTGTGCATGAGACATTGTGACGCTCTCATCGGGCTCCTTTTCTCTTTTTTCCCAAGCAGACACACTCTTGACCTCTCCCTTGTTCCTCAGGATGTCTCTGTTCTCACCCCAACCCGGGCTGAAAGAGCCTCCCACATCCTTCCTGCCTGATCGCCCCTGTCTCTTCCTTACGGATCCTCTTCCAAACCCTACTCCGCAGGGACAGCTTTCCTAACTCTCCGTCTAGCAATCTCTCTTCCCTCCAGCAACTTTCCCATGGATCATATCTATCCACCCCTCAATGAAACAGACTCTGAAAAGAGCATCATTTGACAACATGCCTAACGGACCAACAAGTGATTTCATGAAATGCAGGGAAATTTCACTGCTCTTTGCGCTTTTTCTGGAGCCATATTTGCTCGGCAGTTGTGATATTTCATAGCTGTCTGTAATATTTATCTGGGTCAAACATCCGCTTCTTCTAGGTCTACTGATATTTCAAAAATTAATGTCTGTACATTAGACGACTGGCTATTTACAAAGTCCATTTAATATCAGACATGAACCACAGACTCAAACCCTTGGGCAATTTGCACTCAACCTGTTCTTTGCGAATTTTGCTCTCTGCTTTGCTCCAAATCAATTTTGTTTTCCAAACTCCTCTCTTTTTCCTGGCATTTAGCTCTCTAGTTTATGATAGTTTCTTATAGACCTCAATTCTTGCTATAAAGTTATAAGTATTTTTCTTTTTTTGCGGTACGCAGGCCTCTCACTGTTGTGGCCTCTCCCGTTGCGGAGCACAGGCTCCGGATGTGCAGGCTCAGCGGCCATGGCTCACGGGCCCAGCCGCTCCGCGGCATGTGGGATCTTCCCGGACCGGGGCACGAACCGTTGTCCCCTGCATCGGCAGGCGGACTCCCAACCACTGTGCCACCAGGGAGGCCCATATAAGTAATTTTTAATGAAAGGAAAACTTAAAAGAAAGGGATAGGAAGGAAATAAAGGGATGGAAGTGGGTGGGAAAATGAAGGCTTTGCGGGGAATAGGGTGTATCTCATGCTCATGACTCACTCATGTTAAAACGTATTAATGTTTTTAGGTTTATTAATGCATTTCATTGAGCCAATAACATCTTCAAAGACTACTTAGCATACTTTTGGGAAGGAGTTTGGGCACATCCTGTGCTTAATGAATGCGGTTACATAAAACCTTACTCAGTGTAATTGGACTGACGTTTTCTTCTGTTAAAATATAGAACAGATAACTGAGGGTTTGTTTGTTTGTTTGTTTTTTTAACTCCCTGTGAGCAAATTTGAGCAAATTTTTTTTTTTTTTTTTTTTTTTTTTTTTTTTTTTGCGGTATGCGGGCCTCTCACCATTGTGGCCTCTCCCATTGCGGAGCACAGGCTCCGGACGCGCAGGCTCAGTGGCCATGGCTCACGGGCACAGCCGCTCGGCGGCATGTGGGATCGTCCCAGACCGGGGCACGAACCCGTGTCCCCTGCATCGGCAGGCGGACTCTCAACCACTGCGCCACCAGGGAAGCCCTGAGCAAATTTTGAGCAAATTTTGGTGCCCTGGTTTTCTTTAGGTTACACCCGATGACTTTTCTAAGAGGCATTCTGCATATTTTCCTCATGACAAGGGATTGAACAGCCCATGGCTCTCTTCATGGAGTCCCTGGTCTCAGCCCTCCTAAAACTGCTCCAATTCCTCATATGTCCTCTATCTCTGATCCCATTCATTAGTGGAAATTCTTAGTTTTTCACTGCAATTTGTCCATTTTACCCACGGCGTGCTTATTTTTGTCAACATCTTTCTATTTGTGCAGATAAAATTTTAAGACTTTCACATGCTTGCTATTCTCTGGAGAAAGTTTAGTTTTGCACAGAGTAGTTCGTCTTCCCGTCCTCCTAGCTTTCTAGAACTCTGGAGTAAAATAAGAGATATAAAAAGTCAGGATGCTGACCCTCATTGCCCCCCAAAAGTTAGAAAATACCAACTATGAATAGTACTGTGAAACAATAAACACCACTTTTTTAAAGTGAATTACTCGCAAACAACCCCATTAAAATATAGGCAAAGAACTTGAACAGACATTTCTCCAAAGAACATATAGATTTAACTCTTGAAGGACAAGGATTTGAACTGTGGAGTCCACATATAGGTGGATTTTTTTTTTCAATAAATACCTACTACAGTACTACATGATCTGAGGTTAGTGAATCTGCATATGCAGAATCTCAGGGTCAACTGTACAAATGGGTACATGAAAAGACTTTCAAAATCATTAGTCATTAGGGAAATGCAAATCACAACCACCATGAGCTCACTTCACATTCACTAGGATGGCTATAACCAAACCAAGCCAAAACTAAACGACACCAACATGAAAGGAAAATAACAAGTATTAGTGAGGCTGGCAAGAAATTGAGACGTGATGGGAATGTAAAATGGTGCAGCTCCTGTGAAAAACCATTTGACAGTTCCTCAGAAAGTTAAACGTAGAATTACCATATGATCCTATAATTCCACTCCCAAGGTACATACCCCAAAGAACTGAAAATAGGCATTCATACAAATACATGTACACCCATGTTCATAGTAGTGCTATTCACAATGGCCAGAACAACCCACGTGTCCATCAACAGATGAATCAGTAAACAAAGTGCAGTGTATCCGTACAATGGAATATTATTCAGTCATTAAAAAGGAATGAATTACACATACATACCACAACTTGGACGAACCTTGAAGACATTATGCTAAGTGAAAGAAGCTAGACCCAAAAATACACACATAGTATGATTCCATTTATATGAAATGATCAGAATAGGTAAATCCGTAGAGACAGAACACAGGTTGGTAGTTGCCGGGAGCTAAGGGTAGGAATATTTAGGAGTAACTGCTTAGTAGGCACAGGGTCTCCTTTTGGAGTTATGAAAATGTTTTGGAACTAGATAGAAGTGATGTTTCACAATATCATGACTGTACTACATACCACTGTGGTCTAGCTTTCATTACCCCATTTTAGCCTTAAATATTCTGGTGATAACTAAATGTTGTTCTTTTTCTTCATTATCTGTTCAGCTCAGTAAAACCAAATTGCGCTGAGCCTGACTTTTGCTAGTTGGCTGAATTGTTCGTGTTAAAATGGTTAATTTTATGTTATGCAAATTTCACCTCAATTAAGAAAAAACTGAGGTGAATTACTCACTTGCCAGTGAGCGTGATTTTTCAGGGCATTTAATACTTCATTGAAATGGAAGGTATATTTTATTTTCTAATGTATTTCGGTCAACCTAAGAAAAGTTTGCAGAAATACCTTCTCTGAAAATTGAAAATCCAAAACAAAACTGGTAGTCCACTTTGGACTTTAAGTTGCTTTGCAATTCTATCTGCTATGGTAGAGCAGTACTGAGTATCTGGCCCCTCTTGCTGTGAGAGCTGTCGTAGCGCTGGAATCTTCCGACGTGTCCTTTTTTTAAAAAAATAATAAATTTATGTATGTATTTATTTATTTTTGGCTGCTTGGGGTCTTTGTTGCTGCACACAGGCTTTCTCTAGTTGCGGCGAGCGGGGGCTACTCTTCGTTGTGGTGCGTGGGCTTCTCATTGCGGTGGCTTCTCTTGTTGTGGAGCATGGGCTCTAGGTGCACGGGCTTCAGTAGTTGTGGCTCATGGGCTCTAGAGCACAGGCTCAGTAGTTGTGGCGCTCAGGCTTAGTTGTGCTGCGACACGTGGGATCTTCCCGGACAAAGGATGGAACCCGTGTCCCCTGCATTGGCAGGCGGATTCTTAAGCACTGCACCACCAGGGAAGTCCCCATTCCAACATCTTCTTAAGGTACACATTATAATAGACACCTCGAGGGCTCTAATCCAGAAGGGTAACTAGTGGGGAGAATTTGGTTGTGTATTTGTGAGGGTGGGACTTTCCACTCATTTCCTACTCATTTCATCATGCCCGTGGGTGCAGCCAGCACTACTGGAATAGAACTGATTTCAGAACGATTGTTAGCTAATCCAAATGTCCCTTTTGACTGCCAACATAGAACCTAAAACTCACAGATCAGTGAGATCTGTGGTTTTAACCATATAAAGCCTCTCACTGTCTAAGGGCCACATCATATTTTCCACTATGTCCCACCTCCAACTCATGTGTCACTTGAGCTTAGATGTCCTTTGTTCACATTGCTACTTGCAATTTCCTATCTCCTTTCTTTTGTTATTGTCCAGATTTTATCACCCCACTAAAGCCCAAATACTCCAGTGGTGACTAAATGTTCTTTTCTTTATTATTTGTCCAGCTCAATGAAAGCAAATTACATTGATTTTGGCTTTGATGCCAGTTGGCTGGCTCCTTTCCAGGTTTAATTATTGAAGAATTTGTCTTATTCTTCAATATTAATTACTCTGTGTGGGCTTCAGTGGAAAAAATAGCCCAGAGATGGAATGTGACATTGGAAACAGGTCCAAATCCTGACTATTCTCCCCACCAGACCAGGGTGTGCTGAGCTTAATAACCTGGGAGGAATGAAGCAATGCTCAAGGATGCCTTTAGAAGACTTAAGACACCTAAAGAAAAGTGGGAAGAGCAAAAATAGGAGGACCAAGGAGAGTGGATGGGTGTGGAGGACACAGGAAGGCAATGCCTTTTGGAGCATCACATGAACCATAAATGGTCACTTTTCATGGACTTGCTATTAGGAGGCATAATGGTTAATTAAGACCACGAACTTGGGAATCAGAAGAGTGTGGGTTTTAACTGAAACCCTACAGGCAGGCTATCTAACACCTTAGATCCCTAGTTTCCTCATCTGTAAAAGGAGGATAAAATTGACTACAGCATATCTTTATTACGAGGAACACTTCAGCTAATGTATGCAGGATCTCACCACACAGTAAGTAATCAATAACTGAAGCCTGTTACCATACTTATTGTAGTAGCTGCTATTTGTGTAGCCCTTTACCTTTTCTCTCCCTCTTTATGGATAACTTTATAGAAAAGGAGCCTTGCTAAGGTACCTAAGATAACCTCCTTTTTTCATTTTGAGCTATTAATACTGAGCTAAGCAAGTATTCTTAAAACAAATGTTTGTTGGTGTATTGGGTTTTTGCTGGTTTTGCACCAGACTCAGGCTGAGTTCTGAGCTGCTGGGCTGGAAAAGAGGAAAGGGATCAAACTGACCCTCAGAGAGTCACTGTGGAGCCGAGAGACCACACAGGAGACTGGGCAGCAGGCAGATGCCAGGGAAGGTGCCATGGAGCAGAAACAAGAGGTAACAGGAGGGGCTTCCCTGGTGGCGCAGTGGTTAAGAATCCGCCTGCCAATGCCGGGGACACGGGTTCGAGCCCTGGTCCGGGAAGATCCCACATGCCGCGGAGTAACTAAGCCCGTGCGCCGCAACTACTGAGCCTCCATGCCACAACTACTGAAACCCGTGAGCCTAGAGCCCGTGCACCACAATGAAGAGTAGCCCACACTCGCCACAACTAGAGAAAGTTCGTTTGAAACAACAAAGACCCAGTGCAACCAAAAACATAATAATAATAATGTTTTAATTATTATTATATAATAATATTATATTATATATAATTATATATCTATAATTAATAATAAAAATTTAATAATAATTTTTTTTAAAGGGTAACAGCATAGAGAAGTGTGAGGGATGGTGGAGGCTGAAAGATTCCCCGGGCAGTGGTCTGCAAGCTGGAACACGGTAATGGAAAAACTCCATTTTCCACCTGTGTGTTTCTTCCCTGTGTGTTTCCTTTACTGCTCACACAGGACACTTTATTTCTGACACTTTGGTCACCAAATGTGTGGAGGGTTTTCTCCACAACAGCAAGCAAGTCTTCGTGACACCAGCTTGTGTCCTACAATTTAACTCAGCTCTGACACTATCTACCCAGATATGGCATCATATTCCACAAGGTAAGGGCTTTAGTCCTACAAGACTCTCTCTCCCGCCCCACACCGCTGCCCCCAAAACACACACACTTCAGATGCCAGTTGCAAGCCCAGGTTGTCACCTGGGCTTCTGACCAACCAGCTGTAGATTGGAGGTTCCAACCACACCCTCCTTGGGTTTGATTACTTTGCTAGAGCAACTCACAGAACCCAGAAAAAGAAGTTTACTTACATTCACCAGTTCATTATAAAAGGATAGGATAAAAGATACAGATGAACATGGAGATGGAAGAGGTGCATAGGGCGAGGTATTTGGGAAGGGACATGGAGCACCCATACTCTGTCTGGGTACCACTCTCCCAACACCAAAACCTGTTCATCAACCCAGAAGCTCTCTGAAACCTGTGCTTTTGGGACATTATGGAAGCTTCATCATAGAGGCATGATCAATCATTAACTTCATTTTCAGCCCTTCTCCCTTCTCAAGAGAAAGGGGAGCAGAGCTGAAAATTCCAAACTTCTAATCATGGCTTGGTCTTTCTGGTGACCAGCCCTCATCCAGGAGCCCACCCAGGGTCGCCTCATCAGAACAAAAGACACTCCTATCACCCAAGAAATGACAAGGATTTCAGAAGTTCTATGCCAGGAACTGGGGGCAGAGACAAATATACATTTTCCATTATTTCACAAACATATTACCCTGGGATACACAAAATCTTTCCAAAAGTTGTGCAGCTTACAGATAACCTTAAGAGAATCAGATTCAATCTTCAACATCCATACATATAATTCTTCATATGTCTTTGGCCAGCAAGGTACCTGTAGGCCAGAAAATGCTCATTTTCCACCTCTGCTTTTATAACTGTTCTTCTTCCATCTTTCAAAAGAAAGATATCATCCATCTCTAATCTAGTTACGCTGCATTGTACTGGGTCTGACAAACCTCTAGAGAACCTAACAAAGGACCATTTGACAGATGGCATTGGCAATGATGTGGAGAAAGTGAATGATTCCTTTTTTTTTAATATAGTTTAAGGGTCTTTTAAAAAATCTTATTGTTTTTAACTGTGTTCTGTTCTTTTTTAAAATAAATTATTTAGTTATTTTTGGCTGCAATGGGTCTTTGCTGCTGCGCGCAGGCTCTCTCCAGTTACAGCGAGGGGGGCCAGTCTTTGTCACGGTGCGCGGGCTTCTCATTGCGGTGGCTTCTCTTGTTGCTGAGCACGGGCTCTAGGTGCGTGGGCTTCAGTAGTTGTGGCACGTGGGCTCAGTAGTTGTGGCTCACGGGCTCTAGAGCGCGGGCTCAGGAGTTGTGGTGCATGGGCTTAGTTGCTCCGTGGCATGTGGGATCTTCCTAGACCAGGACTCGAACCTGTGTCCCCTGCATTGGCAGGCGGACTCTTAACCACTGCACCAACAGGGAAGCCCTTTTTTATTATTTTATTTTATTTTATTTTATTTTTTCGGTACGCGGGCCTCTCACAGTTGTGGCCTCTCCCGCCGCGGAGCACAGGCTCTGGACGCGCAGGCTCAGCGGCCATGGCTCACGGGCCCAGCCGCTCCGCGGCATGTGGGATCTTCCCGGACCAGGGCACGAACCCGTGTCCCCTGCATCGGCAGGCGGACTCTCAACCACTGCACTGCACCACCAGGGAAGCCCTATTTTTTAATTTATTTTTTTAAAATTTTGTTATTTATTTGGTTATGCCAGGTCTTAGTTGCAGCTTGTCAGCTCCTTAGTTGCGGCACATGGGCTCCTTAGTTGTGGCATGTGAACTCTTAGTTGCGGCATGCATGTGACATCTAGTTCCCTGACCAGAGATCCAACCCGGGCCCCCTTCATTGGGAGCATGGAGTCTTAACCACTGTGCCACCAGGGAAGTCCTGAAAATGAGTGATTCTAATGATCAAGGAACACATATTTTTGTAACTCAGATGGTTTCCAAATACTTCCAACGAAATTGAAGGATGACCTTTTTAAGTTGTAAACTGATGATCAAAAATAACTTGATTACAGAATGCTCTAAAGGAGTTCAAGGAGTTGAGGGACTGGCTATATCAAAATATCTTTCATTTCCATATACTTATTTATATGAACATTTTCCCAGTGCACATATAAAAACTGGAATAAAATGTATACCAACCCTATCTCATTATAGCAATAAGTGTATTTATTCATGGCTACATGAATGAATTTTTTTAAATCCCAGCTACCTCATTAAGTGATGTAATTCAGGCTGCCTCAATTTACAGGCAACCCACTGTGGTTCTCCTTAGCCCTTTCACACAGTTCAGCTGCATTAATTAAAGGAAAAGTCCTGTTTATTCAGTGGAAAGATATTATATAAGTGGTTTATTGAACAGTCAGAACTTGGTTAATTACAAACACAAAATAGTTCAATTTTTTTAAATTCAATTGATGCCTTTAAAAAAATACTCTGTCAAATCCCCCATCCCACAGCTTTTGGGGAACTTTCAGCTTTTAAAAAGTTGGATCTGCTTTAGTCCAAAATGAAGTCTCATATCCAAATTGGCATTGATCGGTGTTACTCCATTAAAAGTTTCTCTCTCCCTTTAAATAGTTCATTAAGACACACAGCTTTCACTGCTCCTCTCACCCTCAGATGAGGCAACGGGTGCTCTAACGTGTTCGTTTTCAAAATATTTCTTTTTTTTTTTTTTTTTTTGCGGTACGCGGACCTCTCACTGTTGCGGCCTCTCCCTTTGCGGAGCACAGGCTCCGGACGCGCAGGCTCAGCGGCCACGGCTCACGGGCCCAGCCGCTCCGCGGCATGTGGGATCCTCCCGGACCGGGGCACAAACCCGTGTCCCCTGCATCGGCAGGCGGACTCTCAACCACTGCGCCACCAGGGAAGCCCCAAAATTTTTCTTTATGCTCCCCCCTTACCCAAAGAATGTTATAAACTTGGGGTAACGCTCATGCTTAAAAAAAATTTGACTTCTAAAATTTTTTATCAGTGATGTAATTTGATGCAATGGATACAATTTCTATTGTAGTATAAATATTGGTACTTAAACATAATGCTATTATATTACTCTCTTAAATACATTCATTAAACTACAGATGCCATAGTTATTTTATAACCACTGTCATCCATTTGTAAAACATGGAAAAACCCTTCTCTAACCGTGGGAAAGTTTGCAATGTTTCTTTGCTTCCTTGAATTTGTATTTCCAACCCACTTCTCCCATAGAATTTTATCCTATTATCTGGTTATGCTTGAAAGTTTAATAACCACCCTATCATAATGTTTTACAATAAAAATATGCATATAAACTTAAATGCCTAGGTTTCCCTTGTCTCTAAGACTGTACCTATTAAAATTTTATTCTGGAGTGAGTTTTCAAATATTATAAGGATTGATCAAAATGACATATACATGTTGGGGCTTCCCTGGTGGCGCAGTGGTTGAGAGTCCGCCTACCGATGCAGGGGACATGGGTTCGTGCCCCGGTCTGGGAGGATCCCACATGCCGCGGAGCGGCTGGGCCCGTGAGCCATGGCCGCTGAGCCTGCGCGTCCGGAGCCTGTGCTCCGCAAGGGGAGAGGCCACAACAGTGAGAGGCCCGCGTACCTCCCCCCCCAAAAAATGACATATACATGTTAAAACATTTTAATATATGACGTTATTAAACATAAAACGTACAAGTTTATTGGAGATACACTTTATTTATTTTTATTATTTTTCTCCCACTCCCCCCAGCCCAGTATTGCCCCCTCACCCCCTACCACTGGTAACCATTAGTTTGTTCTCTACATCTGGAGTCTGCTCTTTTCATTATATTCAGTAGTTTGTTGTATTTTTTAGATTTCACATATAAGTGAAATCTTTGTCTTTCTCTGTCTGACTGATTTCACTTAGCATAATGCCCTTCAAGTCCATCCCTGTTGCTGCAAATGGCAAAATTTCATTCTTTTTTGTGGCTGAGTAGTATTCCATTATATATATATATGTTATATATATATGTAATATATATATATACACCACATCTTAATCCATTCATCTGTTGATGGACACTTAGGTGGCTTCCATATCTTGGCTATTGTAAATAATACTGCTATTAGCATTGGGGTGCATGCATCTTTTTGAATTAGTGTTTTTGTTTTTTTCAGATACCCAGGAGTGGAATAGCTGGGTCATATGGTAGTTCTATTTTAGTGTTTTGAGAACCCTCCATAAGGTTTTCCACAGTGGCTGCACCAATTTACTTTCCCACCAACGGTGTACAAGGGAAATGGTGTCCACATCCTTGCCAACATTTATTATTTGTGTTTTTTTTGATGATAGCCATTCTGACAGGTGTGAGGTGATATCTCAGTGTGGTTTTGATTTACATTTCCTTGATGATTAATGATGTTGAGCATCTTTTCATGTGCCTGTTGGCCATCTGCATTTCCTCTTTGGAAAAAATGTGAATCATACAATTTTATTGGAAATCTATTTTAGAGAGCCTCCAAATTCTTCCCCAGCACCATCCTGACCATGGATGCACTGCAGACAGTGAAATAAATTCCAGGAAAGGAGCTTCTGTCTCTTTGAGACCAGACTGAGTGGTGGTAGGCGAGGAAAAATTGTGCCTCAGTCCTGTCCCAGGGGCTACCTTCTTCCAACGGTCACTTAATTTCTTTTAATTTTTGTTTCCCACCTTTGTTAACTGGAGATAATACAATACATGCCCTGTTTCCTGCTCAGGGCTGTAGAAAGGTTCACCTAAGATAATGTAGAAATGCCTTGTGTGCATTACAAACAAAATACAATGGTTAATTACTGTTATTAGTAAAGGAGGGAAATGCCCATCGCTGAAATGTTGGCCTCTGAAGCCTGGAATTTTAATTGCAGTTTTGATAATTATAATGCTCATTTAATCTTGACCTGTCTGATATTGCTTTAGGCTTATTGGTATCCAAGATATTAAAATAAATTTATCTTTCTAAAGAAAAATACAAGAGCCATTTAGGGATCCTCCAAGTAATCTTAAAAATAAAATTAAAAGGATTCCTGTAAGCTGAAATGACGCAATGTTCACGCTAGTGAGAAGTTAGCTCTGGGTTAGCCCCCAGCTAGGGCCTGGGACCCAGGAAGGCAAACCACCCACTCGTCAACCAGGAATGAACTGTGAGTCACAGACTCAACACCCTGTGTGCACACAGCCAGGCAGCTTCTGGTTTTAAGGACCTTTCATCCTAGGCTCTTGGATAAGAGAGAAAGAAAGAGAGAGAGAGAGAGGTCTCTAAAGAGTAAACAGACACAAGGAAATAAGCAAGTGAGGAAAAAAAGGAAAAGAAAAATACAGAAGAGCAGCATGGGTGAAGTCTCCCATCTTGATTCCATCAGTTAAATCCCCTGGAGAACCTACAATGTGAGTGGGCAGGTGGGGCGAGGAGGTGGAAGTGAGGTGAGGCCAGCTCTCCACTGATAGATCTCCCGTCTCAGTTCCGCTTTGAAGTTGACCTGAAAGATCCTTTCATCAGGTTCTCAATATCGCTGTGGCTATAATTTAAACTTGAAACAGGAACAAAGTGTTTTTACTATTGAGTAAATCCTCTGTCCGAAGAGCAGCTTCCCCCCATGCAGATGGTTTGTCTCTGCTCCCCTCTTCTTGGGGGTGCATTTCGCCTCCACACTTCACACACACAGTTTGGGAAAGCATCACTTTGTAGAGCAGGTGGACACATACATCAGGACTGAGCATGGGTCCAAACAATAACATTACATTTTCTGAAGTTTTTCTTCCTCCTCCCGCCCCCTCTCCCCTCCTTCCTTCCTTTCTTTCTTGCCTTTTCTCTTTTCTTTTTTTCTTAGAAAAAAATTTTTTTAGTCTTCTGGTTTCTTTCCATACTAGTACAGTACTATTGCAAATGTAATGCTCATTACAAAACATTAAGACAAATACAAATAAGCAAACACACAAAAAAATCAAAACAAAGCCATGGACTGCCTCATCCAAAAATAACATCAATTAACATTCTGGTGGAAATTCTTCCAGACTACCCATCTCCCTGTCTCTCTCTAACTTTGTGTGTGTTTGTATGTGTGTATACACATATTAAGAATTACTTGACTAGAAATAGAGTTTCTTGAGGTTGATAACTCTTCTTCCCCTCAATTTGACCCATTTTTGAATAGAAGCTTCCACTTGTCTTCCTCCGTGATAGTACCTTTAGTTTTATCTACAAGGAGCTCCTTCTTGGACCACGTAATACAACATGATTTTCAGATTGGAGCTATCTGAGGAGGTCAGGACTAAAGTTTCTGTTCATGAGGGTGGGTGACATGGGGTTGAATTTTAAAGAGTCTGAGTAGATGCTGGAATCAGAGCTTCCTGGGCAGGCTTGTCTGATCTCAATCACATGGTGTGATTGAAAACTGTGAAGTAAAGGATCCCCCAGCATGTCCATCATAAGTAGCCTCCTCCACAGCCCTCTCTGGTCCCTACACTTTCCAACAACCCATCATTCTTTGTGCTACAGGAATCCTGGGAAGATTCTCAAATAGAAATGTGCCTGCTTACAGACATCACACCAAACGCTTATCAGGCTTTTAGTAACATCATCAGTTTCTGGGAAGAGAGGAAGGCTTTGACCAAGGTCTGGGTTGGGGTGGAGGAAATGAGGAAGAATAGAAAGTTGAGGGAAGAAAAGATTAGGGAAGATTCTGAGCCTAGGGACCTCCTCCAACGTGATGGATGTTCCAATAGCAAGCACGCACGCACACACACACACACACACACACACACACACACAGGACAGAGGAAGGAAGGATTAGTGTGAAGATCCAATATTATTAGACGTTATGGGAATATGAAATGAAGTATAGAAGATCCCTCTCTTTCTTCTCTGCCTCTCTTGTTCCTCTACCCCTCAGGCAATGTCTTCTAAGCACTCAGTCAGCATTTGGCCCCAAAGGGTCTCAAGCTCCAACATCACAACGATCCTGGTTCAGTACCCACCACAGCCAACAGTTGTTTCTGTGTCTCTTAACTCAAATTCCCTAGAGTAGTGGCCCCAAATCTGGCTGATGATTGAAATCACTTGCGGCTTTCTAAACACAGATTCCTGGGGGTCCATCCCAGGGACTCAGTCAGCATCTCTGGCGAGAGAGTAGTAGGCCAATATCTCTCTCTTTGGGTGGACTCTGTTAGAGCTGCTGATTGGTTGCCCTGGGATCAGGTGTCCATCCAAGGACACTGAGCTGTGGCTGGGGTCGGTGGAATCCAAGACACGCATGTGGGGTCATTTCAGGGGTGGGATGGGGACAAACACAATAGCACATCTTTGTAACAATGCTCCTTCCAACCCATCCTCTACTGGCCACTGGAAGTTTTAAAAATTTTTACCTCTCAGATCATGCTCACTCAGTGGATTCCCTATCTTTTTTTGGATAAGGATAAAAATCCTTAACATGGTTCACATAGAGAGAGAGGTGAGGGCTGGAACAGAAACAAACAAAAACACACAGGAAACACTAATTGCAAAACTGAGTATCTAAGGACCTGAATTATGGCTTGGATTCTGCATCATCTTGTCAGTCCTATAACGTCTCTGGCCTTAGTTTTCTCACTGTAAAAGTATGTGGTTGGATAAGATAATCTCTAATTCGCTCAGCTTTAACATTTTGATATTTCTTGGATCTGCACCACGGTTTGGGCGATAAGAAGCCATTCTGGGGTCGGGGGAAGGAGTTGGTTGGAGCAACATGGGTCATGAGTACTTCCACCTCATATTAACTGGGGAGAAGTAACAGTGAGAAGTCAGTGGTAATAAGGGACTCTGTTTGCAAGATCCTGATCAAATCTTGGCATCAAAGACAACAAACAAACCAAACATATTCCTTCTGGCTTTTAAGGACACAATCAAATGATGCAAGTGAAAATCGGGGTTCTGAGACTGTTCTTGCAAAAGACTCATTCTAAAGCCTGCTTATGAGTGTGTCCAGGTTTCAGCGTGAAGAGTATATGGCAAATGCTGAAATTTAGTCCCAAACAAACTGAAGAATTGATGCAAGAGAAATGATATGAAAATAACTACCAAGAGAAAATTGAAAATTACTGTGGATGACTGGTCACACTGCAGCTCATAATAGTCATCTGAGGGTAGATGAAATAGCATGTCAACAATTCATTGATTGGATGTTTATAGTGACTCTTGTAAGTTGATGAAGAGGCTTGAGTTGCAATGTTTTAAGGAAGTTCAGAAATACTTCACTCATTTCCACTGATCAATGTGTGTGTCCCTGAGGTCAAAGATGGCATCCATCACTTTAACTTGCTTGGACCTTTAACAATTTCCAACTGATCCATAGCAGTAGATGGAGGCCAATGGTTGGATGGAAGATGCTCTAAGACTCTTTCATCCATTATCCCACTTGCATCTTCCGTCTACTTTGGAATTTGCCCCCAGTGTACCAGAATGCCCTTCTCTTCTGCAGGCCAGCCTTTCTCTCTCATCATTCAACCTATTATGAAATTTTATCTTCACCAAGAATGCTGTCCTTTACTAGATGGATCGGGGCTGATGACTTTTGATTCCTAATGCTTAATTAATCACTCCATCTTCTGTGCTGCCACATCATTTTATAAATACTACCATTATAAGACTTAGAGTATTAGTTATGTCTATCTGCCCATCTAGGTTGTATGTTTCTTTATAGCAGACCTCATGACCACTTGTGTTTGTATCTCCCACACCTACTGTAGTGGCCAGCACACAAATACTTAGAGAAAGAGAATTATATCAATGATGGGGAGGGGGCCAATGGGGAAGGGGAGTTACCATCTCAGAGGGACTTTTACTCCAATATATTTTATAACAGTTAAAATGCTACACATCGACAATAAAAATATAGCAGAACACAATGCGGTTTGAATATTAGTGATTCAAACAGAAAAAATGCTGTGTAGGAAATATTTATTCATATTTATTATTTTTTTTTTGCAGTACGCGGGCCTCTCACTGTTGTGGCCTCTCCCGTTGCGGAGCACAGGCTCCCGATGCGCAGGCTCAGCGGCCATGGCTCACGGGCCCAGCCGCTCCACGGCATGTGGGATCTTCCTGGACCGGGGCACGAACCCGCGACCCCTGCATCGGCAGGCGGACTCCCAACCCCTGCGCCATCAGGGAAGCCCGGAAATATTTATTTTGAATGGTGGTGCTTAAGGAAAAGAGAGCAAGCTAGTTTAAATAAAGGAGGGTGATCTGCGGGGGTGTTGATATCTCCACCCAGGTCAGCTTTCACAGCACATGGCCTTCTTTTTCCTAGACATGCCCATTCTTACGGGTTTCCGTCATATAAGATAATGTGCAGGCTAATGAGGTAGGAGCAGAAGCAGAGGAGAGAATGAGAATTAAAAAACGCCTGGAGGCGGGGCTTCCCTGGTGGCGCAAGTGGTTGAGGGTCCGCCTGCCGATGCAGGGGACACGGGTTCGTGCCCCTGTTCGGGAAGATCCCACATGCCGCAGAGCGGCTAGGCCCGTGAGCCATGGCCGCTGAGCCTGCGCGTCCGGAGCCTGTGCTCCGCGGCGGGAGAGGCCACAACAGTGAGAGGCCCGCGTACCACAAAAAAAAAAAAAAAAAAAAAAAAAAAAACAACGCCTGGAGGGATCTGAGCAAGTTGGAAGGAAAGAAGAGGGAAGTTGCTGTGGGTTGAATTGTGTCCACCTCCCCCAGATTTATGTGTTGAAGTCCTAGTCCCCAGAAACTCAGCATGTGTCTTTATTTGGAAATATGGTTATTGCAGATATAGTCGTTAAGATAAGGTCACGAGGGTGGGCCCTGATCCAATATGACTGGTGTCCTTATAAAAAGCAGAAATTTGGACACAGAGACTGCATGCAGGAAGAATAGCATGTGACTATGAAGACGACCATCCACAAGCCAAGGAGAGAGGCGTGGAACAGATCTTTCCTTCACAGCCCTCAGAAGGAACCAACCAACTGACAAGCTTGATTTCTGACTTTTGGCCTCCAGAACTGTGAGACAATAAATTTCAGTTGTTTGGGCTTCCCTGGGGGGCGCAGTGGTTAAGAATCCGCCTGCCAATGCAGGGGACACAGGTTCGAGCCCTGGTCCAGGAAGATCCCACATGCCGCGGAGCAACTAAGCCCGTGAGCCACAACTACTGAGCCCGTGTGCCACAACTACTGAAGCCCATACGCCTAGAGCCCATGCTCTGCAATGAAAAGCAACCCCCGCTTGCCGCAACTGGAGAAAGCCCGCGCGCAGCAACGAAGACCCAACGCAGCCAAAAATTAAAAAAAAAAAAAAAAAGTCTGTTGTTTAAGCCACCCAGTTTGTGGTACTTTGTTACAGCAGCCCTAGCAAATTAATCTAGGAATGAAAGAGAACGTGTGTATACACGTATAAGAATGATTTCTTAGGAGGGAATGAACTGAATTGTGAACTGTGAAATACAGAGGTCTGAGGGGGATGGCTGGCGAAAGCCTCGTCCGATGAAGAAAAAGAATCAGTTCCCAGGGCCAGCCAGAAGATGGCGCTGTTGATAGGAACAGCTCACAGAGGCGGGAAGAAGAAGCCGGTGGGTCTTTCCAATTTGTCAGATATTTGCAGGTGGAGTAGCCCGGACACAGTAATTGCTGGACATGCAGTCTACTGGCAAGCTGTGTCCAGCATCCTCGGTGATTCTTGGAAGGCTGTGAACAGAGACTGGTGGGAAATTTTTCTGATGGTTATAATCTAGACAGGCGCACAGGGTGGTATGCGGTCATGGAATTTAAACTTTTGCTGCATCTGAGTGAAATGCAAACTCCTAGAGGGTTTGTGACAGTGGCTGTACCATTCTCTTTGCACAGCATCTTACACAAAATTAGAAGATGATTGTTCGTTGTGGTAATAATTTTATCCTTTTGAGTTTACTAAAAAGAGATCATTTTTTTCTTAAAAAATTACATTTTTAGATAAATAGTATTTATATCTATTTGTATTTACCTCTACTTAAATCTCTGAAGCATGCTCCCATTTACTTCTTAGAATATTAACAGCTAAAATTTTAATGTAAAAATTATATATATGAAGAATCCAACAGTGACCAAGTAATAACGATACGTGCTTACAAAGCATTTTCACATAAAAGCCCTGTTATCAAGGTAGATCTTACTGTTCCTGTTTTACAGGTGAGGAAAACTGAGACTCGTGGAGTTTAAGCAAGCAGGGAGTAGCAAAACAAAAACACACTAAAACCCAGTTCTTCCGACCCCAAATGGAACATTCTCTATCATTAATTAAATGTTTGAGAATTTTAGGAACTGTTGGAAATACAAATCAAACCACAATGAGATATCACCTCACACCTGTCAGAATGGCTATGATCAAAAAACAAGAAATAACAAGTGTGGGTGAGAATGTGGAGAAAAGGGAGCCCTTGTGCGCTGTTGGTGGGAATGTAAATTGGTGCAGTCACCATGAAAAACAGTATGGAGGTTTTTCAAGAAATTAAAAATAGAATGATCATATAATCCAGCAATTCCACTTCTGGGTATTTAGCCAAAGGAAATGGAAACACTAACTTGAAAAGAAATCTGTAGTCCCATGTTCATTGCAGCATTATTCACAATAGCCAAGACATGGAAGCATCCTAGGTGTCCATCAATGGATGAATGAATAAAGAATACACACACACACACACACACACACACACACACACACACACACACACAGTGGAATACTACTCGGACATATAAAAGAGGAAATCCCACCATTTGGGATAACGTGGTTGGATCTTGAGGGCATTATGCTAAGTGAAATAAGTTAGACAGAGAAAGACAAATACTGTACAATCTCACTTACATGTAGAATCTTTTAAACAAAAAACAAATGAGCTCATAGCTGCAGATGGTGGTTGCTAGAGGTGGAGGGTGGGAGGTGGGCAAAACGAGTAAAGGTGGTCAAAAGATATAAACTTCCAGTTATAAAATAAATGTCATGTAAATAAGGGATGGAATGTACAGCAGCGTGACTATAATTAATAATACTGTACATGGGACTTCCCTGGTGGCACAGTGGTTAAGAATCCGCCTGCCAATGCAGGGGACACGGGTTCAAGCCCTGGTCTGGGAAGATCCCACATGCCGCGGAGCAACTAAGCCCGTGCGCCACAACTACTGAGCCTGCGCTCTACAGCCCGCGAGCCACAACTACTGAGCCCATGAGCCACAACTACTGAAGCCCGCGCACCTAGAGCCCAAGCTCCACAACAAGAGAAGCCACTGCACTAAGACCGTGCACTGCAACGAAGAGTAGCCCCTGCTCGCCGCAACTAGAGAAAGCCCGCACGCAGCAATGAAGACCCAATACAGCCAAAAAGAAATAATTAATTAATTAAAAAGAAAAAAAGATCCCATTTAAAAAATAATAATAAAAATAATACTGTATGTGCACTTGAAAGCTGCTAAGAGAGTAAATCTTAAAAGTTCTCATCCCAAGAAAAAAAAAATTGTAACTAAAAAAAAAAAATTTAAGGAACTGATAATAGGAAATGATACCACAGGGTTCAACGACTTCAGTTATTTAATAGTCTATGTGCCATTTGTCGAGCTATTTATCCTAAAAAGCCTATGAAATTTTAATAGAAATCCAGAATTGATTATATACTTCTTAGAATAGAAAAAAATGTAGACTCCTGAAATTGCACAGATTGAATGTCTCTAGTTTGGGCAAATTTTTCAATGTCATCAAACTTCAATTTCCTTAACTGTCAAAAATAGGTAGTAATAGGGCTTCCCTGGTGGCACAGTGGAGAGTCCGCCTGCCGATGCAGGGGACACGGGTTCGTGCCCCGGTCCGGGAGGATCCCACATGCCGCGGAGCGGCTGGGCCCGTGAGCCATGGCCGCTGAGCCCGCGCGTCCGGAGCCTGTGCTCCGCAACGGGAGAGGCCACAGCGGTGAGAGGCCCGCGTACCGCAAAAAAAAAAAAAAAAAAAAAAAAAAAAGGTAGTAATAGGTGCCTCATAAGCTTCAACAAACTAAAATACATTCAGAATGTAATATAGTTCACAGTACCAAATAGGCCTGGCTAAATGGTAGCTCCCTTATTCTCCATAAATAAGAGAGTATCTGGAGGCTTAGCATGCAAAGAACATGTTTTCTCTCAAGCAAATGTCTAGGATGAAAGTCAAAGTCCTAACCTGCCGCGTGGACTGCCTCACAGCCACACTGGGCTGCCAGGCACCAGCGAGCGCACTGTTTTCCCACTTGCTTCTTAGAACGAAGTGAGTAGGAACATTCCTCTTTCTCGAAGAGGCACATTTCTCCCTGGTTTGTGGGACAGGCAGTTCTGAGCTCTTCATGCCCTTCGCTTAGTGGGAGTTTTGCGCATAGGAAGAGAGAACAGTCTGCTATAAAGATCCCTGCTGTGGCTCAAAGAAGGTGATTTTACCGTAAAAGGAGTAAATTACGTGACTTCTTTAACGTCATCCAGATGATTTTTCTCCTTTCCATTTTTTAAGCTTAGCTTACAATTCCACAGTATTTCCTCACACCTCGGGCCCAACTAGGCACAAGCCAGAGCTTCCACGGTCCTAAACAAGGATTGCAAGGCGGAAGTTTTCTGACTGTGCCTTTTTAATTTCAGAATTCCACTTTACATGAACCCCTTCCATGCAGAGGAATGTTTATATAGTTTACAAAATGTTTAAGGTATATTAGTTCACGAATTTTAGAGCTGGTCATATTGACTAGGGGTCAGCCAGACATTTTCTGTGAATATCCAGATAGAAAATATTTTAGGCTTTGTGGACTGTATAGCTTCTATCTTCTGCAACTACTCAGCTCTGCCCTTGAGAGTGAAAAAAGCCAGAGACAACATGTAAACAAATGGTTATGGTTGTGTTCCAATAAAATTTTTATGGACACTGAAACATGAGAGTCATTTAATTTTCACATGATACCAGAAAACTCTCTAAAAACTTTTTTTCCCTTAGTTTACAAGCTATACAAAAATCGGCATAATTTGTCTAGACCGGAACTAGATGATTATAGTCATAGAATCAGTGGTGGATCCATCGAAGATCTTAGCTTCTCAAAGCCCTTCATTTGACAGCTGAGATTCTGGAACACAGAGAAATTAAATACTTTCCTCAAAGTCATACAGCTGGAAGAGTTATGGGTCAAAATATCCATCTCCTGATTCCTAAATCAGATTTTTTCAAACCGTGTCATTCTACCATAATCTCCATGCAAGCATCTATGATGAATTTGTAATTAATCTGTGGACATAAATGTCTGTCTCCAAATAAGCCCTTTTGATCTCAACTTGGAGAGACTTGGACTCTGCAAAAGGACTTCTTCAACTGTGTTACTTGTAGCCTAATGTTAGGGTCAAAGAAAGCATGCAAGACCTCTCTGTCATGACTTGTATCGCTACTAAAGTTGAATATTAGAATCTTTGAGCTAAAAGGGTCATTGGAGATTGTCTTGGCTCACACCTTCAAATTATATAAGAGAAATCAAGGTCCGGACAGCCTAAATGAACTGCCCAAGGTCACTCATTGGCAAGATCTAGAAGACAGGTCTTTGGACCCCTAGTGCAGAGCTGTTGCAATTGTACCTTACGGTCTGACAGTTTATGATTATGAACATGAATACTTTATGAAAAGGAATTTTATTGCTTATAATTAAAGCATGTCTTTTGCGTTAAAGTCCAGAGAAGAATTATAATAATTATCATTAATTCCCAACTTGTTCTAATCTATCAGGAACTAAACTAGGCATTGCTTAATCCTTTCCTTCTGTATCTCCATTTTACAGATCAAGAAACTGAGGCTTGAAGGATTTACGATAATTTATTCCATGTTACGTAGCTAGTAAGTGATAGAACCATAGTTCAAATTTACTTTTCTCTTTAAAACCTGAGCTCTTCACTTTCCACGTCACCTCTGTTGGGTGCTTTTGTTTTAAGCCACAGAAATTTTTGCAACAAACTGGTATAAATTATAAGAGGGATTTCTTGGGGCAGGGAATTGAAAGATGGAAATGTGATTTCAAGTGTCTTTCAATCAGAGCCCTGTGGGTGGTGGTGGGATGAACTGGGAGATTGGGATTGACATATATACACTAAGATGTATAAGATGGATAACTAATAAGAACCTGCTGCATAAAAAAATAAATAAAATAAAATTCAAAAAAAAAAAAAATCTGAGCCCTGTGACCCCTGGCTCTGCCTTCCCTGGCTTGTAAGCTAGTATCTCAGGTGGCTTCACAGAGGCCACATGTGTCCTCATGCACATCCAGTGAGGGCAAAGGTGAAACTGAGTCATCTATGGAACGAACAAACATCCCGATCCTGGGGCTCTGATTGGACTAATCCCTGGACTGGTCCATAGACTGAGGATGGAATTAATCCTCAGAGCTCATCGCTGGCACTTGAGGTGAAGTTAATCCACCCCAAATGAACTGCTGTCACGTAATAGAGGGAAAGGGTTCTCCCTCTGAAAAGGAAATTTTAGGGGCTGTTAGTAAAGGAGGGAAGAATGAAATTTTGTTTTATTTTTTATCTTTCAGCCATGCTGCACGGCATGTAGGATCTTAATGCCCCCACCAGGGATGGAACCTGTGCCCCCTGCAGTGGAAGCACGGAGTTCTAACCACTGGACCACCAGGGAATTCCGAGAATGAATATTTTATGGGCAACAAATGAATTTAGTTTACCACCTTCATACCCACCCCATTGTACTGATAGGGTCAAAGACACAAAATTGGCACCATAAACCTTGATGATGGTGTCCTTGACTGCTTGCTTTAAGGTGGTAGGGGAGGAATTGCTCAAGGTCCGTGAGACACACCAATCTTTAACAAGCAGATTTGCATTCTTGCCTGCACTTTAGGCATTATTAGATGCCTAAATAAGTATCAGCCTATCAAGGCAGGACCTTCCCAAAAGGTATGCAAGCTTCTCCTGGGGGCTAAATCTGCACTTTGCAGGGAGAAAGTAAAGGACTGATAGTGACCCAATCTTCTAGAACCCAAATTCAATCTCCCATTGCCTGCCCAGCTCCCGTGTCAGTCATCTCAGACACCCCCATCACCCCCTTTTAGAATAGCCCTCATCACAAAACACTGTGATGACCGTTACATGTCTAGTGTCTCCATGAGACCTCAGTCTCCTTAGGGAAGGACCAGTTTTTACCCATCTTTGGCCCTCAGCCTGGAGTAGCATCTCACCCACAGAAAGGGGATGACTATAGCCAGATAAGCAATGCCAGCCATGAAGGGGGGACTCGGCTTGAGCCCTGGAGTGCTGGAGTGGTCACTTAGCTCCTCTGAACCTCCCCTCCAATGAAATGAGAAAACAATGTCTGCCCCATGGGATTTCCTGGAAAGCACATTATAAAATGTAAAGTGATGAAAGTGTTATTCCTTTCAATTTTTCACTGATTCTAAGATCCACATTTTCATGCGTTTTAACACCTCTGAAACTGAGATCCATTCTTGCAATGGACTGAATGCTTATGTTTCCCCCAGATTCGTGTGTTGAAAACTAATGCTCAAGGTGATGATATTAGAAGGTGGGGCCTTTGGGAGGTGCTTAGGTTATGAGCCCCTGTGAAGGAGACTAGTGCTTTCGTGAAAGAGACCTCACAGAAGTCCTAGCCCTCTTGCCATGTGAGATTACAGCTAGAAGGCACTGTCTGTAAACCAGAAAGCAGGCCCTCACCATACACCGATCTGCCAGCACCTTGGTCTTGGACTCTGAACACCTGAGGGATACATTCCTGTTGTTAATAAGCCATGTAGTCAATGGTATTTTGTTATAGCAGCCCGAACAGACTAAGACAATACTGCAATCCACCTATGAGTATGCACCATACTTTAATCGACAGTGTTTTGTCTTACGTAGTATCTCTTAGTATTACATAAAATAATGGTGAATCTTACAGTTAAAGGTGTCTGAGCGTCAACAAAATATGATGTTATCGATATCCATGCATTATTTTGCCTCTGACAAATGCCCCAAAACCTGCCTAAGAATCAATTATTCTATTTGATGTGAAACCAAAAAAAACCCCAAAACAAATGAATAAACGTAATTAAATAGAAACAGAGTCATAGATACAGAGAACAAATAGGTGGTTGCCAGAGGGGAGGGGGCTTTGGGGAGGAGATGAATAGGTGAGGGGGATTACGAGGTGCAAACTTTCAGTTACAAAATAAAGGAGTCACAGGTATGAAATGTACAGTGTGGGGAATATAGTCAATAATTATGTAATATCTTTGTAGGGTGACAGATGACAGCTAGACTTATGGCGATTATTTTGAAATGTAGAGAAATATTGAATTATTATGTTGTGTACTAAGAACTATCAGAGTGTTGAGGTCAATTATACTTCAAAAATAAACAAACTCGGGGCTTCCCTGGTGGCGCAGTGGTTGAGGGTCCGCCTGCCGATGCAGGGGACGCGGGTTCGTGCCCCGGTCCGGGAAGATCCCACATGCCGCGGAGCGGCTGGGCCCGTGAGCCATGGCCACTGAGCCTGCGCGTCCGGAGCCTGTGCTCCGCAACAGGAGAGGCCACAACAGTGAGAGGCCCGCGTACAGGAAAAATAAATAGATAAATAAATAAACAAACTCATAGAAAAAAGAGATCAGATTTGTGGCTACCAGAGGCAGGGGGTGGAGGGATCGGGACTTGGGTGAAGAGAGTCAAAAGGTACAAACTTCCAGTTATAAGATAAGTAAGGATTAGGGATGATAATGGATGATAAGGATTAGGGATGATAATGATAAAGATATTGAACACTGCTGTACATTATATAGGAAAGTTGTTAAGATAGTAAATCCTAGAGTCCTCATCACAAGGAAAGACACTTTTTTCTATTTTTTTAATGTTGCATCTATATGAGAGGATGGATGTTCACTAAACCTACTATGGTCATCATTGCATGATGTATGTAAGTCAAATCATTAGGCTGTATGCCTTAAACGCATCCAGTGCTGTATGTCAATTATATCTCAATACAATTGGAAGGAAGAAAAAGAGAATCAACTCTTCTATTTGTCAATCTCAAGAGATTGCCTCGACAGCCCTCAGAGCATCCCGGATGCCTTTTATAACTCCCTATCCATCTGACGTGTATCCAACCTTTTGGGAAATGATTTAGATTTTCACTTCCACATACGCTAGTTACAGTGTTTAGTACGGCACTTAATCTTACTTGTCCTTACTTTCCATTACCATCTTATCACCACTGCTACCAAGCTTCAAGTAATGGGAAGAATTCTGCAACGTCTTGGAAGGAATACTTTTAGTTCTGCTCTGGTTTTGTCACTAATTAGCTGCATGTCTAATCTCTGTCATCTGCAAAATGGGGGTGCCAACATTTTCCTCACTGTTATGCAAGGTCGAATGAGATCATATATGTGGACGTCCTTTAAAATTACTGCATTCTGAAATCTGGTGAACAGAAAAGCCTCTCTTCCCCTCGGTATATTTACCAATCTTGGGCAGCTTTCAAAAACCACACTTCAGAAGAAAGGGTGTCTTTTTCTGTTTGTTTGTTTTTGTTCTTTTTCTTTAGCGGTACCCGTCCTCCCACTGCCGTGGCCTCTCACGTTGCGGAGCACAGGCTCCGGACGCGCAGGCCCAGCGGCCACGGCTCACGGGCCCAGCCGCTCCGTGGCACGTGGGATCCTCCCGGACCAGGGCACGAACCCGCGTCCCCTGCATCGGCAGGCGGACTCTCAACCACTGCGCCACCAGGGAAGCCTCCGAAAGCGTGTCTTTTAAGGTGCATTTGATTACTTTCTACATTCACCACACGATCACTGAGATGATTTCTGTTCTCCAAAAATCTACAAGACATGGACAACAAAGTGACTGTTACATTTGACCAGCACCCGTTTTCCGGTAAGAATGTGAACTCATTGCTTCAAAAGTCAGTGTCCCCTTGACTTTACCTTCCGGCAAGAACTATTTCCTTTGCAGGCGCCTGCTCAGGGAAAACTTATTTTGATGTTTTCAAGACAGAGCAAGATTTAACTTGAAACTGTGAGTTTCTCTCAAAGTCACTTACCACAGACAAGCACCTTTTTTATGGTTGTTGATAAGTAGTAATCATTTACATCCGGCCCTCGGTATCCACAGGTTCTACGTTGCACCAGCGAGTGGTTGGTTGAATCCATGGATACGGAACCAGTGGATACCGGGAGGGGGAGTGGCAACTGTACTATGTCATTTTATTTTATTTTATTTATTTTTATTTTTTGCAGTACGCGGGCCTCTCACTGTTGTGGCCTCTCCCCTTGAGGAGCACAGGCTCCGGACGCGCAGGCTCAGCGGCCACGGCTCACGGGCCCAGCCGCTCCGCGCCATGTGGGATCCTCCCGGACCGGGGCACGAACCCATGTCCCCTGCATCGGCAGGCGGACTCTCAACCACTGCGCCACCAGGGAAGCCCTATGTCATTTTGTATAAGGGACTTGAATACCTGCAGGTTTTGGTATCTGTGGGGAAGGAGGGAGGGAAGGGGGCTTCCCTCCTCCACTGCCACCCCCATACTGGGGGCCTACTGTGTTTGCAGTTTCTTCTTTTTAACTTTGTGCTTCCCCCTACTTTGCACACTATTAAAACTGAGTTTGTCTGTTACTTGGCTCAGGCTTAAATTATGAAGTGGGAGTGGGGCGGGCATGAGGGCAGCACCTAATAGATATTTAGTGCCCACTTTGTGCTCAATTTACCCACATCACCTTGTCTCTATAGACAGCTCACAGCAATCTGAAAAAGTTCAGTGTTCTATATTTGAGACGAAGGCACTGAGGCAATTCGCCCAAGATCATAGAATCAGAACTGGACCCGACCTCCCTGATCACGGACCCCCAACATTTTGTTTTTGATTTTAGGTTTTGGTTTTGTCTGGGTGTAAGGGGGAAAAGGGGGTGAATAAAGAAGTATTTGAGCAAGCATTTGGCATTATGTGTTTAATTCTCTTAAACCGGAGGTCAGCTTCTACTTTCCGTATGTGAAAATGAATTTGTCAGCGGATCATTTTCCTTTCCATTTTCCTAGATTCTTAAGGCATTACAGAACAAGTCTCTAGCTAAAGGCATTCCGTAAAGCAGACAGCCTTAGGGGAGGAGGGGGGCATAAATTACATGAATGAGTTAGTACAAAGCTGCTAATAAAACCTACAACACAGGTCAAGGCAGAGGGTATAATTTCCTGACAAAGCTATTTAGTACCAACTACCGAGAACTAAAAATATAAAAAAGTAAATATCTTTAAATTAAATTGCAAAAAGAGAGATTTACCTAAAGAGGAAAACGAAACTATTTCCAAACCTGAGATTTATTAGTATAAATGATCACAAAGAAAGGATTTCTTTTTGATTTTAGAGTATGTTTTCCTCGGACAGTGGGGAAAAAAGAATTGCCTTGTGCACTTGTCAAACTTCACTTGTGATTACAGTTCATAAGATACAATTCTTATAATGTATTCAATCTTTTTCATTTCACAACTTTTTTGCTTATTTTTAATGTGTGATTATTGTATTGTTTTACTACTTTCAGAGCAAAGTTTTTTTTTTCTTTTGTTACTTTCCTAGTCTCTAAAGAGTAAAGGGAATTCCTCTTTGAGAAGTCTTTACATGAGAAAGGAAAAAAATTAGCTCTGAAATTAATTAGATTTCTCAGACTCACAGATACAGACAACTTTATATTCCTGGTTTCTTACAAAACCATTAATAGTTTAAATGATTTAAGAACATAAAATAAAATGAGACTTCCAGGATTTTCGGTTAACAAAAAAAGTACGGAAAATACAATGTATTTGGAGAGGAAGGTGGAAGAGAATGTCTATGGAAAGTTAGGCTGGCGCCTGATTAAAGCGGAAATTATTTCTAAAATACCATCAAGCAGAATTTCTTTGGGGAAATCTGCAGTAACAGAAAGCGAGCACCGTTTATATTCTATGTATCATTAATTGGCTCTTCTGTGGGGCAAAGTGGCATCTTCCTGGGGCAGGAAAATCCCATTATAAAATGCTGCAGGAATAAAGCATGCTTCTTCAGTCTTAGCTCTCGATTGCGTGGCCCGGGGGCGGGGGACTGGTGTCCCGGGAAAAAGCGCAGCGTGGGCTTCCTGGGCGAAGCCTGGGTGACCCGCGCGCACGGTGCGGCTGAGCCCCGCAGGGGCACATCAAGCGCTATTCGGCTCTCGGCCTTGGAGTCAAAGTGCCCCGCGGGCTAACGTGTCCGCAGAAGTCAGGAAGCAGAGTTGGGAACCAGGAGATGTGGTGGCCGCCCTGACGGGGCTGCTGGGGGCCCGGCACCTCGCTGGGCCGCTGGGATCCCAGAGCACCTGCTCTTCCGCTGCCTCCTGGCGGGGTCGCCGCGGGTAGGGGGCCGGGGCCCGGAGCGTCGATCGCGGGCGCCCTGGGGTGAGGCGCCCTCCCCGCCCGGCCCAGGACGGGCGCGCCGCCAGGGCTGGGGAGGGGCGGCGGGAAGGGCGGGGGCCGGCGCGGGGCAGGGCCAGGCCGGGCTGCTCCCGGGCCGGCGCTCTCCGAGAAGCCCAGCGCTCGCCCCGAAGGTGTGCGGAGCGCGTGCCATGAGGACCCTGTGGATGGCGCTGTGCGCGCTGGCGCGGCTGTGGCCCGGGACCCTGGCCGGCTGCGCCGACGCGGGGCGCTGCTGCCCCGGTCGGGACCCCGCCTGCTTCGCCCACGGCTGGAGGCAGGACAGGGTCTACGGGACGTGCTTCTGCGACCAAGCCTGCCGCCTCACCGGGGACTGCTGCTTCGACTACGCCAGGGCGTGCCCAGGTAGGTGGCGGGCCCGAGGGTAGGCAACCGGCCGTTCGCCCGCAGCGGAGGGGCACAGGGTCCCACGCCAGGGACCGCAGCCCGACAGCCAGGTGTCCCGGTGCCGTCTATCCCGGCCCACCCCGGATGCCTCCATCCAGGGTCCTCCAGCACCCCGCTCTCTAGGTGCACCCCAGACTCTCCATCCTAGGGTCCCCAGCCCCCTCCATCTCGGGATCTCCCCGTCCTCTCCATCTAGACCTACGGCTCCAATGCCCCCCTTCCCACCAGAGCCTGGGTGGAAGGGGCTGGAGCGCTGTTGTCTGGAAGGGCGCTGGCCACCTCTGCCGAATGAATCCCTCCGCCTGGTAGCTGCGGCTTGGTAGGGACACCTCCCACCTGGAGAGATGGCGCTGACAGGTCCCAGAGGCACACCCCTGTGCTGGTTCTGCTGCGTGCAATCTGTTAACCCTGGAGAGGGGTGATGAGCGGGGGGAACGTGTAATTATCCCACTTGGCGCCAAGGTCTTGTCCTGGGAGGGTACTTTCTTCTGAAGAACAAGTTCCTGGAGGACCACAGTTGTCCTCACCTGCACTCCAGCGTGTAGCACAGCCCCTTCCTCCTAGGAGGTGTTCCATATACTCGTTGAATTCAATTTTATCCATATAGCATGGTAAAGATTTTTATCTCTAAGTTCCTAGTATGTTTTTAATCTTGCCGGTTTTCCTTTAGGGTCAATCTTTTTCATCTTTAAATCTCCCACAATATCACAGCCCCTGATATAGGCTCAACAAATGCTGATTTAATTAAATTAAAAGGTAAAGGAAGACATGGTGAGTACAGTCCTGAAAAACAAGGCGTACCTGAGAAAAGCCATCTCTGGAAATAAAAGTAGCCCTGATCCCTGATAATCACATCACCCCAAAAGCCACACATGCATTAGGGTTTGACCTCAAGGAGCCCGGTGTTGTGGGACCTTCAGCATCTTCCTGGTAACCTGCAGGGCTGTGTCATTTCCCGGCAAACCGGATGCCTGGTGGAGACCAGCACCCCTTCTGCCTCTTTTCTGCCGGGAGAGGCCACCAGCCCACCGCAGGACGGTCACCCGGGCCTGCTGCTGAAAGAACACAGTTGAAAAACATTAAGATTTTAAAAATCTTGATTGAAAGCTAATGATTTACCTGAGAATATTGATCTTTTTGATAAGCTTCTTTCCCTCTTCTGCTCCAAGGCCAGGGTACTTTACTACTAAAGTAAGGTGAAGAGTTACTCAGGGAATGTAGTACCCTTGGGCCAGGCGTCCCCTGCTCCCTCCCCACAGAATCCTCCCTAAACTCCTGTTGGCCTCAGTTACCTGGATCACTCAAACCTTTCCACCATGGCAGCCTCTCTCAGTAACCTTTTCTCTCAAGGGATCTGCCTACATTTTAAAGGTAAATACAGAATTCCTGCAGTTCAGATAATGGGCCCCGGTCTGTGGTAAGCACAGCAATACAAAAACAATGAAGACACAATCTCTGCCCCCTGGAAGTTCAGAGCGGAGCAGGGAAACACACACAAAACCATTTGCAATATGCTAAGTGCCAAAATAATGGATCCAGGAAGCCAAAGAGGAAAAACTCAGAAGACCAGAGGAATTCAAGGAAGACTTCCCAGAGGAAGCCTGGTCCCAGAGAATGAGGGAGACGCCTCTAGAAGGGGAAGGGGGGTTCTAAGAGGAAAGCATCTCATGACTGTTCATTGTTCCCTGTGGGCGTCAGCGTTTTGTGACAGCGCTAGGCTAGGCCCTAAGGCTCACCTGGGGAGCAAGACAGACAGTGAACGCCGCTAGACAGGCGAGTGTCAGGAGGAAAACTGGCTTTTTCGTGTGCCCTAACAGCGCTATGAGGAGTTGCAGAATCCTCCAAGTCTCTATTTGGTCAAAAATTAAACCCTCATTTTCAGTCCAGAGATATTAAAACAAAGAGCCTATCATTTCGGACTGAGGATTTATTGGGGAAGTAATGGCAGAAGAGAGAAGACCTTACCATCTCCGGGGGGACTCAGAAAGAAATCCCAGGACCTTTGTGGCTAGGAGGAGGCTGTGAGCTGTGGGCAAAGAAGCCCAAGCCAGAAAAGGAAATGGTGCCTGCTAGGATTTTTTTTTTTTTTTTTTTTAATTTTGCGGTACGCGGGCCTCTCACTGTTGCGGCCTCTCCCGTTGCGGAGCACAGGCTCCGGACGCGCAGGCCCAGCGGCCATGGCTCACGGGGCCCAGCCGCTCCGCGGCATGTGGGATCTTCCTGGACCAGGGCACAAACCCGCGTCCCCTGCATCGGCAGGCGGACTCTCAATCACTGCCCCACCAGGGAAGCCCCCCTGCTAGGATTTTTAAAGGAGCATTTTTAGGAGCCTTAAATGCCCTTCCCCAGGGAGTTAAGAGAGGCTCTTGCAGGTCTAGGCAGAAAGCAGACTCGGGATGGAAAAGGCTCCTCGTTGGTAGATTCTCTGTGCCTGGAGTTTTGCGGCAAGGCAGTAAGAAAATAGAGACAATTGGAAGGTGGCCCACTTGGCGAGCCCAAGCCTGCTCTGTCCTCAGAGCTGAGGGCGAGAGTGCAGGGCAGGACACAGCCGAGATGCTGGGTCTCCTCAGCCCTGGACCAGCATCACAACTGTGCTGACTTGGGGATCTGGGGAAAGGGGAGGTGGGCCTGCATTATTAACGTTTTCCAGCCTCAGGAGCTGGGGCTTTCAGAGGGCTCTCCTGTCACAGCGTTACCACAGGTGGGCAGCAGAGTGAGATCTGAACCCACGCTGCCTGCTTTCAAGTTGCCATCCGCCCCATCTGTTTGTGGCAACTCATAGCTGTAACTGATCATACCAGATAAGGTGCAGCGGCGCAGAGCCTCCAGTTACTCTATGTACATAGAGCCATTTGGCCTCTTAGAATCCACTTCCTTCTTACCTAATGTTAGGTTAACTGTTGATGCTGCCCGAAGCAGTTTTGACTGAAATGACATTAAATGTGAATGAAAAATGTAACTGTGTCAGTGGAACTTACTTCTAGCGCTTCTGATTTTTTCATCTTGAGAAACACATTATTTTTTGGCGTGGCTAAGAGATGACCGTATTGGAACTTTTTTTTTTTTTCCTAAATAGAAAGTTGTTGTTTTTTAAAATTTATTTATTTTTGGCTGCGCTGGGTCTTCGTTGTGGTGCGCGGGCTTCTCATCGCCGGCAGCTTCTCTTGTTGCAGAGTGCGGGCTCTAGGCACACGGGCTTCAGTAGTTGTGGCACGCAGGCTCAGTAGTTGTGGCTCGCAGGCTCTAGAGCGCAGGCTCAGTAGTTGTGGCGCGCGGGCTTAGTTGCTCCGCGGCATGTGGGATCTTCCCGGACCAAGGCTCGAACCTGTGTCCCTTGCATTGGCAGGTGGATTCTTAACCACCGCACCGCCAGGGAAGTCTGAAGGTTATTTTTTTACTCAGTAAAATATAAAAATAAGTTGAATCTGAAGAATTACTAAACTGCCCAAAAAAGTCAATTCTGAAATTAATCATCTCAGAAAAATCTAATTATGTTGATGGTACGGGTTTCAACACCAATAACGTAACTTCATAACCACCCCCCACCCCCCAGAGGATAAAGGATAGAGAATTCTCCACTGGCTGAGCCTGATCAGGGATGGGGAGAGACTGAGGAGGGGACAGGTCTGAGTTGCCCTGCCCTGAAGAACTTCCCAGAAGACTTGCCTATCAGGCTCGTAACACGCAGTCTCTAACTCATTAGATGGGTTCGTGGAGTCTGCATTCTAAGACCGTAGAAGCAGTAGGTTGCATTGGATCTTGGATGAGCAACTTAAGGACAGAGTAATCATTAACCCAAGTGGAGCAGGACAAAAATTGAGTCACCTCTATAGCCCAATGTCTTCTCCTAGATTTATGGGGAATCCAAGAAACCAACTGGCTGTGCTCTCCAGGTACCTCCCAGCTCTCCGTCTCCTTAGGTCTCAAAACCCATCCAAGTATTCTTCATTTTGATCTCACTTTATGGACGAGGCAACCAGAGCACAGAAAGGTCAAACAGTGTGTCCAACATCACACAGCTAATAAGTGATGAAGTGAGATTTGAACCCAGGAGCTCTGAGTCCAGAGCCCACACGTTTAAACGTTACGTTTTCACTGCCTCGGAGAAACTAGCCTTTATGAGAAGCTGTGGACTTTGCGGGTAGGCACCATATAAATACTGGTAAAGTGAGTGAGTCTTCTTTCTCCAACAACTATGCCCCTCAGGGGTGAAAAAATGTGTCCCACTCCTCTTTGCAATCCCCTAAGAGCTATCGCAGTGTTGTTTACAAACATTTGTCCAAAAACATATGACCACTGGTTTCCACCTGGGGGATGTTAACTTGACTTCAGAGGGCCGTGCCGTCTGAGGCATATCCACATGTCCTTTTCAAAAATAACATTTTCTGGGAATTCCCTGGCGGTCCAGTGGTTAGGACTCTGCGCTTTCACTGCGGAGGGGATGGGATCGATCCCTGGTTGGAGAAATAAGATCCTACAAGCCACCCGGCACGGCCAAAAAAAAAAAAAAAAATTTCCTTCCTGATCACAAAATATATGTTTGTTGCAGAAAGTGTAGAAATGCACAAAAGAATTTACCTGGAAACTTACTACCCAGAAAAAGCATCATTATCTTTTTGATTTTGATTCCCTTTTTTCCCCCAGGCTTGCATGGGGTCTAAAATTCTGTTTTTCTAAGGTGACAGTTCACGTCACTGTCTTGTTACCATTTCATAAACTTGTCCAGTTAATGTCTCAAAAGAAAAAAAAAAAAACGAAACAACCTACCAGGGGCCAGATAACATAAGTTTCTGCAAGAGGAAACAAATACTTGATCATTTTATTGGTGCTTTTTGAGGGGGTCCACAGGCACTTGGGCAATATTTATGCTCTCATTCGTCTTTCAGAGAAGTTGTGACAGGGTTCCTGGGAAAGGGTACACATACATAAGGAGAGGGAAAAAGGCAGATGACATACAGTTAAAACTGTGTCACCATGAGGTGTGTGTGTGTGTGTGTGTGTGTGTGTGTGTGTGTGTGTGTATAAAGGGACGGTTTTATTTTTCCTCTGTAGATTGTCGAGAAACAGAAGTTACGCATCAATGGTACTGCTGCGGGTAAAGTGTGAAAAGAATATTTCCTTAGGAATGATAACGACTAGACCTGATTAGAACTTAACAATGTGAGGGAGAAAGTGCTTGATTGTGGGTGGCCTTCAACTTTTAGGTGGCAAAGAGCCAGGTCGGCAGGGCCAGATTGCAAAGAGGAAGGCTTAAGTGTCTGTGATTAACCAAGGTGAGGCTACACGAAGATAAGCAAGGCCTTACATTAAGAAGAAATAATCCAGACTATATTTAGGAAATGAAGGAGCCTGGCTTTCAGCTCAGTTTGCTGCCGTGTGTGTGTGTGTGTGTGTGTGTGTGTGTGTGTGTGTGTGTGTGTGTGTGTGTGTATTTGGCATCATCAAGAAAGGCATTAGAAAACAAAAGTTTTTTTTTTAATTACCCTATGGTACCTGCATACTGAGAATAGTGTGTCTAGTTGCCACCACTCACCGGGCTGTGAATGGGTATGGGGAAAGTCCAGCGGTAATTCTGAGAGGGGAAATGTCTATAGAGAGATGTGTCCAAAGGCTGCAGGGAAGGGGGTCTACTGAAACAGTAAGTCCACCAGTGGAACAGGTAAGATAAAAGGGGGTCTACTGAAACAGTAAGTCCCCAAGTGGAACAGATAAGATAAAAGGGGGTCTACTGAAACAGTAAGTCCACCAGTGGAACAGATAAGATAAACACAGATTTTTTTCCACCATATTCTGAAATTCTCAAGTGAGGGAAATTGGACTCAAATAAAAGGAAATACCACTTCACGCCATAGATGTTAATATTAAAAAGAGCTTGTCACTTTCAAGAGGTGGTACTGGCAGGGGCTATACATGGATTAAGAAGGCCTTGACAGGGTGTGGCCGCCAGGAGAAGCTGGGCTCTACCTGACCTTAAGGCATGGAAAGCAATGCTCCTTCCAGTGGACACCCTGTGGGGCCACCATCGCCAGGAGAGCCCAGACAGCTCTCGCCCGGTTGAGGAATGTCTTCTGTGTCTGGCTCTGGGAGTTTCTGACTTTGTCCCTTTCCTTCTACCGGCTTTCCTTCCCACCCTAGAGCCTCTGACAGTGCTTCGGCTTCTTACTTCCAGAGTCTGTTTGGATGTAGAATGTAATTCAGAAAGGAGGAGCAACTCACCCAACGCCATTTCATTCATTCATTCACTCACTGATTAGACAAATATTTGCTGAGCGCCTGCCATGTGCCAAGTGCTACGCATGAAATAAAAAACTCGGCAATAAACAAAATAAATAACTATGTAATTTGAATTATGGAGATGTTAGAAGGCAAGGAGCACAGAGCTCTGAGAGGAAATAATTTTGTGCGGGGTGTGTGTGTGTGTTTGTGTGTGTCTAATTAGATGCATTGGCCAGGAAAGGACTCCCTGAAAATAAAATAATTCAGCTGGACCTCAAGGATGAGCCGAACCCAGCCATGCCCAGTGTGGGAGGAACATTCCAGCAGAGGGAGAATACAGACAAAGGTCCCAGAGTGTGAAAGAGCCTGGGTGGGTGTGGCAGACGGGTGAAGAGGCCAGAGTGGGTGGAGCCTGGGGCAGAGGGGGCACTGGGGGTGCCTCCGGGTGGGAGCAACGGGCAGACACAGACAGGTCACCCAGGACTTTGTGGGCCAGGCAGGGAGGTTGGATTTGATTCCAAATTCAATGGCAAAGCCATGGAAGGAGGTTAAAAAATCATTAAAAAAGAAAAAAAAAAGATTCGTGGTACATCTTTTAAGGTAACTGTAGTTGGATATGACTGGATATCCTTGTTAGGACATGGAAAAATGTACCTACTCTTGTGTGCAGATTCGTTACTGAACTGTGTGACTTACTTCTCTGCTCTTGGCTGTTCTCCTTGTGGCCGTAGTGGGGACGTCTGATAAACAGAAAGCTCCAGAGGAAGGGGTACTAGCTGGTACGTCATGAAGGGCTTGATGATTCCTTGCGCTCTGGGTCTATCCACCGTCTCACTGCCCAGTGAGCCCAGAGCCAGAGGTGCCTGCTGGACCCAAAGTAGAAGCTTAGGAGTCTACTTCCTACCTCTACTCTCTTCTATGTCTTCTTCTCTGTCTCTGTTCCCCATTCCCTTATTATATTTCCTGGGATCACCTCCCCAAATAAATTGCTTGCATTCAGATCCATGTCTCAGGGTCTGCTTCTGGGGAAACTCAACCTGAATGTTATGTTGATTTGAAACAAAGGAGAAAAAAGGGGCTTTTGCTGCTCTTCCAGGCACCCATTAAATCTGGGCTTCTTCAGCCGCATAGCACAGGGAGATCAGCTCGGTGCTTTGTGACCGCCTGGAGGGGTGGGATAGGGAGGGTGGGAGGGAGGGAGATGCAAGAGGGAAGAGATATGGGAACATATGTATATGTATAACTGATTCCCTTTGTTATAAAGCAGAAACTAGCACACCATCGTAAAGCAATTATACCCCAATAAAGACGTTAAAAAAAAAAATCTGGGCTTCTTTCCGCTAAAAGGGGTGGGAGGGTGTCATCAAATCCCAAGTATTAAGACACAGGGAAGCTGGGGCAGACTTGGAGTCAGGAGATGATTGTGCTCACTGGGTAACAGTCTGCCAGCCCCCAGTGACAGCCAGGGAAACGAGAAGGATGAGAAAGTCAGATTTGAAGACAGAATATTTTGATATGCTAAGTATAGATGTGAGTTAGGTAAGCTTTAGTGGGAAGGGAACACTAATGGAAGAGTTCAAAAGGAAATCTGTGTCATGCAGTTGAGATCTATGACTTGTGGTAATAAATCTGTCAGAAGTTTCTGTACTTCTCCCAAGCTCCGTGACAAAAGATCACCTGTGACAAACTGTAATCCAAATAATCAAAAGTTCACAAGTTAATTAATAATAGAATTTTTTGTGCAGAATAGGAATAAATACTTCAGACTCATCTTCCAGCTCAAAATATTTTGTGGAACCCCTTTCCACTGGTGAAACTCTATGTGAACTTTTTTCACTTTCTCTGACAGTAAAGTCCCCGAGATGTGATTGTTCAGGGCCCCAGAACTTTCTGATTCTCTTTAAAGTCATGAATTGGAAAGACAGGGCATAGTATTTTGCCAAAGACAAACCTTAACCCATAGGAACAACAGTTGATTCAATGATTCTGTGATGTGAGGACGTTGCCTATTGGTCAAACCAAAAAAAATAAACATTTATGAGACATGAGACACAAATATTGAAGAAATACTGAGAGACTAAATTCATCCCCCCATGTCAACTTTTACCATATGGGTAGGGTGTAACCCAAGGCCGTATTACTAAGTTCTGAGTTAAAGCCATGGCAAAGTTGTGTTTTTTTTGAAAGTGCGCCCAGGACTTCCCTGGTAGTCCAGGGGTTAAGAATCAGCCCTACAGTGCAGGGGATGCCACTAAGCCCACGCGCTGCAACTAAGACCTGATGCAGCCAAAAATAAATAAATAAATATTTAAATAAAAAAAGAAAGTGCTCCCTACTTAGGCTATAACTATTTTTTTTTTTTTGGCTGTGCCACACAGCATGTGGAATCTTAGTTCCCCAACCAGGTATCAAACCCGTGCTCCCTGCTGTGGAAGCATGGAGTCCTAACCATTGGACCACCTGGGAAATCCCACAAAGTTGTATTTTATAGTGATGTCTAAATGTTTAATCTTTGAATTAAGTGTATTATTTTTATTTTATTATTATTATTTTTTTGCGGTACGCGGACCTCTCACTGTTGTGGCCTCTTCCGTTGTGGAGCACAGGCTCCGGACACGCAGGCTCAGCGGCCATGGCTCACGGGCCCTGCTGCTCCGCGGCATGTGGGATCTTCCCGGACCGGGGCACGAACCCGTGTCCCCTGCATCGGCAGGCGGACTCTCAACCACTGCGCCACCAGGGAAGCCCTAAGTGTATTATTAAGTGTAGTTCAAGTCCAACATACCAGGGCAGGACTAGCTGGACTCAGGGATGAAGAGATTTGGGGGAGAAAGAGTTATTAAAGGAATTAAGGACAGAAGGTGTCTTTCTCAACCAGCTCCTAATCTGGCAGCCTCTTTAAATGCCTTCTGGTTCTATGGGCCAATTAAATCAGGGGACTGTGAAAATAAAATGGGAAGGTCAACAAGAGATGAAGAGCAGGAAGTGACCTGTTATTGATTTTCCAAAGGATGTGTGCGTGGCAGATACTGGGAACCAAGTCTCACGTGGCTCGTTCTTGCTTCGTTAGGTAGCTGACATGTGATGCCTATGAGTTTTTAGATGATTAGTAACAGCATCTTTTAAAGCAGTCTGAAATTTGTGGATTACTGACCGAGCTTTATGTTGTATGTCAGGTGTAGTTATGTGCTACCAAAGGATACAGCTTCCAAACGCCATGAACCCTAAACTAGAGTTTGCTGAGAGGCCAAATGAGTTTTTTCAGGTACAAACTGTTGGAAGTCCAATCAGATTTCAAAGAAGTTCAGGTGTTTTCGTGGTGAAGACTCTGGAAACTTGAAAGTATGAGGGTGATTGGGAAAAGTGGGTCACATTTTGTGGGAAAGAAAGAGTTTTGGCATCCGGTTCAGGGTACATCTTCTGTCTCCTTGTCCTTATATCCAATTTCAAGTCCTCAAGTAATTCAATTTAAAAACTCATTACAGTCCTTTTAAAAGACTCCTTGGGATTTTAAATGAAAAAGTTAAATGTGCAACCGCATTGATTTTACAGTCTTGGACAGAGCATTGAGAGCCAGATTCTCACCCCGACTCTGCCTCTTCATGCCTGACCCTGGGTATTCTTACCCTCTGTGGGCCCTGGTTGCTGGTCTCTAAACTTCGCCTCTTACAGTGTATGAGCCTCTGAGCCATGGAGGATGGGACTAGAGCACCCAGGAGAAACCTACTGGGTAGGGGTCCTTCGTGCGGCCTAAGTCATGTTTTATGGAGGCACATTTCCCAATAAGAATTGGGCTTCCCTGGTGGCGCGGTGGTTGAGAGTCCGCCTTCCAATGTAGGAGACGCGGGTTCGTGCCGCGGTCCGGGAAGATCCCACGTGCCGCGGAGCGGCTGGGCCCGTGAGCCATGGCCGCTGAGCCTGCGCATCCGGAGCCTGTGCTCCGCGGCTGGAGAGGCCGCGGCAGTGAGAGGCACGTTTACCACAAAAAAAAAAAAAAAAAAAAAAAAAAAATTGACCTGGGCAAGTGGTAGGAGAAATATCTTTTCTTTTTTATATATTTGTTTTCCTTTATGTTTTCTACAATGAATGTGTTATTGTTATCATAAAAATGTTCTGGCCAGAGGAGGATAAAGTTACACTCAAAGGAAAACAAGAGCAAAGACCTGATCTAAGCCCGGGGAGTAAGAGGAAGTACCCTGAAGACATCTGTCTCTTTTACTCGGGTGTGTCCTGGCTCAGACCCATCTTCATGATCCTGGAACATCCGCCTGCCTCTAAGAGATACTCATTTATCAGTTCACCATCAGGGCGGGTGGCATCAATGTCAACTTGGGGTGTTCCCCCTGATCCAGGGCCGGGTCCAGGCGCAATGTACGCGGGCTGAACTTGACTGTGTGCGTTGGCGGGAACGGCCGGGCAGGCGCTGGGTTTGCTCAGGTGTGCGTCCCGTCGTGCTGTTTTTCAGCTCGCCCGTGCATCGTGGGGGAGTGGAGCCCCTGGAGCGGCTGTGCGGACCAGTGCAGGCCCACGGCCCGCGTGCGGAGGCGCGCGGTACGGCAGGAGCCCCGGAACGGCGGCGAGCCCTGCCCGGCCCTGGAGGAGAGAGCCGGCTGCTTGGAGTACGCGACGCACCAGGGCCAGGACTGCGGGCACGCCTTCGGTACTGCGCTTTCCCTGATCGCTGCCCCTGGGGTCTCTGGTGACTTTCCATCCCTTCGTCCCATAGAAGGCCATGTGCCAGGCCGGGAAAGTTCCATGAGCTGCAGGGAATGGGATGGGCCAGTCTGCCCAGAGGAGATAGGAAGCTCAGGAAATACTTGATCAAGGCATTATACGTCAGCTGTGTAAAGGCCTCCTCCCACCGTCTCCCAGTTACAACCCGGCGGTGGCCCCTTGCCGCTGTGCGTGCGCCCGGTGTAACGGACGCGCACTGTGGTTTCTGAGCAAACTCAGTCAAGCTGACCACAAAGGACTTCAGGTAGGATGAGAGTATTTCACTCAGGCTAGGATGTGTCCAGTAAGGATAACCCTGTTTCACCTTTCAAGGTCATTCCTGTTGAATCACGAATGCTTGCATACATGTGAAACTAGTAGAAAAAATAGAAATTCCGAAAGGATGATAAAATGATTAAAACACTGCCTCTCCTCTCAAGCCGTCTGGATCGGAGCTGATCGGATCTATGATTCGGGAGGATCGTTCTGGTTGTGGCGTGGCCAAGGAGACCAGGAGGCGGCTTGATCATAAGTCAGGAGCCACAGGAAACTCACACAGACACAAACAAAAAGGCCAAAACAGGGGTGTTAATCGGCATTGAATCTGATAGAGCGAAACGCTGATTTCTCAGGGTAGCAAAGATCCCATGTTTTTCATAGGAACCTGGAAAATTCCATGTCAGCGTGACCCTCACTAAGCCATTTTTTCCCTTTTTTCCTTCCACACACAAATATTTATTGAGAGTCTACTTGATGCCAGGCACTGGGCTGAGTGCCAGTTACAAAGGGGGAAAAATGTTGACATGGAGTCTGTTTGTCAGGTAGATCATAGTCTAGTGGGAGGGGGAGATGATAAGCAGATAATCCTAGGACACTAATCCCAGGAAATTACAGCTTCAGTGTGGTACCACAGGTACTGAACAGGGGAGAGGTGTCGGGAGCTGTGAGTGTGTGCCGGAAGCAGATTCCCCCAGGCTTTGGTGGAGGAGGGCAACCCCAGAGGCCAGGAGGGGAGCGACTTCCCTGAGGATGTGGAGATGAGGCTGAGAACTGCAGAGCTACGTAGGCAGAGAGACCAGTGTGGCGAACCAGACAGTCAGGTGTAGGGTGTTTGAGGGATTTGGGAACTGATCTAGGAAAAACGCATGACCACGAGAGTCAGTAACACACAACAACCTTACAGGGTTGCGTGAGAGGGGATGTCCAGAGGCTCTGATATGGCGACCCCCATACAGAAGGGGAAGAGAGGAATCTGCCAGGAGCTTGTGTGTCTAGGTGATGTTAGCCAAGCAGCGTGGTTTGGAGTCTCTGGGGGCTTCAGAGCGCAGGTGCCATGACGGCTTGGGGTCTTATAACCATAAGGCTTTACCTTATCAACGGCCGGCAGATGTTGGGTGTAATTTCACAGGGTATGCAAAACAGGCAGGACCTAAATGACTAAAAATCTGCTTGTTTGGCTATTTTAAAAACAAATTGGGGCTTCCCTGGTGGCGCAGTGGTTAAGAATCCGCCTGCCAATGCAGGAGACACGGGTTCGAGCCCTGGTCCGGGAAGATCCCACATGCCCTGTAGCAACTAAGCCCGTGCACCACAACTATTGAGCCTGTGCTCTAGAGCCCGCGAGCCACAACTATTGAGCCCGCGTGCCACAACTACTGAAGCCCACACGCCTAAAGCCCGTGCTCCGCAACAAGAGAAGCCACCACAATGAGAAGCCCACGCACTGCAACCAAGAGTAGTCCCCACTCGCCGCAACTAGAAAAAGCCCCTGCACAGCGACGAAGACACAGTGCAGCCAAAAATAAACAAATTAAATAAATAAAATTTTTTTAAAGATTGGATGTATAAAAGTTTGAGTTTGGTGCCAGTAGCTATTTTTTTTTTTTTTTGCGGTACACGGGCCTCTCACTGTTGTGGCCTCTCTCCTTGCGGAGCACAGGCTCTGGACGCGCAGGCTCAGCGGCCATGGCTCACGGGCCCAGCCGCTCGGCGGCATGTGGGATCTTCCCGGACCGGGGCACGAACCCATGTCCCCTGCATCGGCAGGTGAACTCTCAACCACTGTGCCACCAGGGAAGCCCAGTGCCAGTAGCTTTTGAGGCTAACAGGTCTCAGCCTGCTGTGAGAAAATAAACCACCTAGGGCCCATCTTTGGCTGATTTATATAACACGGGGGGAGGCACAAGGCCCATTTGAGAAGCCAAAGGAAGGCCAGTGTGTGCGGAGCAGAGAGGGAGGCTTCTGGGCTGACACCCCCCTGGATGCAGGGCCTTAGGGTCCCTGTTTAGGATTCTGGTCATTTTCTTAAGAGCCGTGGAAAACCTCTGGGATGTTTTCTGCAGGTGCCAATGTGATCAGATCTGTGATCTGAAAAGATCTCTTGGGGAGTGGAGTGGGTAGTGGCAGGGCCAGGGCAGAGGCCCTTCATGGATACAGCAGTCGAGTTGAGCTCGCAGGGAAATAATTTAGGGCTCACAACAGTGGTCACAGAACGAGCTCTCATTCAGCTCAGGCACTCTGCAGAAACACTACAGAAAGGCTGAGGGAGGAAGTCGCTGTGGGACATTATTGAGTTTTTGGATGGCTGTCACAGCCTATAGCAGATCTATCAGAAAAAGCAACTGCACCGTTCAGTTATAGGGATCGGCTGCTAGACCGTATTCCTGCAGCACATCTGAATCTTCATTGTGGCTCCAGGATGCCCAGACCCCTTCCCCTTCCCAGCCCTGGATCTCTTCAGAGAAGGATGATGCAGGTCACAGGAAAGGGAACAGGAAGCGTGAAAATGCATATCTTCCATTTATTTGTATTTTCTTCAGTTTCTTTCATCAGTGTCTTATAGTTTTCAAAGTAGTGGTCTTTCACCTCCTGGTTAAATTTATTCCTAGGTATTTTATTCTTTTCCATGCAAGTGTAAATGGGACTGTTCTGTTAATTTCTCTTTCTCATAGTGTGTTCCTATGAGAAACCGAATTCTTTTATTTGTTCTAACCGTTTTTTGGTGTAGGCTTTAGGGTTCTCTCTATATAGGCTATAGGGTTCTCTCTATCTCTCTCTATAGTATCATGTCATTTGCAAATAGTAGCAGTTTTATTTCTTCCTTTTCAATTTGGATGCCTTTTATTTCTTTTCCCTTACCTAATTGCTGTGGCCAGGACTTCCAATACTATGTTGAATAAAAGTGGCAAGAGCGCCCATCCTTGTTTTACTCCTCTTAGAAGAAAAGTTTTCAGCTGTTCACCATTGAGTATGTTAGCTGTGGGTTTGTCAATAAGGCCTTTATTATGTTGAGATACATTCCCGCTATTCCCAGTTTGTTGACATCAACAACATAAATGGATGTTGAATTTTGTCAAATGCTTTTTCTGCAACTCTTGAGATGATCATATGATTTTTATCCTTCGTTTTGTAAATGTATCACATTGATTGATTTGCAAATCAATGTAACCATCCTTGCATCCCTGGAATAAATCCCACTTGATTGTGGTGTATGATCCTTTTAATGTATAGTTGGATTCAGTTTGTTAATATTTTGTTGAGGATTTTTGCATCTATGTTCATCAAGGGTATTGGACTGTAATTTTCTTTTTTTGTAGTGTCCTTGTCTGGTTTGGGTATCAGGGTGATGCAGGCTTCATAAAATTTGTTTGGAAGGTTTTCCTCCTCTTCGATTTTTTGGAAAAGTTTGAGAAGGTTATTAAATGTTTTTGAATGTTTTGTAGAATTCTCCAGTGAAGCCATCTGGTCCCGGGCTTCTGTCTGTTGGGAGATTCTTTTATTACTGTTTCAATTTCCCTACTAGTAATCAGTCTATTCAGATTCTCTATTTCTTCGTGATTCAGTCTTGTATGTTTCTAGGAATTTATTCATTTCTTCTAGGTTGTCCAATTTGTTGGTGTGTAATTATTCATAATAGTCTCTTATGATCCTTTGTATTTCTGCGGTATTAGTTGTAATTTCTCCTTTTTCATTTCTGATTTTATTTATTTGAGTCCTCTTTTTTTCCTTGGTGAGTCTAGCTAAAGATTTGTCAACTGTGTTTATCTTTTCAAAGAACCTACTCTTAGTTTCATTGATATATTCTACGTTTTTTAGTCTCTATTTCATTTATTTTCATTCTGATCTTTATTATTTCAGGAAGAACTGAAATAATATTTTTAATCCTCATGAAACCAGGACTTGATAAACTGTGAAATTCTCAGCCTACCAAAATGGTGAAGGACAGTAAAATGAAGAGATTCACTCACAGGAAAACATGTTCTAGAGGAACACACGCAGGGTGTGGTTGTATTTCTGAAGTCAATACTTCAGAAAGCTGGAGGTAACAAATTATCACAAACTTAGTGACTTAAACAACACAAATGTATTATCTTACAGTTTTATAGTCAGAAGTCAGACAGGTCTCGCTGGGCTCAAATCAAGGTGTAGGTGCGGCTGAATTCCTTTCTGATGGCTCTGGGAGAGAATCGGTTTCTTTGCGTTTTCCATCATCCAGAAGCTTCCTTGTCCCATGGCCTCCTTCCTCCATCTTCACAGCCAGAAACATTGCATCTTTCTGTGCCTTTCTTCCATGGTAACATCTTCCTCTGACTCTTTGAAGGACCCTTGTGCTTACATTCAGCCCGTCTGGATAATCCAGGATGATCTCCTTATTTTAAGGTAAACTGAGTAACAACTTGAATTCCTCTTTGCCTTGTAACATAACATATTCACAGCTTCTGGGGATTAGGACACGGACATCTTGGGGAGGGGCCATTATTCTGCCTGTCATGGAGGTAGGACAGTGTCACATTCTTGGTTTACACATGAAGACATTGGAGCTCAGTAAGATGACAGCATTTGTAAAGGGACCAGAATTTAAACCTGGATCTCATGGCTCTAAATCCTGTGGGTTTTCCTCCCCTTGATAATTTTGCTGTTAAGTGTTATCATTAGTTATTATTATTATTATATTGCAAATTAATATTGATATTGTAAATTCATTACTATTCATATATTAGTAGTAGTTTTATATTCTAAAATCACAGTTACAGAATCTGGTAACTAAGTAGAAATATAAAGGCCGTGCAAGGCCAGTGAACGAAACATGATCACTGAGACACTCTTATTAATGATCAAGTAGCCATTGCATTCTTTCTGTTTCATTTAACGTGTATCATGAGTCTATTTCTATCATAAAAACAAATGCAAAAGCCCATATTATATATTTGTTGCCCATCCTGACAATTGTTTATATGCGTTTTCCTCTTGCGAGATTGCCATGCATATCAGGAACCGTATACTTCCAGGCTGGTGTTATTTGTCAAATTTTCACTCTGTCGTCTTCTACACCATACGCTACAGACTAGTGGTTCTAAGCCTGCTTTTGTGGCACCCCACTGTGTCAGAGGGCTTTATGAAATTCTCAAAGCAAATTTAATTTACTTTCATGTTCAAAGTAAGCAGGTGCAGTGCCACGCTTTTAGAAGTGGAAGTTGTTGTAAAAGCGAACAGTGGTAGGTGGAAGGGATGCCAGAAAAGCTGGCAGATAGTCTGTTAACAGAGAATCTATTGCACTGAATATTGTTGCCAGGAAGGGGAAAGGTGGGGTCGCTGACGTTTATTGAGAGCCTTTGTCCGGGGGCACCGGTTACGTGCTTCCACACAGAGGCAAAAGCGGGGCTGGAGGCAAAAATCATTTCTGAATTACTTACTGCTCTTAAGTAATGAAAAATTGAATTTCTGGGGGATGTTGAGAAGTGGTGCTGGTTCAGAGCTCGCCAGGAGATCTGGATCGTTTACTGTAGACTCTTGCCAGAGGGAAGGACGCCCCCCTCGATAGAATGTGCCACTGAACCAAGCCCGGGCTGGAGGAGGCAGGAGACGGAGGAGACAAGGTCCAGGGTTACTGGCTTGCTTCTCTGATGGGTCATAAGCACAGAGGCTTGACACTGGGCATGGATAGGAAGTCTTCAAGAAGCTAGTGTCTGTACTGGGGCTCCTGCTTAGTCATTTACTAGTTATTTTCCCTTCACTTAACCTCGAGGAGCCTCAGTCTTCTGATGAGAAAACCTGCTCAGAACACCTCTTGACAAAGCTTTGGTGAAGATCGGTAACATACGACGTGAAAGCACCTTGTAAACGAGCAGGCTAAGGCTGCACACGTTCAAGGAGCCATGCTGCTCCAGGCGTTAATCTGCGCCCACCATGAGCCCTCCGCCCCCTCCTGGACCACACTTCCCGCCCCTCCCCCATGCCTGACGGAAATCCGAGGGTCAGGGCTACCATCTCCCTCTCTCCTCTCTCAAATCTCACTTCGCATTAAGGGCAGCGATCAGGCACAGAAAGGGAAAACACAGCCGAATTTAAGCAATTCATCGGTAATATGCTGCAATATTGAAACCTAAAAGAGTGAAACTTTGTCATCTGCATTGCAATAGAGGCAGCCTGCCACATTTCGACATGAGCCTTGAATACGTTTCTTAACCTCTCTGGGCCACAGTTTCCTCATCTGTGAAATGGGGAAATAATAGGGTCTATCTCAGAGCAGGGTTATGAGAATTAAATGAGTTAACACATGAAAAACACTTAGCATCATGCCTGGAAACTTAGAGGTGCATCACTGTTAGCTTTTATTTTTATTATCTTAGAACTTCTTCTTCAGATTTTGTATCAGAAACTATAGTCATACACTTGCCCTCTACTTCCTAACCAAGTTTCCCACCCACCCTCCGAGTTACACATTAAGTGCATTGCCTTTGAACTTTTGTAATAATACCTGCAGTACAAATTAGGAGCTCAGATAAATGTTTTGCGCTAAAGAAACACATCCTGAAAATGTTATAGTTTGACTGATATAATGCTACGTGGATGTAGCAGTAAACGCATTCCTCACTTAGTGAATAAGCCTATAAATGCGTCAGAAGAACAGAAATGAAAACAATACATGAGAAAATGAAAAGCCTTTCGCTGTTTGTGTTTCTGATAATTAGGTCTAAGAGAAACAGAGAAGGATCCTAACGTACATGCATTCACTTGTCCTTTTTGATTCCGTCCGTGGATTTTGGAAGTGCAAAAGCTACAGGCACATTTAGAAAGAATGACATGTTCTCTTTGGAAAACAAACATGTTAGCACAGCGAGGAAGAGCCACTCGTCTGGGAGTCTGTAGTTTACACTAGATGTGGGTAGCGTTCAGACTCCAGAGATCAGGTGCTCAGACACACGGGGCAAAAGCTATGCCTGCGACGCTTAGGATCAAGTGGCTACACTTGTCTTATATTCCCATGCCGTAGAAAAATGACTCATTCAGAAAATCTAAAGAAGAATTAAGGCTGCCATCTTGTGGCAGGAAGGAGCTTAGCAAGATGAGCATGCGGGCTTGAAGCCTCTATTTTGCTGCTGGTACCCGCACGCCCTTGTGCTCTTGTTGATGATGGAGCATCGCAGAAGTCAACCTGAGCTGGTATCTCCCCTTCCTGGGATGGTCCAGTTTCTGAAAGGAGAGCTAAGAAGGATGGTTGAGCCATCTCAGCTGCAAGGCTCAGTATAGGAACAGAAGACCTCAGGGAAGTAGGACCCGTGAACCTTGGTGGCAATTTCATTCGTTCATCCATTCATTCATTCCTTCATCGACCCATTCATTCCTCGCACACATATTTACTGAGCATGTAAATGTGTGAGGGCTCCCGTGATGAACAAGGCAAAACCCTGCCTTTCTTGAATTGACAGCAGGGTGGAATCAAGAGGTTATCTCCAGGTGCTACACAAAGCAACAGATGCCCCCCCAGACTTAGAGATGAAATAGGAGGTAGACAAACAAAATAAGAGAGCAGAGGTGGGAGGGAAGGATTTCTGGCTGTTTTCTTTTCTCCCACCCAGAGTGCCAGAGGTGGGAGTGGGGAGAGGGGCGAGGAGAGATGCTTTAGGACCTTTCTTCTCTGAGTTTGGTGTGGAGAGAGTGCTATGCTGGCCGGCACCTGGTGGTCACACCCTGGGCTCTAGGGTTGATGGTGAAACTTCCAGGCTGTGGTTATCAGAATACCTGGGAACATTGACCCTTTCCTCATTTTGTTTTTTCCCTTTCTCATTTCCTGTCTCTGGTTGTCTTTTTTTTTTCTCTCTCCTTTTACCCCCTTTTCTCTCTTACCTTCCTTCCTTCCTTCTCTGTCTCCTTTTCCTTTATTCTTTCTATCTTTCCCTTTTCTTCTCTGTGTCTCTTCTTTCCATTAAAAAAAAAAAAATCCTCGGGCTTCCCTGGTGGCGCAGTGGTTGAGAGTCCGCCTGCCGATGCAGGGGACACGGGTTCGTGACCCGGTCCGGGAAGATCCCACACGCCGCGGAGCGGCTGGGCCCGTGAGCCATGGCCACTGAGCCTGCGCGTCCGGAGCCTGTGCTCCGCAAGGGGAGAGGCCATAGCAGTGAGAGGCCTGCGTACCACAAAAAAAGAAAAAAAAATCCTCTCCCTTTCTCTAGTACCTTACTTTTTTTCCTTGGTTCCCCCGACCTGCCCATCTTTTGATTATTCCCTCTGGGCTGTGCTTCCTGGCCCCTCTCCTGCCTTTCCACGCGGTGTTATCACTGCAGAAAAGCGTGCTTATCGAAAGCCTGCTGTTCCCTTCCCTGCCCAACTACACTGCACAAAGCTTTATGGAATTCGTTTCTGGGGACTCTGACTTCACCTCCTTGCACTCCTTGATGGTGTCCCATAGATTTAGGGATGGAAGGCTTTAGACGGGTTTGAAACCAAGTTTGGGAAATGTCGCTCTGGGTACTTCAGGCTTCACGTGTTCAAGGTCATTCTCCTTTTCCAGTCCCTGCCTTTATAACTACCTCTGCGTTCAACAAGCAGCGAACAAGACAAGCGGCCTCCCCACAGTGGTCCACAGACACAGAGGATGCTGGGTAACTTGCTGTTTTTTTTACTTATGTTTTTCCGGTTAGTCGGTCAAGTCAGCCCACAAAGGTAACTTGCTACATGGGTTTTCTTCTGTTATTTGTTCATTGACAAATGTGACTCTTTATCACAGAACTGAGAAGTACTTGTCCCTCCCCTGTTTTATGTTTAAAAAAGATTTGTTTCTGGGGTCTGATCCCTAAGAAGAAACATGCTGTATAAAAATGAGGTGATACTATTTTGTCAGTCCCACTAAGGCTGCTCACCTTATAGTCCTTACGGGACTGTGGACTCCAGCACTGCCTCCGTCTGGTGAATTTGAACGTGGCCTCCACCTGAGCTCTGAGGACTTTATCAAGACCTAATGGCTCAGGCTGGGAGGAACCTCTGACCTCACTAGAAATCCACCCTTCTGCGGTCAGAATAGAGACGCCAGACGCGCTGCGTGTTCTAATCCCCACACTACCTCTCACTGCTCCTTAGTTTTCCTTCTTGTAAAATGAGAATATTAATTCCTACCCTGTGGGTTGCTATGAGAATTTAATGAGAAAATATCATTGAAAAGATGTCAGAGTTAAGCTGTCTGAAATTGACTGAAGTTATATCAAGAGAATTGCCTCCCTTAATACCTTAAGGTATCTAATAAATAATACTTACCGTCATTAAAGATCTTCTTTGAAGCAGATTCTCCAGATACTTTCCATCTAACTTTTTACAGCTCATAATTGTATGGATTTAAAAAAAACTAGCCCATTTTAGCATAGTTAGGACCTAAAATGCCACATTGTTTTGTTTCCCTGAAGAATTGCAAAATTGTGTTGCTTTTAAGTACAAGACTCTAAAATATTCACCCATGTCTGGATGTGCCCCCAGAGCCTTCAGAGTCTAGTCACATAATAGAGTGTTTCCTGCAGCTCAGTATAAGGTGACACTAGTCTGTTACAGGAAAACATGTCTCAGCTTCCCATGTCCTTTTATCTGTGATGCCCAGTGTAACTTTGATGCTTGACTTCAAGTCAAAACTCATCTGCCAGGTGGGGAGAACAGGGAAGGCCCCAGGAATGTTTGTGGGGCAGAAAAACACAACTGCTGGCCTGGAAATCCAGGACTAGCCGTCCTGGGGCTCACATGGTCTCAGGCTCAAGCAAGGTCTTGTTCACTTTCTGTAGTTCATTAAAATCTCAGCAAAGTTATCAAGGGCAATTTTCCTGCTGAAATGTGCTTTTAGACACAATTTCGTGGTCAGACTAGACAGAATATGAAAACAAGTTTCTGCAAATTCGTGTTGACCAGATAATTCAACCGTGGACTGAAAAACAGCAAAAACGTTCAGTTGTCAGTCAGACATCATAGCTCAGCGAATAAGAAACCTGACAAGGCATTCTGTGACCTGTGACCACGCAACGCCCTACCTTCTCCAGGCTGTCCCGTGTCCTCGGGGAGTTCCGGCTTCCTAAGCCTTTCTCCAGCGTTAGGCCATTTCTAATTAACAGCAAGTGAAATTGCTCCTTTTTTTTTTTTTGCCCTAGATACTGTATGGAATTCAAGACAGAGTCATTGACTCACCACTGCGCCACGGAAAACCGGCCCCTGACCCGATGGATGCAGTATCTCCGAGAGGGCTACACGGTGTGCGTAGATTGTCAGCCTCCAGCTATGAACTCTGCGAGCCTTCGATGTTCTGGAGACGGCCTGGACTCTGACGGGTAAGGGAGGGAAACTGGTTGGAGGATGTTTCTTGGGACTCATTTGGGGAGATCTGTCCTCTCCATGTCTTAAACAGCGGACCAGGATGTAGCAGATCAAGGCATGATTTGGGGAATCAAAACAGTGAGGAGAACATTCCATCTGGCAATTCCAGAGTCCAGGACCCAGTTCATAGTCTGGGACTTAGAGGCTCTGTATCAGAGATGCGTGAGTGAATTTGGACATTGGGGTTCAGGCCGAGCTCACAAGTAACTACCGAAGACCTGCCCAGTAGCAGCTGTAGACACTATATAAACCGATGAGTTTGTCTTTGCTCTAATAATACTGTATTAATGGACACTAAAATTTCAATTTTATATAATTTTCATGTATCATGAAATATCGTTTTGATTTTCTTTCAACTCTTTAAAAACATAAAAATCATTCTTTTCTATTACTATTTTTTTTCATTGGGGTATAGTTGATTTACAATATTATATTAGTTTCAGGTATACAACATAGTGATTCAAAATTTTTACAGATTATACTCCATTTATAGTTATTATAAAATATTGACTATATTCCCTGTGCTGAACAATATATCCCTGTGACTTATTTATTTTACACACCGTAGTTTGTACCCCTTAATCCCCTCCCCCTAGTTGCCCCTCCCCCATCCCTCTCCCCACCTGGTAACCACCAGTTTGTTCTCTGTATCTGTGAGTCTGTTTCTTTTTTGTTATATTCACTAGTTTGTTTTATTTTCTTAGGTTCCACATATAAGTGATAACATACAGTATTTGTCTTCCTCTGTCTGACTTATCTCAATAAGCCTAATACCCTCCAGGTCCACCCATGTTATTGTAAACGGCAGAATTCCATTCTATTTCTGAGTAGTAGTATATATACCACATAACCATTTCAACCATTGATAAACACTTAGGTTGCTTCCATGTCTTGGCTATTGTACATAATGCTGCTATGAGCATTGGGGTGTGTGTATCTTTTCGAATTAGTGTTTTTGTTTTGTTTGGATATATACCCAGGAGTGGAATTGCTGGGTCATAAGTAAACATCATTCTTAACTCATAGACTACACAAGGGGGTGGTGGATTTGGCCCATGGGTCACAGTCTGCTGAACCCTGCCCAGGTGATTTATACCCACTGCAAAATTTCAGAATCACTGCTCAGTGGGGTAGTCATAAAATCATGACTGAGATAGTAGCCGTGTGCCCAGCTCTGCAGGGTCAGAAACTCTTTTGATGTTCGGAGCCCCCATTTCCCAGTGTGGGGGGCAGGGGGTTCTCCTCGCACAACACGAAGCCATTCGTGGGACACCAGCTGGGCATCCAACAGTTTAGCTCAGTTCTGACACTATCTACCCAGAGATGGCATCAGATTCCACAAGGTGAGGGGCTCAGTCCTACAAGACCGTTCCCTTCCGCAGCCCCCTTCCAATCCCATTCTCAAGCTCAGGCTGTTACCTGTGCTTCTGACCAGCTGGCTATAAATCGGAGATGCCCATGACCTTCTCCTCAGGTTTGATTAATTTGCTAGAGCGCCTCACAGAACTCAGAGATACATTTACTTACTAGATGACCAGTTTATTGTAAAAGGATATAACTCAGGAACAGCCAGATGGGAGAGATGCACAGGGTGTGGGAAGGGGTGTCATTCTCCCCACATCTCCACGTGGTCACCGGCCTAGAAGCCCTCTGAACCCTGTCCTTTTGGCTTTTACGGAGGCCTCATTACGTAGGCATCATTGATTAAATCATTGGCTATTGATTGATTCAACCTCCGGCCCCTCTCCGCTCCCTGGAGGTTGGGGATGGGAGGTGGGACTGAACGTTCCAACCCTCTAACCACCCGGTTAGTTCTCCTGGCAACCAACTCTCAACTTCAGGTGCTTCCAAAAATCACCTCATTCACATAAACAAGACATTTGCGTCACTCTCAACATTTAGGAAATTCCAACGGCTTTGGGAGCTGTCAGCCAGGAATGGTGAACAAAGGCCAAATATACATGAAAAGTATATTTTGGTCATTTGAATGACCAAATATATATTTCTTGTAAATCATCGTATCACAGAAGTCTACAGAAATCTATAGATTGTCCAAAAGAATTGACCTTTGAAAACAGTTTACCACCCTAAAAATCCATGCCAGTCCTGTACTTATCTACTAGTTAAATCCGATAACACTATTCATAACCAAAAGAAGGATAGAATTTGTGATGGGCATGGGTTATGGTTTTAAATATGTCCGACAGAACTGGGAAAAATACAGATTTGAAAGAAAAATACGGACCTTCCCAGTTAATCATTATTCCCATCGTATATTTTCATATTTAATAACTTGAATTTATGTTTATTTGTCTCCTGTGCCCAACAGCCTCTGTACTGAGTACACATACGAACAGTAAAGTGGGTAAGGAATTCACATGAAATAGAAACTTGATGTTTAGACTTAATATTTTCCTGACTACCTCATCCATATTTTAACTTTAAATGAATATTATCATTTAATTTGTACCTGTAAAGCACCTTCAACCCAGGCTGAAATTCCCGTGACTTTAAAAATAATAATTTCAGTAATATGGCTTTTTTGTTTTCACTGCTCCCATTTTTCATTATGGAATCAAAGAGCTGGAAAGGATTTCAAGGGATCGTTTGGTTCAGACCCCTCTAATTTATTTTTATTTATTTATTTATTTTGCGGTACGCGGGCCTCTCACTGTTGTGGCCTCTCCCGTTGCGGAGCACAGGCTCCGGAGCACAGGCTCAGCGGCCATGGCTCACGGGCCCAGCCGCTCCGCGGCATGTGGGATCCTCCCGGACCGGGGCACGAACCCGTGTCCCCTGCATCGGCAGGCGGACTCTCAACCACTGCTCCACCAGGGAAGCCCTATTTTTTTTTTAAGAGGGTATTAAATCGTTTATTGATTACACATGATAATGCATGATACACTAGCTTCATTCCCATCTCTAACTTTATCTGGTACCATAATTCAACTTAGATATATTGCATAGGATGTACCAACAATCATATTAATAACCAAAAAACTCCATGACTTTGCTTGGGTGACCCTCTTCACGGTGAACTCCAGGTCACAACACAATAACTGTCATTTCAACTACACCAAGGTTTCGGAAGACAATAGCTTCTCCACCAAAGCAGGTTGTAAATACATTTTAACGGAACCTGGCATCACCCTGAAGGAATTCTAACTTCGCACTGTTGGGGTAGTTTACCAAAATGGCTTCTTCAGAGGAGATTCACTTTACACAGCACATTTTAAAAAAAAGACACATTTATTCAAGCGTCATGATGAGACTATTACATTTAGCAATCAACAGCATGGGTGCAAAAAAGAAAAAAAAAAACTACATTAAAACTCTTTGTTGGGATGTTTTACACTTTCCACAGAACAGAAACTAAAATAACCTGTTATACAATTAGTCATAAATACGGTCCTCGAGTTTTTTTGCCCGTACACGTGAGTATTGTCAAAACATGTCTTCTTTGTAGCAGCGAGGCCCTGCCACCACTGTGCTCGGCTGAGTTCACACATCTGTTGTAGCCAGGAGCTTCCCTGTCACTTCTCTGGCTCTCTCCTCTGCTGCAAAGCTCTGTTTCCTGGCAGTCATCAAAACCTCCTCCCACTGCCATAGCTGCTGCTGGAACCGCCATAGTCACCTTGGTTTCATGGTTCGGCAAAGTATTGGCCTCCACCACCACAGGGGAGAACTTGTGCCTCCAAAGTTTCCTCCTTTCATGGGTCCAAAATTTGAAGACTGATGGTTGTAACTGCCAAAATCATTGTAGCGTCCACCACCTCCAAAATGGCTTCCACCGTTACCAAACCCATTATAGCCATTCCCACTGCCACCATATCCCCCACCACCGCGGCTGCCACCAAAGGCACCTGGGCCACTGACGTTTCCTCCACGACCAAAGCTGTCATCGCCACCAAAACCCCCTCCAAGACCACCACCAAAGTTTCCAGAACCACTTCGACCTCTTTGGCTGGATGAGGCGCTAGCCATCTCTCGCTTAGATAGGGCTTTCCTTAGTTCACAGTTGTGGCCATTCACAGTGTGGTATTTCTGAATGACAATCTTGTCTACGGAGTCACGGTCATCAAAGGTTACGAAAGCAAAGCCTCTCTTTTTGCCACTGCCTCTGTCAGTTGTGATTTCAATCACTTCAATTTTCCCATACTGTTCAAAATAATCTCTTAGGTGACGTTCTTCAGCGTCTTCCTTAACGCCACCAACAAAAATCTTTTTCACAGTGAAGTGGGCACCAGGTCTCTGAGAATCTTCTCTTGAGACGGCCCTCTTTGGTTCCACCACTCTGCCAGCCACCTCGTGTGGCCTTGCATTCATGGCCGATCCACCTGCTCCACAGTGGCGTACGTGACAACCCCGAAGCCTCTGGAACGCCTGGTGTCGGGATCCCTCACTACCACACAGTCTGTGAGCGCTCCCCGCTGCTCACAATGGCACAGTGTCTGTCTGAGGACAGACACTCATAGGTTATTTCAAAGCGCAAGCCTCCGAGGAAGAGCTTCCGCAGGTGTTCGGGCTCTTTGGGTGACTCTGATATAGACATGACAGCAGCGGAGGGGGCGGATGTCGACGATGCTTACTCGGCGGCGCCCACAGGCAGAAAGCCAGACCCCTCTAATTTAAATGTACACAAAACAGAAAGCCATTTTCCCTTACGTAGCGCTTCATATGCTCAGAGCAAGTGAGAGACACGAATGCAGTAACCTCAAGCTACAATCTCAACAGGCGGTGTTCTCAAATAGGGATTAATTGGTAACTTGTTGTGACAGAGCCTGAAGAAGGGAAACTCAGTTTTGTGATAATTTTTTTAAATTTCAATTTGTAATACACTTCAAAACTCAAGGTGTGATCATTTTCTAAAAAAAACCAAAAAACCACAAACCTCAATTTATAATTCTGTAAATTAGAATTTTCTTTGGTATGCTTTAGCATAACTCACATTTTCAAAATATCATTTCAGAAATCAGACCCTCCACTGGCAAGCAATTGGCAATCCTCGATGTCAAGGAACTTGGAAAAAAGTTCGGCGAGTAGAACAATGTTCCTGTCCAGCTGTTCACAGTTTTATTTTTATATAGATCGTGATATAAGTATTTCAAAATGTGCTTGTAAACATGCTAAATACTAGCAAGTCATGTTCAGCGCTTCATAATTCTTTAAAAACCCTTTGGCCAAAGTTCCTGAATATATGTCGTTGCCACACTCTGAAGTAGAGAAGGGAAATTTGGGGGCCAGTTCTCAAGAAACACAGTGCCTTTATTTTCATTTTTACTAAGTTGAGGACCCACCCTAAAGTCTCCTGTGGTTTTCTGTCCTCGATCTGTCACCTGGAGTCTCCTCATTCCATAGGTGGCCCATTGGACACAGTGTTCATCTGTTTGCACTAAACTTACTACATTTTAATGGTCCATTTATTGGTAAGTTGTCATTTAAGGGTATCCACGATTTGGATCTTGCATTCTTTCTTTCTATTCTGTAATCTCTTAAAAACTTCTTTCTTTAAAAAATGTCTACAGATATATGTACACTCACACATACATTTCCCATGTATTATTCCATAAATTCTGAAATAATAAGTTCAAGCAAATTGTCACAAATAATTTTCCACAGGACAAGTTGTCTGAGATTTAGTAAGCATTTTGTTATGCAAAACCAACAGTTCTGCTAAAACTACTTTCTTTTTCGTTTTTTTTGGCCGCGCTGCTCGGCATGCGGGATCTTGGTTCCCCGACCAGGGATAGAACCCGTGTCCCCTGCAGTGGAAGCACAGAATCCTAACCACTGGACCGCCAGGGAATTCCCTAAAAATACCTTTTTTTTGAAATAGAAGAAATTTTCTTCGGTTAATTGAAAAGCATCAATCAAACGTTCGTTCTAGGTCAGCACAAGTTCCTTTAAATGTTATAATTTCCATGAAGTGAAATTTTGGCACCAATGAATGAAACAATTGCTTTAATTATGGACATTCTACCATCATTAATATCCAAAATTATCTCCAAGGCTTAAAGCCTGAAGTTGACTAAAATAATTTTGGAGTCCAACTTCAAGTTTAATTGAAGTAAACTTACTACTTTTTTTTCCCCCTACAGCACGTATTTTCTTTTGTTTGGAGTAGAAGGCAGAGGTATAGATTATGGAAGGCAAAGATTTATTACGAATGCTATGATCCCCGCCCCCCCATGCCCCTCCCTGCCATACACACACAGAGAAGTATTAGTCTCCTTATTTTATGATTGGAAAATCAATGGACCAGCGTCAAAGTGCCTTGTTGCAGGATCTGGGCTGCAGTCAGAGCCATATCTCAGCTTCTCAGCCAGAACTCAGCTTCGATGGAAACCCTGTCGTTGCCAAAGACTGTGCTGTAAAAGCGAAGCCCTTTTCATTTCTGAAACAAATTTTAAATTCAGGATATTTTCTTCGGAGAATTGAATCTCGAGATTTAAACTACAGGCAAACTTCGGAGGTATTTGGGTTCGGTTCCAGACCACCAAAATAAAACAAGTAACAAGAAAGTTTTGGTTTCCCAGTGCATATGAAAGTTATGTTTACACTATACCGAAGTCTGTTAAGTGCACGATAGCATTATTTCTTAAAAAACCAGGTATATACCTTAATTGAAAAATACTTTATTGCCAAAAAAAAGCTAACCATCATCTGAGCCTTTAGCGAGTAGTAACATCAAAGATCACAGATCACCTTAACAAACAGAATAATAATGAAAAAGTTTGAAATATTGTGAGAATTACCAAAACGTGACACAGACATACAAAGTGAGCAAATGCCATTGGAAAAATGGCACTGTAGACTTACTCAATGCAGGGTTGCCACGAACCTTCAATTTGCTAAAAAAAAAATGCAATATCTGAGAAGCACAATTAAACAAGGTATGCCTGTATATGAAATTCCTTTGGTTTCATTTGTATAAAATATTATTTACTAACAAATGATTTACTAAAATACGTATTTCTTGGTACTTATCATGTAATGACATAATGACAAAAGCAAGTTTAACAGGGATGGAAAAGCCCCCAATATTTAATGCTGAGAGTAGCAATATTTCTGACTATATGTTCATTTAACTGTCAGAATTGTCTTTGTGGTAAATTAAATTCTTCAGAGATTAATAATTAAAATTTGAGTCTCATCAGGGTTGGGAACTTCAACTATAAGTTCATTATTAACATTTTAAGACCATTTGTAAGATCTGTAAAGCAAAACATTTGAAGGCATACTTGGGTAATTTTCAATGTTACTTAAAATTTTATACCAGTAAATAAACTTTCTGTTCACATTTTTAAAAGCCCTTTCTTTATTTGACTAGAAAATACCTAAATCTTCTAGACTGGTCAGAGTATAAACAAAAATTTCACCAAAACCAAAACAAAACACTTCAGAATTGAGAGGCACAGTTACGATGATTAACAGCAATAAAGCTATGATGTGTTTATGGGTCCAACATGTGTTATAATAGCATATTTGAGTTGTATAAAATCAATTTTTCAAATTACATATTTAGCTTTCAGTACTTGGCCATTAATTACTTTCATATTAAAGCATATTTTTATTTCTATTCTTGAGAAGAATTTCATGGGCTAGAAGACATAGTATTAAATAACGGTCTTGAAAAGCTTGTTATTAGTTCTAGCAAAGGAAACAGTACAGAACTGAAACATGTAGTCCAAGTGATTAATGAAGAACCAAAAGTTCTATTTTCAGAGATAAAGATCAAAGAATTTAAGACTGCTTTGATATTCCTTTTTAACAAGTATCTTAGAGTTGGGATCCTTTCCACGGACACTCTACAATGATTTACGGGCCCTAGCATTACGTAATAGGCTGCTTTTCAAAAGTGCACGAGAAAAGTAATTTGAACAAAAATAAATATAACCACTCAGGAAAGAAGGGGAAAGGAATTAGAGATGTTGATCACTTAGAAGAGAAAGTGGAAAAAGAAAAAAAGTAGAGAAGGGAAAAGAAAAGAGTAGAAAAAGGAACAAGGTGAACTATAATCTCATTATTCTTTTTTTAGGGCCTTTCTTGCAATGTTTTTATTCAAGAATGTTGCCATTATGCATAAAAAGTCATAGTAATAATTTAAGTTGTTTAGTTCTACTCTGGCATGAGAATCTTAGTTAGCCATGTTTTCTAGGTATGCACCAAAATGATGTAAACCAAAACTGGTTCTGCCCTCTAAGAATATTCTAGTGAAGTTTCATACTTTTAACTGTAAATTGATTTAGACAACCTGAGCATTCGGAAGTATAAGCAACCAGGTAATGAGTATATTGAAAGAGAACTGAAACTTCTAGGTCAAGGTGACAGATGGATATACATGTTTACCTTCTTCCTCAAATCTCATTGAGATTACAGAATTCACAGAAGAGAATAAGTCTATAACATAGATGAGAAGGCAGGAGTGGGAATCAGCCCAGAGATTTTGAAGATTTTTTTGAAGATTGAAAGCACATGGGATTCTACTGATGGATAAACCAGAATGAAGGGACCATACTCTTTATTTTTTTATAAATTCATTTATATTTTTGGCTGCGTTGGGTCTTCGTTGCTGCGCGCAGGCTTTCTCTAGTTGTGGCGAGTGGGGGCTATTCTTTGTTGCAGTGCACAGGCTTCTCATTGTGGTGGCTTCTCTTGTCGCAGAGCATGGGCTCTAGGCACATGGGCTTCAGTAGTTGTGGCACGCCGGCTCAGTAGTTGTGGCGCGCAGGCTCAGTAGTTGTGGCGCAAGGGCTTAGTTGCTCCGTGGCATGTGGGATCTTCCCGGACGAGAGCTTGAACCCGTGTCCCCTGCATTGGCAGGCGGATTCTTAACCACTACGCCACCAGGGAAGCCCAACACTACCCTTTAAAACATGTAGAAAAGAAGGTGGAATCAGAGGTAAGAGCCATTCTTCTTGGGGTGGGGAGGTCCCACTCAGCACAAACAAGATGAATTTTTTAAATCCCCACCCCTAGAGACAAACTTGTGAACTTTAAAATCAAGGATAAAGAATAGACTAAAACCTTCCAGAGAGAGAAAAACAGATTACCTACAAAGGAACAAGAATCCCCATGAGAGACCGCAGTCTTCTCATCAGCATCAGTGGATACTTGAAGTCTAATAGAGCAGGGGTCCCCAACCCCGGGTATCGGCCCGCACCCTGTTACGAACAGTGCCGCACAGCAGGAGGCAAGCGAGGCCTCAGCTGCCACTCCCTGTCACTCCCCATAGCTCGCATTACTGCCTGAACCATCCCCCACCACACCCAACCACGTCCGTAGAAAAATTGTCTTCCACGAAATCAGTCCCTGGTCCCAAAATGTTGGGGACCACTGTCATAAAGCCTTCAAGTTCTGGGTGAGAATAATTTCGAAACTAGCATTTCTATGTAAGTCAAGCTACTCATAAAGTGTGAAGGCAAGATTTAGCCTTTCAGGGGTATAGAGTTCTGAAGCCTCGTGAGATGGTCCTAAATAGGGTATTGTTTTTTCAATTAAACATGGCAGGTTGAACATATATTTACTTCCTTTACCTTCAAATAAAATTACAGTTAAAGGATTTTTTTAAAAGACAAAAAATATAATGATAAGGAGATTGAGAGAAAAAGGCTGAAAAGAGATGGTCACAGAATTTCAGGACCGGTAAAGCAGAAGATAGGAGAAAACCAAATGTCTACAGGAAGGAATTTCAGCGGGCAAGGTCATTTACAGCACCCTGGAAAGGCCCAGGAACTTAAGGATCCAGATGCTTCCGTCAATGGAATGGTTGACAGTTGGTATAAGAAACAGTTAGAGCCTTAGATGGCTCTGCAGCCAGGCAACAACTCTCTGCAGGGGGCTCCAGATTGGAAACACCAGCAACAACTGAGAATGGAGACTATCTATTCTGAATGGGGACCACCCCCTCCCCAGGTCCCTCGTCCATGTGCTCTGAGAAAACTACTCTCACCCGTTCAGAACAGTTTGCTAGATTCCTCTCTGAGGAAATAGATCATCCAAGAAAATGGCTGCAGGTACCAGCAGCTGTGATAGCCAAGTCCCTGTCCAATCACTACCTTGACCTGTGAGTGCCCATCAGTGCTCACAGAGCTTCCAACCAGCTTCTTCATACTCACTCATAAATAGAAATGCACAGCCCAGTTCAACCAAACATTTGAGGAAAACCATTGACAAAGCAAGAGGGAAACCAAAATTAAACAGAAACAAGCAACATAACAAAACTCAGGCCATAAACACTGCCAGGGTCAGAAGAGATGCAATGATATCAGTCATGAAATAAGAACACAATGTCCTAAAAGAGAACATTCAGAGAATTAAAAGCTCTTGTAAATTAAAAAGTTTGATAGTAGATATATGGTATGAAAACTTGGAAGGTAAAGTTTTGTGACATTTTCCCCAGAAAGTAAACAAAAAAATTAAAGATACAGAAAATTGGAGACAAAAGATAGGACATTAGAGGATCAGTCAAAGAGATCCAACATCTGACATCCAACATCTGGGAGTTCCAGAAAGAAAGTGCAAATAAAACCAGAAGGGAGAAAATAAGCAAAGAAATAACACAATAATATTTTTTAGAACTTAGCACAGGGATTTCAGAAGTCACTGAGTGCCTGGCTCATTAGTTGAAAAAGAAAAGAAGACTCACAACAAAGCATGTTACCATGAAATTCTAGATCACTGAATACATGGACGAATCTACAAGCTTCCAGAGAGGAAAAAAAAAAAAGTAGGTGACATGAAAAGTCTCCGTAATCAGAATGGTATCAGACTATCTAAAGCAACATCTTGACACTGATGATGACAGAGCAATGCCTGTGAAATCCTGAGACAAAATGTTTTCCAAATGAAAATTCTATATCCAATAAAATTATTAATCAAACGTGAGGCTAGAAAAAGGATATTTTCAGACATGCATTATAGAAACATTTTTCACTCTATGCATATTTTCTCAGGAGGTATAGGATGAGATGCTCGAGATAAACGAGAGTTAAAACCAAGAGAGAGGATCCAGGAAACAGGGAATTCAAACCAGGAGAGAGATGACTGGGATGCCCAGAGCCAAGATAAGGGAGATGTAAGCTTGACAGCTGCGCAGCAAGCCTGGAGGGCAAGGAGTAGGAGGGCTGTCACCAAAACAAAACAACCAAAGGAAAAAAAAAATAACAATGAAATTGGGAATTCCCTGGCGGTCCAGTGGTGAGGACGCAGCGCTCTCACTGCCGTGGCCCAGGGTTCAATCCCTGGTCGGGGAACTAAGATTCCTCAAGCTGCACAGCGTGGCCAGAAAAAAGAATGTCAATAGAATGACGTATTTCAATGTATTCAGAGGTCTTCAAATTGGTCAGAGAATTTGGAGATAAATAAATGATGAGTACACACAGCTCAGGTGTAAAAAACAGTTACAGAGGTATAAGACAAACACTGAATATTGGTTTAACCAAAAACCGATGCAAATACGCTGGAAGAACCGGGGAGAAGCATCTGTATGGGTGCAAGCTGTGTACTTATGGAGGGTGGAGGGGGAACGTGCAAGAGACCTAAAATGTCATCCTATATAGTGGGGGATCACTAATATAATACCTCACACTGAAAAATAACAAACAGCAGCATAAGTATATTTTAAGTAAGTATAAAAATCAGTACTCGAGAAAAGAGATGAGAATCGCCTTTAGGGAGCAGTGTAATATTATTATTCCTAATTTTACACTTCATGTAAATTGGAAAAGCCTTGCAGCCATTCACTGGAAACAACTCAGGGACTGAATATAAAAATTGACAATGGGCAGACCTTATAGGACAACTCCAAGTCACAACCTCTGCAGCAATGAGTTTAGAACGCCGAACTAAATCCCCGCAGTTATCTACCCAGAATGGGTAGGACTTGGTCGATGATTGCCAACATCCCTATTTTTGGTCCCTACTTCCAACTCAGGACCAACCAGAGAAAGCCAAATATGTTCTCCCAAACAATCACATAAGATGCCCGCTGCTGGGCTTCCCTGGTGGTGCAGTGGTTAAGAATCCGTCTGCCAATGCAGGGGACACAGGTTCGAGCCCTGGTCCGGGAAGATCCCACATGCCACGGAGCAACTAAGCCGGTGCACCAGTGCTACTGAGCCTGAGCTCTAGAGCCCACGAGCCACAACTACCGAAGCCAGCACTCCTGGAGCCCGTGCTCTGCAACGAGAGAAGCCACCACAATGAGAAGCCAGCGCACTGCAACGAAGAGTAGCCCCCGCTTGCCGCAACTAGAGAAAGCCCGCGCGCAGCAGCGAAGACCCAATGCAGCCAAAAATTAAATGAATAAATTAAAAAAAAAAAAGATGCCTGCTGCTAGTTGGCCAGCCTCAGCTTCCTCATGCCAACAATGTCCAATCAGAGAGCACCTGAAGCCCTAGTTTTTCACTAGAAAGCTTTCCCGCTATGAACGTCTGCCTGCACCTCTGCCAAACACAAGTGATGGTGGCTGACTCCCTTGCTATAGCAAGCGCTGAATAAACAGCCTGTTTGTTTTTCTCTTTTGAGTGGTCTTCGTTCATTTCCACAACAACAGCACAATGAATGGCTGTGATAGAATTATACATTACTGTATAGAAACGCAAATGAACAAGTACAGCTACTTACACGAACATGTTGAAAGAAAAAATGGCAAAGAATACAGAGTATTTCATTTAATTTCCTTAAATCAAACAGAAAGATATGCTCCCAGCATTGGCAGATTGGCTGAGTTGGGGCACTCGTTCAACGCCACCTACAACTCTGCCTCAGCCTCCACCTCCTGCACTTATGAAGCCTAAAGGTCACTGAGCATACAGGGCTAGGGTCCCCCCAGGTCTTTGCTGAGACTGCGTCTAGTCCTGGGCATGCGCCTGGCCTTCTGGATTCCCTGGTTTACTTCAGAGTCCTTCAAAGCCTTAACCCGCCATGTACCTTCCTCTCCAGGCTTTTCAGCCTGTCTGCTGTCCCTGACCCCAGGCAGACGTAGGTAATGTTTTTAAAGCCCTTAAGAGTTCAGAAGGGGCAAAACAAAGGCAATCCCTGAACTGAACCCTCAGGGAACTGCCAGACAGGTCAAAACACACCACCCACGATCCCGAGCACTGTAGTGGCACTTGCCGAAGCATCAGGCCACAGCAAGGGCACAAGTCACTTGTGGCCTTAAGCCGGGTAAGCAAACACACCAAAATCCTCCTACCAAAATTTAGTAGCCGCTTTCTTCATTAAGCGTGTCCCGGTTGTTTTAAGTTTTATTAGATTTGTTTCAAAAAGTTGATTCTAACAGTTTTTGTCAGCTTACTACCTGCCTCAGAAGAGGGACGGCTCTTTGGATCTTCCTACTCTGCCATTTGTCACTCTCTATGTAACCTTTTGAATTAAATCTTAGAAATGGAGGGCAGATTAGTGGTTGCCAGGGGTTGCAGGAATGATGGAGAGTTGAGTGGCAGCAGAAGGGATCCTCAGTGTTGGAGTATCTTGCCTGTGGTAGACACACGCCCCTACACAAATGATAAGCTTTTTGGAATTAAATACACACACTGCACACACATGGTACATGACTGGGGAAATCTGGACAAAATTGGTGAATTATATCAATGCCAATATCCTGATGGTGATATACTATAGTTTTACAAATTGACATTGGGGTAAGCTGGAACAAGTGTACAAGGGACCTCTCTTATTATTTCTTACAACTATATATGAATCTATAGTTATCTCAACAAATTTCAATTTAAAAATTCAAAAGATTCAGATTAAAATGAGGAAGTACAAGGAATACAATTAATTACCCAATTTATTTTGCTTTTCTTTTTTATGCACCCACAAGTTATACGATAAAAATCTATGCTTACATAAATCTGTAACAGCTCTTTTAATTAAAGTAAAATAAAATTCTAATTAAGAAAAAACCATATTATAGTATAACTGATAGTGATGTTTTTAGTGGCACATAAAATAACTAGGCATCTTACAGTTAATATCAACTTAGATTTGATGACTTAGGGTATGTTTGGAATGAGGTTGACCAACTGGTCTGTTTTGGCTCATGCCATCGGCTTTGGCACTAACCATCAAAATGTCTGCAATACACATGGTGACAGTAACTAGTGGTGTAACAGGACAGACCGAGTCAGGAAACATTATCCACATTTCTATTTATTATACGTATAGGACAACAACTTCAGGAACAATGAGAAAGTAATGTATAAAACTTTCATAAAGAAATACAGATTACAAAATAGTCATTTAACTTTTTAAGCAAATGCTTAAGCATTTTCATGCATTTGTTAAATAAAGCATACATAACTCAAAATGCTAAATAATTCTAGTTTTTGACTAAATCCTCTAGTTTTTGACTAAAGCATTTTCATGCATTTGTTAAATAAAGCATACATAACTCAAAATGCTAAATAATTCTAGTTTTTGACTAAATCCTCTAGTTTTTGACTAAATCCTCAAAATGCTAAATAATTCTAGTTTTTGACTAAATCCTAAAGAATATGTTGGTGAAAACTCAAAACTGTCTAATAAGGTATGCATGATCTTGTTTATTTAGTATTTATCACAGTCGTCAAAATGATCATGGTTAAAGTGGCGGGTGTGGTGGTGGTGGGATGAACTGGGAGACTGGGACTGACATGCATACACTAATACGTATAAAATGGATAACTAATGAGAACCTGCTGTATAAAAAAATAAATAAAATAAAATTCAAAAAAAAATGATCATGGTTAAAATCCATTTAAGCATTTACGGAATACCATTTAGGCCCGATATCTATCTAACTAAATGAAAATATCAGAGAAATGGATATTTATTTAAAACCATCTTTGTCAAAGTTTTAACACTAGAACAAAAATCCAATGTACCTAAATGAGACACAAGCTATTCTTAGTAGTAGTACAAACTCTGTCCTATGGGTATTACTATTTTCAAGTTTTTTCCTTTATATGAAAGTACCAAAAGAAAAATGTAAGTATAACTCACAGATTACTTTGTATATTTACCATTCTATAAGCAAATATCTTAGTAATTAATATATTAAGGCCATAAATCAAATCATTACCCCTTATGTCAAAGGCCTATTCACTGATTTAGAAACTTCACTTTTATGTGTGTCATGGAGTTGAAATCAGCCCACAGACACAGAATAGGTTAACAGCAATATATTTTTTCTCTTACCAGGCTTTCACCTTTTTATTGGAACAGGGTTTGGAGGTAGGAGTTTTGAAAGCACTAGGGTTCAAAAAATTAATTTTTTTATCAGAGTGAAAGATTCTTAAAGAATACAATGATGGTATATAATCTTGCTCGTACAGCACAAATCCTCATATTAAATGACTGTGCCGCAGAAAAATACTGTAATGCTTTAAACAAAATTTTAAGCTACATTAAACACCACCAAGTTTCACGCAAAATGCAGGAATCAAAATGTTTAACTGCCGTCTTATCGGGCTCCACAAACACACTCAGTCTTCATCATCCGAGTATATCAGCTTCAGCTTCTTCATAGTCCTCCATCTGTCTTTCAACATGACGCTTGTTCGGTTGTTGAATTTATAATGTGATAGTATTTTAGACCAATTTCCCTCTCCGTATTTCTTCACGCCAGATCTCAGATTGTTGTCTTCTTCCCAAAGCCATGCCTTTTGATGAAAAGTAAGATAGTTATTCACAGAAACAATTATGTTTTTTCAATTGAGGTATAAATGACAAATAACATTTTATTAGTTTCAGGTGTACAACATAATGACCCAGTATTCATATATATTGTGAAATGATCACCACAATAAGTCTAGTTAACATCCGTCAAAAGTAGATAAAACGTAGAAGAGTTATTCACAGAAACAATTCCTTAAATAACATATCTATTATAAATACAACTTTTTTTATCAGTATCATGTTACAATTTCTTAACGGTGGAAGAAATTCTGTAAACGTATCTTAGATTTCTGTAAGATCTTATTGTGGTGATATTGTCAAGGGTCCTGACTATGTTACTGTTCATTTTACATGAACACACCATGGCTCAGCTGCCCAAGATCAGACAGCTACAAAATGACGGAGCTAAACACAAACCCAATTCATCTGACTTTAAGCCCACACTGTCTCTTAAGATGCTTTTCTACAACTGTTAATAGATTAGAGATATGTAGGATTCACAAATACCGAGAACTTATGAATATTTAATTCTTCCCTAATGAACTCAGTGAAAACCCTGTTCTGTCTATGTTGGGCAAAGTACACACACACATAAAACTCAAATCTTCTCTAAAACAGATTTTTGAGAACTAACACAAACTAGTTAAGAAAACACTATTTTGTTTTTGGAGAAAATGACTGAAGAATTTTAAAAGTCAAATTCATTATTATACACAGAAAAAGATTGCAGACACCTGGCATTTGCTATAGGTGACCAACTAATCACCCCTGCTGCTGACATGCTGAGGAGCAATATGATCACCTGAGTGATTATTTACTGTTTCTGAACTATGAATATCTCCCCGCTGACTCACATTTGCTTTAAAATCCACTCATCATCAGTCACAAGAAGCCAAATGCTGTAAGATTTCACTTACACGAGATATCTAGAGGAGTCAGATTCCCAGAAACAGAAAGCAGAATGGTGGCTGCCAGGGAATGGGAGGAAGGGGGAAATGTCTTATGAGTAGAGTGTTTCAGTTTTGCAAGGTGAAAAAGTTCCAGAAGTTGTTGCACAACAACGTGAATGCATTTAATGCCAGTGAATCATACACTTAAAAATGATTAAGGTGGTAAGTTTAATGCTATGTTTTACTACAAATAAATAAATTTTTTAAAATGAGCAAAGGACTTGAGTAGACAATTCTCCAAAACAGATATACAAATGGCCAATAAGCACTTGAAAAAAATGCTCAACATCACTAATCATTAGGGAAGTGCAAATCCAAACCACCAGGAAATGTCACCTCAAACCCATTAGGATGTCCACCACCAAAAAAAACTAGAAAATAATAGGTGGTGGCGAGGATGAGAAACTGGAACTCACGTGCTGTTAATGGGAATGAAAAACTGTGTGACTGCTAGGGAAAATACTATGGTGGTTCCTCAAAAATTAAAAGTACCATGTAACCCAATTCTACTTGTGGGTATATATCCAAAAGAACTGAAAGCAGAGACTTGAGGAGAAATTTGTACACCCCTGTTGATAGCAGTATTACACATAATAGCCAAAAGGTGGAAGCAACCTAAGTGTCCACTGATGGAGAACTGCATAAGCAAAATGTGGTACATAAATACGAGACATTATGCAGCCTTAAAAAAGGAAGAAAACGCTGACACGTACTACAATGTAAATGAATCTTGAGGACAAGTGAAACAAGTCAAACACAAAAGAACAAATACTGTAGGATTCCACTTATACGAGGTACCTAAACAGTCAAATTCAGAGACAGAAAGTAGAAAAGTTGGTTGCCAGACTTGGGGGGAGGGGTGAATGAGGAGTTACTGTTTAATAGGTACAGAGTTTTAGTTTTGCAAGATAAAAAGAGCTCTGTAGGGCTTCCCTGGTGGCGCAGTGGTTGAGAGCCCGCCTGCCATGCAGGCGACACGGGTTCGTGCCCCGGTCCGGGAAGATCTCATATGCCGTGGAATGGCTGGGCCCGTGAGCCATGGCTGCTGAGCCTGCACGTCCGGAGCCTGTGCTCCGCAGCGGGAGAGGCCACAACAGTGAGAGGCCCGCGTACCGCAAAAAAAAAAAAAAAAAAAAAGAGCTCCGTGGATAGATGGTGGTAATGGTAGCGCAAGATGTGTTTAATGATGCTGAACAATACATTTTAAAATGGCTAGGATGGCAAATTTTGTTTTGTGTATTTTATTACAGTTAAAGAAAAAAAGAATCCAGCTCAGCTGTCTGATACACTATCAAAGAGAACCTCCAGATGCTTGTAGACAAACGTGAGATGAAAACTATCTTGTGTATGGCTCAGGGCCATAAGATTGGCAGTGTCCATCATTATACCTCTTGTGGGTCTGAGCCGCCACCTATCAGCAACTGTGCTGCCTACAAGGGCACGGCTAATCAACCTCTAGACAAAGACATTTTTTTGTGGTATGGAAAAAAAAAAAAGATAATGTATTTCAGGACACAAGCAAAAACTGTGCCCTTAGTACTATTCTCTTTTGTCTTTTGCTTTACTTGAAAAATAAAAAATAAAGTCAATTAAGAGAATCATAAAAACCCTAGCCATGCCCACAACTCAAGATACAAACAGCATACAACAAATTAAAATGCACCAATCTTTTCTTTCCATAAGGTTAAAAAGTTTATATTACTTATACTTCAAAAATTGCGTATCATTTCTAGTGCCTTTTAGAGGAAAAAACAATGCTTCAATAATGCTTTAAAAATGGTATTTACTTACACCAATGGAATCCTTGGGTTTAGTGCTATGTCAGTAAATGGCAGAAGCATTTTACAGTTTCTGATCTGTTGAAATGTACACATTCCAGTCTAGTTTGGTCTATTTTTAAAGCCTGATTTGGTGTGAATAATCAAGTAGAAAATCTAAACTTGGATAATATGTAGTGAGCAACTACCTTTCACTGGTCCAGATAAATCATTTCAAAGACCTCTATTTAAAAAAAAAAAAAGACCTCTATTTTAGATCATAAATAGTAAAGTCTATACTTTTGTTTTTTAATTTTTGACTGCACCCCACGGCATGTGGGACCTTAGTTCCCAACCAGGGATCGAACCTGTGCCCCCTGCATTGGAAGGCAGAGTCTTAACCACTGCACTGCCAGGGAAGTCCCAGTAAGTCTATACTTTGGAGAAGGAACTGTTTCTCGCAAGGCCCCGGGTAAGCTCTAGGCTTGCTCTACTGCTTTCCCCATCGATGACTTGGTGACTCAGAGGGGTGCCCCTACTTGCCCCCTTCACTTTCCTCAGATGACGGGGAGCCAGAGCTAAGGGCTCATCGCTTTCCCATGATGCAAGACCTTCAGATTGGCTACTTTGTTCAGGAATATGGAGATCTTAGCCTGTGATGCTGAGGAGGCTGCTGCAGGCCCAATGGTGCCAGAGACTGAAGTGTTCCAGAAACCAAGAACCATAGTGGTGCCCAAACAGAAAGAAACCCTGTGTGTGTCTCTGAGACTAGAACCCGCCAGTTTTCTAACATTTACTTTCTGCCTCAGAGGAAAGATATAGGAAGCAAACATAATCACATAAAATACTAACTTTAAAAAAGCAGCTGGATTTAGAGACCCGATTCCCAGTCTTCACTGTAAACCACATATTTCTGTGGGCTCATAACTGAATATTATACATTGGCACCATCCAACTCAGGACATTTCTTCCCACAGGCCAACTGGATTCTTTCCCCTAAACAAAAAGTTTTTATACTGAGCAGACGCTGTGTCACGACTGTGGTTGTGCAGTTCTTATATCCTCTAAACTTCACAGGTTCATAAAACAGGAAAAAGTAAACTACCAGTCTGAAAGCACAGCCCATTCCCCCCATTGTTTGCAGTAATGTGTGGAAGTTTTAAACAGTGTGCCCTTGTGTTGCTCAACTCTAGCTGGCCCACCAACCCAGGTTCCATGTTTAAACATCAACCGATTGTGAGAAGGGGCTTTGGAAGAGCTTTATAAACTGAAATATCCTTCCATTTCATCACTCAGATTCCTAAACAGGAGTTGGGAACAATGCTTTTTCATCTTTCTTATCCTCTCTTTTTTCTCTTACTGTGAAAAATAACAGGCAACCTCAAGTCACACATTGGACCCACTGCCTGCTGAGACAGGATTGTGGGTTTCTTGGTCACACCTGTGTAGGTGCTCAACGTAGTGTAGACATGTTTTAAAATAAAACATGATGTATATTAAAAAATGATATCATTTGTAATTTAAAAATTATTGTATCATGGGCTTCCCTGGTGGCGCAGCAGTTGAGAGTCCGCCTGCCAATGCAGGGAACACGGGTTCGTGCACCGGTCCGGGAAGATCCCACATGCCGCGGAGCAGCTGGGCCCGTGAGCCATGGCCGCTGAGCCTGCACGTCTGGAACCTGTGCTCCGCAATGGGAGAGGCCACAACAGTGAGAGGCCCACGTACCACAAAAAACAAACAAACAAACAAAATATTGTATCGTAATTCCCATTACATACCATCTATGGGAAAAAAGTCTTTATTGTAGAAAGGTTCTTACTTTTCTTCTTGAATAAAGTTACAAAAGGAAGGCCTCTTTTCAAACTGTGATGAGGCAGGCAAAAATATCTTTGTCTGTTTAACATACAAATGCAGTGAGAAGAAACTGTGCAAGACTACTGCAATAAACAATTTTAAAGAACCAAAATCTCAACACAAAGTAAGATAAAATCATTTACTCATCTGAAACAAATTATCCCACCAAAAAGCCAACAGTGGAAAGCTAAAAATAAAACCAGACACAGAATTGTTTTTTGACATAGTAAATAGTGATAGATGATATCACCTGTATTCTATGTTATGTAGTTGATATTCCATATTTTGTTTCAAATACAAAAAAGACAGAACCTTTTCTTGATATACACCTATAAATAACACCTATAATCCCATTTAGAACTATTGCCAGAAGAACAACAGGGAAAGATAAAATGTATGAGGCAGAGACTTCTGGATTTTAGACCAACCTGGAGAGCTTGGAAATATCACCCCAGTCGTCATAACAAGAAAAATGGTGAACAAACTGTAAAGTCAATAACTCTTCCTAGATCCATCAGAAAATTAATGTCACAGGGCAAACAGAAAGGTGGATACAGAGAATCATAGATTACTGGAAGCAGAAGGCCAGGAGAAGCAGCTCACAGCTGGGGCCAGTACTGGGAGGAACATTTAACTGTGATGGACAAATTGAGGGAGGCTCATTGTGAACAAGCTTGAGTTAAAAACTCCAGGGGCCCAATCTTAGGGGGCCCACAAACTTGTGAGTTTTCTCTCCAAAAGCCCCACCAGGTTCTCATGGTGAAGATGACAGAATAATCTCCTCCTGCTTCTAGCAGGCGGAAGAGGAAAATACCCATTTCAAAATACATTCAGAGCATTCTGTTCTCATTAACAAAGCCTGCCCTCGGACCTCCCTGGTGGCACAGTGGTTAAGAATCCACCTGCCAACACAGGGGACACGGGTTTGAGCCCTGGTCCGGAAAGATCCCACATGCCGCGGAGCAACTAAGCCCGTGTGCCACAGCTACTGAGCCTGCGCTCTAGAGCCCGCGAGCCACAACTACTGAAGCCTGCGTGCCTAGAGCTCGGCTCTGCAACAAGGGAAGTACCTGCAATGAGAAGGCCGCGCACTGCAATGAAGAGTAGCCCCCGCTCGCCACAACTAGAGAAAGCCCGTGCACAGCAACGAAGACCCAACACAGCCAAAAATAAATGAATTAAATAAGTAAATAAATAAATAGAATCTATGTTAGGAAGATACAAATATAAAAACTTATCAAGTAGATTTAAGTTCCACACTACATCTGATGAACTGATTTTATGATGACAGTAATACAATAATTCTAAATAAATGTCACTAACATCCAGCTTAAGAAAATCTTTAAAATGTGGGTGAACTCTGAATAGGCAAATTGGTCAACAAATCTAAGATGGCAAAATTAAAGATGGCAAAGAGAAAACATTTTATCCTCAAGATTTTTTAGGGTTGAACAGAAATAATGTGAAATAATCACAATTATTCAAGTTATGACTTTAATATCCATTAAGTATTATTTAATTATAATAAACATACCTGTTTTTTTCTAGGTTGATGTTTTTCAGGAGTTAGACGCTGACTATTTAAAACACGTATTCTCTCGCTTTCAGTGGCTTGCCTACTCTTCTCTTTTTTCTTTCTTCCACCTAAAAGTAGAAATGCTGTCATCAAAAACTGTCTCACATTAAAAGAATTATATAATTTTTTTTTTAGCCACACCGTGCAGCATGTGCGATCTTAGTTCCCTGACCAGGGATGGAACCTATGCCCCCTGCAGTGGAAGCATGGAGTCTTAACCACTGGACCACCAGGGAAGTCCCAGAAGAATATTTTAAAGGTTACCATGAAATTCCTATCTACTGGCTAGCTATCTTTTTAAAAGAAGAACTCTGTGTAGTTATTTTCCTTTGAATCTGGAAGCAGCGTGATATAGTACAAAGATCAGTCTTTGAAAATCAGGGGTGTGTGTGTTTCCTTTCCAACCTGGACCTGGCAGAACTGCTCCTGCAAAGGGTGTCAAGAAGAAGGGCCATTCTAGGATAGAAAGCCCAGAGATAAACCCACGCACCTATGGTCAACTAATCTATGACAAAGGAGGCAAGGATACACAATGGAGAAAAGACAGTCTCGTCAATAAGTGGTGCAGGGAAAACTGGACAGCTACATGTAAAAGAATGAAATTAGAACACTCCCTAACACCATACACAAAAATAAACTCAAAATGGATTAGAGACCTAAATGTAAGACCGGACACTATAAAACTCTTAGAGAAAAACACAGGAAGAACACTCTTTGACATAAATCACAGCAAGATCTTTTTTGATCCACTTCCTAGAGTAATGGAAATAAAAACAAAAATAAACAAATGGGACCTAATGAAACTTAAAAGCTTTTGCAAAGCAAACTACAAACAAGACAAAAAGACAACCCTCAGAATGGGAGAAAATATTTGCAAACGAATCAACGGACAGAGGATTAATCCCCCAAATATATAAACAGCTCATGCAGCACAATATTAAAAAAACAACCCAATCAAAAAATGGGCAGGGCTTCCCTGGTGGCGCAGTGGTTGAGTCCGCCTGCCGATGCAGGGGACACGGGTTCATGCCCCAGTCCGGGAATATCCCACATGCCGCGGAGCGGCTGGGCCCGTGAGCCATGGCCGCTGAGCCTGCGCATCTGGAGCCTGCGCTCCACAATGGGAGAGGCCCCAACAGTGAGAGGCCCGCGTACCGCAGGAAAAAAAAAAAAAAAAAAAAAGGGCAGAGAGAATGGACTTGAGGACACGGGGAGGGGGAAGGGTAAGCTGGGATGACGTGAGAGGGTGGCATGGACTTATGAATATTACCAAATGTAAAATAGATAGCTACTGGGAAGCAGCCGCATAGCACAGGGAGATCAGCTCGGTGCTGTGTGACCACCACCTAGAGGGGTGGGATAGGGAGGGTGGGAGGAAGACGCAAGAGGGAGGAGATATGGGGATATATGTATAGCTGATTCATTTTGTTATAAAGCAGAAACTAACACAACACACCATTGTGAAGCAATTATACTCCAATACAGATGTTAAAAAAATTAATTAACATAAAAAAGATGTACAATATTGTAAACCTTGACAATGTAAAAGTAGGGTATAGAGGACAGCAGTGAGAAGGCAGAAAACGTGGGTAGAAGAAAAGTGAGGTGAAGGAGTGGTAATTTCCTCCTTTCACATTATAGGGAGTCAGGAGGTATTATCTAAAATCAAATAAAATATAGCAGTATATTATTTCGAGTTATAAAGACAACCAATAGTAGATTTAAAACTAATAAAACTCTGGAAGTGAGTATTAAAGTTCCTAGTTTAAGAGCAATTGTTGAAAGAAATGCAAATACAAACATATTATTTAGAATTTATATTAGTACCAACCAGAAGTAAAAAATAAACTTTTAAAACAGTTATATCTGCTATAATAGGGCAACACAAGGTATCCCTGCGGTGATGCAACTACTTTATATCTTGGTTGAATCAATGTCAATACACTACTTGTGATACTGTACTACAGAATTGCAAGGTGTTGCCCAGTTATATTCTTAATTCTTCCAAAGATTCTACCAAGTTAATATATTTACTTTCTTTTTCCCCTTTCCTGAGGTATGAGTGGCAAATAAAATTGTAAGATGTTTAAAGTGTAAAAGAAAAAAAAGGGCAGAAGACCCAAACAGACATTTCTCCACAAAAGACATACAGATGGCCAAGAAGCACATGAAAAGATGCTCAACATCACTAATTATTAGAGAAATGCAAATCAAAACTACAATGAGGTATCACGTCACACCAGTTAGAATGGGCATCATCAGAAGAAAATCTACAAACAGCAAATGCTGGAGAGGGTATGGAGAAAAGGAAACCCTCTTGTACTGTCGGTGGGAATGTAAACTGATACAGCCACTATGGAGAACAGTATGGAGGTTCCTTAAAAAACTAAAAACAGAATTACCATATGACCCAGCAATCCCACTACTGGGCATATATCCAGAGAAAACCGTAATTCAAAAAAACACATGCACCCCAATGTTCACTGCAGCACGATTTACAATAGCCAGGTCATAGAAGCAACTTAAATGCCCATCGACAGACAAATGGATAAAGAAGATGTGGTACATATATACAATGGAATATTACTCAGCCATAAAAAGGAACGAAATATTACTCAGCCATAAAAAGAAACGTCATTTGTAGAGACGTGGATGGATCTAGAGACAGTCATACGGAGTGAAGTAAGTCAGAAAGAGAAAAACAAATAGCGTATATTAACGCATATATGTGGAACCTAGAAAAATGGTACAGCTGCCCCAGTTTGCAGGGCAGAAATTGAGACACAGATGTAGAGAACAAACATAGGGACACCAAGGGGGGAGAGTGGGGCAGGGGGTGGTGGGATGAATTGGGAGATAGGGATTGACATATATACACTAATATGTATAAAATAGATAACTAATAAGAAAAAAAATATGTGTTTAACTAAACTGAAGTATAATTCTGACAAACTTTTTGATAGCAGCAGTAATTAGGTTCTGTAATAGGTCAGCTTAAATATAATTCCCAAGATCCTTAGTTAACTTTAAAATCTAGTATAAATAGTAAGTATAATTTTGGATATCTGGGTAATTTCTAAGTAAGACAGGATGCTCAAACATAGGTCATGAGGTATAGTCTGTATCTAGCTTTACTTCTTTTTTTTTTTTTTTGCGGTATGCGGGCCTCTCACTGTTGTGGCCTCTCCCGCCGCGGAGCACAGGCTCCGGACGCGCAGGCTCAGCGGCCATGGCTCACGGGCCCAGCCCCTCCGCAGCATGTGGGATCTTCCCGGACCGGGGCACGAACCCATGTCCCCTGCATCGGCAGGCAGACTCTCAACCACTGCACCACCAGGGAAGCCCTCTTGATTCTTTTATGCCTTTAAACGTCATCTCACCTCCTAGTGCCTGCCTTTTCATTATCTGTTTAAAAAAGGAATAATATTTACCTTATACAATTGTAATTTCTTAATATAATGTTTAAGGAGTATTTGACACAGTGTAAGAAGTAAACCCTTCCCTCTTTCCCTCTTATTCACAGTTTAGTAAGACAAGAAATAAATGTATATGCAACTCAAAAGAAACAGAATGGTAATTATTGAAAGAAAATTGTGTGTACAGTTGACCCTTGAATAACATGGGTTTGAATTATATGGGCCCACTTATACACGGATTTTTTTTCAGTAAACATAGTACCTGTATTTTCATCTTACAGATCTTTAAGTGTGGGGAAGAGTTTGTGTTCGATTAGCGATCACAATATGTGGAATCGAAAGAACTAGCGTTTGAGTTCTGATTCTGCTAACTGTTTTAGCTTCCTGCCCTCAGGTGAATCACTTATCAATTCTTTTGTTTTTGAGGCAGAGATAGCAGGATGCATTGACTGCACAGGAGTCGGTGCCCCGATCCCCATGTTGTTTAAGGGTCAACTGTATAGAAAACCTAAAAGAATATACACATAGAATTAAAAAGGGTTTAGCAAGATGGTTGCATATGAGATCAATAAACAAAACTCAACAGTGTTTCTGTACATTAGCAACAGTTTAAATATTTAACTAAAATAGTCAAAAGGTAATATTTACAATAGTAATAAAATATTTAACATTCTTAGGGATAAATCCAGCAAATGCAGTCAAGATCTGTATGTAGTAAATTATAAGCTTTACTATATATATGCGTGTGTGCATGCACATATACAAGTTATAAGAATATATATACGTAAGACAATCTAAATAAAGAAATATGCTTTTTGTTCATGTAGAGGAAGACAATATAATTGTGTCAGCTGTCTCCAAAATTGTCTACTAGGACTTCCCCAGTGGCGCAGTGGTTAAGAATCCGCCTGCCAATGCAGGTGACAGGGGTTTGAGCCCTGGTGCTGCAGAACAACTAAGCCCATGCGCCACAACTACTGAGCCTGCACTCTAGAGCCCACGAGCCACAACTACTGAGCCTGCATGCTGCAACTACTGAAGCCTGTGAACCTAGAGCCCACGCTCCGCAACAAGAGAAGCCACCGCAGTGAGAAGCCCGCGCACCGCAACGAAGAGTAGCCCCTGCTCGCCGCAACCAGAGAAAGCCTGTGCACGACAACGAAGACCCAACACAGCCAAAAATAAAATTAATTAATTTAAAAAAACGAAAAAAGAAAACTGTCTACTATTACAATGTAATTTTAAATCAAAATTTCAACAGGGTTCTTTGTAGAATTTAACAAGGTTATTCTAAAATTATGTATTAGGAGAGTTAGTCCATCATGGGCCCTGAGCATCCCTTCAGTTCTTGCTGAATGTACAACAAGGCTTACTCATTCCCTGATACTAAACAGTTTCTACAGTTAGTCAGGAACCTAAATAGGTCAAGGGAACCACGGTCTGGCCACCATGTAACTAACTCTCCTGGGGAAGGCAACTGGATTATTTGCTACGTTTTGCTTGCTCCTTACTCGAAAAGTGCCCTTGGCCCCAGGTTCCTCCTTGCAGTACAACCTACTGCCTGCAGAGCATCTACCTGGGCCCACTGCACTGTCTTTGGGACCTGGCGAGGGGAACCAGCACAACTACGCTGATGCCATATGCTGTTGCTATCTGTTGTGCTGTAATAAACCGTCTTGTTCTGACCCAAGTCTTGTTGTCTACTTTTGGCACCTATGGAGTGGTAGCAGCTTCACTGCTTGCAATCTTCTATAAAGTGGTTTTCTTCCCCCTGACAATATGGAAGACCAAAACACCAAGAATACTCAAGATACTCCTAAAGAATAACAGAAAGATGAAGGAAATTGCCCTATCACACACTGAGTTATTACTAAACTACAGTAATTGAGACAATATGGTATCAGTGCAGGAACAGATCATATATGTTGGTGAGGTTAATGGAAACCACACCAGTTATTTTGAACAGAGATTTTCATATTGGGAACTGTTCTAACAGGTGCTAGAGGACCAAAAAGGCAAAAATAAATTAACGGAGATTAATAATTAAGAGAAATTCATATATAGGTGGAGATTTCAATACTTCTCTCTCAGTAATTAGTGAACAAGAAGACAAAAAATAAGCATGCATACAGAACACCTGAGAAGCACTATGAATCAATTTGACCTAATTGACATTTTATAACACTCCACTCAACAATAGCAAAATTCACATTCTTCTTAAGTGCACATCAACAGTCACCAAGACAGACCATATTCTGGGCCATAAAGCAAATCTTAAATTAAAAAAGAAAAAGAAAGAAATCCTCAAAGCATATTCTCAGGTCGGAACCGAATTAATTGGAAATTAATTAGACAGGTATCTAGAATATCCTAAAATTTTTGGAAATTAAACAAAGAGCTGCTTCTTCTTCTTTTTTTAAAAAATAAATTTATTTATTTATTTTTATTTTTGGCTGCGTTGCATCTTTGTTGCTGCACGCGGGCTTTTCTCTAGCTGCGGCAAGAGGGGGCTACTCTTCATCGCAGTGCACGGGCTTCTCATTAGGTGGCTTCTCTTGTTGCAGAGCACGGGCTCTAGAAGCACGGGCTTCAGTGGTTGTGGCACTCAGGCTCAGTAGTTGTGGCTCGTGGGCTCTAAAGCGCAGGCTCAGTAGTTGTGGCGCACGGGCTTAGTTACTCCGCGGCATGTGGCATCTCCCCAGACCAGGGCTCGAACCTGTGTCCCCTGCATTGGCAGGCGGATTCTTAACCACTGTGCCACCAGGGAAGCCCAAATGAAGAACTTCTTAATAGCCCAGAAGATCAAAGAAAAAAGTCTCAAGGGAAATAAAAAAATATATTTTGATGAAAATGAAAATATAACATAAAAATTTGTGGGATGCAACTAAAGCAGTAATTAAAGGAAAATTTATAGCATTAAATGCACATATTAGAAAAACTTGGGCAACTATGAAGAAAAAGCAACTCATATACAAAGGGGGAAAAAGTCAGGTTGATGTCAGATTGTCCACAGCAGCGCTCATAAAGTCAGAAAATAATGGAGCAAAATCTGCAAAGTTGTAAGGAAAAGTATTTCCAAAGAATACTACATTTAGCCAAAATTTTTGTGCTAATTTCACCCATTACAGCTGAAATCAATCAGTAGTCTAAAGTTGAAATTTAGTTATAGAGGCAAACTGACCCAACCTATCAAAGCAATTCATATTATTTATTCTTCATTTTGGAGGAATCATATGGCTTACTGATATATTTCTTATGAAACAGCATTTATGTGAAGTTCATTGGATCCTTCAGTTTCACCTTCAAAAAGTTAAATGTAAATATATTTTAAAGTACATATGTAACCTCATCACATTTTTATAAATTTTTATTTGCTTTGATTCTATCTATTCTTCCATTGAGGCAGTCTATCTATCTCAGTATTTAAGGACATGGGCTCTGAAGTCAGAAATGTCTGATTTCAAATTCTGGCTCTGGTTCTGTTCATGACCTGTGTGATCAAGGGCTTTTTACACTTAACCTCTTTTTGTCTCAGCTTCCTCATCTGTAAAATGGGAGTGATTAAAAATAAAAAAAAGTACTGATCCAGATTGTTTTGAGGATAGAGTTTATAGATAAAAAGCTTTTAACTCAACTATTAATCATTTCACTGAATGCTGATTAGACTTTTCTGCATAGAAAGCATTTAAGTGATTTTTTTTTCAATTTTTCTGAATTACTTAATTTTTTAAAAGTACATAGCAATTTTACAAAACTGAAAAAAAATTGTTTTTAAAAGATGTCTAAAAAATTTTTTTTAAATGTTTAGCATGAACGAAATAAATATCCTCTATTAGGAAAAAGAGGATACCTAGGTAACATTTAAGCAACTTGGACTTTTTTGGAAGGTATATGTATATATTACTAACATCTAACAGAAAGTCAAGAAATGTACTAAAACTCACAGGATCTTCTAGGTTCAATATCCATAGTCACTGTCAAGCCACTCTACAATGTGATTATGGTCTTCATTGGTTCAATTACTGATCAGCTAGAGTGTAAAAAAGTGTATGCTTCCATTTCTTTGAACTTTGTATTATGAAATTAAAAGTCCAGGAAAATCCCCAAATTATTTTACTCTAGAATTATGATTCCTAGTCATTTTGCAGCTAGGAACTCCACCAACATGAAGCAAATATTTCTTTGAGTTTAACTTTACCATCTTTAAAGTGAGGACGATGATAATATCTACAGATGTAAATGTTTTAGAGCTGTAATTTACAAATACTAGCTAACAGTGGCCCTATCATCAGCCATCAGCTAAGAATAAATTTATTCAATTAATATTTACTTCAGGCATACTATGTACCTGGAATCAAGTTGGTACATCTATTATTTTTATACTGATCAGTAAGTATTTAGATTTGGATCAATAAAGTTTAAAAATCCTTGCATTAGAACATAGTACGGGTTCAATAAACATTTTTTGAATGAATATATACCAAGGAGGAACTTACAATTATATTACAATCGAAAATAATTACAGACTGCTTTTAAGAATTTTTTTTTTTTTGGTTATTGTTGCTTGTTTTTTAAATCTAGCAATGCCTTTTATAAGGATAATAAATTCTAAATGCAATGAGGAATAAATTCTAAATGCAATCTGCAATGCCAGAGTCTATACATAGTCAATCCTCGTTATATTCATGGATTCTGGTATTTGAAAATTCACCTACCTGCTGAAAGTTGTAACAAAAATCAAAACTTGCAGTGCTTTTGTGGACACCGGTGGACATGCACAGAGTGGCAAAATATTTGAGTTCATGTTCCCAGCTGAGGTTAAACAAGGTGAAGCTCTGCTTTCTTATTTTAGCTTCCAGGCTAGAAATAATTGTTCTTTTTATGGTCTATTTAGTGCCATACTTTTGTGCTGTTTTGGGGGTAATTCTGCTGTTTAAAATTTTCCCCAAGTGTATTGTGGAAGTGCTGTCTAGTGTTCTTGAGTGCAAGAAGGCTATGTACGATGTTCCTTACAGAGAAAAGTATGTGGTTAGGTAAGCTTCATTCAGGCGTGAGTTACAGTGTTGTTGGCCTGGGTTCAATGTTAATGAATCAACAATGTATATTAAATAAGGTTTCTTTAAACAGAAACAGGGACTTCCATGGCGGTCCAGTGGTTAAGACTCCGTGCTTCCACTGTGGGGGGCACGGGTTCCATTCCTGGTCGGGGAACTAAGATCCCGCATGCCACATGGTGCGGCCTAAATAAATAAACAGAAACACATAAAACAAGGTTATGTATTGAATAGTTGACCAAAATGTTGTAACCATAGGCTCAAAAGAACCTAACCCTGTATTCCCCTGTAATCATTCAGTATTCACTAAGTGTTCACAATGACCTTATAGAACATTACCGTAAATAACAAGAACCAACTGTAACTTTCTAAATTAAGCACCACCTCTAATTATCTCTTTGAAGTCATGACATTTAATCCCTTCGTGCTTTAGTTTTCTGATGTGTGTTTGTGTGCTGTGGGGTGTGGTCAAGGGCTGGATCGCTTTCAAGTATCGATTCTCCACTCTGAAAACTGTAATAAATGTACTTACTTTGAAGAGTTTCCGCTCTTTCCTCTTTCTTATCAACATCTTGTTGTCGGTTTCCATGTTTCAACTTAGATAAGAAGAGATTTTTGTGAGACCTAAATGAAACACAAAAGCTTGTGACTTGTTCTGCAAAGACTAGAAAAGCTATAGAAAAAGGTAGATGATTTGTCTCAATCTCTATCCAGGACCTGCTTCTACTTTGGTCTGTTTCCCTTTGGTGCTCTCCTTGCACTAATGCCCCATCTTTTTTTTTTTTTTTTTTTTTGGGTACACGGGCCTCTCACTGCTGTGGCCTCTACCGTCGCGGAGCACAGGCTCCGGATGCGCAGGCCCAGCGGCCATGGCCCAGCCGCTCCGCTGCACGTGGGATCCTCCCGGACCGGGGCACGAACCCGCGTTCCCTGCATCGGCAGACGGACTCAACCACTGCGCCACCAGGGAAGCCCTAATGCCCCATCTTAATCTTTAGCCTCTTAAGATTTTTCTTCTTCAGACTTCCCTCTCTCCCATTTATTTTCTCCATCTCATCTACTCAGAAATCAAGATTCTTTTGGCATTCCAGTTAGAGAAATTCCAAAATTCCTTTATACATGATGGTAGTTATCATTTATCTTCATAGATTCCAGAAAGGGCTTTCCGGAAAGGTAAGACTGTTTGGAAATACAGGATGTGACAGAATTTTTTGACAACCTGCAATGTTCGTATTATTCAAACTTACAAAGGAACAGACTAAAATGGAAAAAAAAAAGTTCAACTGAGCTTAGGCAGCTATTTTATCACCACCTAAAATCTACACTTTGACCCCTGTAAGTGCTCTATGCAACCTACTAATGCTTTCCCGCCGTCCCCAAACTTTCTATTGTGCTCTCTGGAATGCCAGTCTCAACTTGGTCGTCTGTCTGAAGTCTAGCTCTCCCCTGGGAACAATATTTCTCTCCTTTGTGGCCTCCTTAAGTAGAGATTAGCTTCATCTTCCGCAAACCACAGGCTCCGAGAGGTGGGTCTTTATACTTTCTATTTCCTAATGGATGCCACCTTCAGGATCCTGCTTCCACAGAAATCTTAGCCTTTGAGGATTCATGCCACTGAGGTGTATCGCTATCTACCATGCTCCATAATCTTTCACTATCCTTCCAAGCACCTCCCATGATTCGCAGATCTTTCTCTATCCCCGAGTGCCGCCATCACCATGAATTATTTCCGTGTTTCCATGGATAACCCAGATAACAAACTGGCCCCTCAACTCCTCATCTCCAGTGACCTCCTCCACACCAAGTCAGCCACCCCCGCCCCACGGTTCCATTTAGCATCCCAACTGCTCTACACTATGAAATCATTCATGCGGACGCTCTGCCCTCTGAACATGTTGCGTTGTCTGTTACAGCATCTCTAATAGATTAGAAGCTTTGTAAGCAATTTCATAAAATCGCAATTTGGGGCATTCATCAGAAATGTAAGCTCCATCCCCTTCCTGCCCCAGCATCACACCCTTGTTTCTGACAGAGTAAGAGTTTACTAATTATTTGCTTTAAGTTCAGGTACTCCCTCCACGTGCACTCCTCGTAGAAATAATGTGAAACAACCCAGGATCCCAAGACGCAGGTCTCCATAGTTTGGCTTTTCAAGACCCATCAGGGTCTTAAATATCTGTGGAGGTTAAGTAGGACCCTGCGATAATTCTTCAAACCATACCATTTGCGTGGCAGCTATTATAACCTACCTAGGTTTGCATGAATTGTTTCAAAGATTTTAAACACAGAGAAGAAAAATGTCAATTTACTTCACCTCAATAAGGATACTGTATCCCCTGAGGATTCAGTTACCGCAGACTGTTTGTCACTAACACTTTAAAAGAAGAAAACATTTGTAAGAATGTAAACAAGAGAAATTTTTCATCAGGATTGTACTTTCCACATAATCAAGCCATTTTTCAACTTATAAAACGTATCTCTGGAAAGAAACTCTGGTAAAATTAAGACCTTTACAGTCTATTACAACATGGATAATTTTTGCCCAGATGTGCTTACCAGAGACATTAAATTAATGTCTTCCCCAAACATAAGGTCAGCAGAATTGAGCTGTAACTGAGCATTCACAATGTCACTCTTTCAAAAACTCTCATGGATCTTTATTTCTATGAATTCAAGTTTAATTTCTTATCCTCCCCAGCAGTCTCCATCCAGCCTTTTTAATAAAATTCCTCCCCTCTGCTACAGTTAAAATTAGCTCCGACAAACACAGTAGGACCATCTACAGCTCGATGCCTTCACTGGAACTCTTCCTCTCTCCTGAAATGACATTTCTTCTTCCATCTACCTGTAAAAACCTTAACCACCCTTCAAGGTCCGGCTCCATGTTCACACTTTCTTGAAGCTTTCCCTCAAACTCCTTCAGCATTTAAGTCTATCTTTAAACTTTAACAACAAATTATGTAATGTCTGCTACTGTTTCTGTTTCAAGTCTGTAATTCTTATTGCCTCAAATAGTTTATAAGCTTTACCAGAACAAAATATTTCATCTAGTATTGACAGCACGAGAGTTTCATCTTTCCCGGCATTTGTCGGACCTTGAAATCACACTTCTGTTTCTATCCTTGCTTTACTTACGTCTTATTCATTCTTGCCTTGAAACTGGTGAATTTGACTCCCAGGATGGTTTTGATATTTGCTTGATTCTTATCTTTACCATGTCTCTAGTTTTTGGTTTTTCTCCCTGTGTCTAGTGCACTACAAGATGTAATGCATGCCTGGTAATGAACTAGGCACCAAGGATTCAAAGCTATTTAAGAACCTCCAAAAAACTCTCCATCTAGTGAGATAGACAGGTAAACAGATACGTTATTCTCGAAGATAAGTCCTCCTATAGAGGTATGACTTGGTGCTGTGGGAGCACACAAGTGACAACTCTGCTCAGAGCTCAACAAGACTTCTTATAGGTGAACTTTGAGCTAGAACGTGAATGGCAAATAAGAGCTTACCTTGAAGAGAAAGAAGGAAATCCAAAATTGAAGCAAGAGTCAAGGCATGAAAGAACTTGTAATATTTGAAGATCAAGTTGTATAGCTAGAAAGTGCCACGGATGTTGGCAGGGAGGGGCTAATGCTTAGGGACAAGGTGTATATGAGGGAAAAAAAAAAAACCACCCAGAAAGGGGCTATATACGGCTTTGAAAGCCATGCAATAAAATCTAATTCATCAGGCTTCCCTGGTGGTGCAGTGGTTGAGAGTCCGCCTGCCGATGCAGGGGACACGGGTTCATGCCCCGGTCCGGGAAGATCCCACATGCCACGGAGCGGCTGGGCCCGTGAGCCATGGCCGCTGAGACTGCGCGTCCGGAGCCTGTGCTCCGCAACGGGAGAGGCCGCAACAGTGAGAGGCCCGCGTATCGCAAAAAAAAAAAAAAAAAAAAAAAACCCCAAAATCTAATTCATCAAGTAGGAAACAGAAAGCCAACAGAGGTTATTAAGCTGGGAAGTGAGTTAAACAGATTTATTTTTATGGGAAGGTAGCCCTGGAAGTCACATCAAGAATGGATTTGTGTGGCACAAAGCTAAGTAATAATCTAGGATATAAATGGTAAGAGTGGATTAGAGAGGCATTTCTGATATGGAATTCGTAACACTTGGGGAGACAACCAACTGGATGTGTGAGGTAAAGGAGGAGAGTTAGGGTAGAGAGACAGATGAGAACATCTGGGGCTCTGTTTTACACACTGAACTGTGTTTGTGTCTAGGAGGGCATTTGAAATAAGTGGGTAGTACTACATTAGGAGAATACATAGGAAACATGTTCATTATATGCAAGAATCACGGTAAGTTCTAATCTTACTTTACTTTAAGGCAGTATTACAGTAGGCAGGAAGGCTGGGCCACAGAATGCATTGGGTCTTGGTACTACTAAACTTTGATTTCCTAAACAAAATGAAATAACTGAGCAATAAAAATGAAATCCCTACTTCTCAAAATGGGTCTTAGGAAAAACCCAGTGAGCAATAAGACTGCAATAGAGCCCGTGGGGAGATGAAGCAGTGAGGAACAGCTCATGCTCTGATAGGCAGGGACAAAAAGAACCGTAAGACTGAGCTCAGTCCTGAAGTGTGACCAATGCCATGTCCATCCAACTCAGACTCCAATCCCCACCTCTCAATAAGTAGTTAAGATGGGGACTTACAGCGCTTACGTCATGGTCCCAAGAAAAGAGTAATATTACATCCACTGCCAAATACACCCTTCCAGAGACCAGAAGGATTTGACTATTTGGCCTTGGTTTAAGGGTGGATGAAGAGGAGGAATGGACCATAGGTTCAGTAGAAAAGATCATTATAATGGTAGAGTTTATCTTCTTCAGTAGGGTTAGTTTCTAAAGCAAAAGGTAAAAGCCAATTCTGTAAAAATTACCCTTGAAAATCCCTAAAGAAGAAATAATTTTAGAAACTGAACTCTTGTCTCTCAACTTGTAGGACGGACACAGGCTTGTTTCCCTCCCGCGCTGGAGCAAATCACTGTTTCTGCACTTGCGCACCAGATGAAGCAGTTAGCCTACCCTTAGAGAAGATGAACAATATTTTAACATATTAGAATAACCCTCAGTACAACAATCACATGAGGGCATGTAGGATTTGAGAACTAAGGGGCACAGATGACTCAGGCTTTCAACCTCAACACTGTTCTAGAGTTCATGTTCCCTGAGAATGATAAATGATGTCACTCACACTAGCTACACAGTGCTATTTTCTCTCTACTTTTGCTTAGCATATGTAACAGAATATGCGTAAGCCCTAACTCTACAGCACTCCCAAACATCCAAACGTTAGCCATCAGTAACGCAATATACCTACTACTCGATAATCATTTTTATTAACAATGGTTCGCTAGCATCACTTTTACATAGATATTACATTCATAAAACAAAAAATATACTAATGAATTTACAAACCTTTCTCCTATATCCAAATTAGCTTCCGTTTCCAATTCAATATCATTACTATTAGGTTTATCTTGAGAAGCTGCTGTTCTTGCTCTTTTACTTTCCACTACTTTTGCTGCTGCCTTAAAAAGGGGGTTGCAGGAGACGAAGGGATGCATTAAGACATTTAAAACAAGTAACATTTAATTAAGCCTTCTTGTTCTTTGACAGTCATAACCCAAGTGTCTTGTCACAGGTCAATAAAGGGCAGTGCGTTGTTATTTTCCTCAGTAACTATGATATCACCATCAGCAACCTGCTTGGTTTATAAGAATTATGGAGAACGGCTTTCCTTGCAAAGGTACTTGAAACAGACAATGCTCTCTAGTCAGTGTTAAGATAAAAGTTTACTTTAAAAAAATTTTTTTAAAGATTCTATTTTAAAATAAAACTATCTCAAATTAATGCTCTCGTATAACATATTAAGTTAAAACTTTTTGAGGCTAACACAGGATAAAGTGTAAAAAGAAAAATTTTAATGATCCTTCTTCAGTCCAATTTGACTTTTCCCAAAAATATGCTAAAAATTTCATTTAAATTTAATTAAACTATTTCGTTTCACTTATTTCTAAATTCGTTTTGATAACTTTCCCCTCAACTTTCTATTTTGAAAAATTTCCCCAACTTTTACTTTGAAAAGTTGTAAAAATACTACAAAGATCACCAATAAACCCTTTAGATCCACTAATTATAACATTTCACCACATTCTTCTACAAAATCACTAAATAAAATTCTGATTAGTTTTGAAGAATTTCTATTTCAAGTATTCTCCTTTATTGTAACAATTACTCTTAAGTCTGTTTAGAATCTCTCTGAAATATGCATACCTTCATTAGAAAGGTTGACGATTTTTCATTTAGCACATAATTCACATAACTCTTAATTTTCTCCATCATGCGGTTGTAGCTGAAGTGTTGAAAAATGGAATGGAATGTATCTTTCTGAGAGATTATCATAAGCAACTTCCTTTTTAAAGGCTAAAGAAAACAGAAGAAACTTACTAGCACATAAAGCACAAATAAAATACTAGAAATTTTGTCATATTATTTAATTGAAAAAAATCACTTTATAAACAAAAACTCAAGAGGTTTTAAAAATGCTCCCGTTTTAAATGCCCACCAATATATTTTTTGACTTAAAAAAATTTAATATTTTACACATATGCAAAAGGATTAAAAAACCTTATGAACCTAAATATCCATACCAAGTTTAATAAATAAATAATTATCTGTATAATAGAAGCCTTATTTACTACCATAATCTGATGGCGCCCTCCCCCACCCTGGTCTTCCTCTTCTCAAGGTAACCATTATCCTGAATTTAGAACTTTAGCACATACACGCATTCCTTTGCACTACATATGCATGCATCCATAAACAATATATATAGCATTGTTTAGCATGGTTTTAACTTTATACCAATGGTGTAAAGCCCTAAATGGTATTTTTGATAAAAGCCCTAAATGGTATTTTTGATTAATGGAATACTGTACAACAGTGAAAGTAACTAGTAATTCTATAAATATCAAATCAACGTGGACGTCAGAGAGTTGAGCGAAATATAGAAAGTTTCGGGCTTCCCTTGTGGCGCAGTGGTTGAGAGTTCGCCTGTCGATGCAGGGGACACGGGTTCGTGCTCCGGTCCGGGAAGATCCCACATGCCGCGGAGCGGCTGGGCCCGTGAGCCATGGCCACTGAGCCTGCGCCACCGGAGCCTGTGTTCCGCAACGGGAGAGGCCACAACGGTGAGAGGTCCCCGTACCGCAAAAAAAAACAAAAACAAAAACAAAAAAAAAACATTTAGGGGGCTTCCCTGGTGGCACAGTGGTTAAGAATCCGCCTGCCAGTCCAGGGGACACGGGTTCAAATCCTGGTCCGGGAAGATCCCACGTGCCGCGGAGCAACTAAGCCCGTGCGCCACAACTACTGAGCCTGCGCTCCAGAGCCCACGAGCCACAACAACTGAGCCCGTGTGCCGCAACTACTGAAGCCCACACGCCTAGAGCCCGTGATCCGCAACAGGAGAAGCCACCGCAATGAGAAGCCCGCGCACCGTGACAAAGGGGGCCCCCCCCATCGCCACAACTGGAGAGAGCCTGCGCACAGCAATGAAGACCCAACGCAGTCAAAAATAAATAAATAAATAAAAGTAAAATTTAAAAAATATATACCATTTATTCACCTTTCCCTCCAGCCTGTTGAAAGCATGTAGGCTATTTTCTATTACCACAATGCTATTAAACATTTTCCTACATGTCTTCTTGGGCACAGTACAAGTTTTTCTTAGACAACAGTTCTTTCAATGCTGGTTGCACAATAAAGCTATAAAGCTTTAAAAAAATTCCACTTCTCAAGCTCTATCCCAGAACAATTGTCACAGTACAGCCTAGTTTTCTTTTTTCAGTTTTTATTTTTTTAATAAAGCTTCATGGTTTTAAAAGTATGCAGTGAAAGTAAAAACAGTTACTCTAGGGTATTTATCTAGAAGTGGAATTGCTGGAATGCATGCTTACTGATTTTGTTAAAATGCTCTCCAAAGCTTAAGTACCAATTCACCCTTCTGAGAGGAAGGTATGGCACTTTTATCATTTCTCCACATTTTGAGCCAACTGTTGGTGTGCTAAGACATTTTTAATCATTGCCAATCAGAAGTATAGGAAATGCTGTTTCAATATATTACTTGGTATTAACCTGATCACGAATATTATTGAGGTTAACACTTTCTCTCTTAGGCTTACTGGCCATAAAGTTTCCTCTTCTGTGACGTACAAGTAGAGTGGAATTTTCAGTAGTCTCACAGCACTAAGGCAAAAAAGTAAGGGCAGGGAACCCAATAAACATACCAGGCTTTCAGCTGAAATCTCAGGAGGGTTATACCGTAGGAACAGGGGCAAATTAGAGATAGAATAAGCCTTACTAAAGGCTCAGTCTTCAGTGAATTAAGGTGATTCCCTCTCCCCCAAACCACCATGTGAAAAGGTACTCAACTTCATTAATCATCAAAGAAACAGAAATTAAAACCCAATGCGATAGCACTACATATTTGCCTGAATGACTATAATGAAAACCACATATAAGGTCTGTGAAGCAACTGGAACTCTCCCACACTACTGCAGGAATTGATATTTACTTTGGAAAATTCTGGCAGTATCTACTAAAACTGAGTATGTGCATATCCTACAACTCACCAATTCTATTCCTAAGTATATACCCAATAGAAACACATATATTTTTTCTACAAAAGATATGTAAAGGAATGTAATGGACAAAATACGGAAATAACTCAAATGTCCATCCACAGTAGAATGGATAAATTGTAGTATATTCCTACAGTGGAGCAATGAGAATGAACAAACGATTGTTATAAGCAACACCATGTATCTCTCTTACAAATATAAACTTGCTATATGATTCTGTTATATAAAGTTCAGAAAAAAGAAAGACTAATCTTGGATGTTACAAGTCAGGATAGCGGTTACCCTTGAGAAGGTGGTTGGGATAGTGCCTGGAGGGTGCTGGTGATGTTCTGTTTCTTGATCTAGGAGGTCACCACACAAGTGTGTTCCTTTTGTGAAAATGCACCTACTTATACACTTATGATACATGTACTCTACTAAAGGTATGCTATTGTTCAATAAAGAGTTCACTAAAAACTGTATAAAACTACACTTCTTTGAATAAGCTTAATTTGCTCTCATAACTTTGTTTTTAATACTGAAAAATTAACTTCTATTGACCTTAACATTACGCATACACACAAAAACTAGTGATAACATAAGAAACCTCCAGAAAAATAAGCAAGTTATAATGCATTTCCCTACACCTGCACTGCTCAGTATGGTAGCCACTAGCCACACAAGGCTACTCAGCCCTTGCAAGGCGTAAGCCTGAATTTAGCCTTAAGTATAAAATACACCCTAGATTTCAAAGACTTACTACAGTTGTACCTCGGTATCCACATGGGATTGGCTCCAGGACTCCCCTCGGGTACCAAAATCCAAGGATGCTCAAGTCCCTTATATAAAATGGTGTAGTATTTGCATATAACCTACACATTTCCTCACATATACTTTAAATCATATCTAGATAACTTATAATACCTAATACAATGTAAGTGCTATGTAAATAGTTGCCAGTGTGTGACAAATTCAAGTTTTGCTTTTTGAAACTTTCTGGAATTTTTCCCCCTAAATATTTTCAATCTGCAGTTGGTTGAATCCCCAGATATGGAACCCAGGATACAGAGGGCTGACTGTACAAAAAAGGGAGTGCAAAATATCTCACCAATACTTTTTACATTGATTGTTAAAAAGAATAATGTTTTTGGATATACTGGGTTAAATAAAGTGTTACTAAAATTAGTTTTACTTGTTTCTTTTTACTTTTTTAATGTGGCTACTAGAAATTTTTTTTTTTTTTTTTTTTGCGGTACGCGGGCCTTTCACTGCTGTGGCCTCTCCCGTTGCGGAGCACAGGCTCCGGACGCGCAGGCTCAGCAGCCATGGCTCACGGACCCAGCCGCTCCGCGGCATGTGGGATCTTCCCGGACCGGGGCACGAACCCGTGTCCCCTGCATCGGCAGGCGGACTCTCGACCACTGTGCCACCAGGGAAGCCAGGCTACTAGAAAGTTTAAAATCACATACGGGACTGGCATTATATTTCTGTTGGACTCTACTGTTTAAAAGAGAAAACGTTTCTTTTCTCCTCCAATGTTCTTTCAATTTTCCTTATTCCATATAAACGGCTCCAAACTTCTGATTCTAATTTAAATAATTACCGTGTAAGAATTTGGGTCACCAAATATTCTTTCAAAGACTTCTTCTGCTTCCTTAAAATTTCCATTTTCCATGCAAACAGCTATAGCCTAAAAGACAGGATGACAAATACAAACCTTAGATTGCTTTTTAAAATATCTAATTGTTGTTTAATATTGAAATAACTCAGGTAAGTCTAAACTACTTCATTCAAAATATTCTTATGTAGCTTAATAATTTTGATTTGATAAATGATATTAAAGGCAGGAATTAATAAATAAATCAGGAGCTACATTATATATATTGAGGACCCACCGAAATAGTCATTTTGAGCAAAAGGGAAGAGAGAGAAGGGGTAGATGGATGGTGTTTGTGATGATTAGGATATATAAAAGTTGCTACTTAGGACCCCAGGAAAATCTCTAATAGAAACTCAGGAAGCCAGATGCTTTTGAATAATCATTTTATAAACTGGCCTTTTTTGATACTATATGTGGTAAGATATAGGACCACCATTACCATCTGGGTAGGTTTGTAAACTTGGGAAAGCTATTTAACCTCTTGGCGCCTCCGTTTCTTTACACCAATGTAAAATGGTGAAAATAACAGTACCTATTTCACAGGGCAGTTGTGAGGATTAAAGAGTTATATATAAAAGTGCTTAGAACAGTATCTGGCAAACAGTAAACAATATATTATTACACGTTTGCTGTGTATTTTATGTAACCCGTTCAACTTTACTGGTATATTTAGCAAAGGCCTGCTTCCCCTAGAACTCCAAAAGACTGGGACAACATGACAAATCCCTTTGCCCTGGGTTGAAATTCTTAAAAGCAGCAGTCATTTTTCTGCCAATTCTCTTCAGGTCTTAATTCTAATTGACAGTCACCACACCGTCAATAATTAATTCCTGAGAAGGTGGGACACCACCTGGATTTTCTCCTACCCAACCATGAAAAGTTTTTTAAAAACTAGAAAAAGTTTATTTAACTATGAAATTCCTGAGTACATACTTTGCCTGTAAACAAAACATTTTCCCTGCTATTATATCTTTGAATGACTTTCTTTGGTTTTTCACTCTTTAATAGGCTACTCCTACTAAAGTTTTCTCTACATAGTTAAAATTTTACATTCTCTTAATCGCAAAAACCCATTCATTTCTTATTATTTGATAATCTTTAGGGACTTCTCTAGTGGTCCAGTGGTTAAGACTCTGTGTGTCCACTGCAGGGGGAGTGGGTTCAATCCCTGGTCAGGGAACTAAGATCCCGCATGCCATGTGGTGTGGGCAAAAAAAATATTTAAAAAAAATAAAAATAAAAGGTAATCTTTAAATGGGAGAACATAAACCACTGGTTTTTGAAAGTTGTTTAGTAATCTTTAAATAGATTTGGCATATTTTCCAACGTGGGGGCAATATGCACTTAGGTAGAAAACATTAAGTCCCAACTCTTAGTCCTCATGTCAAGACAATAAATCATAGGTCAAATTTCTAAAGAGAATGATTATATTACATTTTACTACAGGTTTACCATCCAACTTCTATTAGGTGGCTCTTAGTTTCTTTAGATGTTGTTTTTATTTTCTAGCAAAATAATAAACACAAAGTAACACTCATACCTGAATTTTAATTAAATTCTGTATTTCTTCATGAAGCTTGTCATGTTCCTTTTCAATTGATGCCCAAATCATCAGGGCTGATTCCAAGGGTGTAATTTGTTCATCACTTTCAAACTGTGCATCTTTTAAAACCAAAATAAAAATAAGTAACTTAGAAAGCCATGAAGAACTTTACTTTGTTAATTTTTTTATAAACTCATTTCTTTAAACATTGACTGAGTGTATACTATGTGCCAGGCACTGCTCTCGTATATACCAGTTTAGGGAAGATTTTTCAAGTTAATTTCCTCATTAAAATCAACTTAAAAAAAAATAAAAAACAGAAAAGGCTATATATGAGTCCACAAAACATCTGAAGATTATCTCTACTAAAATACTGATTTTAAAACCTGAAATAAATTATATTTTATAAGGTGTCACAATAACAGAATTCTTAAATGGTTTGTAAGTCTAACTGCAGTATAACAAACTTCATTGAGATAGAGCATGAAATTAGTTTATTGTGAAATTTGATTTTCGCATATACTACTTTAAATCCTTGTTATATATTTTGTAGATATTTGAAACAGGATCAATCAAGAACTTATCTCTCTACCAACATTATTCCAATCACCAAAGCTTAAAAACCTAAGGAGTGACTTCCCTGGTGGCGCAGTGGTTAAGAATCCGCCTGCCGGGACTTCCCTTGTGGCACAGTGGTTAAGAATCCGCCTGCCAATGCAGGGGACATGGGTTGGAGTCCTGGTCCGGGAAGATCCCACATGCCGCGGAGCCACTAAGCCCGTGTGCCACAACTACTGAGCCTGCGCGCTAGAGCCCGCGTGCCCACGTGCCTAGAGCCCGTGCTCCACAAGAGAAGCCACCGCAATGAGAAGCCCGCACACTGCAGCGAAGAGCAGCCCCTGCTCGCCGCAACTAGAGAAAGCCCGCATACAGCAACGAAGACCCAACGCAGCCAAAAATAAATAAAATAAAATAAAATTATAAAAAAAAAAAAAAAAAGAATCCGCCTGCCAACGCAGGGGACACGGGTTTGAGTCCTGGTCTGGGAAGATCCCACATGCCGCGGAGCAACTAAGCCTGTGCACCACAACTACTGAGCCTGTGCTCTAGAGCCTGCAAGCCACAACTACTGAGCCCACGTGCCACAACTACTGAGCCCACGTGCCACAACTACTGAGCCTGCGTGCCACACTACTGAAGCCCACGCGCCTAGAGCCCAAGCCCCGCAATGAGAAGCCTACACGCCACAACGAAGAGTAGCCCCCGCTCGCCGCAACTAGAGAAAGCCCGCGCACAGCAACGAAGACCCAACGCAGCCAAAATAAATAAATAAATTTATTTAAAAAAAACGTAAGGAGTCACCGTTTTACTCCTTCCTCTTTCTCATCACCATATACCATCTGTTGCGATACTGTATAGTGGTTTTTAAAACTTTGGAGTTTATTCCAGACTCTATCATGTACTACCTGTGTGGTGTTGAAAAAGTTATTTTGCCTTTCTAAGCCTCAGTTTTCTCACCTATAAAATGCTGTAAATATGGGCTTCCCTGGTGGCGCAGTGGTTGAGAGTCTGCCTGCCGATGCAGGGGACACAGGTTCGTGCCCCAGTCCGGGAAGATCCCACGTGCCGCAGAGCGGCTGGGCCCGTGAGCCATGGCCACTGAGCCTGCGTGTCGTCGGGAGCCTGTGCTCCGCAACGGGAGAGGCCACAACAGTGAGAGGCCCGCATACCGCAAACAAAACAAAACAAACAAAAAAATGCTGTAAATAAATACTATGTGAATATTTAATGAGATAATATTTGTACTACTGTTAAACTTTCTTAAAACAGAATTTATCAGCTTATTCTTATCAAAGACTCACAGTGGCTGGTAACTACTTAGCAAATTACACACAAACATCTCCATTTGAAATTCAGGGTCACGTGTAGTTGAAAATCCAATACATAAACTAAAACTAAGTTTTAAATGCTGCCTCTCTTGAAATATAGTGATTCTTGATCACTGACCCCAGCCTATTATATCTAAGATGCACCCTGGTGAATTTCAAGATTAAACCATGGGGTCACACACAAAACAGGGATTTTTTTTGCACCCTTGTTTTAAGAGAAAAAGTTGTTGGAAGGGAAAATAAGAATATAATGAACAACTGCTATATGTGAAGCCCAGCCAGGCACTTCTAGAACATTCTGTCACATTTAATTTACCAGACAGCTCTGTGAACCATGTTAGCTTATGGTCTACATCGGCCCGTTTTCTTCCTCTGCCACCAGCCCAGCCAGCCTACCTACCTACCGTCTTCCGCACGTCTGCTTTGTCTCTAGCCCTAATCCACTGACTGTCCGGGTCCAACTCACCCCCACAACACAGCACACCACATGAGCCAGAGCTGGATGAGTGTGGGCTCCCAGAGTGGTCCTAATAGGGTGGGATTTCCTGCCACCCAGTCTGTTTATAAGTGAACAGTTCCGTGCGATTACGGCCCACCACTGGAGACTGCCAGGAAAGCATTTTGTAAATTGTAAAACCCAATATAAATATGGAATTATTTGCATCAAAAGATCATTTACAACCTGGAAGAAATGGACAAATTCTTAGAAATGCACAACCTGCCAAGACTGAATCAGGAAGAAATAGAAAATATGAACAGACCAATCACAAGCACTGAAATTGAAACTGTGATTAAAAATCTTCCAACAAACAAAAGCCCAAGACCAGATGGCTTCACAGGCGAATTCTATCAAGCATTTAGAGAAGAGCTAACACCTATCCTTCTCAAACACTTCCAAAATATAGCAGGGGGAGGAACACTCCCAAACTCATTCTACGAGGCCACCATCACCCTGATACCAAAACCAGACAAGGACATCACAAAGAAAGAAAACTATAGGCCAATATCACTGATGAACATAGATGCAAAAATCCTCAACAAAATACTAGCAAACAGAATCCAACAGCACATTAAAAGGATCATCACACACCATGATCAAGTGGGGTTTATTCCAGGAATGCAAGGATTCTTCAATATAGGCAAATCAATCAACATGATACACCATATTAACAAATTGAAGGAGAAAAACCATACGATCATCTCAACAGATGCAGAGAAAGCTTTAGACAAAATTCAACACCACTTATGATAAAAACCCTGCAGAAAGCAGGCATAGAGGGAACTTTCCTCAACATAATAAAGACCATATATGACAAACCCACAGCCAACATCGTCCTCAATGGTGAAAAACTGAAAGCATTTCCACTAAGATCAGGAACAAGACAAGGTTGCCCACTCTTACCACTCTTACTCAACATAGTTTTGGAAGTTTTAGCCACAGCAATCAGAGAAGAAAAGGAAATAAAAGGAATCCAAATCGGAAAAGAAGAAGTAAAGCTGTCACTGTTTGCAGATGACATGATACTATACATAGAGAATCCTAAAGGTGCTACCAGAAAACTACTAGAGCTAATCAATGAATCTGGTAAAGTAGCAGGATACAAAATTAATGCACAGAAATCTCTGGCATTCCTATACACTAATGATGAAAAATCTGAAAGTGAAATCAAGAAAACACTCCCATTTACCACTGCAGCAAAAAGAATAAAATATCTAGGAATAAACCTACCTAAGGAGACAAAAGACCTGTATGCAGAAAATTATAAAACACTGATGAAAGAAATTAAAGATGATACGAATAGATGGAGAGATATACCATGTTCTTGGATTGGAAGAATCAATATTGTGAAAATGACTCTACTACCCAAAGCAATCTACAGATTCAATGTAATCCCTATCAAACTACCACTGGCATTTTTCACAGAACTAGAACAAAAAATTTCACAATTTGTATGGAAACACAAAAGACCCCGAATAGCTAAAGCAATCTTGAGAACGAAAAACGGAGCTGGAGGAATCAGGCTCCCTGACTTCAGACTATTCTACAAAGCTACAGTAATCAAGACAGTATGGTACTGGCACAAAAACAGAAAGACAGATCAATGGAACAGGATAGAAAGACCAGAGATAAACCCACACACATATGGTCACCTTATCTTTGATAAAGGAGGCAGGAATGTACAGTGGAGAAAGGACAGCCTCTTCAATAAGTGGTGCTGGGAAAACTGGACAGGTACATGTAAAAGTATGAGATTAGATCACTCCCTAACATCATACACAAAAATAAGCTCAAAATGGATTAAAGACCTAAATGTAAGGCCAGAAACTATCAAACTCTTAGAGGAAAACAAACATAGGCGGAACACTCTATGACATAAATCACAGCAAGATCCTTTTTGACCCACCTCCTAGAGAAATGGAAATAAAAACAAAAATAAACAAATGGGACCTACTGAAACTTCAAAGCTTTTACACAGCAAAGGAAACCATAAACAAGACCAAAAGACAACCCTCAGAATGGGAGAAAATATTTGCAAATGAAACAACTGACAAAGGATTAATCTCCAAAATTTATAAGCAACTCATGCAGCTCAATAACAAAAAAACAAACAACCCAATCCAAAAATGGGCAGAAGACCTAAACAGACATTTCTCCAAAGAAGATATACAGACTGCCAACAAACACATGAAAGAATGCTCAACATCATTAATCATTAGAGAAATGCAAATCCAAACTACAATAAGATATCATCTCACACCAGTTAGAATGGCGATCAGCAAAAAATCTAGAAACAATAAATGCTGGAGAGGGTGTGGAGAAAAGGGAACACTCTTACACTGCTGGTGGGAATGTGAATTGATACAGCCACTATAGAGAACAGTATGGAGGTTCCTTAAAAACTACAAATAGAACTACCATATGACCCGGCAATCCCACTACTGGGCATATACCCTGAGAAAACCATAATTCAAAAAGAGTCATGTACCAAAATGTTCATTGCAGCTCTATTTACAATAGCCAGGAGATGGAAACAACCTAAGTGTCCATCATCGGATGAATGGATAAAGAAGATGTAGCACATATATACAGTGGAATATTACTCAGCCATAAAAAGAAACGAAATTGAGCTATTTGTAATGAGGTGGATGGACCTAGAGTCTGTCATACAGAGTGAAGTAAGTCAGAAAGAGAAAGACAAATACCGTATGCTAACACATATATATGGAATTTAAGAAAAAAAAATGTCATGAAGAACCTAGGGGTAAGACAGGAATAAAGACACAGACCTACTAGAGAATGGACTTGAGGATATGGGGAGGGGGAAGGGTAAGCTGTGACAATGTGAGAGAGTGGCATGGACATATATACACTACCAAATGTAAAACAGCTAGCTATTGGGAAGCAGCCGTATAGTACAGGGAGATCAGCTCGGTGCTTTGTGACCACCTAGAGGGGTGGGATAGGGAGGGTGGGAGGGAGGGAGACGCAAGAGGGAAGAGATATGGGAACATAGGTATATGTACAACTGATTCACTTTGTTATAAAGTAGAAACTAACACACCATTGTAAAGCAATTATACTCCAATAAAGATGTAAAAAAAAAAAAAAAGGTCCTTTAAATAACCATGCTGTAAATATTAGCCATTACTGATAAACTGAAACCGGCCTGGCCATTACAACCTAAAATAAACTATGAGGGGCTTCCCTGGTGGCGCAGTGGTTGAGAATCTGCCTGCCAATGCAGGGGACACGGGTTTGAGCCCCCGTCTGGGAAGATCCCACATGCTGCGGAGCAACTAGGCCCGTGAGCCACAATTACCGAGCCTGTGCGTCTGAAGCCTGTGCTCCACAACAAGAGAGGCCACGATAGTGAGAGGCCCGCGTACCGCGATGAAGAGTGGCCCCCACTTGCCGCAACTAAAGAAAGCCCTGGCATAGAAATGAAGACCCAACACAGATATAAATAAATAAATAAATAAAATTAAAAAGAAAAAAAAAAGAATGATCCATGCTTTAAAAAATAAAAATAAAAAAACTATGAGGACAAGGGAGAGAGAGAATTATAGTTATAAAATCATATTCCCTTATTAAGTAAGTGCTAAAATCAAGCTCAAATAAGAGGTTTCAAATATCATTGTTGCCAGTTAGAAGAAGAGTATGCATGATAGTAACAGGAGTCACCACAAAGTTACCATAGCCCCATTTAGTGACGTCTTTAAGATAGAGTACACATGGGCTTCCCTGGTGGCGCAGTGGTTGAGAGTCCGCCTGCCAATGCAGGGGACACGGGTTCGTGCCCCGGTCCGGGAGGATCCCACATGCCGCGGAGTGGCTGGGCGCCTGAGCCATGCCCGCTGAGCCTGCACGTCCGGAGCCTGTGCTCCGCAACGGGAGAGGCCACAACAGTGAGAGGCCCGCGTACCACAAAAAAAAAAAAGACAGAGTACACGGAGCATGGTCCCCCAACAGCAACATCAGAATCACCTGGGAACTTAATAGAAATGTAAACTCCAGGGCCCCTCACTCACCCTACTGAATCAGAAACTCACGATGGAGAAGGGGACTCACCATTCTGTTCCTTAACAAGTTCTCTAATAATTCGGAAGCAAGCTAAAATTTGAGAACCATCACTCTAAGAAGATAGGGATTATATTTCCTTTACTAGCTTTAAATATGTCTGTGTATAGATGTACATGCCAAATACACGTGAGCAAACTCTCAAAAACAAAGGACTACTCCCATCTGTTTCTTCTCATTGTCTCCCCTTTAGACATAGATTGAAATATGTCCAATATAAAATAAAAACATATTTACCAAGGGTTTTTCCAGCTGCAATTCTTGTCAAAAATTGACATATGTATATAGTTCTCAGTTGATAAGCTGTTAGACTGGACAATCCATGAATAATAGCTGAAAGTGAAGAAAGTGAATCTTATTAAAACATTAAAACAAAACTCCAAACTAGACCCATCAGTGCCTCTGCGTGGTTTGCGGAGAAATAAGTTACAAATATCACCCAAAGATTACCATAAATTTAGAGTGTATGCTTTATATATAGACAATTTTTAGGAAATCAGAACAAAAAAGAATAACAATGAAGACTCTGCCTTCAAAATAAAACTGATGTTTCACAGGTAGAATAATAAATCTTGAAAACTACGTACTTTCACAGGTAGCAGTCTAAACTAAATGAAAAGGGAGATTTAGATCCAAACTGTAAAATGTGTCAAATCATTACCTGGAATCTTCCTTTATACCTTAAAATGCCTAATATTATAGGAAATATATTATTTCTGTCAAGGTTTCAGTTAAGCAAGAGTCTGTTCAGTTTACGAAGCTTTATTTTAAAAACATTTATTAATGTTAATCTCCCCAATATTTGAACACCCACCCAGATGTTATGCTAGGTAGTAAGTATATACAACACTGAGTAAACCATAATCCTGGTTTTCACTGAATTTACCATGTAGCAATAAAAGACAAAGATTAAATTAACCAGCAAACCAAAAAACGGTCCTGCAGCTGCTAAGCAGATGAAACAAATAAATACATTTATTTGTATTTATTTCCTCAATTTTAATATGCCATAACCTTATGCTACACCAGAGATTATCTGGACCAAATATAGTCATAATTAAATAGGATTCAAAAAGAGCACAAAATTTATATAAAATTTAAACACAACTTATTCAACATGGGCTGAACATCTACTGCTGGCCAGTGGTAGGGACTGATGTCTGAGTAATAAGATAGCCAGTCCCTGCTCCTCAGAAGGTTTTAGTCTGAGAAGGCAGGAATTAAACAAAAAATTATGCAAGAGACTAATTAAAATTTTAATGTGTCATAAAGGGTAAGTATGGTATAGGAGCAAAACAGAAGGAAGACCTAATCTATTTTAGGGAAGAAAGTCATATCCTTTCTGTCTTCACTTCCCTCCATATTTAGTCTACGTATGCAATAACTAGATACCCTACACACCACTGCCCTTCTGCTCTTTGTACCTGTTAGGCATAAAACAAAACAAAAACAATGAAAACCTACCCTGGTTGAACCTGGCTATCTGCTTTTTCCACACCTGTAACCAAACACTACATTAGGGAGGATCTAATGACCAGCAACAGTAACAACTATATTTAAGCACTTAACTATAATACCAGGCACTACTCTAAGCACTGAGCAGTGGTTCTCAACTAGGGGTGATTTTGTCCCCTAGGAGGCATTTGGCAATGTCTGGAGACATTTTTTTTTTTTGGCGGTACGCGGGCCTCTCACCATTGTGGCCTCTCCCGTTGCAGAGCACAGGCTCCGGACGCTTAGGCTCAGCGGCCATGGCTCACGGGCCCAGCCGCTCCGCGGCATGTGGGATCTTCCCGGACCGGGGCACGAACCCGTGTCCCCTGCATCGGCAGGCGGACTCCCAACCACTGCGCCACCAGAGAAGCCCCTGGAGCTATTTTTGATTGTCACGAGTGGGAGGGGTGCTACTGGCACCTAGTGGCTGAGGTCAAGGATCCTACAATGCACGGGAGAACCTCCACCTCATTCCCCCTCTACCCTCAAGCATACACAGAATAAAGAATCATGTGGTGCAAAATGTCAACAGGCTGAGGCTGGGAAACCTTGCTTTATACATATCAGTTCATCTGCTTCTCTCAACAGCCCTTTGAAGGTAGATGCCATTATTACTACCATTTTACAGATGAGGAAATTGTAGTACCACGGGAACTGGTGGTACCAAGTCATTGCTTCGAGTCTTATGGCTATAAACCAGCAGAGCCCGGAATCAAACTCAGACAATTTACTATGGAGCCCATGCTCTTAATTACAATTCTACACTGCTTCCCACGGTGGAGATAGGTTAGGAATATCAGTCTGGAAAAGGCATTATCTGAGATAAGTGAGGTGGGAGAATAATTCTGAGTTGGAATGAAAGAACTAAGAATTTTCTAGGAAGCATCAGAGTTGTATATGTTTACAATCTTGAAAAGCGTAGTAAATGAAATTCTATAAGAGATAAAAGGGAGTCATTTTAGTCAAAAATGGAATACCGAGACAATATTATGTTCACAGTTTGCATATCTGTTTTAGCAATACAACCTGAAAAAGTTTACTCTTTCTGGGTTTCTGCGCCTTTAACCTTCAAATAATGGAGATGACCTAGATTATTCGTTGGGTCTTGGGCTAGAACCTTACAAGGTCCTTTTTTTTGTTTAAATAAACTTTATTTTTTAGAATGGTTTTAAATATACATAATGTAGTGAAGAAAGATAGTAAAGAGGTCCCATATACCCTCCACCCAGTTTACCCTGTTATTAGCGTCTTGCATTAATTAGTATTCCATGTTACATTAATTAACCAATATCGATACATTAGTAAAGTCCATGCTTTATTCAGATTTCCTTAGTGTTTACTTAATGTCCTTCTTCTGCTGCAAGATCCCAACCAGGGCACCACATAACATTTAGTCATCATGTCTCTTTGGGCATCTCTTGGCTATAACAGTTTCTCAGACGTCCCCTGGTTTTGATGACCTTGACAATTTTGAGGTACTTTGTACAATGTACCTCTCTATTGGGATTTGTCTGATATTCTTCTCATGATTAGACTAGAGTTGTGGGGTTTGGGGAGGAGGGTCACAGAGGTAAAGTTCCGTTTTCATCACACTGTATCAAGCGTACATGCTACTAGCTATCACTGCTGATGCTGACCTTGATTACCTAGGTGGGCCAGTGTCTGTCAGCTTTCTCTGCTTTCTCCCCATTTGTATCCTGTGCTCGTCGCAGCCCACACTTAAGGAGTGGGGAGTTACGCTCCACCTCCTTGAGGACAGAGTAGCTACACGAATTACCTGGAATTCTTCTGCGTCGGAGATTTGTCTCTTCTTCCATTTGTATATTTATTCCACCATTTATTTACATCAGTATGAACTTTATGGATATTTATTTTGTATGTTGGGTTATAATCCAACACTACAGTTGACCTTTGAACAATGCTAGGGTTAGGGGTGCTGACCCTCTGAGCAGTTGAAAAATCCCAGTGTCAGCTCTCTGTATTCCCAGTTTAACCAACCACAGATTGCGTAGTACTGTCTTATTTACTACTGAGAAAAAAATTGGCTTGTAAGTGGACAGGTGCAGTTCACACCTGTGTTGTTTAAGGGTCAACTGTATTTTCTTGCTCGAGTTATTTCAGCTTTGGCCATTGGGAGCCCTTGCGGTTGGCTCCCGCGTCCCTTTGTACTACTCCCATAATTGTGGGATTTTTTTTTGTTTCTTTGGGGGTTTTGTTTTGCTTTGTTTTTAGCACTTTCTTACTTTCTGTTACAAGATGCTCCAGGCTCAACTTGTATATCTCCTGTCCCAGTCCCAGAATCAGGCCATTTCTCTGGAGAATGGTATTGGAAACCAAGACTTGAGTGCTAAGTGTACCCCTTGCTGCTAGGGTTACATTGTTTCTACACCCTTTCATCTGACAGAACAAGGAAATATATGAGTATATCCTAACCTGTGTCTATATATGTATAATATGCATTGATATTTCTATATGTTATAAACAGGAGCTCATACTGATATTTCCAATTCATTAACACATAGATAATTTTAGCCTCCTCCCCAAAGAGGCCTTTATAATAATTCGAATTATTAAATGAACTGGCTTCATTCCAGGATTTAACTTCCTAATTAATGTTAATTAACCATGGCTCTAGTGTTATCTGTGACACGGAGGAAAGCTTCTTGAATTGGAAGATAAGACATGCGTCTGGAACAACCCTTTAACCTATCAATGCTTTAGGTTGTTTTAACTAGTTCACTCCTCGATAAACTGAGATTACTTGCCTAACTCACGGGATAACCGTGAAGCTGAAATGTACCAATACGGTTTTCTGAGGTATTTGATTTCCTACTAAATAGTACCTTGGGGTTGCGTTCGGCTGCAATAAGTTGACGGCCAACTCATATAAATACCAGAGCATCTTTCGGTTATCATTCAAAAAGCCAGCTAGCCTTCTCTAGGCGTCAAGGTCTCTGTCCATCGCTTACAGGCTGTCTTGTGTAGGCGGTAGATTTCATTGTCAGTTACTTTTATGCTGAAGCCTATACGGAGCCAGCGGGCTAAACCAGGTTTAGATAGCTCCCGAAGTAACAGAAAACACTGATGCCTAGGTCACAGTGATTTGTTAAATAAATGCCTTTACAGGAGTATCTCTGCCGAAAAAAGCAAGAAACACAAGCGCCACAGGCGACAAAGGGAACTGGACACTGGATTCAGTGCAGTTTTGTTCATTTTAACCCACTTAACCCTCTTTCAACTCTAATGAATCTGAGCAAAACTGAGGAGCTGAGAGGAGGCGGATGCGGGATTGGAACCAACGATCAACTCTGAGCTGGGGGCCCTCCGCTCGGGCGCCGCAGCAGCCCGATCCCCGACCCCCTGGGGGACAGCGCCGCAAACCTGGCCTCGGCAGCCCGCCGCGGTCCCCGCCCCCGGCCCGGGCGCGCCCCGCACTCACCCTCGGCGCTGTCGCGGGTGCGGTGGAAGTCGTCCGACCGGCCGTCACGGAAGGCCCGGCAAAGAGACAGGCAGAGGAAATCGAGCATCCAGCCGGCAGCTACCGCCTCGGCCTCAGCCACCAGGCCCGCGTCCTCCTCCTCCTCAGGGGCCCCCAAGTGCATCTGGCACTCGAGCGGTTCCTGGCACTCAAACTGCCCCTGATCATCTCTCGCCGTTTCCGCCATCCGCTCCTCCAGGGGACCTGCATCCTCCCCATCCGCAAGCCCTCGCGGGCTCGGAGCCGCTGAGGCGGCGCTCTCCGCCATATTACATCTCTCGCACTGCTTCTGTCTTTTCCTGCGCGGAGCGACGATTGGCTCGCGCCGCGCGGGGCGGAGCCTCGGAGGGTCTCTTCCGCCCGTGGGAAACCACCAATCACAGACCACCGGGATGGGCGAGCGGCTCGAACCTGGCTTCTGATTGGCCGAAATCTGCTTCCGCCTCTGGATGTTGAATTCCCCGCCACCCAGGGGTGCAGTTTTGTTGGTAAACTAGACAAGTTCTGGCTGGATGCGGAGAGAGAATAGGAGGTCGGGGAGCGGGGGACTGTTTTATTCTCGTGCTAAAATGCAACACTGACCAGAACAACAACACGGTTAGTTAAAATGGAAAAACATTTTACCCTCAGTGTGCTTCAAAAATGAGATAGGTGATTAAAACTTGTCACTATTTTTCGAGCGTAACACGTTAGATCCTGGTATTCACTTAACAGTTACTGTGCGATCACGAACCAAAACTCTTTCAACAGACTTAGATCCGTGCTTCTCCAACCTTAAGGGGCATCAGAATAAGCCCCTAGGCTTGCTAAAAACACGAATTGCCGGCCTCCACCCCCAGAGTTTTTGTTCTGTAGATCTGGACTGGGATCCTTGAATTTGCAAGTGATAAGTTCTCAGGTCAGTGATACTGAGGCTGCTTGTCTGGGGACCAAATTTTCCGAATTATCGCTCTAGGAAGAGTATATTATTATGGGAATGAATTTTATTCAGGGCCTGAAACAATAAGTGAATACTTATTTTGAACTTTCAAACTTACCTTTGAGCACAAGAGGGTGTTGGGGGAAGGGGGTCTGGTTATGTTCTATTTCTCTATGTGGGTGATAGTTACATCAGTGTGGTCCTTTATGAAAATTCATTGAACACTTTTCAGTATATGGGTTATAACTGAATAAAAAGTTTCTTTTAAAAACCTTTCTGTGGGCTTCCCTGGTGGCGCAGTGGTTGAGAGTCCGCCTGCCGATGCAGGGGACGCGGGTTCGTGCCCCGGTCCGGGAAGACCCCACATGCCGCGGAGCGGCTGGCCCCGTGAGCCATGGCCGCTGAGCCCGCGCGTTGTGTTCCGCAACGGGAGAGGCCACAACAGTGAGAGGCCCGTGTACCGCAAAAACAAAAAAAAAAAACCAACAACAACTTTCTGTTTAGAACACATCCAACATTATCAAAGCCTTTATATTTTAATTTTACACATTTATTATTACCTTAAAGCCGGAGTTGAAACGTTGAGTCCTTAAAGCAACATATTATAGCCGTTAAGAATACCTAGGTTGGGGGACTTCCCTGGTGGCACAGTGGTTAAGAATCCACAGTGGTTAAAAAAAAAAGTAAGATTCATAAGGGAAGGTATTTTGTATGTCTTTTCTACTACTGTATTCCTAATGCCTAGAAAAGTGCCTGCCACATGGTAGACATTCAATCAATATTTATTGAATGAATGTATGTTACACTTTTTAAGACGTGCCTAGAGAAAAATTGATACTCAGAATAACAGGAAACATTTTTTTTTTTCAGGCAAGGCTTTATTGGGGCCCCTGCAGCAGTAGGGGGGAGAGATAACAGACAACAGGTTCCCTTGCTTGTGCGTTCCCTGAGGTGGGTGTCAAGCTTGTTCCTTAGATGGGGTGAGGGTAGAGGTGTGTCCAGGGGTCGGGCCACAGGTGTGGCTTAGGTGTTTTGCCCACCCTCGGGTGGTGTTGAGTTCAGGGGCTGTGCTCAGTACCCTGCTTTTGCTCTGGGCTCTTCAAAAGTGGCAGTTGGGTTTTTTGGTCTTTTTGTATCTTCTGTCCAGAATTTGCCCCAACTGGCCATGCACGCAGTTATTTTTAGTCCCTTATAATTTCTGTGTATTTTGTTGTTCAAGGAGAGGTGCACTCAGCAGAGGGTCCCAGGTCCCAGCCTGTCTCATTCCCCCCTGAGAGACTCTACACCCTTATTCTTAAGGGGTAAGGGGCTGAAGTTCTCTTCTCCTGAAGCTTCTTTCCGCTGGACAGGGGCCACAGACCCTAGCCTAGCCTAGAGGTGTAGAAGTCCCTCGCTGACTGTTCTAAGAACCTGTAGGGACCTGGGCCACTTTCCGCTGGAATAGGCTGAATTTCTTGAGCCATCATGAGCCTTACTTCAAACTGTTGGGGCCTACATTCTTACTAGTAAAATTCTTTATAGAATTTGAAAACTTCAGCTATTAAGTACTAAATAGTACTTTAAGATTTGCTGTGGGGCTTCCCTGGTGGCACAGTGGTTGAAAGTCCGCCTGCCAATGCAGGGGACACGGGTGCGTGCCCCGGTCCGGGAAGATCCCACATGCCGCAGAGCGGCTGGGCCCGTGAGCCATGGCCGCTGAGCCTGCGCGTCCGGAGCCTGTGCTCCGCAACGGGAGAGGCCACAGCAGTGAGGGGCCAGCGTACTGCAAAAAAAAAAAAAAAAAAAAAAAAAAGATTTGCTGTGTTGGGACTATCCCTGGTGGTGCAGTGGTTAAGAAGCCGCCTGCCAACGCAGGGGATATGGGTTCGAGCCCTGGTCCGGGAAGATCCCACATGCCGCAGAGCAACTAAGTCCGTGCGCCACAAATACTGAGCCTGTGTGCCACAACTACTGAAGCCCACGCGCCTAGAGCCCATGCTCTGCAACATGAGAAGCCCGCGCACCGCAACGAAGAGTAGACCCTGCTCGCTGCAACTAGAGAAAGCCGGTGAGCATCAACGAAGACCCAACACAGCCAAAAATAAATACATAAATTTATTTTTTTTAATGGTTTAAGATTTGCTGTGTTGATTCACAAAAACCAGATACCTCCATTTCTGTCTTTGCCCTCTTTCTCTATAGGAGGTCAGACCAAGTCCCTTTAGCCGGAAACTAATTATGTTAATGATCATGGTCGTATCAACCACACTTAAAATTTATTGCATGTTTAATGGATGTCAAGAACTTTTCTACGTGCATTATATGAATTATTTCGTTTAATCTTCACGGCTATTCTATTAGGTAGATACTATTATGATCCTATAGAGGATGAACCTGCAGCACAGAGAGGACTGTTAACTCACCCAAGACCGGTAAGTGAGTTAGCTAGTTAGTAAATTAGGGACCCAGGACCTGAAAGCAGGCACTCTGACTCTATACTATTCCCTCTTCTCCCTAGAAGCCCTCCCCAGGGGAGTAGACACCAGCCAGAGTTCATTTTCTCTGTAGTGGTTCCTGGATCCACAGAAGGTCCCCCTCCCCTTTCTTCTGCTAAAGAATTAACGCCCAATATGCATATCAACTTTTACAAATAAGTGCATAGCCAGCTGTAGGAAGGCAGTGCTGTGGGTCCTCCCATTTAATGACTGAGGTTATCACAGCACATTCAGTTATTCTCCCTCACAGCGAGATTATTTCAAGTGGAAAAGGATGATATATTACCTTGTTTAAGAGAAGGTTAGCACCTTCTTTTTGGGAGGGAAGAGAAAAGCAAGGGTTTTCTCATGCAGATATGCCTCTTCTTCCTCAGGGAGATTAGAGAGGGCCCACATGACAGATTAGTCATTGGGGTGGGCCAGAAAACTGTAGACTGGTTGATTAAGATTACATTTCTGGGGAAGGTCAAAACTGCAAGTCAGGTATTAAGCCTAGATTTGGCATCATGGGCTTTAGCACAAGTGGCATCATTTGAGGCCTGTGATTTTCTTTTTAACAGGTAAGTATGGTCAAATGTTAAGATTTGACAAGATTGAGTGGCAGGTATTTATTATATTATTTTCTATATTTCATAAGTTTGAAATATTTCACAAAATCTTTTTAAAAATAAAAATATTCAGAGTACAATTGGGCCTTAATTCTAAATAACAGATTTGACCAGCACTGCCTTTCCAAATTAACCAATTCTTTGACCAAACAGACTGAATTGGCTACTTTTTTTGTCAGCCCTGGTGATACATTTACTCTTCCCAGTAAAGGTCACTATGGAATGAAATCTTTGGTTAAACAATAGAGTACATAGTATAATTCCCCTCATTCAATTAAAAAAAAGAAATCAATGAAATTCTTTCTTACTAGCTCACTTGTAAGCCCAATATGCAAAAAAGCCAAGCACAAGACGGGATGAGGGCCAGAGATCTAAGAAGCTGGTTTGAAAGCTACTGTACAAATACAGTAAGCTGGTTTGAAATACAGATACAGTAAGCTGGTTTGAAAGCTACTGAAAGCTACTGAGTAAGTAACATGCATGAATGTGGCTTAGTGTGTTTGCTCTTTTGGCTTCAGGAATTTCTTCTGATTTCAAATCTAAGATTCTTCTCTCTGCTCTACACAGAGCACCGGTATGGTACTTGCTGGGACTAAATCCATAAGAACCAGGAAACCGAGGAGCCCCGTGCTGCTCAGTCAGAGGACGGTGTCTCCTCCAGAGCCTGTCTTCATGGCCTCTCTTGAGTAGGAGAGACTGGACTTCTTTCAATGACAGCTGTGCTTTAAAAGGGCAAAATCATGGGAATTCCCTGGTGGTCCAGTGGTTAGGACTCGGCGCTTACACTGTTGTGGACCTGGGTTCAATCCCTGGTCGGGGAACTAAGATCCCGCAAGCTGTGCGACCAAAAAAATAAATAAATAAAAATAAAAGAGCAAAAGCAAACGCATTTAGGTCTCTGAAGGCCCAAGCCCAGACTAGCACAGTGTTACTTCTTCCATGCCCGTTCGGTCAAAGCAAGCCACGAGGCCATCCCAGATTCAGTGGCGGACAAGTAGACTTCACCTCTTGATTGGAGGAGGAAAATGCATGTACAGGGATGAAAGGAACTCACAGTTGAAGGCTATCCTTATGAACTATGTACCAGAGTGTTTGACTGCACGTGGATAAATGAGACACTGGGGTCAAAAGGTTAGTCCAGGCTGGTGGTTGCCCAAACAGGGTTGTATCTAATAGCCAAAATGACTCAATGTAATGATCTCAGAGAGGCAGCAGTAAGTGGTGGCATGAAGCGAGATCTTAATTCCCTGCCCAGGAACTGAACCTGGGTAGCCTGGATGAAAACCAGGAATCCTAGCCACCACAAAACCCCTGGCTCTCGCCTCCAGTGAAAAATGCATTTCTCAAGGAGGCAAAAACTGTAAAAACAGGTACAAAGTTTATTATTAGAGACACAGCACAAGTGGGAGAGCACACAGAGAAACAGTTTATTTAGTTAAGACAGAGGCAAGGCAGAGATGCACCCGGAGAGAAAGGGTGTGGGCGTCCTCCCTAATGAGGGGGAGAACAATAAAGAGATGGTGAAGTCATTCATACAGGGCAGTTCTTCTGGGTCTTTGTTTACCTTTGCACAGTTATCTGGCTTCTTCTTCTACACCTGACCTGCCCTAGGACCCTCCTCAATATGCGTGCGCAACTCTTTTTCCAAGATGGATTCCAGCCCAGAGGCCTATGGGGCGGCCTTAGCATCACATATTATGGGGTGGTGCCCTCTCCTTTTGACCCCCAAGGAGCCTTTCTGCGCATGTGCAATGTTTCCCTTGCCCCAAGGATGGGAAATGTATGACCTCTTGATCTTTTAACAGGGTTTAGCCCCTCTCTGTCCCTGTCGTAAAAGTGTCCCATGTCCGGTTATCTACCCTATTCCTGTTGTTGTTTCTTATATCGAAGTGCAGATCTCGAAATATAGACAGGAGTCCCGTCATAAATATGTGGTCCGGAGCCCGTTTCTCTCTTGCCTCAGGAAATGTAAACAGGGGGCTGGTAATGAACGTCTGGCCTGGAGCCCATCTTCTTACCCCAGGAAGTGTGAACAGGAGGCCAGCTGTAAATGTGTAGCCTGGAGCCCATCTTTCTCCTGCCTCAGTAAGAGAGGGCAGCTATACGTGGGGAGAATACAAAGGTTTCTGTCAAGTAGCAAATCAAGTAGAAAGAGACAACATAAGGACGGTGGCTGAGAGTATGTAGAATGCTCTGCATATGGCATTTTCCTGTTAGCTGGCTGTGAGATGGTCAGACAGGAACCCCCATGACCTTAGCAGCCAGGGGGAATGTTTAGCTGCTAAACAGAAAGCACCATGGGGAGCCTATGTGTCTCCCCCAAAGGTCTTTTGCCATGAACAGACTAACGTAGAATTTATCCTCCCACTAAAAGGATGAGATCATAAAATACCCCTTCCATGACCACAACTTGGGCAGAACCCAGAAGCAGATGGCCAGACAATACGGAGGCTCTAATTAGGGAGAGAAAAGCTGCAGGGCCACCAAAATAGGATACATTTTCCTCTGGTAGTAACTAAGCAGTTGTAGGCATTTTGCAGAGCGTTTTGGAGGAAAATAAAGGCTTATTTTTGTCTGAGTGTGCTATACAAGGTCCAGGTGAAATTCCACGGCTCCAAGTGCTTTTTTTTTTTTTTTTTATTAAACCATACATTCCACAAGGGAGTATTTTTGGTTTTGATTTTTAAAGGCTTTGAACAACTTCTGGTATTCCGAACCCTGGAAGAACTGAAAGTGATAACCATTTCAGTTTTATGCATTTAATGTTCTGTGGTCCATACAGACTCTCTCTCCAACCCCAAGGGCTAGTGTTATTATGGCAGCAGCAATGATAATAATAAGCAACTGATATTTAAGAGAGATGTTTCACCTTTTTTTAAAGGATGTTCACATTTATTATCTTGTTTTATCTCCCTAGTGGGTCTGGGTTTCCCATGGCTCGTGGTACTCTAGATAGTCTGTAAGCATCAGAAACCATGAAACAGAAAAGGGTGCCCCTTTTGCATCCATTTCCTTTTAATTATTTGGGCATTTTATTATTTCCTTCTCCAGTTTGTAAGTTCACTATTTTTAGTGAAACGCAAAAAAGCATCATATTTGGAAGGCAAAATTTAATTAGAACCTATAAATGCTAATTTTGTTCTTCCTCTAATGAGAGTCATTATTTCAGTAGTTCCTGTATGTGTCTCCATTAACACACAAAATGAAAAGTAGCAGTGTTATCGGTTTAATTAGGCTTAACATTTAAAGTTTGTGTTCAGATATTAAGGTTTGTTCAGAACTAATGAGTACAGTGCTCAGCAGTAGGTTGACTTAGAGGGAAGAGGAAAAAGGATGGGTTTGCCCATTCCTAACTACCCCTCCCCCATAGGCCTGGGAGTTGCTGTGGGGTGTGGCTGAAAAGGCCCCCCAGCTATCCCCAGATTGAGGAATGTTCCTGTCGCATGAAATGGTCTTGGGGCAGAGCTAGATGGTGTAGGGGGCTATTGCTCCCTCAAGGACTTGGAAAGGGCCTTGTAATGAGATGCTCTGAAGGTAGCACCGTACATTTTCATAAGAAGTGGTGGATCCTGCTGGGGCTGGAAGAGCTGTGAGGATTGGGCTCGGGTGAGCAAAGAGAGGTGAATAGGAAGAAAGACTAGAGAGGACAGATGGGAGCCAATCTTCCAGGAGGATTGTTTTCCAAAACAAAGATGAATACTTTGTGTTTAATGTTCCAATTTTTAGTCATAGCACACGTCAGACATTTAGAAAACAGCAATGTAGGCAACAATCGTAGGACACATTTCAAGCCTGGACACAAAACTAGAACAAAGTGAGCAATGGCCTCTGGGTCTCTCTCTCTCTCTCTCTCTCTCTCTCTCTCTCTCTTTTTAAAAGCAGCACAGGGACTTCCCTGGTTGCACAGTGGTTAAGACTCCGTGCTCCCAATGCAGGGGGACTGTATTCAATTCCTGGTCAGGGAACTAGATGCCACATGCATGCCACAACTAAGAGTCTGCATACCGCAACTAAGAAGCCCCCGTGCTGCCACTAAGGAGCCCATGAGCCACAACTAAGGAGCCCTCCTGTCTCAACTAAGACCCAGCGCAAGCAAGTAAATAAATAAATATTAAATAAATTAAAAAAATAAAGCAACACACCAGGATTCTATTTATTTATTTATACATATTTATTTATTTGGCTGCGCTGGGTCTTAGTGGCGGCACGTGGGATCTAATTCCCTGACCAGGGACCGAACCCGCTCCCCTGCTTTGGGAGCATGGAGTCTTAACTTCTGGACCACCAGGGAAGTCTTTGGGTCTATCTGGTACCTGAATATTTTCTGCATATAATGTTGTTCTTTTTGAAAAAGAAACCGAAATCACAGTGAAATAGTATCAACTGAAATTTGACTCTATGCTGGACATTTTTTGTCTAAATTTAAAGGGAAAGAAATTGCAAACTCTAGATGAGGCAGAGTAAAAAAATACAAAGCAGCACTCAGCCTCGTCGTCTTTTCTCAGCCTGAATCCAGCAGGGAAATTTCAGAAGACTGTCCACAGCAGGAGGCCTCGTGGAAGAGAGTGGGTTTGCTATTCAGGAAAGCAGTGACTCCTCAGGCCACCATGCTGCATGGGTTAAAGATGGTAGCTGGAGACAACGGTATGAATGGCAACAAGTTCAAACGTCACATCCTTCAGAGACCTTCCCTGACCTTCCCAGGAACTGCTGAGTGCATATCCTCTGAACTCCCTGGTTCATATTTTTCTTAGGCTACTCAAAACACTGCACTACTTATTCTTCCCTACCCCATGACTAGCTCTTTTAGCCTTTAATGTCATGAGGGATAAGGACTATGCTTTAAGCCCTCCCACCAACCTTCCTTCTCTTTTTTTAAAAATCCCTCAGGCCCTCACTTGCTAACCGGCTTATGGTAGACTTTAAACAACTTTATGGGGCTTCCCTGGTGGCGCAGTGGTCGAGAGTCCGCCTTCCGATGCAGGGGACGCGGGTTCGTGCCCCGGTCCGGGAAGATCCCACATGCCGCGGAGCGGCTGGGCCCGTGAGCCATGGCCGCTGAGCCTGCGGGTCCGGACCCTGTGCTCCGCAACGGGAGAGGCCACAACAGTGAGAGGCCCGCAAAAAACTGTATGGAGGAATTATCATTTACATAAAATAAGATGCAATCATTTTAAGGTACAGGTCCATGGATTTTTGATAAAAATGTATGTCTATGTAACCAATAATTGACTTTTTCTTTTCAACATTTTAAATATTTCACTTCATTTTCTTCTTGCACGTGTGATTTGTGATGAGAAGTCCACTCTAATTTTTATCCTTGTTCCTCTATAGGTAAGGTGATTTTATTCTGAGAGGTGATGCTTGCTTAGTAATGGGCAACATCTTTACTAACATAACAGTGTCAGACATTTTCATGTATAAATTCTGTAATGCTCACACAGCTCTATGAGGCAGGGTCTGTTATTAAATCTATAAAAAAAGGCAACAGAGAGGTTATGCAATTTGCTCAAAGTCACACAGCTGTAATGACCAGAAGCAGGGTTTGAACTAGGCACTCTGGATCCAGTCTCTGCCCACTAAATCAATGAAATGCACTCCAGTATCTGTTGCTTAGAGATGAACTCTGAAGAACCAGCCCAGATTAAAGGAAGACTTTCCCAGGGTTCATAGAATTGATGGTAACAAGCAAATTTTCTGTGTAATCATTGATATTGTTCTTCAAAATCACAGATGTTTAGAAGATACTTTAGAGATCACCCAAGCCAACCCTTTCATTTTTACAGACAAAGGAATTGAGAGCCAGAAAACCAAACACCCCAGAGTCAAATGTGGTAAGAACAAGTTTTCTTTTTGGAAATGACTCTTGACTCTCAGAGAAAATGAGTTTTAATTTCTCTTAAAGACTCAAAGTTAAACAAAAGAAGAAATTTCTTCATGTTCAGAGCTGTTAAGCATTGAATGGGGAATTCCCTGGCGGTCCAGTAATTAAGACTCAGCGCTTTCACTGCAGAGGTCCGGGTTCAATCCCTGGTCTGGGAACTAAGATCCTTCACACCAGTGAGGCACGGTCAAAAAAAAAAAAAGAAAAGAAAAGAAAAAAAGCATTGAATGGATAAAAGAAAAAAATTATGGAATCTTTTCAATTTCCCTAATAATAGGTTTATCCCTAATGACAGGTTAATCACCTAAAATAAAGGCAATTAACCTGGGATGGGTGGTCATTTGTTGTTTTCTTTGTCCAGTTTCCATTCACTCTTCCCTTTGGAATGACATCCTGATTTTTCTCAGGGAAACACCACCCCCCCACCCGCTCTGTCCACGTCCATACTTGGGTAGGGGTGATTTTCCCCATCCTGGCTGACCTAGGCCAGGCCAATCAGAGCTTTGCCTTCCCTTGGGCACCATGGTTGGTTCATGGTTGGGCAGAGCATACAGGCAGCCAGACTCCTCTCTGGGAATATTAAGGAGGCATGCATTCTCATTCAAGTTTCTGAGATAACATTGCTGATGGGAAGAGGCTGCCTGAGAATGAAGGCAACATAGAGAAGGCAGAGGAGACAAAAGGGTATCATTTGAGTCACTGGATCCTGTCTAAATCCAGAAATCCCTGCATTTTTGGATGCTCGAGTCCATGTGATTGTAGTCGCAGAGCGCATTCATGGAGTGCTTCTGAAGTGTCAGGCAATGCTGTAAGCATTACAGGTGAGTTATCGCATTTAGTTCTCATAACAGCCCTGTTAAACAGTTAATATTACTATTTCTATCATATAGACAGAAAACTGTGGTTTGGAAGCGTTAAATTAGTTGCCTAAGGTACAAAGTTAATAAATGGTGGACAGGAATTTGAATTCAGGCCATTGAACTCTTGGATTTGAATTTTTAACCATTTACATTTTCATCAGAGTCTAAAAAACAGCTGTGACTCAAAAAAGATTAAAACCCACTACCATCCACTTCTAATGGAGAGGAAATAATTGCTCCAGATCTTTTTTACTTTTACAACTACAATTTTACATTGTGTTGCTTTTTTTTTTTTTTTTTTTTTTTTTTTTTGGTACGTGGGCCTCTCACTGTTGTGGCCTCTCCCGTTGCGGAGCACAGGCTCCGGACGCGCAGGCTCTGCGGCCATGGCTCACGGGCCCAGCCGGTCCGGGGCATGTGGGATCTTCCCGGACCGGGGCACGAACCCATGTCCCCTGCATCGGCAGGCGGACTCTCAACCACTGCGCCACCAGGGAAGCCCACCGGTTTCTTTTATAGAACAGAGAGGGGGATGAGATGAGGAAGTAAAGTAAAAAGGCTGTAAGATTTGCAAATGTCCCCTGGAATGGCCAGCCTCGGGGAGGGGATGTGTTCATTTCTTCTTTCTTGCAGCCATTCACAGGTGGACTGGGTCAGGATGTTTCCTTGAACAAAGGCACTTTGGTTTAACATTCATGCAGAGGAGCAGGGTTCCCTGAGGCCAGCAATTGTGTATAGAATCCTTTCAGCTAACAAAAGCAACAGGATGCAAAGGTTAAAGTTAAAGAAAGCGATCCCACAAGTCAGATTTGGTTCTTCACTGTTAGAAAGGGAAAATGAGCAGGGAAAGGTGAGATGATGGATTTGGTACCTTCCGGTGCTGACTCTCAATTGGCTGTGCAGACTCCTAGCGCCTTCCCTTTTCCCACTCTGCCTGCTGAGAACTTTCTGCTCCCAGATGTGCCTCCAAAAGCACCTCCTGTGAACATTTTCTGGGACCTTGGATTTTTCTCTTAAACTTACTTGAAATTGCCCTGGGAATTTCCTAGATACTGAAGCACTCAAAGCAATTTCATAAAAACAGGCTAAAAATTCTTCTTTGTGCAAATGGAAAACTTTGCTCTTGCTGAACAAGTCATCAGCCATATTCTCCAAAGAGCCATTTCCTGTTTGTGAGAACAGAAGCCCATTTCAGAGACTTCATAAATGTAACTGTTTTACAAACCAGCCACCATCAGAAGGACTGCTCCACCATTAAAGATGGAAGCAGCAACCCAGGAAATAAGGGACTGGAAGTAGAGGGAATTCCTTTAACTCTGAGAAGTTTTCTACGCTGCCTTTTAGGCTGCAATATTTTTAAATGGGCCAAGCAATTCCAAAACCCAAAATATTATTAATTATTTAATCATCAACAGAAAAATCAGGCTGATTTAAATTTGTGAGGGAAAAGATTGCTTTAATAAGATCAAAGCACTCTTTTTTCAGATGAACCAGGATACAAAGAGTTAAAATTCAGCCGTCATTTTTGCGAAATATAAAAGCAACACAGGGTTTCCCTGGTGGCGCAGTGGTTGAGAGTCCGCCTGCCGATGCGGGGGACGCGGGTTCGTGCCCCGATCTGGGAAGATCCCACATGCCGCGGAGCAGCTGGGCCCGTGAGCCATGGTCGCTGGGCCTGTGCATCCGGAGCCTGCCCTCCGCAACGGGAGAGGCCACAACAGTGAGAGCCCCGCGTACAGCCAAAAGCAAAAAAAAAGATGGTTATTTTGAGACGTTATTCTGCCATCTTCTCGGTCACAGGCTTTCCGAATAAAGTCGTCTTCCTTGCCTAAACACCTCGTCTCCGATTTATTGGCCTGTCGTGCGGCAAGCAGAGCGAGCTTGTACTCGGTAACACCTTCTTACTTTGTAAAGAAGCCTTATTCCCTGAGCCTTATTCTCCAACCCTGAGACAGTGATGAGGAGCACGGTGGGCCGTGATCAGGATTAAAGAAAAGGGAGGGAAGATGAGCCCAGATGCTGCACTCCTACCTCCATTCCATGCATTTCTTAGTTTAGATTTCCTTTTACTCCCTTGCACTACAGCTGCAGGCTTTCCCGCTTTACTGAAACCTTTTCAACATTTTTTTATTTGAAAAAAAAAGTTACAAGCACGTGAAAAAAATCCAAATAGCACAAAAAATTTACAGCAAAAAGTACTACATCTCCTCTCCAATCCAGCTCTCAATCACCCAGCCTCTTTCCCAGAGGCAACTATGGTTACCATTTTCTTTATTCAGTTAGGAACTTGTCTTAAATTTTCTTTCTTTTTTTTAACAGCTTTATGGAATTCATTCTCTGTGCTGGGATTAGTGTAACCACCTGGGTATTAATGGTGCAGGGGAGGAAAGGCTTTCTCTCTACCCTCCTAGATTTGATAGCTGGGTGTATGAAATAAACTGACAACAGGCATAGGAGAAAATGTCTACACATTTATTAATTTTTAATATTACATGCACTGGGGCACCACAGGAACAAAGAACAAGTGAATATCCAAAAAAGCCACGGGATTTGAGTGCTTATATATCATTTTAATAGGGGAAGGGGAAGAGAGATATAGGTCTTTTAGGGGAGAATAAATGATTCTTAGGAACAATGGATGAATGGGCCCTAAGAAGGATAGGTGTGAGGTATGACAGTTTGTGACAAAGTTTGTCTGGGTGTGGTGTCAATTTCTAGTCTCCTCCCCTGTGATAAGAGTCAATCTCCCTTGGTTGATGAAGGGGGGAGCAGAGTGGAGGGAAGTGGGGGGAAGAGGGGTCTTACGACAGTTGAGTTCCTTTTGGAGAATCTGTCTTTAGGCAGATAAGGGGAGTTCAGAGAAAGGCTTACCCTGCATTTGCAATTCTTTAAGTGCCTTCAGCTAGAAATAAATGAATACACCAAAACAGCATATTTGGGGTGGCAAGTCCTGAGCTCCTTCAAAGGACATTTAGGTCTCTTCAGTGTTGCTCTTTTAAACTAGGCTGCAGTGAACTTCTTTGTACACATGTGTTTTTGCTCATATGGGAACATTTCTTTAAGATAAATTCCTAAAAGGATGCATTGCTAGGGCAAATGAGATGTTCATCTTTTAATAGATATTGCTAAATTTTCTTCCAAAGAATTTATACCAATTAACACTCCCACAGTGTATAAGAATGCCAGTTTCCTATGTTGATCTGAAACAAGACTGCCAGATATTTCTCCAGCAAAGATGGGTTTATTTGGGATCAGCAGAGAATTGCAGTTTGGGGTCTGCAACCATGGTGAACCACGGGCAAGTCCCCACAGGACAAGGGAAGGGGAAAGTTTTTATAGGGAGAACAAGGAACTTGGGAGGGCTAGAAAAACTAAAAGTCCCTGGCTTTTCATTGGCTGAGTCCTTGCCGGGAAAGGAGGGGAGTCTTTCTTCCTCCTGTTGGCCTCTGCTACCTCCACAGGGCATGAGCGCTCCCTCTGCTGGTCTCCCAACTGTGCTTGAGGTTTCTGTTTATTAATTTTTTAACACCTACATAATGGCCAAATACTTTGTATTGTTATTTAAAACAGGTCTTTCCTATTCTGATAGGAGAAAAAAATGATATCTAATTTTTGTTTTAATTTTCATTCCTTTTGAATGAGGTTGAGTACTTTTTAGGCATCCAAAATCCCTTTGGAGTTCTTTTTGTTGTTGTTAACTGCTTCTTTGGGGTCCTTTGCCCATTCTTCTATTGCACTGTTCTTTTTCGTACTGATTGGGAAGAGCTCTTTAGAAGTTAATTAGCTCTTTCATGGTTACGTGCAAATATATTTTTCCAGTTCTTTGTTTTCGTTCATGGTCTCTTTGCCATTTAAACATTTTTGTTGCCAGATTCATCAGCCTTTTTCTTATAGATTCTAGATTTTGAGGTCAGGAACCTCTGTTAATCCACAAATCCAATGAGCACTCCTCAGTCCCTATAGAGCATTTGACAGAGTTCACCATCTCTCCTCTTGCAAGTCCCTCCTTCCTCCTTCCTGGGTCTCTTTCTAACTCTTTTACTAATTGCAACTTCTTTTCTGCATCTTTCTGCTCTTTTCTTCTGATTGAGTGTTTTCAGCTGCTATCTTTGTTGGAAATCCCCACGAGCAGCTGGATCTGATCCTGGACATTTAAGCAAAAGTGCAGAGATGTTAGAAATCTACTTAAATGGGTCATTTCATATGCATGGGAAATAGAATTTGTTAATCTCAACTTTACCATTGTCCAATGACAAGGCTAAAACAGTTTAGTAATAGGTTTGATGTCCTTTATCTAGGGGAAAACAATCCATGGATTGGGGAACACAGTGCCTCACAAGCAGTGGAGCATTCTTCTTGAGGGATTTTGGGCAAGAACTTTATAAATGTTAGAAGAGGCAGGTGGAAACAGGGCATGATTGACTGGGATTTCTTTCTTTCTTTCTTTCTTTCTTTCTTTTTTTGCGGTACGCGGGCCTCTCACTGTTGTGGCCTCTCCCGTTGCGGAGCACAGGCTCCGGACGCGCAGGCTCAGCGGCCATGGCTCACGGGCCCAGCTGCTCTGCGGCATGTGGGATCTTCCCAGACCGGGGCACGAACCCGCGTCCCCTGCATCGGCAGGCGGAATCTCAACCACTGCGCCACCAGGGAAGCCCGGGATTCCCATATTTATTAGTTATTTAGTTTATCGATTTATTTAAACCCTACCTGGTTCCAGAAAAGATTTCAGGCAAGAGGACAATTACATACAAATGTTGCTTAGTAAAATGAAACAGAAATACCCAAGAATAACGGGATAGTTAATTATTAATTAACCAGGAACGTAATCTTTATGAATAATGTAGTGTTGGGGAAGAAAAATAATCTTCCCTTTATTCTTTTAGATTCTTAGCCGAGATTCCATTCCCCACCCTTACCCCATAATAAAGACAGATTCACAAGATAAAAACAAATGGAAGTTTAATAACGTATATACTCCCTGTATACATAGCAGATACTAGGAAAGCTAAGCAAAACTCCCCAAAGCAGCCCACGCCACAATTTTGTTTTTTATTTTTAATTAATTAATTTATTTAGTTATGGCTGCACCACATGGCATATGCGGGATCTTAGTTCCTTCCATGGCCAGAGATCGAACCTGTGCCCCCTGCAGCGGCTCAGAGTCCTAACCACTGGATTGCCAGGGAATTTCCCCAAGCCACCACTTTATTTACTTATTTTTAAAATTAATTAATTAATTTATTTTTGGCTGCGTTGGGTCTTCGTTGCTGCGTGCGGGCTTTCTCTAGTTGGGTCGAGCGGGGGTTACTCTTTGTTGCGGTGCGCGGGCTTCTTATTGCGGTGGCTTCTCTTGTTGCGGAGCACGGGCTGTAGGTGCGCGGGCTTCAGTAGTTGTGGCTCGCGGACTCTAGAGCGCAGGCTCAGTAGTTGTAGTGCATGGGCTTAGCTGCTCCGTGGCATGTGGGATATTCCCGGACCAGGGCTCGAACCCATATCCCCTGCATTGGCAGGTGGATTCTTAACCATTGCGCACCAGGGAAGCCCGTCACCACCTTAAAATACCATCTTCAGCTAAAGACAAAGAAAGACGCTGGGGGATGGGGAGGCCAGTTATGGGAGGTTATCTACAAAAAAGCACAGCAAACAAGGGTAAGGTTGTTATTTTTCGGTTTCTAAGAGCTTCATCTTCTGTATCCCTGGTACAGAGAGGGAGACACCCTTACAAATGGAGATTTTCCTTATAAATATAAACCTCCCTTAAAGAAGGTAACTTCTAGTCGGTTTTCAGAGCTTCTCCTATGTTTGCTCTTTCTTAAAAATAATCAGCTCAAAATGATCTTTATGCTAAAGAGGCTTATTTTGGGGTGGCCTTACTGTCTGCCCTTCAGTAGTTGATTTAACTGATGGTTGATGGAATGTCAAGAAGAAAGCATTTAGTTGTAATCCCTGCCTGTTGAAAATCTTTCTGAAATATGTTAATTCCCTTGGTTAAGAATCTTGGTTAAGATTCTTCATACAGAGTGTTAAAAATAAGAGAACAGTACCAAAATGGAGCTGCTTATGCTAAACCCCCATCACCAAACTGAGACTCTTGGCTCTCCCAGAAATGGAATCTTCAACCAGTCAATCAGGAATCACCTGATTAGCACTAGTGAGGTCATCTGCCTGATAGACCTCTGCTGTCTGCCAAAGGAAAGTAACTTGGTAATCACCAACCCACTTTTTTTTTTTTTTTAACCTAGTATACCTTCCTTGTTCCCACTCCCTTCTGCATATAAAAATCTTTCATTTTGTACAGCTCCTCGGAGCTCCTTCCTGCTAGATTGGATGCTGTCAGATTCGAATGGCGTTTGCTCAGATAAACTCTTAAGATTTTTAACATGTCTTTTTATCTTTTAACAAGAGGAACATTATTTAAACTTTACCAAAGAAAGCAATTCGAGGTATAACAGAGATGCAGTGTCATCATTCAGAAGGGGAGCAGAAAAGGCCACCCCAAAACATGCCACTTTGGTACATGGACTACTTTAAGCTGAAGGTAGTCAAGACCCAGCGAACTCAAGAAACACTTTTATGTCTCTCTTAACTGCCTAAAAGAATTTAGACAGGGGTCCTGGCCCAGAAAGAGAGCTGTTACCAGAGATAACTTCTTATCTGGAATACTTACCTGAATGGCAGGGCAGACATCTAATTACCAAACGTGTTTTTCTTATTGGCCTGTCAATTGCCCTTCTCCCACTTGAAGCCCCAGGTCCCATCCCACTCCTTAGCTCATATAAGCCTCAGTTGCCTGACTGTCTTTGAAGTCTCATATTTTTATGGGGCTCCCATATGTACAAAATTATTTTTTTTTCCTCCTGTTAATCTGTCTTATGTCAGTTTAATTATTAGACCAGCCAAAGAAGGGTAGAAGGAGAAATTTTCCTCCCTAATAGTTCTGAATCATACATCTTATGGGTTGTTACTCTAGATAAGTTGTTCTCAACGATCTGGCAACATTTTTCTTTCCTTTTTTCTGAAGGGAGAATTGGCTTTATTAATTGATTCACGAATCCGGCAGCATCCCATCTAGCAAGTAGAACGACGTTCAGAGGCATTGTACAAAACGGTAGGCATTTATAGGTAGGAATTCTGATGGACAGGAAGGCTATTAGCAAAAGAAAAGAAAGGATTGTTTCAGGACAGCTCATCTTCTTTTGGGGGAGAGAGAATGGCAGGAGTTTCATTGTACTGGAATCAGGAAATTCCAGACTGACTGGATTAAAATTGCACTCCTGAGAGAGGATGAAACTGCAGTTTGGTTAGGCATTAAGTCTAGGTGGGCCTTACCCACCTGGTGACTCCATTTTGGGTCCGTGTGTTTCTTTTTTAACAATTCTCCCCTTTTGATCAAACTTTCAATCTGAGAGATGTGATGCAGATGTGAGGCATTAGTGCCACCCTCAGCTACTGCTCTGTAGGCTCTGTAGTCTTCTCAGCTCTAGTGGTCTTCAGTGTGGTGTTCATCGGTCCTGGCATTTTTGCTTAATCCTTGTGACAGTCACAGTTTATGGTTCTAGGTTCACAGTCTTTAAGTCAGTCATTCTCTTTGTTCCCTTCTCGATGTTCTAGTTGCAGGGTGATCATTTGGTGGTCAGCGGCTTTGAAGAAGCATTTAAAGCTTTTGAGAGAATACAACACATCAGGGAGATTATTATCATGACTGTAAGCAAGATAACTCCCAAGATTTGAAATGTACTTCAGAGCCACAGGCCACAAGACCCAAACCAAAGTTAGATAAGTCAGAGAAAGACCTTGTTGAGGCAGTCACCTTTTTAATCCAAGTGGTTTGCTCAGTGATCTTATGTAACTGAGTTCCAGCTTCTCCAGAAGTGTCAGTCCACGTACAGTAGGTGGTGTGGCTACAGCACAGACACCTCCTCGCGTGGCTAAAAGATTATCCAGGGCTATCCTGTTATCGAGAACAACTTTGGGGAATTCCCTGGCAGTCCAGTGGTTAGGACTCGGTGCTTTCACTGCCTGTGGCCTGGGTTCAATCCCCAGTCAGGGAACTAAGATCCTACAAGCCTAGTGACCAAAACAGACAAACAAACAAACAAACAAACAAAACTTTGGCCAGAGAGTTTAAGGATCTTGCTGGGCAGCTAATGCAACACAATCTACAATGTCTCCAAGCATTAAGGAGAGGCTTCTGATTATATGCTCATTTGTAATTACTCCTGACCAGGGAAATGCGGCCCTGCCAAAGGAAAGGATTTCTGAATCATGAATGCCTCTTGGTAGGTCCTTTCTAGAACAGTTAGAGGCACAGTTAGATAAGCCAGGAGGCATTGCCCAGATGCGCCGTCTGGCAATATTTTTGATTGTTACCACTGGGGAGCGCTACTGACATCTAGTGGCTGAACCTGGGGATGCTATTAAACGTTCTATAATCACAGGAAGCATCTCCACAGCAAACATGTCAGTGGCTGAGAATGTAAACAGGTTGAGAAACCCTTGTTCACATAGAGAAAAATAGGGCTGAATGGCTCCCAAACCGAGAACAGAAGTGAAAGATGCTTATTTCTGAATTCAGTACATTGTGGTTTGCTTCTTTTTCCTCAGAGTGTTGGGCAGAAATGCTCCCTTCGTTTGGAGACTCTCATTTGTTCAAAGTTAACCTAGGGCATTAGCCTACTGTGGGTCCATGTCTGCTGACGTGCAAACCCTTATTTCCCTCTTTTATAAACAACCAGATTATTATTATTATTTTTGGCCGTGCTGCGCGGCTTGTGAGATCTTGCTTCCCAGACGGGCGATTGAACCCTGGCCCTCGGCAGTGGAAGCGTGGAGTCCTAACCACTGGACTGCCAGGGAATTCCCAACAACCAGATTATTATCTCTCATTCACCTGAACCTTGCTCTTCTTTCCTGCTTTGGTATCCAGAGCATTTAAGAACTTTAAAGAATGTCTGCTTCCTCTCCATTTAATCTAGTGGGTGGAATAATTTGGAGGGGAAAAAGTGAACACAATAGCTAATTTCCATTTTCACATTGCATCACAAAACCCGCTTCCCCTTCCCTCCTCCAGTGTCTATTAAAATGACCCTGGCCACGGGTTTCCCTGGTAGCACAGTGGTTGAGAGTCCTCCCGCCGATGCAGGGGACACGGGTTCGTGCCTTGGTCCGGGAAGATCCCACATGCCGAGGAGCGGCTGGGCCCGTGAGCCATGGCCACTGAGCCTGCGCGTCCGGAGCCTGTGCACTGCAGCGGGAGACACCACAACAGTGACAGGCCCGCATAGCCAAAAAAAAAAAAAAAGGACCCTGGCCAAGTCATATCTACTGCTCAACACTTACACCTCAGAAGTGAAATCACTGTTTTGTACATGACCCCACCATGCCTCATCAATTAAGATACTGTTATATCTATTTCATTTCAAGATTTTCTTCTATTTTCAATTCCTACAAAATGAGAGAGTTGTTTGGGGACCCCTAAGTTTTCTTCTAGCTCTCCAAGTATCATTCTATATGATTTTCAGTATTTAATTATGTTTTGGCTTTTATTAACCTTTTTCCGTGTGTGTGTGTGTGTGTGTGTGTGTGTGTGTGTGTGTGTAGGTGGCATCATTAGATATGCTTAAGCTATGCTAAGAGTACACACTAAAATGTTTGGCTTATGAGCTCATTATTGGCAAGGGCCGAGAATCCCAGAGGCTCTTTTATCACAAAGTTCATGAAACTAAAACCTCAGGGTCCCTCACAGTTGGTATCAGTTCCTTCTTCCAAGGCTCATGTTCTCCTCCAGGGACTTGGGTAGGAAGTAGCAGACCCAGCTACATACAAAAGGCATGGCCTGCTGCTCTGTACTGGGGCTCACTTTCCGTGCTGGACGGGCTGTTTTCAACCACCTCTTCCAAGGTCTACTCTACCAAGAACTGCACTTCCCAGAATCTTCTTCCCTGTGTGGTCCTGGGTTCGAACTTGCCAGTGAGAGGAACTTGTATGAGATTTAGCAGGTGGCAGGAGGAGAGGTCATCCTTTTTTTTTTTTTTTTTAGCAGCTGTACGTGGGCCTCTCACTGTTGTGGCCTCTCCCGTTGTGGAGCACAGGCTCCGGATGCGCAGGCTCAGCGGCCATGGCTCACGGGCCCAGCCGCTCTGCGGCATGTGGGATCTTCCCGGACCAGGGCACGAACCCATGTCCCCTGAATCGGCAGGCGGACTCTCATCCACTGCGCCACCAGGGAAGCCCTGAGGTCATCCTTCTTGTGAGGTCTTTGTGGATGAGCACTGCTGCTTCTCACTCTTCTCAGGGATATAAATTTCACTGCTGCAGACTGAGAGTTGGTGGAAGCTTCCTCAGAGAAACCCAGGGGTTGTCACAGTTTCCTGGTGAAATGTGAGAACTGTTTGCTTTGGTGTCAGGTTGCAATCTTCTTGCCTTTCACTTCTCTTGCTCTTCCCACAGTGTGTGTGCTCTAATACCGCTATTAAATTGTTTGATTCCTGTGATACTTTCCAGTAGCATAATTTTCTTAACCAAACCAAGAGTGGTACATTTGTTGGTATCAGTATTAGGGTGCTGCCTTAACACTCTATGTGGCATTGGCTATGAGGCCATGCTGTGAACAGCAAAGATAGGAGGTTGGAAAAATGGTAACGCATATTATATAGTGGAGAAACATTTGATAAAACTGTTGCATATGATAACGGGAAAGAAAAATGTATCAAATGAACTCATGGCACTGGGTAAGGTGTCAAGATAGAACATTGCTGTCAAGAACTGCTTATAACAGCCACATTTGAGAAGGTGCCACAAGAAAGAGATGAGCTCAGAAAAGAGCTAGCTAGTTTTGCAAGCAGAATTGATAGAGATATAGAGAACCCAGAAATTCTGAAATATGCAAAGTTGAAAAATGGAAATTCTTTTAATCTCCAAGGAATAAAAGATAAAATAGAAAAATTCTTTGAATTAGAAAGGCTTACAAGACTCCATCTCAGTGCAATAACCACATTAAAGTGTGGCCACCATACCCTCTGTTAAGATTTTTGAGAAGTCTTTTTGGCAGGACAAAAAATGGTTCTAGAAATAAGACCAAGGGCATGGTCCTGTGAAAGCTAGATATGCCCAAAGTACCTGAAATTATGGAGAGATACATCTTTCAAAGAATATTCTTAGAGCTGACTGGAATTGAATACACTAAAACACACACACACACACACACACACACACACACACGACAAAATTTAGAGAGAGCTCTGCTGCTATACGTATCATTAGCCTAAAGGAGTCTGTGATTGTTCAAGATGTAAAAGGATTCTTGGGGGCTGTTTCTGGGATGACAGTATAAGCAGTTCCACAGACCCATTCAAGGAAAGCTGGTGGAAACTATTTTAAAATAACCACTTCAAGTTTCTGGAAATTGTCCATACAGTCAATGAAGAAACATTTATTCAAGAAAATGTACTGAAACTTGCTAAGAATAAGGGCAGTCTCTGATGTGTCAACCATTACATGTTTCCTCCCTCCCTCCCCTGCCAGTTCAGCTTGAAGTTCCACTCCAGCCAAGAATGTAGGACTCCCTCTCTCCTGAGCTCCCAGTCAAGGGAAACCATATCTCACTAGGAGGGGCATGATACCAGCATTTCTCATCTTCAACTTGAGTCGAAGAGGCTAAATTCTTGGTGAGTATGGCTGAGAAGTCTGGGGTTCCTTCACCTAGCCCCTACCCATGGGATGGAGGCTGTACCGCAAGTGAGGCAGCCCTCACCCCAGGATACTTGGAAGGGCAGAGATTCCACACCAGGATAGGTAAGCCAAGAAGACCAGAGGCTACCAGCTCACCAGTGCCCAGAGCAGTGGCTCAGAGAGTTTGCCCCAGGGAGGAGGAAGGCCAAAGGAAAGAGAGATCCAAAATTCTCCCTAAAAAAACCTGATTTTATTTGAAATGTAGAATAACGTTCATGGAAAAGAGGAGACCGGAGAGCTGTAGAGAGGTATTCCCAGGGCGGAAGACCAGAACCTAATCAAATAGTATATCCTATCTCTACAGTACAGAACTTGCAAAAATTGTCCCAAAGGATTTCAAAATGTCTTTGGACCAGCGTTTGCCGTATGCCTATCATTCTTCCGCTTTCTGAACGGCAGTGTTTATTGCAGTTATCCTATCCCTGTTCTGCTACTCTACGATGGATGTGCAAGGGCACGTAACTTGCTTTTTAGCTCATAGTCTCCGGATCAAGTAGAGCTGCGGCTGGACCTGATGAATATCGTGAGATTATGGACCTGATACAATGACTGGATCAGAGTTTGGAGTGTCTTGGTAGAGAGTGAGGATATTTTCCCTGCCGGATAAGAATGAATCATTTGTGCCCAAGAGGGAAGAGTCTGGTAGATGGCGTTTGTGGTTCATGATTCTTCTCTGCCTCCTTGTGTTTGCCATGATTTTTCCTTGGACAGAACACATCTTCTTTCTCAAATGATTTTTGGCTTGGTCATACGACCACCTTCACCGATGATATAACACATTTAATGTATGGCTTGTCCTACCTGAGGCTCTAAGTGCACTTGCACGGTTTGGCTAGCCCCGTTTCACTTCTGCCATCCACCATGAGAATAACGAGCCCTGATTATTCACTCAGCCCCAGAATGAGATAGATGTGGAATCAGTCTAAACCTAGAATCATTGCCTGAGTCATAGCCACCCCAATTCCTCTGTGGCCGCATGAATGAAAAAACATAAATACTTGTCATTTTAGCCACTACGATTTTGGGGGTGTTTCATAACATTACTGCAGCGCTGGTGGTAGTCATGGGGCTGGTAATAACCACATTCACGCAGGTCGTGGTCGAACTTGCTGCACACGCAGACCCTAACTATGACACCAAGAAGAAGTTGCTGACCAAGAGGTTGCTCTACTCTCTGCTTGGGTGTGTGAACCAAAGCTGGGGTGGCCGAGGACAAGCTGCTTCAGTACTGGCCAATGGAGCACGTGACTAGCAGGGCCAAAGGACTGTGCTTTCTGTGGGATAGGAAGTGCTACCTACGCAAGAAACTATGGAGGAATTTGCAAAAGGGGCATTTCCAGAATAAAGTTGTGAAATGGTATGGAAAAAAAAGTCTTTTATAAGCTGGAAATAATAATAATAAATTTTAAAAATTGATCCCAATAGGAGAAGGACTAAATTAATTTCTATATTCTCCACAGAAAATATTACAGGTATTCCCTGGCAGTCTAGTGGTTAGGGCTCCGCACTCTCACTGCTGAGGGCCTGGGTTCAATCCCTGGTTGGGGAACTAAGATCCCATAGACCATGGGTGCAGTCAAAAAGAAAAGAAAAGAAAAGAAAATATTACAAAATCATCACATGCAGAGATGTTCAAAGATTATGTAGCCTAAAGTGTAGAAAGAAGATATCCTAGGCGTGTATCAGACAGTTAACCAACAGTTAACCAATAATAAAGTATGCTGCTAATTTTGTAATATTTTGGTATTTGTCAGCTTTTAACATTTGTAGTTTGTTGTGATTTCCTTTTGCAATCAGAAAGTATTCTCTTTTGCACGTAATTTTTCTTTTCTTTTCTTTTCTTTTTTTTTTTGCGGTACGCGGGCCTCTCACTGTTGTGGCCTCTCCCGTTGCAGAGCACAGGCTCCGGACACGCAGGCTCAGCGGCCATGGCTCACGGGCCCAGCCGTTCCGCGGCATGTGGGATCTTCCCGGACCGGGGCACGAACCCGTGTCCCCTGCATTGGCAGGCGGACTCTCAACCACTGCGCCACCAGGGAAGCCCTGCTTTTCTTACTTTTCCTAAAGAGCGTCACAAAGTTATTCAAGGACATGAAGCCTGAAACTGAGGCAGCTCTAATTTAGTGATGAGGGGAGCGCCTAGAGTTGCTAGAGCTTGGTGAGGTGATGAGGGATGAAGCTGTCCCCACCGATGGCAGAGCAGCAGGATGCAGAGCTTCTGGGCTGTGGTCACATGGCCTGAGTCACGGAACAGGCCACACTTGAAGTTATTACTGGCACTGGAGTTTTCAAATTCTGAACCAATAGATTCCTTTTATTCTTTAAGCTAATGTGAACTTTTTTCCTTTTTTGTGATACAAAGTGTCCAAATGGAAACAACAGCACACAATGCATATGAAATGCAATTCTCTAAAGTACCATTTATTCTTTTCATTCCTTTTGAGTCTTGTTGGGTCGTATTTCAGACCCTCATTCCTTATCTAAATTATTTAAATAGTATTCTTGCTTCCAAAGCTCAGTTTCTTTCTTTTTTTTTAAATTAAATTTATTTATAATGACTTGGGTGAAAACGATCTACAGGAACAATTAAACCAGTAACTGGAAATACCATACCACGACTTGAAACCTCAGCTGTGTACCCTTGACCAAGACATAGCATTACAATCACCTTTTTTTTGTTGTTTTTTAATTATTTTTGGCTGTGTTGGGTCTTTGTTGCTGCATGTGGGCTTTCTCTAGTTGTGGTGAGCGGGGGCTACTCTTCATTGTGGTGCGTGGGCTTCTCATTGTGGTGGCTTCTCTTGTTGTGGAGCACAGGCTCTAGGTGTGTGGGCTTCAGTAGTTGTGGGGCATGGGCTCAGTAGTTGTTGCTCTCAGGCTCTAGAGCGCAGGCTCAGTAGTGGCAGTGCACGGGCTTATTTGCTCCGCGGCATGTGGGATCTTCCCGGATCAGGGTTCGAACCTGTGTCCCCTGAATCAGCAGGCAGATTCTTAACCACTGCGCCACCAAGGAAGTCCCCCTGGTGATTTTTCCAAAATGCCGTGCAAAAGGAAAAAGGAAGAAATAAAGACTGAAAATTCTATCAGTGAAAAGGCAGAAAACTCTCTATCTTTTTTCCTGCTGTATTTCTTGATTTGATAATGATCTTGATAATTTGAAAACTGCTTTTCTAGCTTCTTGTCATTCATTGTTATTCATTGATTTTACTAATGTTATTCATTGTTTTTCTTTTTTAAAACATTGGAATTTTGAAATTAGCTGGTTTCTACAATTAGTAAATGTTCACGAAATTACACTTGTCCTAAAATAAGGCATTTTGCCACAAATTAATTTATTCACACGTTACAGTGATTCCTTTGTGTGAGTTTCCAGGAGTTTACCTTTGCATCATGTCTAGCACTTGCCTTGAGGTTTTTTTTTTTAAATAAATTTGTTTATTTTATTTATTTATTTTTGGCTGCATTGGGTCTTCGTTGCTGCCCGTGGGCTTTCTCTAGTTGCTACTCTTCATTGCGGTGCGCGGGCTTCTCATTGTGGTGGTTTCTCTTGTTGCGGAGCACGTGCTCTAGGAGCGCGGGCTTTGGTAGTTGTGGCACGTGGGCTCTAGAGCGTAGGCTCAGTAGTTGTGGCACATGGGCTTAGTTTCTCCGTGGCATGTGAGATCTTCCCGGACCAGGGCTTGAACCCATGTCCCCTGCATTGGCAGGTGGATTCTCAACCACTGTGCCACCAGGGAAGCCCGCCTTGAGGTATTTTTTTGAGAGTAATTCTCCAAACAAGATTTGTAGATACGTGATTAATAGAAGTTTAAAAATATGTTTTTGCAAATTGCTTGCCTCCCCCTCCCTTTGCCAATTTGTCATCTATGCTAAGCGGATGTGGAGACAATTTAATGAATACAATTTACCACAGACTTTAGCAAAAAAATAAATTTGATTCTGGAGCACCACAAATGATAGAATCTTGGAAATGAAAAGAGCACCGAAAGGTCATCTGGTTTGTCTTTCTTCATTCAGACAGGTTTGCACTTCTCGTTAGAGCCGTGTGAGAATCTATCCTAATTCTGAAGACATCCTGGGAAGCAGATCTCACCAGCTCTCTCGTTATCGCTAATGTGAAACATCTATCACTTGTGGAAAATTCGTCTGAAGGACATCCAATTTCCTCATACTGGAGTTTATTCCTATTTCTTTTAAATGAGTCTTCAGTGATGACCACATAAAATTTCTGTTAAGCAACCACTTTAGGGAAATGAAATTGAAGGAGGCAGTGCATAGAAAGTTCTAGAACAGGGCATGGCACACAATAGGCTCTCCAAACATGTTTGCTGCCATGATAACAGTTATCATGATCATCACTGTAGAATGAGACATCAGGGTCTTTGTCTGTCTGGTGATAAAGGAGCATGAGGTAATTTTGGGCTTATCTGCTCTGCCTGGTGGTGGTTGACTTGGGTGTTCTATCCTGGCTCACTGGAAAGGAATGCATGATTAATTGTTGACATGGGGGAGGGCAGGGGGTTGGAAGGAATGGCTACATTGGTGCCAGCTGTTTGTCACCCACCCTGATGATGTCTGCAAGCTCTTTGGGGGCAGGGACCCCCTCTTATTAGTCTTGGGTCTCTGGTACTTAGCACAGTGCCTAGCACAGAAAGACACCATATGTATTGAACACTTAAATATTGACTATGATAAAAATCACTCAACAGAATATTTATGTTATCACATGGGTGATTCCTGTCTTCCAGTGTGGTGGTATAATTAAAAAAAGTTTTTTTTCCTTATACATAGTGCTGTTTCTCAGGTCAGGCCTCTTTCTTTCTTTTTTTTTTTTAACTTTTATTTTTTATTGGAGTATAGTTGATTTACAACATTGTATTAGTTTCAGGTGTACAGCAAAGTGATTCAGTTATACATATATCCATTCTTTTTCAGATTCTTCCCCCATATTTTTTAGCCCTCTTTCATCTCTCCCGTTTTTTTTTTTTTTTACTTTGGCCAGAGTGGTCATGGTGTCTCTGCTCTGAAGGTTATCTGTGAGTTATAGGATCAGAATTAAACCCTGTGTCTTGTTACAACCTTGAGCATTGTGATGGGTTCCGATATTTCAAACTTTGTGCCGATGCTTCCTGGCGTCTCGCTGGTTTCATCTGCATGTGAGGCATGACAAAATTCAGAGTCAGGTGAGGTGTCACAGCGTTTCAGCCAATGGACTCAGAGGCTTCCACATACAATTTGGCCCTGATTAGGGTTGTCGCCCACTTTGCAATTCGAGCTCTAAAGTTCTTTCCAGGGAGCTTTATAATCTTAGAAAACTTTCAGAGGAGGCATAAGGGTTGAGAAATGAAAACCCTGGAGCTGGAGAAGGGAACGTGCTCAGTTTTGGCCCCAGCGCTGTCTCTGCTATTCTGCAGCCGCCTGAGTCACACTGTTAAACCCATCTGTTTCCATGAGGTTGAACACGGGAAAAGATGGAGAAGGGGAAAAAAATCTTTTTTAGTTGGCTCAGAGTAGATGCCATGCTATTATGCCCCGTCCCACCTCCATCATTTTTGTGGCCCGAATCGTGCACTGCAGGATTTATTTTTCTAAGGCTGAGGGTGGAGCTTGAACAGGGTGCACTGGAGCAGAGAGAAGGGACCATAGCAAAGGGGTGAGAATTTAGCATTCAACGAGGTCAACAAGGGGAAGGAGATGAAGGCTGCTTCTCTTTCGGTTCTTGCGAGATAGATGGAATTCTAGGAATGGGTGTCTCTTCCCCTGACTACTCCTCATTATTTTCTCTTAGTCTTGTGTCTCCTGAACTTTCAGAAAAGTAGAGTTTGGGAAATGGAGTGTGGTGGATGAGATGGAGAAGCTTATGTGGGAGAAGATTTATATTTCCTTCCCTGGCTAGATGGCCCTTACCCTGGGGGCTGCCGACCGTCTGGGATGACCAGAGAAACCTATGGACCTTTTGATTGGAAGGACCGCTCCTGGGTGGCACAGGTAAGCCTGGAGGAGTGTGGGTACAGCAGGCTTTGGGGGAGCCCTGTTTCCTTATCCACAGCTTTGGACCTTGAACTTTAGCCCAGAGGGAAGGACTCTTGCAGATTGATTGGTGAACACGTTGCTTCTTGTCTAATTCTCAGAATCCAGCACTGAATTTCTCTATAGCACCAGCCCCAACCTCTTATGTCCATAAAAATGCATCTTTTATGTGCTTCTTCCTCTTTTTTTTTTTTTTTTTTTGCGGTACGGGGGTCTCTCACTGCTGTGGTCTCTTCCGTTGCGGAGCACAGGCTCCGGCCGCACAGGCTCCGCGGCCACGACTCACAGGCCCAGCCTCTCCGTGGCATGCGGGACCCTCCCGGACCGGGGCACAAACCCGCGTCCCCTGCATCGGCAGGCGGACTCTCAACCACTGCGCCACCAGGGAAGCCCTTCTTCCTCTTTTAAATGAAATGACAACCAGGATGGGGCCCTCTTGCTTTAGGAAGATGGTGGTGGTATCTGCGTTAGGGAGGGAGCAAATGGAGGAAAGTGTCATCGAGCCCAAGTCCAGCCGGTTCTCCTTGTCATTCCTTTCCCCTCTGTCTTCAGGGCAGGATTTAGGTGTACAGAGACCAGGTACTCTGTAGCCATAGCTGTGTTGGGTCACAAATATGCTGGCAACATTTTAATAATTTAACTCAGGCAAGCGTCCTTGGCATTAAGAGCAGGGAAATGTTGCTGTGGAGACTTGCAATTTCTCAGGAGGTATCATCCTTGAAACTTTTAGACTATTAAGGAAAGGTCTTTCAGGTAAAGACTGTAATGCATGTCCCCCACACTCTATTAACAAACAAAATGAGGACATTTTCTTCGATGGAGACGCAGTATTGCAAAACAGGAGCTGGCATTGGCCTAAATGGTCAGGCATCCAAACTCTGCAGCCGAGCCGCCTGGGCTCAAATCCCGGCTTTACTAGCTGTGTGACGGTCGGCAAGCTACTTAACTTCTCTGTGCCTCAATTTCTTCTTCTGTAAAATGGGGATGTTAATAGTACTAGTATTATGAGGATTAAATGAGTAGATATATGTGTAGGACTTGGCACCTGGTAAGTGCTATGCAAGAGATAATTAAATAAATAAGCCTCTCTCCTCATTATCTGTTCACCTCTTGCCTTGGAGAGCCTGACTCAACTGGCAGCCTTATCATTTGCCTCCCTGGTCAGGCAGGACTGGCTATATAATTTATGGAGTCTAACGACAAATGAAAATACTGGATTCTTCATTCAAAAATTATTCAGGATTTCAAGATGGTGACAGCAGGGCAATAGATTAAATGCAGGGTTCTTCTAAGTACCTGCACCTCTGTGTAACTGCATAGGTCACACAGCCATCCATGAAGCTGGCCCTGGGGTCAGGAGTTAAGACTTGATTTTTTCGACAAGGACTCTGCTGAATTGGTTTTAGGAATGGCAGTGGGGGACTATCTCAAAATTCTTTGATGATCTCACCCCAGAGTTTTGGTAAGGTGGTGCACATTGAATTTTTAAAAAAATAGAAACCGAGTGATGTATCTGTAGGCTGTCTAAAGGATTCATTTAAAAAGGAGAGTACGCAATGGCAATGGATCCAACTTTTTTTTTTTTCCCAGCCTTAGCAGTTTTATCCTACACTTTCTTGTCTCAATAGTCAGTAATGAGATGTCAAGAAACCATAGATTGTTGGGTGGCTTCATGCAGAGAACTGAAATGACACAGATGATTCATTTACACATTTATTGTCTATCTTGCTTACTCTACCAGACTGGAATGGAGAACAATGCCAGCAATTTTATAGACATTTTGACACAAAGTAAACAAGTATTTTGATGTGGAACAATTGTACAGACTACTACATGCATATAAGGATGCTGACTGATGCAGAAATATTGAATTGATCAGCAAAACTACTAATACAAAATCACACTTTCTTTTTATGGAGTTAAAATGCAGCAGACATGGGGACACGGATACAAACACCATTAAATGGGAGAGAAAGGCATTGTATTAATGGTGCCGACGGACCGCTGAACAAACACGAGTATGCTACATCGTACCCTCTTTACAAAACAGAAATCAAAACATTTTGTTTGCAAATAGAATGAAATAAAGTACGTTGAGGCAGATGAATGAGACTAGACAAGACTTACCACCTATGCATACATAAGCTCTGGCTTCTAGTGAGAGTTTATATTAAAAATATTTCAATATAGTGTAAGATGAAATGTTAATGCTATTATGTGTGTGGACTGGACAGGATAACCCAACTGAGAAATCTTCAAAAATAAAATACTGATTGTGCTTCTTTTCCCCTGTGGCATTCAGAGCATTCATAGATAGTATGAAAACCCTCTAAAACATTAAAGTTAATAAAAGAGAATGATGCTTCATGCAACAGTCCCTATAAATCTAATACCATATGTAACTTAGAAATATGAAATTGTATTATTTAACGTATACAGCAATTTTTAAGAACTATTATTTAGCTTTGAGTTTCTGACACTCAATATTCCTTAGGTTTTAAAAATAGTTTTGAGTGTTTTTAATCTGGGAGATTTTAGGGACTTAATAGAAACTATTAAAATCTCTACAACTTGAGAAAAAAAGAATCAGGTTGTTTATCAACCTGTTTTATAGGGAAATCACCCACGATTATTCCCAGCAAGGCTTTTTTTGCGGTACGCGGGCCTCTCACTGTTGTGGCCTCTCCCGTCGTGGAGCACGGGCTCCGGACACGCAGGCTCAACGGCCATGGCTCAGGGGCCCAGCCGCTCCGCGGCACGTGGGATCTTCCCAGACGGGGGTACGAACCCGCCTCCCCTGCATCAGCAGGTGGACTCTTAACCACTGCGCCACCAGGGAAGCCCTCCCAGCAAGGCTTTTTATGTGCATTAATTACTGATAGTTTTATAGTTTCACCATAAGTTTTCATAAAATTACTTTGTGAATATTCACAGAGTTGTCCTGAGTTTAACCAGAAGATAATTCTAACATTAAACATTGAATTAATGAGTTTGGGGAGTTAGACACATTAGTTTTTAATGATATATGACTCTAGTTAACCACAAAACCAGAAGATAGTTCAGGCTTCCCTCCTGATTCCAAACACACTCATGTCCACACGCACACACACATACACACACACACACACACACACGCTATAACCTTCCCCAAAGCCAATCAACTTTTCAAAACAATGTGCATTATAAACTTCAGTTTCCCCTATTTAACTCATCTGGAGATTTGCCTTTCTCTATTAGGTTTTCTTTTTTTCTTTCCCCTTCTCTCTCCCTTCATCCATCTCCTTACCACCTCTTCCTCCCTCTTAGACCCACTTCCCCCAAAAAACAGTCTTTGAAAGTCTATATATGTTAATTTTGTAGATATCCAACTTTAGCTTTTGAAGACAAAAATGAAAATAGTGTATACTTGACAATCGGACATCACTAAATGTGTCACTTCTGAGGAACGGGTATCCTTTGACTAGTGAAAAGAGCTAATGTCAGACGGGTCAGCCTTCACCACACTCTCCTCCTTTTATATTACACAAAATTGTGGTGAAAGAAACCACTTAAGGCAGGTCCACATTGGCAATGGGAAATAAATTAAGCACTTATCTGGAAAAATCAGCAGCTATTTTTCTTTAGTTTATTAACAGACAACACTTTTTAAAACTAAATTACTCGACATATTTAGACTATGTAGATATGATGTAGAGATTTTTATTATGAGCCTGGAAAGACAGTTAAAAAACACGACTTCAGTATTTACGGTAAAGAATGCACAGATCGAAACGATTCAAATAGTGAGCTGTTTTAACTAAAGGCGTTATTGCACTGCCTCAGAACTGTTTTTGGGCTAGATGTTGAGCAAGCAGTATACAGTTACTTTTGTACCATGGTTTACATACGTGATACCGTAACACAGTGTGCTGACATAATAAGATGAGACAATCACGCTGGTAGCTTTTAAAAGCATCAGACATGAACAGTCGACACTGAGTTTTTACATAAGCTACGTAGAGACAGGTAATAAATACATTTAGTGAGCTGGTTGGGCAGCATAATGCTTTATCTGAATACCATTTAATAAGCTTGGAACTTTATTTCTTGAGAAAACAGGTAGGAATACAGTATTCATTAAGCTATAACTAAATAGTAATGAGATCTAAACTGTCATGCAATTATGCTTCAGAACAGGAATTCTTTTTTTAAGCATCATAATACATTGACTGAAACTCCGAACTAAGTAATGTGTTATACTAAAGCTTTCATAAAATTACTAGGCAAAAAACCAAAAAGAAAACCAAAAACCAACCAACCAAGCAAACAAAACTTTGTGAAAACCAAAGTATTATTTTGAGTTTACCAATGATGAATACTGGATACTCTGAAGGTGAAATTTTAGCATATCTTGGAAATTCCTTTGCAGAGTCAGTGGAAGATTTATCCAAAGTAAGTCTGTCTTTAACGTTCGAGTTGGTTGCATCCCCTGGTTACACAGTGACCACCCTGATTTGGTTGGAGTAGTTACATTTAATCAGTGTAAGGACTAGGTGTGCTGCATTATATATAGTCCTTGGTCATCACCCGTAGGAAATAAGGGCTCTAGGTAAATTTTTGTGACTTGGCATTTTAAATAACTTGAAATAGAAAACGACGCTCCTCCTCTGTTACCTTTATTGGTCAATAAGATTTGAACATAAGAAAATAAATAAAACAGATGATGACGGTCCATACTCCAGATTCCAAAACCAAAATTTAATGAAGAATCTTTTAATACTGAAAGCTTTTGCTCTCATTTTAGAGTTTAATCTGGCAAACAGCCAATTACTGTAAACCTGGAACAAAATTCAGTTATGAATTACTTTGTGAAATATATCCTTAGGTCTACATGTATTTAAAGCAAAAAAAGTGGAGCAGTATGTTAATATTGACGTAATGACTAAGTATTTAATTTTGTGCTAATAAGGATGGTGTAAAGGCTCTTCAAATGTATAATATCTCTGAAGTCTTAGTAATTATAGGAAACTGATTTTCTCTAGAAGAAACTGACGTTTGTCTATTAAACATTAAAAATCTAAGGCTGTCAGGTAAAAACAGAAATTGCATCAGTGTTCAAAGCATGTTATTTATCCAAATAATTTGGACATTATCCAAATAATGTCAAGCTGTCTTTAAAGCCACATGGCATATATATATATATATATATATATATATAATGTATATATATATATATAATTTAGCAAATAAAATGCTGTCTATTTTAAGGTAACAGTGAGTAAAAACCTACATTTACACGCAGACACACATTTAAGATTTTGACGGTTTAGGAAGCCACAGAAGAATTTTAGAAGACTAAGTAATTAGCACAGAAATGTGAGTTGAATGCTGCTTTCTTTTGGAATATTTAAATCAAAATCCTCCTATTTGTCTGCAGGTACTGTGCTAGGTGCTTTACTATATACTACCTCATTTAATTTATAATAGTCTTTAAAAAGCTCATCTATAGTAAGGTGAGAAATACTAATTTCAAATGACCATCTAAAGATATTTTTACATAAAAAACTTAAAAAAATCTTAATCCAAATATGACTTATTTCTCATTGGATGCACAGTAAAGTACTATTTTTCATTATGGCCTTTGGTCCACCCCTAATAATCTTTTGTTAAAATTTTGTTTAAATCACCATTATGGTTTTGGCCAAGAACCATATAAAAACTAACACAGTAATATCAGTTTTCCCTGATCAAAATGTTTGTTACCATTGAAAATGATGAAAAGGGTAATATTGGTATTTTCCTTTTTGTATACTGCCCTGAAAACACACACTAATTGGTTACACACAAAATTTTAGTGAAAGTTTGCATTTAGAATATCTTGTGATAACTTAGTGAGTTGGGTACCACTTTTCTCATCAACCTAGTTATTTACCTTTGAAGTTCAAGAAATTAATAGAGACTTTAAAAATTATTGTTCTTTTGTTAACAGTAGGAGAAAACATCGTGTCATTGCTTTGTTGATCAAATCATATTATGACATGGTGCAGAGAGTTCCTTTGTCCTCAGGCTTCTCTAAGGTTTCTGATCTTGACTTTGGGCTCCAAGTTGCTATTGCTAATGGCTCATTTGATCCTGCCCTTGACGTGACACTGAAGTCCTGTATATCCAAGCAGATCCTAGGGAAGGACTGCTACTGGGTACTGCAGACAGGAGAGAAAGGAAGAATTTGGATGATACCATCTGAGATTTGATCAAAAGAATCTGTTTCCAAACCAGGAGGATGAAACTTGAAAAGAAGGTGGAAGGGAGTGAAAAGATCAAGTCACTTCCACAAATGGTTTCCACTCTGCACCCCAGGGCACAGAACATAATATTAGTAAATTGTCCAATAACTTTCCCCTTTAAGCCCATTCTCGCACTTACCCTCACTTCTTCAAACAAAACAAAGCAAGCAAGGTGGCACACAAGAAACAATATGAAACAGAAAAGCTTTCGGATTGAAAGCAAGGTGCTAAGAGCAGATGTAGTCATTATGCAGTTAAATGAAAGGTTATTAGAAATGCTTCAGTGTGCTAATGGTACCTTACATTTGCTTAATAAACCTTTTTTATACATTCACTGTTGAATTTTTAATGGTTTAATATTATACCTCTTTAAAATTGCATAAGTTTGAAACTTGGCTATTGTATGACAAATCCAGTGTTTTGTAAGTTGCAGGTTTTTCTTTCCTTTTTTTGTTTCTTTGGCTTTGAAAAAAATAGGAAAATTTTGCAAATTCTTTAGTGAGATTTTCATAGTATACACATATTTGTTAATTGTGGTGATAACATTTTGCTGGATAAGTAATTTGGGTAATATTAGAACAGATTACCTTCTGTGTATCTGTTTGTTTGTTTTTTTTTTTTTTTTTTACAAAAATCCTCCTAATTTCAATTAAACATTATGATGTGAGTATAATCTGCAGGTTAAAATCATAGCCTGACCCATATGCTGCAAAAGAATGTTAGGAGCATCTTGGTTTAAAGATGACAGAAGTGGCCATAATAGAATTTCTGGCCAGTACCCACAGATATGGTTTGGAAGTTTAGAAACCACCTGTTTTTATCACCAGGGTCAATTCAGGGATATTTTAGGTTCTACTTGTAATCTTCAAGGGGAATGGAGACTGTAGATTTGTCTTCACAGGTTTGTTTTTCTTAAAAAAAAGTCAGCACTTTGAGTTCTCTTTATCTCTTCACTACTGGCAGCAAGGTCAAAGTAGCATTTACTGCTGTGTATCCAGAGAGCAGCCTAGGACACTGCTAAATATTTAGCTAATCTGGTGATTTTGTTTTGATTTGGAGGCAGCGAGTAGGACTCTTGAAAGTGCTGTGCAGAGGGCAGCAACAATTTTATCAGATTTTGGAATAAGAAAAAGAAAACCAAGAAATGATCACTGAAAAAAAATATCTGTGACATAGTTATGATTTTGACTATATGCACGGGTAATAGAAGGTGGAAAACGGTAGAGAACTTTCTTTCAAATCCTCCTTACCACATCCTTTCTTGGCAAATAGAATTTCACTTTCTCTCAAACTGACCACTAGAGGGCACTCAACATAGAGACTAAGAAAGCAGGATGGCGGCCTCCTGACATCCTTCCAGAATCTGTGCTATTTACCTCTGTTGCCACTATTTTGTGTCTATCTCCCTGAGTCTTGATTTTGAAAGTCTGTATAGTTTGGTATTCAATCTGAAGTCTTTTTAGGTTGAAATGGAGCAAAAATACGTAAAAGAAACGCTATTCAGCTACATCCCTTGCCAGCATTACCCACAGTGGATGGGAGATAAACTATATTGCTCAGATTGGCATTAAGTTTTCCTCACCAGCAGGTAGTGATGGCTTCTCCCACAGCATACAGGCTAGGATTTTTAAAAAAATCAAACAGAACAGTTACGGGAGTATAAAACAATTATTTTCAACATCATTTTTGCCAGAGTCATATGTCCTTTGGCTGAAGTGGGCAATATCTATATTGAAAGAAATTGTCACTAGCTTTCAGACAGCTACTATAATTTTATGCATGGATGTTTAGAAAACTTATGCGGTGGTCATTCAGATTCTAGATTAAGGAATGAAAATAAATAACTTGAGTCTGAGAGAAAATAAAAGTGGATAATAGAAATTCTCAGGCAACAAACTCAAACATATTGCCATACTATTTCCAGCTCACCCTGTGGAACTGGATTTCACTTGGGAATATAATCTCTTTAAATATGAAATCTCTGCTAGACTGTAAAACTGAGGGAATGAACTGTGCGTAAATTAATTTCTGGCATAGGGTAGAAAATACATGTTTGTTGAATGAAATATTTTATCCCAGAAATATGGAAGTATCTGTTAGATAATAAGAAATCATTTCTTGAGGAGAGAGATTAAAGTTGAAAGTATGGTCTCAATTGCAAATTTCATGTTAATAAGTATTTAGTCTAAATTATATACAAGAATATATATATATTCTTTTATGTGTGTGTATATATATATATATATATATACATGTACCAAATATAAATTTCTCTGCTCAAAAACAGGTTTAGTTTACCGACATATTTCTTAGTCTTTCTTCCTTTGTTTTCGTGGTATTTGTATCTTTTGCTGGCCTTGGGTTGTCTTATTACTGAAGATAATCCCTCACCTTCCTTTATTTATATGTATATTTATAGGCTACAACCCTTTCAGACTTAATAAGGAAGAGATTATGCATTAATGGCAATGGTAAATAAGATTTATGAAATTAAATCAGGCTGTTTTAAGACATCAAGTAGAAGAAATGGTAATTGGAGCCACTAAAGAATAGCATTATATTCCAATGCGTGGTAACTTCAATAATATCGAATGTTCACCAAGTTTTTGGAATTGAGACCTTTCCTCTTTCTTATTAGGGCATGGGCCTTTGAATGTTTGCATTTTTTTTACTTAGATTTTGTAGAGTCTCCTTTTTCTTTTTTTAGTTCTGTTTGGGTGATGACAGTGGCAGTGGAAAAGTACTCAATATATTTTCAAATTCACATGGACCTAAGTGAATAAATTCCTTGAGTCAAGTTAAGCAACTTTTGATTACTGAATTTTACTTATTTACTAAAAAAAATTAAAAAAAATTTTTTTGGCCACACTGCACGGCATGCGGGATCTTAGTTCCCCAACAAGTGTAAGTGCAGAGTCTTAACCACTGGACAGCCAGGGAAGCCCCTAATTACCGAATTTTAAACATCTTTCATTTAGAAATTCAGAAGACTAAACAGAATAGTGATACATTGCTAACATGTTGCCTATAGTCAATAAGAAATAAGACAAAACATTAAAATGTTTTGGTTTTCACCCAATAACCATCAACACACTATTAAAATATAAAATTTGTTAGAGATTTTTTTAAACTGGCATCAAATTTTGCTCTAGTTATTGGTGATAGACTATTATTAGCTATTTTGAAAAGCAATATATCTACCTAAAAAATTATTTTTCAATTTATCAGATAATAAGGAAAGACAACCCATAACTTTACTCAGATTAACAATTTTTTATCTCAAATGTAAATCTAAACTGTGATTCAAAAATAATTATGTACCAGTCTTCCATTTATATCATCCATCTATTTCTTAGGAAAACAGTTCTTTGGAAAAGCATTTCACTTGTTCCTGTCATATGCTTCCCTGGTTTGATAATTGAATAATTTTTGCGTACTCAGAAGAGACACTTTCCAGTAACCCAAATGATCCTCCGCCTGGTTTTATTTATTTTTAAAATTTTTATTTATTATTAAAAATTTTTTTTTTCTCAGCCTGGTTTTAAATGGGCAAGGCAGTAATAAGCTCCAGGAGGCTGGGAGCTGTACGCTAACACCAAGCACGATGTCTTCTGTAGAATACAGGGGCGCTTACCTAGTATTTACTGAATGAATGAATAGTGAAATGCCAATCAAAATCTGTTAGACAGTATTTTTGAACTTTGAAGTATTAATAGCTCTGAAGTTCTTTTTTTTGTAGAAAATCAAGTGGCCTCCTTCAGCCCTCTGCCTAATGTATATTCATGTTACATCATGAGTAATAAATTCTTCTCTTTGACCCAGGAATGTGTACCTTATAACCAGAATCCCGAATGGGCAAACATATGTGCTAAAGATGGTCAATGTCATTTATCTCAAGTCATTAACATTTGGCATGATCCACTGCTGCTTTAAGAAAACTGCATGACGATAAATGCACCTCTGCTTTTATTTACGTAATTTTAAATATTAATAGAAAAAACCTCCTTAACTAAACATATTTTCCTGTTGTTTATTGGAATGCTGGACTTGAAGCCAGAGGATGTGGACGAGGTCTTGTTCTACTATTCACCAGTGACCAGTGTGAACTTGAACAAGATTCCTAACCTCGCTGGTCTTTTATTGATGAATAATACCTGATTCAGAAGGCTGAGTATTAAGCATGACCAAAAACTCTTAAATACTCTACATACATAAGGCTTTTTTTTTTTTTTTTCTATTCAAATTCCAAGAGAAAATAGTTGAATTGTTGACTTTCCTCATGTCTACGTGACAGTGAGACTGTTTTGACAAGAAATTAATGGGAACAGATGCTTGGCACTATTCTTGTTACCAAATCTAGTTCATATCAGGATAATGCTTGATCTAAATGCTTGCTTCAAACCTGCTGGCTGTGCCGGAGTGGAGAAATTTCTAGTGAAAATGTTTAGAGACTAATTAGGTGAACACTAGGCATTCAGGGTGTCACTCCTGTATTTGTGACCCAACTCAAGACATATATCCGTGCACCCATTTCTATCCTCTTGTGATCGATCTCAAGCTTTAAGCTAAAACAATCTTGTGGCAATTTACACCCGTTAGGATAGCCAGCAGAACTGAATTAACAGTGCCTGGGACTGTGTTATTTTGAGTTCATTCAAACAGTCTTTCCTTGTCGACATTTGTCGCTGGTCACTGAGCCAGGTGACAATGAGCAAGCTCTCCCAGCAGCAGAAACCTCCAGGCCCCTCAGGGAAACAGCCTATGTCCCCACCACTTAGGCAGTGCTTCTCAAACTGGGGATGTGTTTTCCAGAGGGTACGAAAGAGGTATTTGAAGTTAAAAGAGTATCCATTTTTCTAGTCAGTAAGTAAGAGAAAACATGATTTCTTTGATATTGAAACATATGTTACGAAGTAAAATGCAGCATTTTCATGACTTTTTTTTTTTTTTTTTGCGTTACGCGGGCCTCTCACTGTTGTGGCCTCTCCCGTTGCGGAGCACAGGCTCCAGACGCGCAGGCTCAGCGGCCATGGCTCACGGGCCCAGCCGCTCCGCGGCATGTGGGATCTTCCCGGACCGGGGCACGAACCCGCGTCCCCTGCATCGGCAGGCGGACTCTCAACCACTGCGCCACCAGGGAAGCCCCTTTCATGACTTTTTAATGGAAAACATAAGACTTTGCAAGAACTCTGTGCTTGGTCTATTCCCAGACCAGTTCAGGCAAATATGTTCATTCTCTGCATTAGGTGCAGTTCATTGAAAAGGTTAAGGAAGCACTGCACAAGTGCATTTGGGGAACCCTAGGTGCTTCCCTGTGAAACAACAAAGTCAAAGTTTTTTTCTTTTTGTGGTACACGGGCCTCTAACTGTTGTGGCCTCTCCCACTGCGGAGCACAGGCTCCGGACGCACAGGCTCAGCGGCCATGGCTCACGGGCCCAGCCGCTCCGCGGCATGTGGGATCTTCCCGGACCGGGGCACGAACCCGTGTCTCCTGCATCGGCAGGCGGACTCTCAACCACTGGGCCACCAGGGAAGACCCAAAGTTTTTTTTAGAGGAGATTTTATTTTATTTTTTCCTAGCTGAAGACTTTTGGCTCAGAGGGGCTGAGAAGAATTGAAGGTTAAACTTTCCATAGGAGGTTCTTGAAAATTCTTTAAAACTTAAGAAAAATATTAAAGGGGAAAAGCTTTTAGGGAGAAGGCCTTTGGGGAGAATGTCTAGAATTCCTTATCTAGGGAAGACTTCTAACATTAAGCATTCTGGAGCAGGATTGCCAGTGAAAGGCCTAATGGACGTAAGAAAGGTCGGCGTTAGTAAACTACCAGATAACTTTTAAAAACTTCAGATTCATCAGTACAGAGACATTACAAAATAACTGCTTCATGAGACTATGTAGAGAAAATAATTTTCATGACTTATTTGCTATTTGTCTAACAGCAGATATATCTGTTTACTTGAAAAATTATATATAGAAAATTCAGACACTCTAGATTTACAAAAACAGAGCAACATTTAGTTTCAGACACTGAGATAAGTATGAGTGATGTAAATATCAATGATTAATGACCATAAACTCTTAAAGGTTGTGCTCTGAAACAAACATAAAAACCATCAGGAAATTCTAATAAGCACAGTGAAAAAGAAATGTTTAAAATTATTTTTAGCAGTACGGCTGCTTGGATTTCAGCTAAGGTCAAAACTTGTTTTCTTATCTGAGACATAATGACCAGATTCTGTTAATAAAGACATGTTATTCTTTAAAGTCTTAAGTGAGGTTCTAAATATTTGGGTTGTCCTTTTTCTGGTGTTTTTTTTTTTTCTTTTAAAAATAGAATAAAATTTAGAATTTTTTTTCCTTAAACAAAAAGTTGTGCTTTAAATTGGGCCCAGAATTTTCCTATTTCTCGGAACTATACATCCACACCCACACACACGTACAAAATACATTACGTGGAGGCAAACTTGCACATTCCTGAGAGATCAAGGAATCATATTAATTTGCAGTCTTAAGGTACCTTAGAAATAATTTGTCTTGATTTTTATTGGGGTAAAACTGAAACTAAGAGAGGATTTCAAGGCTCATCCAGGATCACCCATCAGGTAGTTGCATATCGAGCTAGAGCCTTGATTTCCTGTGAGGCAAATTTGATCCAAATGACCTGGGTTTTACACAGTCTTCACTAACAGGACAGTCACTAGCCATATCCTAACGCCTCTGGATTTCACTGTTCTCAGTCGAAAATGCTGGAAGTATTGCTTTCAACTAGGATAATCCTCCATCTCTTGGGGGCGTTGGAAACACGGGGTGTTTCTAGATGCTGCAATCACTGGATGGTGCTACTGGTATTTGTGGCCTTCCCCAGGTGGCAGTGTTTTCTCCCCTCACTGGGAAATAATGGGTGACCCATTATCAGGCCAGGGTTCTTTTTTTTTTTTTTTTTTGGGCGCACCATGTGGCATGCGGGATCTTAGCTCCCCAACAGGGATGGAACCCTGTGTCCCCTGCAGTGGAAGCGTGGAGTCTTAACCACTGGACCGCCAGGGAAGCCCCAGGCCAGGGTTCTTTGTATGTTAACTCATTTCCAAACCCAACTCTATCTATGGGGTACAGGTGGGCGGGGTGGCAGTCTTACTTAAACAACGCTGCTTTTAGTTTGCCAAAAGTCACTTTTTGGAATTCCCATTTTGGCATGTCTACATTCTATCTTTAGATCTTTAGACAGAAAAGGTTATGTTGGATTCAAGTGGAAAATACAGTCGTCCTTAGATGGTCAACATACATTTTTTAAAAATTTTATTTATTTTATTGATTTTTGGCTGCGTTGGGTCTTTCTTGCTGCGCGCGGGCTTTCTCTAGTTGCGGGGAGCAGGGTCTACTCTTCGTTGCGGTGCGCGGGCTTCTCGTTGTGGTGGCTTCTCTTCTTGCAGAGCACGGGCTCTAGGCGCCCGGGCTCAGTAGTTGTGGTGCATGGGCTTTGTTGCTCTGCGGCATGTGGGATCTTCTGGGACCAGGGGTTGAACCCATGTTCCCCGTATTGGCAGACGGATCCTTAATCACTGTGCCACCAGGGAAGTCCCCTTCTTCTTCTTCTTCTTTTTTTTTTAAAGAACTGCTTTCCAAAAGTGGAAGGACATTAAAAAAAAGTTTAGTTGTATAAATCACCTTTTAAGTATGTTCAGGTTTTTAAAAAATGCATTTCTGTAATAGGTTGTGGCATGATACATACTTTTCCCCATGATATTAGTGATATATAATTGACTGGCAAAATTTCAAACTGCAATTCCAAGTTTTTGGATATCTGGTCATTACATCTTGCCTATTTCCATGATTTATAAATAAAACCACAAATGCCACAACTAAGCAGAAGCAAAAAAGAAAAATGTACCCTATGAGTTATATCACAAGTCAATAAAAATACTGTATTCCTTTAAACAGATGTACTTATAAGAGCTTTATAACCCAAAGCAAGATATGTGGGATGCTTTAAGAAAAGGTTGCAATTTTGCAACAAGAAGTCTGTACAGCTCCTCCAGGCAGTAGCTGTGAAGGAGGTGCCTGTGTCTCAGAAACTTCTTTCCATCTGTTCTTGACACTTTTGCATCCCAAGCCCCGTTATTTACAAAGTTACCCATTTCGCAAGCTCAAAGCACCTTGCCTGGCAATTACGAACTCATGCAATGACATTTCATCCTTTCATGTGCAAATTCTAAAATTCATTGTAACGGAAAAGCTCAAAGTCGAAACTCTGTCTACAATTTGAAATGAAAGGATCAAAAATGTCAGACATTGCAGAATACCGGGTTCGTAATAGAGCTCTCTTTATTTGTTCACTGTTCTTCAGTCATTTTTGTTTGTTTGTTACAAAATGCAGTCTTGATGCTTTATTTAAACAGTACTTAAACTAAACTGTTCATGCCATGCAAAAATAACATTTTATGCACTGTTTTGGGGAGAGGGGCTTCCCACTTTTTAGTTCACAGGCATTATTAACCGCATTTTTAAGAAACAAGTTTTTTGTTTGTTTGTTTTTGTTTTTATTATTGCCTTTGTAACTAGTCACATGCTGGTTTCACGTGTGGGACAGTAACCTGTGTCTCCTGGGTTGGAATGAATTTCTGGGGCAAACAAGTGGTTTTCCATCTTGCACCCTTCTTGACTGGTGTCCTTTTTAACTTCCGCCACAGCATGGTAAATGTCTTGCCTACAGTTGTGACTTGTGTCCTGTGGAGAGGAAGCGCCCACAGAGGCCTCTTCTCGTAAAGGGTCTCTTCCGTCACTAGGCTTATCTGCAAAGCAGTTCGGGTTGGAGTCCGCCTGCTTGTCCTGCCTCGTCGTCCCTTGGAGCTCTAAGAAATCATCGTCTTCGCCCGTGTCTATTTCCGTGAAGCTCCTCCTCTCTCTGGATGAGAAAGGAAAGAGTTTCTGCTTGGAAAACCGAGGCGTCAGCCCTTTGGAGGGTCCCTGACAATGTGCCGGAACCTCGGCGCCCAGCAAGGGTCTGTCTCCCTGGGAGGGGGTTTCTTCTAAGAGGATGGTGCTGATGAGCTGCGGGGCGGTGAGTGGGAAGTCCGCCGCGGTGACCGGCAGGGGCCTGGCCGTGCTGGGTGGCGTCTGCGGGGCCCCGCCTCTGTTGTCCTTGAAGTTCACCTTGAGCGATCCGGACTTGAGTGGGTTGCTGCCTTTCAGCGAGCTCCTCGGGCTCTCGGCGGCACTGTCCGACTGCGAGGGGCCGTGGGGCCCACCCTGGGACCCACTGGAGTCGAGGTTCACAGTTACGTCGATTGGAGCGTATTCTGGGCTGGCGTCCCTGGCCGCGGGCATCTTCTCTCGGGTTAGGGTGAGGAATGGGGGGGCCCTGGCTCTTTGGTGCTCTTCTATCCGGGCGAGGTCGGGTGGGAACTTCATCTGCAGGTGGCAAGCGGAGGGCGGCGGCAGGGGCGACCTCTCGGTCTCCGTGAAGTCGGTGGCGCAGCTCGTGAAGCTGTCGATGCTGGAGGTGCTCTTCATGTCCACGATGCCCTCGGCCTGCGCCACGGCCAGCTGCTCCTGCGGGCAGATCACCTCCTCCATCTCTATCTCTTCTTCGTACGCAGACGGCCTCTCGGGCTGCTGCTGGCGCTCGGGATTCGGGTGGGAGTGAGGCTGCGTCTTGGTGATCTCGTTGTACAGCATCTCCAGTTTCTGGGCGCTCAGATGCTGTGGGCTGGAGGAAGAAGTGTTGTTCAGCTGCTCGTGGGAGTCTTTTTGGCTGACCTCCTGGTACTTATTCTCGTAAGACTTGTTGGAGCTTGTCTCCGACAGAGCCTTCCGGGCCCACTTCCACCGGCTTGGAGAGAGGCGGTTATCCCCCGTGGAGTCTTTTGTATTGGCCGACTCTCCGGTCTTCTCCACAGCCACGTCTATCAGTTCCATACTGCGAGCAAAGGCATCTTTTAAGTTCATAGAAACGATGCTTCCATTCCTCTTGGCCCGCTCGAGAGCCTCTCTCCTTTTAATGGCCTTCTCCTGGCGTTTCTGCTCCTTGTAAAACTCAGAGAAGTTGTTCACGATGATTGGGATAGGAAGGGCAATCACCAGAACGCCTGCAATGCAGCAGAGGCCTCCCACGATCTTTCCTAATAATGTTTTCGGGTAGATGTCACCGTAGCCGACGGTGGTCATGGTGATGGTGGCCCACCAAAATGAGGCCGGGATGCTGGTGAACTTGGTAGCATCTTCGTCCTTCTCGGCAAAAAATACCAGGCTGGAGAATATCATTATCCCCATGGCCAAGAACAGTATCAACAAGCCCAGTTCGTTGTAACTCCGCCTGAGGGTGAAACCCAGGGACTGCAGGCCTGTCGAGTGTCTGGCGAGTTTCAGGATCCTGAGGATACGCATGATTCGGAAGATCTGGACCACGCGCCTCACGTTCTGGAACTGCAGCACGCTCTTGTTGGACTCCGTGAGGAAAATGGTGACGTAATACGGCAAGATGGCCAGCAAGTCGATAACGTTCAGTGGGCCCTTAAAGAACTTCCATTTATTTGGTGAGGACAGGAACCGTAAAAGGTACTCCATGGTAAACCAGGCGATACACACGGCCTCCACGTGGGCTAACTGGGGGTTGTCATTGGGCTGTCCAAATTCATCCATCTCCTGCAGCTCTGGTAGCGTGTTGAGAGACAGTGCAATGGTGGAGAGTACGATGAACAAGATGGACACGATAGCCAAGATCTGGAAAAGAAAAGAAAGTCAGGTCAGCAAGGCCTCTTAGTTGCTTAGGCAGCTAGGAGACATATGCGTTCACCATTCTTTAAAGGATATGTCTTGCTCAAAGGTATTCCAAGAAGGTGACTTTACAACCCCAAATTCTCCAACTAATACAAATACGTCCACTTTTTATGAGTTCATTTCACTTAGAAGCCTAACGTGTATAAAACAGATAACTAATGAGATAACTAATGCTCTGTGGTAACTTAAATGAGAAGGAAATCCAAGAAAGAGAGGATATACATATACGTACAGCTGATTCACTTTGCTGTACAGCAGACGATAACACAACATTGTAAAGCAACTCTACTCTCAGTAAAAATTAACAATAATAAAAAGAAGCCTAATGTAATATACTTTTTAATTCTAGGGTCTAAGCCATTTGAAAAAAATCCATTTTCCCCACTCCCCCCCCCTTGCCCATTGTTCTTAGGCACCTTTGGAAGAGTTTTCGGGGAATTGTCATCTCTCCTCTCTTAGTTATTTGTAATTTTTCTCTCTTAACCACCCAATTTATGTTTCCTTACATGAATTGCCATACATGGTATATTAGCTAGAAAAAATTCATGATTGCCAGAAGTTTTATTCTACAACTAAAAATGCGAATGCAGACCTATGCGTGGAGAGATAATATGGCCTCAGTACAACAATGTTTCCATAGAACACGTGCAATTTGTGTGGTAAGCACTGAAGTGAGGGAGCCCCCACCCTGGGCTATGTGGCCTCTGACCAGCCTCTGGTGGGAGAGGAGGGTTATGAGCTAACTTCATTCAGTTGAGAAAGGTTTCAGAACAAAGAACTTGAAGATTGTCCATGGTGATCTCGGTTCAGGGATCCCCGTGGGGCAGAGGCAGGGCTGCACCATATCAGATGTGGAAGGAGAGAGGAAGCGCTCAATAAGAAGTAAAAAAAGGATCAGTGACTGAATTTTGGAGTCAGTCATTCTGACCTCTGAGCTTGGCTTTATCGCTTACTGTGTGACTTTGGGCAAGTTACTTAACCTCTCTATGTCTCAGTTTACAGATCTGTCGAATGAAGACAACGATCGTAGTTATTTCATGGCTGTTGTGAAGATTACCCGGCACACAGACATCACTAAATAAATGAAAATTACTCATAGTGTTAGAGGCTGAAATGAACAGGACTTCAGTCTGGAAAGACGAAGACCAAGAACAGGTATGTGGGAAATCTGTAAAACCATGCAGGGTATAGACAGCTTAAGCAGGGGTTTCCTCACTGTAACCCAGTGTTCTAGATTGATAAGGCAAAGCATGAAGATGAAGGTTTGAGGGCAACAGAATAAAGCACTTCTTTGCTTAGTACAGATTGTGCGTCTGGAACACGTGATTCTTGGTGAAGTAGGAAACCTCTCTTACCTAGGTTAGGTCTGGCTTGGTTTCATCTGACCTTTGCCAATGACCTCAAGAGGTATCACTGTTATTATCTGTAGCTCTGAGAGAAGTATCCTGACACTGTTTAAGTTAGAAATTCAGCATTCAGTAGACAATGGTTAAACATCCTGAGGCCACACATCTCAGTAAACATGAGACTGTGAAAAAATTATCTATAACTGACATCAGGACTTCTGAACTTCTCTCCTCTTTATCCTTCTAAGTTTCTCTACTTCTGGGTTATTCTCTTTACCCTTGCTCTTTTCTCCTCTTATGCCTCATTTATACCTTTCATTGTTTTTTCTGCCTGTTTCTTCCAGCTCCCATCTTTCCTCTTAAATCACTTTAGAGTGAAAACCATAGTTTGTTCCAGAATGCACTGCAGAAATGAAGTGAAGATTTAAGTTTTCTTAACTTAAAGAACAGTACTGAGGGGCTTCCCTGGTGGCGCAGTGGTTGAGGGTCTGCCTGCTAATGCAGGGGACACGGGTTCAAGCCCTGGTCTGTGAGGATCCCACATGCCGCGGAGCAGCTGGGCCCGTGAGCCACAACTGCTGAGCCTGCGTGTCTGGGGCCTGTGCTCCGCAACAAGAGAGGCCGCGATAGTGAGAGGACCGCGCACCGCGATGAAGAGTGGCCCCTGCTTGCCACGGCTGGGGAAGTCCCTCGCACAGAAACGAAGACCCAACACAGCCAAAAATAAATAAAAAAAAAAAAAAAAAAAAAAGAACAGTACTGAATTACTAGTGTTTTATAATTTTTTCTTAAACAAAACTAAGTACTTTATACCTGAATATACTTCAGGAGTTCCTTTAAAAATGTGGATCAATGAATGACAGTAGAATAAAGGTTCTCTTCATCTACTCCGGAGACTGTGAAGGCTAAAGTTAGAAATCCCCTCAAGATGTTTTAGGTAAACCCATGGATAATGGATTCAGAGGGTTTATCAAGGACACGTTGGGAATGCTCACCTCAAAGCTTTACCCTCAGGGGCCAGTGGAAGGGGGACATTTACAATATTCTGTCACTTAAATATTCTTAGGAAGCATTGGTCAGATTCCGTTTACTCTTATGTTCTTACCATAAGGAACTAGGGTCCTCTGTATTTTCTAGACGGTCACACTGTTCCTGATATACCTTTGGGCATTTTAAGTACTGGGATTGCTGCCAGCATTCTTGTGCTGATAATCTATATTCTAGATTTTCCATATCTTCTTATCTGTTCACCTGCCTGTTTTGGATGCATTTTATTTAGGGCAAGAGCAAGAGAAAAGCAGAAATACAAATGAAACCATTCTACTATCTTCCAACCTTTTAGACAAAGAACAAAGCAGACGATCCAAGGTGGACCTTCAGGTTTTCCATGACTCCACAATCTGACCGAGATTGTAGGTCATTTTACTTTCGTATGTAACTTTGGGAAATAATGAACATTGTATAGTTCTGACTTAGTCTATGGTCTGGTTGATGGCAACTTAATGAATATGGCTACTTTTAACACCTGAAAATTTAGCATGGGCACAGCATGATTTGAAGGACATTCTTGAAGAAAAGGAATTACTCAAGAAAAAATATCCAATCACTCAAGCCCTTAGCAACCCCACATTCATGTTAAACTATAAGGTATTGCAGCGCATTATTTTCTGTCTCACGTTCAATCTTCAAAACCCATTTGCTATCAATGTAAAGGAATGGTTTATTTTAAATATCTTGTGAAACTTGGAATTCTCCAAGAAAGACAGCACCTTAGACAAATTATTCAATATATACCAAGGATGATGTGTGATGCAATAAGCCAAATGCAAGGTTATTGTTTTAGGGTAGAATTTTTTTTTAACACGATAAATAGAACAAATGTGAAATTTTGCTCTAAGCTACAGGATACATCTCTAAACATGGATATTTACTTTGGTACAGCAAACCCTTATGGCATTTACGTATTGCTTCATTTATTATAACCATGCACAAGTTAGGTTTTTAATCCTGTCACCCCTAATAACCAGCCTCCAGAGCTGGCTCTTTCGGCTCCAGCAAATAGACTTATGTTATCGCAAATGAAGTGGAAATTCCAAACAATTACCTGGGTGATATCCGTCAACCCCCTTGGAATTTGGATTACATCATTTCCAAGGTTCCTTTCACCTCTAACATATGGCGAGTCTCTTTCTCAACTAAAACATTGTGCTAATTCCATTCACGTCCGCAAACCAAACCAAGGACAAGTCACAGTTGAGCCCATCGTTTTGGTTGAATTGCCAACATATAATTTTGTTGCTTAAGAAAGAAAAGATTCAAATGCGAAGGCTTTGTAAAACATCGTACTCTGTATGTTCCAAGCATTTAGTTACTGGAAATAGACATTCTTTCTGGATAACACTTTTCTTCCCTTTTGCATTGCCTGGATAATGATTTAATTCTTCGCTTAGACACAGACTTTCAGAGGATCACACAGAAGTAAGAACAGGGCTCCTGGCACTGGCATTACTGGGTCCCAAAAGTTGGTTGCATCGATTTCTGTTTGTGAGAGAAGTAAGGCAGGTGGAAATTTGCCCCTATTTACCAACTTGTTGATTTTATATCTTTTGAAGATAGTGGGTGTTTTGTGGTGGAAAGAACACAGGACAAGGAATTAAAATACATGGCCTGATGAGACCTTCAAGATGGCGGAGGAGTAAGACGTGGAGATCACCTTCCTCCCCACAAATACATCAGAAATACATCTACACGTGGAACAACTCCTACAGAACAGCTACTGAATGCTGGCAGAAGACCTCAGACCTCCCAAAAGGCAAGAAACTCCCCACATACCTGGGTAGGGCAAAAGAAAAAAGAAAAAACAGAGACAAAAGAATAGGGACAGGACCTGCACCTCAAAACAAAAATAAACCAATAAACTGAAAACGTAGGCAGAACACTCTATGACATAAATCACAGCAAGATCCTTTTTGACCCACCTCCTAGAGAAATGGAAATAAAAACAAAAATAAACCAATGGGACCTAATGAAACTCAAAAGCTTTTGCACAGCAAAGGAAAACACAAACAAGACGAAAAGAGAACCCTCAGAATGGGAGAAAATATTTGCAAATGAAGTAACTGACAAAGGATTTAATCCCCCAAATTTACAAGCAGCTCATGCAGCTCAATTTCCAAAAAATAAACAACCCAATGCAAAAATGGGCAGATGACCTAAATAGACATTTCTCCAAAGAAGATATACAGATTGCCAACAAACACATGAAAGGATGCTCAACATCACTAATCATTAGAGAAATGCAAATCAAAACTACAACGAGGTATCACCTCACACTGGTCAGAATGGCCGTCATCAAAAAATCTACAAACAATAAATGCTGGAGAGGGTGTGGAGAAAAGGGAAGCTTTTTGCACTGTTGGTGGGAATGTAAATTGATACAGCCACTATGGAGAACAGTATGGAGGTTCCTTACAAAACTACAAATAGAACTACCATACGACCAAGCAATCCCACTACTGGGCATATACCCTGAGAAAACCATAATTCAAAAAGAGTCACGTACCACAATGTTCACTGCAGCTCTATTTACAATAGCCTGGAGATGGAAGCAACCTAAGTGTGCATCGACAGATGAATGGATAAAGAAGATGTGGCACATATATACAATGGAATATTTCTCAGCCATAAAAAGAAATGAAATTGAGTTATTTGTAGTGAGGTGGATGGACCTAGAGTCTGTCATACAGAGTGAAGTAAGTCAGAAAGAGTAAAACAAATACCATATGCTAACACATATATTTGGAATCTTAAAAAAAAAAAAGGTTCTGAAGAACCTAGGGGCAGGACAGGTATAAAGACGCAGATGTAGAGAATGGATTTGAGGACACAGGGAGGGGGAAGGGTAAGCTGGGACAAAGTGAGAGAGTGGCATGGACATATATGCACTACCAAATGTAAAATAGATAGCTAGTGGGAAGCAGCCGCATAGCACAGGGAGATCGGCTCGGTGCTTTGTGACCACCTAGAGGGGTGGGATAGGGAGGGTAGGAGGGAGACGCAAGAGGGAGGAGATATGGGGATATATGTATATGTATAGATGATTCACTTTGTTATACAGCAGAAACTAACACACCATTGTAAAGCAATTATACTCCAATAAAGATGTTAAAAAATAAATAAAACCCATGGCCCTACCTCCGTGGCCACGCGGACAAGCCAGTTTCCTCTGCAAACATCAGTGCTGTCATCTGCAAAATGAGGTGCCTTCCATTTGCCTCACCTGCCTGAGAGGCTTGTTAAGGACCAGACTAGGTCAAGCACATGAAGCATCTATAAAATGTAAAGTACTATACGTGCTGGAGTTGTGTCTGGAAAAAGCCTTTCGTCAGCGTTGGGAGGGAATAATGAACACAAACCGCTTCTCCCCCATTTAAATACAACTGGAGACCTATTTCGTGTTCATAGTTTAAAGACTTTCAAGCACATTGTTTCCCCTCGCCAGTGGTTTGCATGCCAAACCCAGATAACTGTAGCTTATCTGCCTTAGGACTGAACCATCTAGTTTGCCAATATTTAAGAACTGGACTGAGGTTGGCTGGGTGTGTGGGCGGAATGGGTGAGGTTGGTCAAAGGGTATGAACTTCCAACAATAAAATAAATTGAGTCCCGGGGATGTACAACAATGGGTTAATAGAGTAGAAGAGAGTAGATCTTAAAAGTCGTATCACAGGAAAAACATTTTGTTACTATGTGAAGTGATGGATGTTAACTAAACTCATTGTGGTAATCATTTCATAATATAGACAGATATCAAATCATTATGCTGTACCCCTAAAATTAAATCAATGTTATATGTCAATTATATCACAATTAACAAAGAAAGAGGTAGACTGAGGTCGCTTCGGGTGAATCGGACCTGCCTTGAGTCTTAAAATATGTAGAAAGTTTTCAAGCTTGGGCCTCCTGAGTGATAATCTGTTTTGTATTCACCAACCCTCAGTACTCCCCCAAAACACATGGGAACTTGGGTGCCTTGCACTGAGGTCAGTGCAGATACTTTCTCTCTCTCATCTCCCCCAAACTCTCCTTCCTTCTTTGACAAATCTGTGCTGAGAGGTGAAACTGAGTGAGTTATAAGCTCTTAACTATATAGCACTCCTGTGTTATCTTCTTAGTGGAATACAGTACATTAAAAAAAACAAAACCTGGTCAGCAATAGGAAACAACATGGGGAAACGTGATTATAAGAATTTTCAGGAGAGAATCAACTTATTTAAGTCGGCAGGAAGAAGGTCTGTGATGAGCATTATTAGAAACATGAAACTTCTTCTATTTTCAGGAAAAGGACAGAGCACAATGACAGTTCTGAGCCTGTAAGCCAAAGACCAAACCATTTGTTGAGGGAAGAAGTGAGAAGGAGGTAAAAATATCATGACTTTCATCTACCTATCTTCTATTTCTAGCTGTTTCCCAGAAGACTACTGGACTCAGCAAACCAGAAAATAAATCCTGTGATTTGCACCAAAGGAAGAATAATCTAGGACTGTTTGCAGTCCTAATATCTCCTATTCCTTGAAACCATGATGCTCTCCTCTAAGGCTGGGGGCCCTTGGTTGACGATCAGCCCTTTCTGCTCACAAATATCCCCTTGCCCTCCCAGGACGAATGAGATTCTGTGCTGAAGTTCTCTGATGATTTGCATATACAAGCATGAATCCCTTATGGGCTAGCACCACATGACTCATGCAAAGAATGAGCATCACTGAAAGGGTCAGTTGATTTTTAATTATTTTGGACCCATGGATAACAGGAGCCCAGAAATTCAATCCCCCACCCCCCATCTGTGGACTGCTGAATGAGGGGTTTCAAAAGACTGAGTCATCCACACACAAGCAGATGTCAGCTGGAAGCCTGTATGATGCTTTTCATTTGGGATGGGGTGGGATGTGAGAAGCAATCCAGTTCTGCATACTATCGAATTTTTCTTTTGGTTTTTATTCTCAGATCTGAAACCAATTTTTTGAGAGGAGAGTTTTTGGCTGTCTTATGACTAAAGATACTGTTGTAATATTTTCTTGGTATCTCCTGAAATAAGCTGCGTTTCACTATCCATGATACATTTCTTATTTTAAAAGATTAGATTTGGGGAAGCAAGTCATTAGGTAGAAGGCTGGTGAAGGGAACTTTAATCTCATTCATAGTAACTCTGCAAAGAAAGGAGCAACAGTGAGATAGAGACACCTTTAATCTTACACCCACTCCAGTGATTAGACAACCTCTTTGTAGGTAAATTGTTCTTACAAAGTCTTCAGGAGCCAGAGAGTAAAAATGAAGATGGGCCAAGCTTGGTGAAACACAGACATTACTGCCTCTATTGGCCCCTGAAGGGCAGGAACTATGGCTCTTTTCTTTAGACTGCTCAGCCTAACTCCAAGAATGCACACCATCAATGTTCAGACTCTTCCCTTTAGTGTGTGAATAACAGATTTTGGGGGAAGGACACAAGAAAGAGAATTAGTGGAGTATATCCTTTGAACAGGATTTCATTTAACTTGATACCTAGAATGTAAAAAAAAAAATCATAGAACAATCAAGTTAGATGAAATCTTGAAGTATGCCATGTCTTACTTTATAGATAAAGAAACAAAAGATTCAGGGATTCTACTGCACCTGGTGGGTGCAGGGGAGGCAATAGTAAGGGACTTAGAGTTGACAAGTCTGAGTTTGAATCCTGCTTCTGATTATTCTATTAGTTTTGAGGACTTGGGCACCACAATTAGCTTTTTTCTAGGGCTTATTATTCCCATATAGAAAATGTGGAAAATAAAGACTTGTTTTGCTTACCTATAGAGCATTGTTTTGAGGACTGTGCTGGCTAATTTTATGTGCCAATGTGGCTAGGCTGTGGTGCCCAGTTGTTGCATCCAACAGCAGTCTGGAACTTGTGAAGGTATTTTTTAGGTGTGATTAATGTTTAAATCAGTAGACTTTGAGTAAAGCAGATTATCCTCCATCACGTGGGTGGGCCTCGTCCAATCAGTTGAAGGGCTTAAGATGACGACAAGTTTTCCAAAGAAGAAGCAAGTCTGCCTCGAGACTGTCACACAGAAACCTTGCCTGAGTTTCCAGTCTGCCTGGCCTGCTCTGTGGAATTTTTTATTTTTTTTTTTAAGATTTGGGTTGTTTTTTTTAAAGCCATTGCTTTTATTTATTTATTTTTAAAATTTTAATTAATTAATTTATTTTTTTGGCTGCATTGGGTCTTCGTTGCTGCGCGCGGGCTTTCTCTAGTTGCGGCGAGCGGGGGCTACTCTCCCTTGCGGTGTGTGGGCTTCTCATTGCGGTGGCTTCTCTTGTTGAAGAGCACAGCCTCTAGGTGCGCGAGCTGAGTAGTTGTGGCTCGTGGGCTCTAGAGCGCAGGCTCAGTTATTATGGCGCATGGGCTTAGTTGCTCCACAGCATGTGGGATCCATGGATTCAGGGATTGAATCCGTGTCCCCTGCATTGGCAGTCAGATTCTTAACTACTGCGCCACCAGGGAAGTCCTGCTGTGTGGATTTTGAACTCAAGATTGAAACATCAACTCTTAACTTGAATTTTCAGCCTGCTGTCTTGCCCTGTGGATTTCAGACTTGCCAGTCCTCACAATTGTGTGAGGCCAGCTCCTTGATGTCTATCTGTCTGTCTATATATGTATATAAATACACACATACATATATAAATATATATGTATATATGCATTTACATATATAGGGTTGGCCAAAAAGTGTGTTCGGATTTTCTGTAAGATGTTATGGAAAAATCTGAGTATATATATATATATATATATTCTATTGGTTCTACTTCTCTGAAGAATTCTAATACGAGAACAAATAAGATAAAATACATGATAGCACTTTGCAAGCTGTAGAGTGCTAAAAAATGTTAATTATTTAAACTTATTTATTCATTTATCTATTTGGCCACGCCACATGGCATGCGGGATCTTAGTTCCCCTGCAAGGGCTCGAACCCGTGCCCCCTGCAGTGGGTGCGTAGTGTCTTAACCACTGGACTGCCAGGGAATTCCCCCCAAATGTTAATTGTTATAATTATTCGAGAACTTCCCAAATCATACATCTATTCCTGTTGAGCCGTAAGAAGTTCCTCATTCTTTGTGTGACTCCAGTGCCTAGATGGTGGTCCTTTTGACATCCTACAGAGAGAGCGTATTCATGTGCATGGCATAAGTTGGAGGGCCATAAGGAAAGACAGTTTTATTACTTGGCGCAAAATGAATCAAGAAGAATTCCCTAAGTTGGACTTTTCTTAACAGCTGCCAACCTCCTGAGATGCCGCATTTTCCACTTACCAGAGCTGAGTGAACTCAGGGAAGGTAAGCAAGTGGAAAATAAAGGTCAACAAATATTACTCTCGAAAACCACATAAGGGGTTTGTTAATTATGTGCCAGTGGGACTCATCCTCAATGTGGGTGGGGAATCAGTAAGTGATTCAAATTTTGAGACCCTTGTAAAGACCGTTACGCTTTCATGTGTTTTTCAGCCGGTTTCATCTTTCCATTCCTTTTTACTCATGCTTGGTGGTTGAACTGGCTTGAATTCCCCCTTCCAGCCAGGCTGGGACCCTCACTGCTTCCTGGGCATGTCATTCCTTTTCATCCTATCAGGCACTGCCTCCCCCATTGTCCTCTATCTGCCCCAATCCTGCCACTTCTCCAGGAAGCCCTCCCTTGCACTCCAGATGACACTGGCGTCTCTCCTCTGAATGCCTGAAGCCTCTATTTCTTGGGTTACCAAATGCACAGAAGGTGTCACGCACACTTCTTGCATTTACTCACGTGGTCTCCCTTTGCAGCCTTGCCTGTGCTCAGAGAGCTGCCTCCTTGCAAGATTGCCAGATTTAGGAAATAAAGATACAGGATGCCCAGTTAAGTCTGAATCAAATTTTTGTATGAGACAACAAAGTATTTGTTGTTTATAAGAAATTCACTAGGCATTCTGTATTTGATCTGGCAACCTTACCTCCTTGGAATGTTGATCCAGGGGGCAATCCTTGCTCCAGGCTGGCCCCATTGTCTTCTCTTCCTCTTGCAAATCTGAAGTTTGAACTGAGAGGCTTGGAGATTAGGAGTTGCTTGGATGGAGTCACATTAATAGCAGTGTCCCAGAAGAAGGAGTGACAGACAAAGCCCCTCAATTTCTGCCTTGGAACAGTTCCTTCCAATAAGTTGTCTCTCCCCCGCCCTGTATTAGCTTCAGTTGGCCAGAGTTTTGATCTGTTACACCCATAAAACCTTACAACCTTCTTAACTAATCATCTGACAGTTTCATAGGAGATAGTTTTGTTTCTCAAACAGGATTTTCGAATTATGGAAGGGAATGACTACCTATTTTCTATAGGTAGAAACAGAGCAGACACTTCGCAAATCTGTTTTAAATAAATGAATAACCATAAAAAGGGACTGGAGGAAAGGAGAATAGACCTTGAAGAAACCAAGTATTTTCTAATTACCCAAGAATAATAAGATAGGTTCCTAGTCATTTTCTCTTGCTTCATGGTCCAAAGTCAGCCAAAAAGCTTTAACCAGCAATAGACTTTTTTAACGACAGAAATTCATATTACAAATATCCCATTTTGTGATAACAGACCAACTTTACAACTTCAGCAAAATAATTATTTCCTAGTTTAAGCTCTGTAATTTTATTAATCCTTTCTGGTTTTTCATTATGTTGAGCAGATTGCTTTTAAAAAAATTTTTTTACCTTATTCTTTGAGAAGCCTGCTTTTGACTGCATAGTAGCTTTCAGCTTCACCTTCACAGAAGGGTACATTTTCTTAAAAAAAGTGTTGTATTCATTTTATATCACTTTTCTTTTTGCTGAGTATGACTTGGCGCCTCAGTTAATCCAACCAGTGAATAAAGTGATAGTTCTTTGGATAGATATGGGTGGATTCAGGTTTGTGCAATAAATGTTAAGCCACTGAGAAGAATCAATAGTGTAGGTTAACTATTAAAAAGTACATACATACAACTATACTTCAATAAAAAAGAATATGAAAAAGACACACACACACACACACACACACACACACACACACACAATCACTGTTCCATGTAACCACAAGTAAAGCATCAGAGGAAAGTCACCAAAAAACTTCATAAAAGCGTAAACTTACAAGTGTTGCATTTAATATTTATTTACAAGTATAATTTGTTAAAATACCGTGCCTATATAAACAAATATCTTACATGTGTGAAGACCTAAAACAAAATAAGAAAATGAAAAGAAGCTTCCCTCTCTCTTCTCCTTCTTACTCTCCTTCAATTTTCTAGTTCTTTGAAAAGATAATTCATGAAAACCTGAGGGAGAAAAAACAGATTTTGAACACAGAGTATTTTGAACAGTGGAGTATTTACAGCTCTATCATCCTTCTTTTTCCTATTGGAAAAATGTTTCCTTGCTCTCAGGACAATTCTAATCATAAATCTTCTTTTTGTGAGGGAGGCCTTAAAGGATGGGTAGAAGTTTCCACACAGAAAAGGGGTTAATGGGCACGACAGGCTGACCTCTCAGGATAAGGGAAGCTTCAAAGCCCAGACTATGTGGTTTGCTCAGAAAGTTCCAAGTAATTTTGTTTGACTGGGGTCCTCCATAGGAGTCCCTGGTGAGTTCAGGGCTGCTGCATATAAGGGTACAGGCTGTGCACTGGTCTGCTCCAGAGGGCACCAATAAAGAGATTAGAATGTGAACGATGCCTCTGTCATCTGTGCAGTAAACAACTTTCACAAGCTTGCGACAGCCCTGGTTTCTGGGACCCAAGGAGTCTGGTGTGACTGATGCAGGCGGAGGAACAGAGCTGAGCGGGGGTGGGGCGCTTCTGGGAAGTTAGGCAATGGACCAATCCTGAAGGCTGCTGGATGCATTAATGGACAGTTTGGTTGGTTTTCCTCAAAGTGCGGTCCCTGGACCAGAAGCATCAACATTATGTAGTAACTTGTGAGAAATGCAAATTCGCAGGCCTCATTCCATATGTATCGAATCAGAAGCTCTGGAGAGAGGCCCAGCTACCTGTGTTTTCACAAGCCCTCTAGGTCATTCTGATGCTTGCTAAAGCTTGAGGACACTGCTGTCAGGAGGAGAAGCCATAGACATTTTAAGCAAGGGAATGACACGTTCAGATGTGCATTTAGAAGAGCACAAACTAGGATGTGTGGGACAGATAGGGGTAGGGGTGCAAATGAAGACAAGAAGAGAAGTTTCCATTGCAAGGACAGTAGGAAAGGGCAAGAAGGGAAGAGATTATAAAAATATTCACAGTCGGCCCTCTGTATCCACGGGTCCTGCATCCCCAGATAGGGAGGGCCGGTTGTACTACACCATTTTATATAAGGGACTGGCGCATTCATGGATTTTGGTATCCGTGGGTGTCCTGGAACCAATCCCCCGCAGATGCCGAGGGACCACTCTATAAGCTGGAATTTCAACCTTACTTGCTGTGCAGTTGGGAACTCTAGGACTCTGCCATGTTTATGACTAAGTTTATCAGGGAGACTGAGTAGCCTTGACAGATCTCCATTATTATCTTACACAGGTAGAAACTCTGAGTGATCCTTGACTTAAATAAATCATAATTTGTCTTTGAAAATGATATTTCCTCATATTAAAGAATTCCAATAAGAACTTTAGTTTTTTTTTTTTTTTTGTGGTACGCGGGCCTCTCACTGTGTGGCCTCTCCCGTTGCGGAGCACAGGCTCCGGACACGCAGGCTCAGCGGCCATGGCTCACGGGCCCAGCCACTCTATGGCATGTGGGATCCTCCCGGACCGGGGCACGAACCCGTGTCCCCTGCATCGGCAGGCGGACTCCCAACCACTGCACCACCAGGGAAGCCCAGAACTTTAGGTTTTGAAATAGAAACAGACAAATTTTTCTCTTAAACACCAGTTTCTTGGTACATGAAAACATTATGAGACACACACTATATTATTTGCCAGAACTATTTTCTTTTATAAAATTTTACCCTAAGTGTACATTCTGAAATCACACAGGGCAAAAACTAGTTTAAGAACCCATTTACGGGGGCTTTCCTGGTGGCTCAGTGGTTAAGAATCCACCTGCCAATGCAGGGGACATGGGTTCGAGCCCTGGTCTGGGAAGATCCCACATGCTGCGGAGCAACTAAACCCGTGCGCCACAACTACCGAGCCTGTGCTCTAGAGCCCGTGAGCCACAACTACTGAGCCCACGTGCCACAACTACTGAGCCCGCATGCCTAGAGCCCATGCTCCGCAACAAGAGACGCCACCGCAATGAGAAGCCCTTCCACCACAATGAAGAGTAGCCCCCGCTCGCCGCAACTAGAGAAAGCCCATGCGCAGCAACAAAGACCCAATGCAGCCAAAAATAAAATAAATAAATTTATAAAAAACCATTCACTTTATTAAAAAAAAAGAAGCATGCTCATTTGTTGAATTATTTCTCACCCACTCCAACTTCCAATTTCTGCAAGGAAGTCTTCTACATTTACAGAATTAACGTGCCATTAAAAACTGGCTGTGTTCCTTGGACACCTAGTCGGCCTCATCAATCACCATTAACAGGGAACTGCAAGGATTTATTTCCACCATTAGCCCCATATCTAAAGACTGTCACAGCAGCTTCAAAGAAAGAAAACAACAAAAGCTGTAATGCCATCATTATTTTTCCTTTTAATGAATCTCTGCGGCAAACGTCTTCTAGAAAGTAGTTTTGGGGTCAACATCATTAAGACGACATTATGGAAAGCCAGAAAACAGAAGACTTACGAGGGTCATGCTGAAATGAAGCAGCTCTTCCAAGGGGAAGGTTAGATGGGAGCCAAATCCAGCTGTGACTGCAGAGAACTTGCGGGGTTCACCTGATACCTGCTCCTGGGGGCAGGCTGCTGTGCTGTCCCTGGGCCAGTGGGCAGCAGCAGCTCATGGACGCTTCTGTTGCATGGATGACAGGTGTTCTTCACGGCCTGAAGCCAAGCATCACAAACAAGGGCCTTGAATGGATTTCTGTTTGGCTTGTTTTGACAGCAACCATTGGAGACCCATGATTTAAATGGGCTCAAGCACATCTGTTCTTATTAGGGATTAAGGAGGTGTTTAATTGGGCAGAGAGGTCCTGCTGTTTATAGCTGTCGGATGTGGACATTTTCTACAATCACATAGACTCATTCTGTTATCTGTATAGAGTCCTTCCTGGGTTCTATCATGAAGGCTACTTCAGAGCTTATCAATCAAAATGTGGTCCACGAATCAGCAGCATCACCTTGGAGATTATTGGAGATGCAGAATCTCAGGCTCCATCCAAAAGGCCCACTGAATCAGAACTTATTTTCACAAGATTCCCAAGTGATTCATAAGCACATTTAAGTTTGAGAAGCTCTGACCTCAGACACAAATCCATACAATTAAATTAAAAAAAAATCAGCTTAGGAGGCTCTTCTGTAGATTTTTAACCAGTGGATCTCAGTTTTGCAAGCAGGGGTGTGTTGTTAGGCCTTGTGGGGATTTTCAGCACTGTTCAGAGATTCTAGGGTCGTGGATGTAGTTAGCTAGAAAAAAGCTTCACAGATGATGGGGAAGTGGTCTCTACTCCCACCCAGACCTCTTCACCCAGACTTCCTTGCTCTCCCAGTCACTACTTTAAACACTTTCACATACTTGGCAGTAGAAAGAATGCTGGGTGAAGACTCAGATCATGTGACCTTCCTCCTGGGTCTGCATTACAAAATTAACTGCACGACCCGAGTCAAGACATGGAGCCTTAATTTCTCCAAGTATAGACTGGGGCTAATCATGACAAGTTCATTTACATTACTAGGTTGTAGTGATGAGGAAATGACATAATGCACATGAAAGTGTTTTGGAAGTTATAAAGTTCTATAGAAATGCCAATATTTTTATGATCTAAGTGCATTTAAAAAAACATGGACTGGGCTTCCCTGGTGGCGCAGTGGTTGAGAGTCTGCCTGCCAATGCAGGGGACACGGGTTCGTGCCCCGGTCTGGGAAGATCCCACATGCCGCGGAGCGGCTGGGCCCGTGAGCCATGGCCGCTGAGCCTGCGCATCCGGAGCCTGTGCTCCACAACGGGAGAAGCCACAACAGTAAGAGGCCCACGTACCACCAAAAAAAAACAAACAAAAAAAAAACATGGACTGTAGAGTTTGGGGCAGAATTATTAACTAGTATATAATGTTAGAGGTAGAAGAACTCTATTCTTATAATTTCTTGTTTGAAGTTAGCACATTCCTTCCTATGAAATTGCCATTTAGCCCATGTCTGTAGATGTTGCTGACTGGTAAGTTTGATAGAGATAAATATCTAGTCCTTTGGAAAAGTCAGCATACCGGGTTGATAGTGTCCCCTGACAGTTCATGTATACCCAGGACCTCAGAATACGAGCTTATTTGGAAACAGTCTTTGCAAATGTAATTAGTTAAGATGGGGTCATATTCAACTACGGTGGACCCTCAATCCAATAGCTGGTGTCCTTAGAAGAAATCCAGAGAGACACACACAGAGGGAAGATGGCCATGTGACAACAGAGGCGGAGACTGAGTGGTGCAGCTATAAGGCAATGAATTCCAAGAACTGATAGCAGCCATCAAAAGCTAGGGAGAGGCAAGGAAGGATTCCTCTTTAGCGCCTTCAGACACCTTGATTTCAGACTTCTAGCCTCCAGAACTAGGAGAGAATAAACTTCTGTTGTTTTTGGTCACCCAGTTTGTGGTAGTTTGTTACAGAAGCCCTAGGAAATTAATACAATTTGGTTGTATTATTCAATGAAAGGGTCCGGTCTTTAATGAGAGGCAGAGTTGAGAACACTCGAGGAGCCATAACATAGATTCCCTTCAAAAGTGAATTTAATGTTATTTGCAAAGGAGAGGGAACGTCATAGGGGTTTGGAACCCTAGTCAGCAGGAAAAACAGTTCTTAAGTGGGAGAAACAAAGTTGTATTTACTTTTGGAAGTAAACAGCTACAATTTTTTAAGTAGATAATTGACACCTGTATTCTAAATAGCAGCCCAGTACCAGTTAGAACATGTGGGTCCAGAGCTGTAAAGGTCACTCGCCCCAGAGGGATGTAGGAAAAAGATAAATAAGGACACACTATAGGATACCGTATTAAAATGGTCAAGGTAGCAACAAGAAATTTCTCTGATGTGAAGAAATTAAAAAAACCCAATTTTAGATGGATGGTAACTAGAATTGTGCTGGTGATCATTTTTTTGGCGTATATAGGTGTTGAATTATAATGCTGTACATCTGAAACATATTAAAAAAAAAGAATGATAGGGATTATGTAATCACTAGCCACATTGCTCTTAGCACTAATTTATACTTTTCTTTTATGTAATATATTATGTATGTTTTATGTGTGTGTATATATATATATATATATATATATATATATATATATATAAAACTTATGTCCCTGCTCCAGTGTTATACGTCTCAAATTCTAGTAAAATATAAAACAATTGGGCCTCCCTGGTGGCGCAGTGGTTGAGAGTCCTCCTGCCGATGCAGGGGACACGGGTTCGTGCCCCGGTCCGGGAAGATCCCACGTGCCGCAGAGCGGCTGGGCCCGTGAGCCATGGCTGCTGGGCCTGCGCGTCCGCAGCCTGTGCTCCGCAGCAGGAGAGGCCACAACAGTGGGAGGCCTGTGAACCGCAAAAAAAAAAAATAATAAAATAAATATATATATATATATACACATATATATATATATAAAACAATTTTTTTGATGGTTTCTATAGGAGTCATGTACACTAAGACACTTTCCTTCTGTGATCATTAGCACCTGTGCTACCCAGGCTATGATAATTTAGAGAAAAAGCAGCCTTCTCAAAAAAACTCTTCAGATGCTGATTAAAATTCAGGGCGTAAAAAAAGACAGCATTTGTTGTTAGTTTTTGAAGAACTTTGCTATAAAGGAGATAAGAGAAATGGACCTGTAGCTATAAATGGAGGTGCAGCAATAGCAAAAAAGCCCATAAATAAATGTTATTAAAAAAATTTTAATTGGAGTATAGTTGCTTTACAATGTTGTGTTACTTTCCGCTGTACAGCACAGTGAATCAGTTATACATATACATATATCCACTCTCTTTTAGATTCTTTTCTCATATAGGTCATTACAGAGTACTGAGTAGAGTTCCCTGTGCAAAAAGCCCAATTTTAAACACTTCCTCTAGTGGTGGTTTATAAGTTAAAAGTGCTGGGGGATTCTCATGCTATTGTTTAGATAAACCACCGGTAAGTGTACTGTATATCCCTGTCTCTCTGTTATTCAAGCCCCTAGTAAGCAGATCCCACCAGATCAGGGTGGCAGCTACCTATGAACAGCTCCCTAGAACAGCATTTTTCAAACTGTGCGTCCTAACTCCTTGATGGGTCAGAAATTCTGATAGTCAGAATCAGCCGTAAAAAAAGTGAAATGGTGGGGACTTCCCTGGTGGTCCAGTGGTTAAGACTCCATGCTTCCACTGCAGGGGGCACGGGTTTGATCCCTGGTCGGGGAACTAAGATCCCTCATGCCGCATGGTGCGGCCACACACACACACACACACACACACGCACAAAGTGAAATAGAATAGGTGAGGATAGAACAGAAAATATCAGGAAGCGTAAGTAATGTTTTGTAAAATGTTGATTTGTGTGTGTGTGTGTGTGTGTGTGTGTGTGTGTGTGTGTGTGTGTACTGGGTCATAATTCCTACCCCCAAGTAATAACAATAATAATAGTTATTATTAAATTATAATTATTATTTTACTCTGATGATCCATATAAAGGTAACATGATCCTACTATTTCCTAGGCTGAGATGTGGATAATTTCTATCAGTGGGAGAGAAGGTAGGTTACCTTTCACAGTCCCCCCAAAAGGATAGACCTTTTAGTCCTTCAACATGCCTTTGACAACTTATATACCTATATATAGCTTCTGTGTTATTTTCATATTGACCCTTTCTTAGTCCTGACATTTAGATTTCTGACCTTTTATTTATTACTTTTTGCACTTCTGTTTCTATTTGGGTTTTGAATGGATTCAAGTGGTTTATTTTATGATATTTCTCAGCAAATATATTTAGCAAATCTTTGTTATAAGGTTTATAAGGTTAGAAATCTTTGTTATAAGGAAATGCCATAGATTGAATTATGCCTGGTCATTACTGCCAGTTTAGGACATTTTTTATTAACCTCTTCATTAAATAATTTGAGATTTAATAGAAGTTAACATTATTGATAGCCCATTGATTGATATCGGTTTCTAAATATCATGTGGGTTTTTCTTTTTTTTTTTTAACATCTTTATCGGGGTATAATTGCTTTACAATGGTGTGTTAGTTTCTGCTTTATAACAAAGTGAATCAGTCATACATAAACATATGTTCCCATATGTCTTCCCTCTTGCGTCTCCCTCCCTCCCACCCTCCCTATCCCACCCCTCCAGGTGGGTTTTTCAATTGTGTGATTTGTCTCAAAGTAAAAGACCCAATTTTTTTTTTTTTTTGCAGTACGCGGGCCTCTCACTGTTGTGACCTCTCCCGTTGCGGAGCACAGGCTCCGGACGCGCAGGCTCACGGGCCCAGCCGCTCCGTGGCATGTGGGATCTTCCTGGGCCGGGGCACGAACCCCTGCATCAGCAGACGTACTCTCAACCACTGCACCACCAGGGAAGCCCAAGACCCAATTTTTGATTAGGTAAATGTTTATTTATCACATGAGAGTTATATATGACTTACATAGTTAATTTTAAAGTAACTGATTCCATCATTTTAAACTACAGCCTTAGCTTATAGGTCACGTTTTGGACTCAAATCCCAGTTATGTCACTCAGCTATGAGGCATCTACTCTTCAGGTAATAGAGCTGATAAGGTCAGGATTAGAGCCTAAATATATTTAGCACCTAGTAGGTACTTATTTAATGGGGGCTAATATTATTACATCTGTTCCACAAATAGTTTTCACAGATGAAGATTTAGGTCTATAGTGATTCCTGGCCAGCAAGGCAAAATTCAACCACCAAGATATTTTGTCTACATATAAAAATACACTGACTATATTTAAATGATAAATGTTCAGATAAGTTTCATATAAAGCCTAAACATTCTCATGATTGAATTTCTTACTTTTTAGGTAGAAGTTTGTCAGTTGTTGACTTACACTTGGTCACCCTGTCACAGCCTTGCCTTATAAGGCCATGCCTTATTTCTTGTAGCCTGTAAAACATATACCAGATGGAAAGAGAGGTGGAAGGTCAGGTCTGAAGGCTACCACACGTCCCTTTCCTTCTAATGGCAGGAAGGAGCGTCTGTTCAGAAGTCTATGTTCTATGTGGTATACAACTATTTTGAATCAGGCCTAGTTTAAAAGCTACATCTTCTAAAACAAAATCTTCCTTCATCTCCATAGTGAAAATCACTTCTTCGGTTTTCAAAATGGGGTTTCTGGAGCCTTGGGGTTCTTTGGGTACACCTTAGGTGGCCCCTCCTGAAAGAAGACCACTTAGTGGACAGGGCTAGGGGAACCCCAACTGGACAACAAATCAGGTGGAGCTGTTCTCCCATGTAGTGCTGAAGATGCATAAATATGTGAAGAGGTGAACATTTTTCATAGAAGTACCTTAATTCTATGGTGGAACACATGCATACATACAGATACAAGCATTTCTATACATAAACAGCTGTATCTCTCCTTTGGAGACGATGCTAAATATTGCTAGCTGTGTTTGAGGATATGGGTGACCGAAAGCCCTTTCCACACTACTTACAAATAAAAGGCTATTTTATGTGTGGCCACAGCTGTTGTTTGCAGAGTTGATTATTGAGCACAGCTTTGTCTTTTAGGCTTCTAGGTCTCCTAATTGTCAGGCCAGGTTTGTACATGCCAAGAAACTAGTATTGGACCTCTCAAAACAGGCAGAGCATGACTAAACACATTATACTAAGATAGCACATCCAACTGCAATCTAATGAGCCCTGGCTGTCATCGGCCAGCTGTACTACATTAACTGGCCTCTAGGAGGCTGAAAGGTTTGGGCAGCAGGAGAGGTGGAATCATCAGCTTTCTCATAATATCAGAGTACTATTTGATGGTTTTGGATCATTTAGATAATATGATAAAATATACAAAATTCATTTTGTCACATTATTTACACATTGGTTTAGAATTCCTTAAAAAGCATTTTCGGAACTTCCCTGGTGGTGCAGTGGTTAAGCACGGGTTTGATCCCTGGTCCAGGAAGATCCCACAGGCCATGGAGTAACTAAGCCCGCGAGCCACAACTACTGAGCCTGCATGCCACAACTACTGAAGCCGGCACGCCTAGAGCCCGTGCTCCGCAACAAGAGAAGCCACCGCAATGAGAAGCCTGCGCACCGCAACGAAGAGTAGCCCCCGTTTGATGCAACTAGAGAAAGCCTGCGTGCAGCAACGAAGACCCAACGCAACCAAAAATAAAAAATATTTAACAAAATAAAAAGCATTTTCTAGGATTTTGTCCAGGTCTATATAGTCAACCCAAAGAATGCCCACTGAATATGTGTGTCATTCTCATCAAATTTTTATTTACGCAAATACAAATCCAACAAATGCCATCTGTGGCCCTTAGAGTTTCTAAGTCTTATTTCCTAAGGCATTAAGCGGAAGAAAACAAATTCTAAGCCTTTTGTATAAATAAAAGAGTTAACACAGTGATCATAATAAGAAAAACTCCATGGTGTCATTCTCACAGCCGCGTCCTCTCATTGCATAAATAGTGTTTGCTTCTGAAAGTCTAGGCAGAAACAAAGCACAGGCAGACGATGACCTAGCACTGCTGCAAGAGGCACAACTTGTATGCTGCTTGGTCTTTTTGCTTTAAAGTTTTCATCCTAATGATATGGTTGGAAGATTGTCAGGTACCACATATTTGGCAGATACACAGAGAACATCAAAATTCACAGTAGAAATAGACTGAAAAGAACTAATTTGCTCTCTGCAAAATCATAACCAGGTAGGTTGAAAATGAAAATGTAATTGCTCAACTGCATAGTGGCATCCAGGCCAGCCTGGGAGACGTTGTGGGCGAGTTATATTTATCCTGGTTACTCTTCAGTCTGCTTCCCCTTCTCCCCTCTGCACCTTTCATGCTGGTGCCTTCCCCTCCCTTTCCTAGCAAGGCCAAGTTCTCAGCCTCTTTGGGGCTGCTCAGGGCTCTCCAACATAGCACATGCTACTGCTGCCCGTTCCTTGCCCTGTCGTTTTCATTCTCCATGGAAACATCTGTCTACCTGTCTTTACCTCTGACTCCTGTTCTACCAACCTGAAATCACCATGAGAGTCGGATTATATCCTGACCCAAATGAATATATCAGCAGAATCTCAGGCAATGGAGATATTTTTGATTTCTGGAAACTTTTAAATTATACCACAAAACATTCACCTATTATGCCTAATTATAAGGCTGATATTACTGGAGGAATACGTTTTGGTACAAGGAACCGTCATTCTTTTAAAAATTTACTGCTTAAATAAACGGTATATCTTTTTTCTCGCCTAATCTCAACCCCATTGGCAGAATAAAAAGTCTTATTAAAAATAATTAATTAATTAATTTTTGGCTGCATTGGGTCTTCGTTGCTGCCTGCAGGCTTTCTCTAGTTGCAGCGAGCGGGGCTACTCTTCGTTGCCGTGCGCGGGCTTCTCATTGCGGTGGCTTCTCTTGTTGCGGAGCACGGGCTCTAGGCACGCGGGCTTCTGTAGCTGTGGTGCATGGGCTTAGTTGCTTCGCAGCATGTGGGATCTTCCCAGACCACGACTCCAACCCGTGTCCCCTGCACTGGCAGGCGGATTCTTAACCACTGTGCCACCAGGGAAGTCCCCAGGATAAAAATTATGCTTGAACTAAAATCTAAATATGTGGCATATCATTGCCAGTTAAGGACATTTTAAATAGATTTGATTTATTGACTAGGTCTCAGACCTTTAACTTTGGAATTTACTCTTTATTTTCAATAAAATGACCATATGCTCATTTGAGGACAGTATAAATAAATTCCCTCTAATTTATACTGTCTGTTTTATGGCTTTTTTTTTTATTGTGAACATTATAATAAGGGTGATGTTTCACGTATTGACGACTTTTAGCCAACTGATTGTAGTATACACTCCCCCTCATTCCACTGAAAGTATATTTGGTGCTAAATTCAACCCTTTGATTCTTGCTTTCTCTTAGCTGCAGATGGGGTGTATTGCATTTTGATTTATTCACTCTCTAAACAGTTAAATCATTCCTCAACTTTAGTACTCATCGAAAAATTCTCACAAGAAAATGTTTTCCCTCTTAACTTAATGATTTACTGTCCTTTATGTCTAGAAACTTCCTTTATAACCAAGAGTGTTTTATATTAAACTAACCTACAAAAGCACACAGGAGTAAAGATGATTTCAAATTAACCCTTAATATTAAACAAATTAGTATAATTTCTTTGTATAGGGTTTCAGGGGGTTCACAGAATCTCATGGATGCTCTCCATGGATCTCCTGATTCAGAAATCATTTCATGAGACCAGTTTCCAACCTCCTAGGCGATATTTCCACCTACATATCCATCGGTCCCTTTAGCCTTACAGATAGTTGGAAAAGGAAACTCAGATGTCACCCTCTGTCCCACCTTCCTGCAGCAAATCCCTCTTGATTTTTCTGTTTCTGTTAGTGCTGCCTTTATTTCATTTTTCTAACCTGGAATTAAAGTACCTCCCCCAGCTCTAATATTCTATGTATAGATCTATGTTTATGTATAACTCTTCTCCCCAAAGCTCTACATCCAAGTCCCTAAATTCTATTCATTCATCCTTTAACATCCTTTTTTCCCCATCTATCTCTTCTCCCCCGCAACCCTCTGTTAATTCAACCCTTCAACTTTTTGTTCCTAAACAACTGCATTAACCTTCTAATTGTTTCAATTACCTCCTGTCTTGCCCATTTTCTTTCTGGGGGTGAAATAGATGTGGGGGAAGAGGGAGTTCAAGGAGTGGAGCATGCTTTTGTTGCCATTATCTGTTTCACTCTTCCAGTGGCTTCCCCCTACTGTCTCAGAGATTTGTCATTTGTCTCATCTCTCCTTCTGGATTACAACTCTTCAAGGGTCAGGACAGATCTGACTGAGATCTGTTTTCTTTAGAGCTCCAAACACAATGCTTACACTTTGGTGCTTAATAAATAAAATTTAATTGGTAGTATTCATAAATTTATTTTAATATTCAGTGTTACATCTCAATAGTTGGCTATATTCTCAATGCCAGTGTGCATGTCTCTCCTGAACTTGTTTTAAATTTTCTCATCCAACCCCATAGATGAAGCTATCCTGTTTAGATCACTGGATGCCTTGATCACTTTTGTATCATTCAATTGCACTTTCAGGAAGGCACATTCTCTTACTTTGACTCCACATTCCACATCAAAACTAAAACCAAACAAAAGAAACTATTGCATCCCAACAACCCAACTAAGAATGATTTCTTCTAAAGCCATCAAGACTTTTCAATTATACATGGTTATGGCTAGGGAGTTTAGAAAGTTTAATCAGAATCCTAAGTGTTTTAACTAACGAAACCAAAGCCAAAGGGTGATATTGCCATCTCCCTACAAAGTGTTCTCCTCTCCTAAATGTCATTTTCTATCATCTGTTTTTTCCCCATTTCTCCTTTCTGAACTCTTTCTCCTAGAAAAAACTTAGAAAAGTCCACTTTTCAATGTACAATTCCAACCTCAACCAACTGACGTGGTATGGGAGAGAATTCAAATGATTACACATTCATGACATTTTTGATGGGAGAATGTCATCTCTGGGGAATCAAAGTAACATCTGAGTGACCCAGAAACGACAAGAATATCTGATCTGATCAGACCAGGTCTGATTCCTGGGAGCTGCAGACTGGATGGAAAGCACCTGTCTAGATGCCTCAAGGCATCTTGGCTCCTGGCTTCTGAGAAGGGAATGCTTTGTGGGAGGAGCCTCTCTCTCACCTCTCCTTGGAATGCAAGTGTTCAGTTAAGGTCTTCTGACTTGAAATGAGAGTAATGAAGGGCCCCGGGGACTTTGCACCCAGACTGGTGTTTGCCTCAGAGCTGATTGAGGCAAGATCCTAAGATATATCTATAGCTTGGTATTCCTATAAGGGAGAGTGGAGATCCTGTACTTGAGTTGTTATATAAATAGTTGGAGACATCTGATTTTTTTCCTTTAAAAATATAATATCCTGTCCATATCCAATCTGTTTCAAATAATGGTGAGAATCAGTCATTCTTAAAGTAACTGATAGAAATCTGTGAAGTGAGGCTCGTTCTCACCAGTAGGTGTCTCTGTTCCATCATGCTCGCTCCCAAACTCACCTAGCTTTCTCCTGGAAATACAGATGTTACATAAAAAGTATCTTTGCTTTAGAAATCGTATACTTTAAAGAGAAGAAGTACCACACTTTGGTACTTAAATTAGCTTTGCTGCTAAGCTTTATCTCACTTGAATCAGTGGTGCATTTCTGAGCAAAAAAGCAATAACTAAGTTTCTAGGTACGTGAGACTGCTCAAAAGGTCAGACTCTTTCTCCTAAACATTTATTCCCTTGCCTATAAAATGAAACCTGGGCTTGAGCATCCTCTGGAGTTATCTCAGGTGTTAATTATTGAGAGATGGGCAACATGACACTTAAGTATGTAGCCTCTGGCTACTATCTGGGTCCAACTGCTGGCTGTGCTTCTTATTACTGGATTGATCTTCCTTGAGCTGCTTATTCATTTTGTGCTTCAGTTTCCTCACATATAAAAAGGGGGTAATGATAACATTAGCACCACATGACAAAGCTGTTATAAAGAATAAATACCATATCTAAAGTGGGTAGAACACTGCCTGGCATGTGATAGGTTGTATAAATATCTTTTACATATACAGGATATATGTATCTTTTATAGATACAGGATATGAAAAAAATATAAAAATAAACATACGCAGGATATGAAAAGTGAAAAATAAAAATAAATTTATATGAAAAATAAAAGCTAGTTCCCACTTTGAACTGAGTTAATAAGTAAGGTCACTGTAGGGCATGTGTCCACCTCCTTTGTGACTTGTCTCTCAAAGCCTATGGATGTTGGAGCGATGAAACTCTAATTATAGTGGAGGTTTTCCCTCAATTTAGTTGTTTGGATCACCTCATGTATTTTCATACAAGAGGAGAGCCACAAACCATCTCCCATCCACCACAACCCACGACGATCCTTTCCATGTGAAGTTGGGTTTCATGCCTTGAGTTGTTACAAACACAACATGAAAAGTGGGGAAAGTGAGATAAATTAAGGGACTAAATCAATGGGAAAATGACCCACCATGAAGACGCACAAAAATTCTGATGAACTAGCCCACCAACTATCCTGATTTTCCAGGCAAGCTTTGATGGGGACATAAATTAAATGGAGGGAGATGTTTAAAAGTGACAACTGAGCATTTATATGCATCAGCTCATATCAGTGTCTCAAACATATTTCAAAGTAGGTGCAATTATCATCCTTAGTTTACAGAAGGGAAAAGGAAAGACCAAGTGGTTAAGGGCCAAGCACAGTGCTAAACAGTTGACATATGTTAATTCGTGTCATCCTCCCTACTACGCTGCCAGCTGATTCTGTTGTCCTTATTATGCAAAGTGGGAAATGGAGGCACAGAGAGATTAAGCAGAACGCCCATAGCTGGTAAGTGGCAGAAGCAGGATTTGAATCTAGCCAGTCTGGCTCCAGAGACTGTCCTGGTAAAGAAGGCATTAGTGCAGTGGTTTGCAAACTTGAGATTGTACAGTAGGAATCACCTGCTGCAAGTCACGCCATTGAGGTGATGCTGAAAATTGGAGATGACGAAAACCCTGGCTAAGAAGCAGCGCTGCCTAATGAGAAGGGGTCTGGCTCTGGTTCCATCAGTGATGTTTATCTAAAAACGAATCCTTTGGTGCCTCAGTTCCCTTGGCTGTTAAATGCTATTTCCAGGTGAAAGGCTTTGAATGGTGTGTGCCTGTGTATGACTGTGTGTGTGTCTGTGAGTGTGTGCTGGTGTGTGTGTACATGTGTTTGGAGGAAATAAAGCTTGTTTGGTTCGAGGCTAAAGGTCCTAATACAGATCCCGTACAATGTCCACACAAGGATAAGCACATCCCGAATCTGTACGTTCTCTCTGTTAGTGTTGCTGGGAAGGCAAGGCCGGTCTTAGAAGACCCTGAAGCGGAGCCTAAAGATGTAGGCTCTTGTCAGAGCGTCTGCTCAACAGAGACCTCCTAATGCTCTCAATGGGAAAATGAATTCTCCATGTGAATACGCATGCACTGCAGAAAATTGCTACTGATGCTGTAGAGATTTTAATTCCTTTTCAAAAGAGCCTTGAGAACAGAATAAACACATTATGCTTGGATGGTGTATTCAAGAAGGCTGCTCTATAGGAAGAGACTTTAGAATGATTCTTTTTCCTTTCCTTTGCCAGTGGCTGTCAATGCACGATAAAAAGCTAGAATGGGACGTCCACATCCGGGCCCTGAAGGTCTTTTTGTAACACACTGAACCAGTGCACTGAGGCAAAAGCATTTCTACAGTCAGAAAACATTTTTAACTTTCTCTTATGCCCCTGCCCTGTGCTGTTTTTTTTTTTTTCTTTTCCCAAAAAGTGTTTGCATAGTGAAGAGTGATCCATATCTAGCGACTTCTCTCAATCTGCCTTAATCTTGCTTGTCTCCGCCCTTCTCCTGAAACTGCTGTCTCAGGGGTCAGTGATCCTACTTGTCTCAGAATTCCATGTCACTTTACAGCCCTTACCTTTCTTGACCCACTGGTAGGATTTTAGTCTACGGACCCTCTTCCTCTGGGTACCTCTTCCCTTGGCTTCCATGATGTTCTGGCGCGCTCTGCATTTTCCTCTTACCCACCTGGCTACTTCCCAATCTCCGCTGTGTATGTCCTTTACATATCCTTTCAATGCTGATGGTCTTTCATACACTCTTCTTTCCCTTTATCATTTCTTCCAGTGGTTCCCAATACCATCTATACACTGGTGGTGCTCAAATCTACATTTCCATCCTGGTACACTACCACCACCAGCAAGGATTTATTGAGGCTAAGTGCTACCACCCACCACTAAGGATACATTGAGGCTAAGCATTATCTCATTTCTTTCTCTGTCCTTTGAAGTAGGTAATATCACGATCCCAGTTTGTGATGAAGAAATAGGTTTAGTAATGCAATGTCCAAGCGCACACAGCTCATAAGGGACTTGAACCAAGGTCTCCTCTGACTCAAAAGCCCAGGTTGCTGTGAAATATGCCAACATGGGAACGACGATCAGTCAGAGCAGCACAAAGACTGTGGAAATTTCTGTGCTTAGTTCCAGATCTGTTGACCCAACGAACCACTGAGGACTTCCCCCGGCTTGTCCCATGGGTACATTTTACCAACATACCTCAGACCGAATTCACCATCTCTCCTCTGTCGCCTAAATATTCCTCCTCTGCGCTCTCTGCGCAGTGAAAGGCCCCACTGTCCCACAGTGATGCCAGCATTCTGGACACCTCCTCTCTCCTTCCCTCTTCACCGATCAGTCCTGTAGCCTGACAAATCAACCTCTGAAATATTTCTCACACCTATTCGTCACTCTCCATCCCTTCCGCTGCTCCCCGAGTGCAGGCCACCATCATCTGGCCCAGATGAACGCCTCAGCCTTGGAACCGTCTTTTCTCCCCATGCCCTGCTCCTCCTGAGTGTGTTGGCCACCCTGGAACCAATCAGCTTTCCAAAATGCAAAGCCCATCTCCCATCACCCTCACCATGAAGCTCAATTCCTGATGTGGATCACAAGTCACTGGGTGATCTTGTCCCCGGTTAACTCAACAGGCTCTCCGTCACCTCCTGCCCCTTTTGTCTCCTCGCCCACTTGCCTCCCCATCCCGTGCTCGAGAACCCCTCTCACTGCCTCTCACATGCCATGTTCTGTCTTGTTGATGAGTCTAAGCACATGCTGGGCCCTTTGCCTGGTATGTTCTTCTACTACTTCTCTACTGATTAACTCTTTTTTTTAATATAAATTTATTTTTATTTTAGGCTGTGTTGGGTCTTCGTTGTGGTGCGCGGTCTTCTCTTGTTGCCGGGCACGGGCTCTAGGCACGTGGGCTTCAGTAGCTGTGGCACTCAGGGTCAGTAGTTGTGGCTCGCAGGCTCTAGAGTGCAGTCTCAGTAGTTGTGGTGCACGGGCTTAGTTGCTCCGTGGCATGTGGGATCTTCCCGGCCCAGGGCTCGAACCCGTGTCCCCTGCATCGGCAGGCGGATTCTCAACCACTCCGCCACCAGGGAAGCCCTCTACCGATTAACTCTTGGCCTCAGTTGGTTCCCAGCTTAGCTCACGTGTCCTCTGGGACCACGTGTCCCTTGGGACCAGGTTGCTGCTCCCTGTGCCTTTCCTATCAGGACGCTTACTGCACTGAGCTGCATGTGCTCATTTGCTGTTTTGCTCATCTGTCCCTAAACTTTGCAAGGGCAGTGGCCGCATTCATGCCCATCTTTCTAATCCTTCTATCCCCACTTCCTGATATACGGCCCACGCTAAATAAATATTGGTTGACTAACTGTCTGACTTAACCTGGAGTTTCAACCTTCCTGAAACTGTCTGAGAAATGGCCAGGAAGAAACGTAGCAAATTGGTGTTCTGCTGATATTGTCCCGTGTGTCAAGCCCAAGTTTGGATCAGCCCCTGGCTCAAGGATATTTTTGCTGCGTGGGTCCCCTGAGTCAGAGAGTTCTTACGAGCCAGGCCCTACTCTCTCTATAGGAGGGGAACCATCCTCTGCAGGGTATGCCTTGCAAATGTTATCGATCTCCTAAGAAAGCAGAGGGATGTCTGGATACTGTGATTCAGCCCCTCCACTTCTACTGTTCTGCGGCTTCTGCCTTTGTGTAAACCTCACCCTCCATGACCCCTCCCTGATCTTCCTGTCTCCCTACTCCCCCTTTCCCATCCTGCCACCTCAGGAAGGCTCCTGAAACACTATCTTAATTGTTTTGACATTTTTGTTGGCTTCTCATTGCCTACGAGATAGTGTTGAAACACCTTAGCAAAGCTGTTTATCATTTTGCCCCAAACCTATTTTTCCACACTGAGCTATGCTTACTTCTCTGTAAGAGGCTACGAGCCCTTGGAGGTAAGAAACCACGCTTCATTCATCAGTTCATCTGTTCATCATCTACCAATCAATTCACCAAGTAACGGAGCATTGCTGTGTGCCAGGCACTGGGATAAACTGGTGAGCAAAAGCAGACATGGTTCCTGTTTTTAAGTAGGGGAGACAGGCATTAGTAAAATAACCAGTAAATGAGTTTATTTACGAACAAATACATTCTGTAAAGGAAAGGCTAAGGTGCTCTGCAACAAAGAAGACTGACCTAGACTGTAGGTCAGGGATGCTTTCCTGAGGAAGTGATGGTTCACATAAAGGATATGGGGGAGATAAGTAGGGGTAGAATGAAAAGTTTATTATATTCCTTCACTGTTCAAAGCTCTCCTTCAGTGCACGGCAGAGGAGAGGCGCTCAATAAGTATTTGCTGAATGAATCAGGAATGGTGGGGAAAAACACCGACGGAAAAGTCAACTTAGAGCAGGACATGCCAGAAGAAGAGATTGAACATAGTCTCAATTCAAGTGGAGAAAGACAGTTCTGTAGACAGATGTACTAGCACCAGTGTCTTAGGAGGTTGGGAAAAAATGAATTCTCTACCTCAACTCCAATAGCAAGGAAGAAATGAATTGGAAGTTAAATGTAAGAACTGATTAGTTCCAGATGTAAATCATATCACAGAACATTCAGTGGATACCAAGGCTCATTTTAAAATTTGTCCATTGGGTTCACAGACAGTAGGGAGGCCACCCTGGGCTACTGCGAATCTAAATTACTAAAACTGGTGGCACATAGGCAGAGAGACACTGATGCTTTCAGGACCCACCTCTGGCATAGTCTGACTTTGAAGCCTTTTAAATACAGCTTTGATTTTCTATTTGCAAACATATTTTTTGTGTGTGTTCAGAGAATCCAAATGGGTCGCAGTATTCCTCCAGGTCAAATTTTTCTTTTAAGTTTGCATGAAGCCTCTAGGCAGGGACTTCAAGCAGGGTCTGCTCTGTTGGACATATTTTGTGTCTTGGATTGACTTTATCTACGCAATCCACCTTCCACTTTGCATAACATACAGTTTTCTCTTTTAAAAAATAGAATTTTCAATAGTTTATGAGTACCGTACCTTGGATTTATTTGTTGAGGATACTTCATGGTTGGTTAAATTCTTTGTGAATAAAAGTAGCAAGGAACACGTACTTATCAGCAAGTACCTAATTTTACTTGCAAGCAAACAAACATTGATTTGTTTCTCTGCTATTAATGGAAGCATTCTTATGGTGGTACTGATTGTACCACATCTTGGGGTTAGAATATGAAGAGATACATCTTTGTAATCACAGACGCCCACAGTTAAAATTGCCCAGTGCGTCCTTCAAGGACAGGTAATATGAGGTCAGGACTGGTAGTTCTGGTGCAAAAGTGTGATATTTATAATGGAAAATTTAACATTAATTAGAAAGCAATCAAATGACAAGGCAGTCTTTGCTGTCAGGAAAGATATATTTTAAAAAGTCAAAACATTGTGAGTCACTCACTTACAATGCAATTCTCTATTTTTTTCACCTCGTTAATTTGCAAACCAGCTTCTACTCTAAGAGAGGAAATGATTTTTTACATAAAATCACGGAAGCAGCTTTCTTTCATTATGTAGTTTGAATTCTACAGAGTATCTTTTAAACTCTTTCGAAGCTACTGAATATTTTAGTTGTAAAGAAACTGAAACAAATACTTTTTCTAAATTATAAATTATCATGTTTAATTTTACCTAACCTTAGGACTAATGGAGATGATCCAAATCTCTTCCTGGAAATGTTTTATTTTATTCTATTAAAAAAATATTTATTTAATTTATTTTTGGCTGCATTGGGTCTTCGCTGCTGTGCGTGGACTTTCTCTACTTGCGGTGAGCGGGGGCTACTCTTCGTTGCGGTGTGTGGGCTTCTCATTGCGGTGGATTCTCTTGTTGCGAAGCACGGGCTCTAGGCACGTGGGCTTCAGTAGTTGTGGCACGTGGGCTCAGTAGTTGTGGCTCGTGGGCTCTAGAGTGCAGGCTCATTAGTTGTGGTGCCCGGGCTTAGTTGCTCCGTGGCATGTGGGATCTTCCCGGACCAGGGCTCGAACCCATGTCCCCTGTATTGACAGGCAGATTCTTAACCACTGTTCCACCAGGGAAGTCCCTGGAAATGTTTTAGATACTAGCTAGAGTCTTAAGATCTATAGGGGAATAAAAAAGCAAAAGATTCATTGGTTTCTTAAAATAGGAGGCTTAGGGTAAAAACGGTAAAAGGCTTAAGAAATTAAGGCATCAGAAATGAATGTTCTTTAGTGGAGAAGAAAGAGCAAAAGGCACAATGCCAGGTTCTCATTTTGCTTTGTATTTTTTTCTCCCCTAAACCTTCTTTAAATACAGTGAACAATTTTACTTATATGCAGAAATGAAGCCTAAGATATTCATATGAAAGTGAAAATGGCAGCTCCAGTACCGCTTGACAACTTGACAGAAGTATCAAGGGGAAGAAGAGAGAAAATTGAATAGTGGCTTGCTTCCAATGATGGATGAGAAAGGTCTCGTTGAGGGTGAATCCTGTGGATTTGACCCTGCATTTTCCCTCCTATGGGCAGTGGCCCTGAGGGATTCTGCACCCTGGATTTTCATCTCAAATAACTTATATGAATTCCCGATGGTCTGGTGGCTTTTGGTGAGTACAGCGTTCTGCACGAGTTCTGGACTGAGTTGAATAATCAGCCTTCCCAAAGTTCTTGGTGGGTTCCGGGTTAAAGTGGGGTGCTGCCACAGACTTTAGGTGTCTGACTGAAGGCCCTTTTGTTAGAAGCAAGCATGTCTCATATGCAGAGCAGTTGAAATGTTCTACTTCCTGGTGACCAATCAGTGGCATTGCAATGCCTGTGCTTTTGGGCAATCAGAGTCACATACTCACAGCGGAGGACTGCGGTCACCTGCCCTGAGAGGCCCCTGCACTTTGCAGAGGTGTCATCACTCTTCTTTTGCTGAGAGTCTTCTTCCTTATAAAAATGCCCCACATCATTAAAATTCACCTAACTTTCTAATCTGCTTATAATTTTAGCACATAAATATTTCCCTAAGGCTCTGAGTTTTATTTCTATTTTCTGCAGTTACGCTTCCAGTGTCTTTCTTTAAATCCCATCTGAATGGCTAAAGCGAAGCAGAGAACTGCAAGATCCTGTTAATTGGGAACCTTCTAGATGGCCATCCTGGAGGGAGCAAAAGGAGAAGAGAGACTCCTCCATAAGGCTGGAAGAGTGCATTGCATCAGTCTGCAGTCCAGGGCTTCCCTGGTGGTGCAGTGGTTGAGAGTCCGCTTGCCGATTCAGGGGACATGGGTTCGTGCCCCGGTCCGGGAGGATCCCACATGCCGCGGAGCGGCTGGGCCCGTGAGCCGTGGTCGCTGGGCCTGCGTGTCCGGAGCCTGTGCTCCGCAGCGGGAGAGGCCACAACAGTGAGAGGGCTGTGTACCGCAAAAAACCAAAAAATACTCCAGTCTCTTCATTTTCAGAGGCCAGGCTTAACTTAGGAGAGGTTTTGAGAAACTTTTAGAGACATTGGTTCTTAGGCCATTTAAATAAACCATTTGATAGAACAGGAGTCAGAAACTCATTGAAAGTGAGGTCGATACTTGGCAGGTGGTTTCATGGTTAAAAGACAATCCTGTGTGGTTCTCTAGATCTTGTGGAAGAGTTCAGTTATAGTTGCCTCCTATCCATCCACCTACCCATCACCCATCCAGCCAGCCGTGCAGTGTTTATCTCCGTACAAGGTACAAGGAATACAAAAGTGAATAGGGCAGGTTCCTGTCCCCTAGATGTTCTATTCTGGTGAAAGAGAAGAAGGGAGGAAGGAAAGGATGGAGGAGAGAAGAAGCAGGTAAAGGGTGAGAGGTGAGGGCGGGCATTTGAGCAAAGGATTACCATACAGTGCAATGCATTTTCAAGTACAAGTTCACATAAAGTGCTATGGGAGCACCAATAAAGGTGGTTTTTTTTTTTAAACACCAAAGCTACTTAGAGGCATCCAGCTAAGCTAATTTAATTTGTATCTCAGTTTCTTTCTCTTGTCTAATTGTGAAAGAACTTTGAAATGTCCAAGATCGAAAAATCGAGAGAGATTAACATTATACAGAAAGTGGACAATCCACTTTGGTTAACTGAATCGCAAAGAGTCTAAAATTCTCTATCTACACTTAAAAATAGCATTGTAGTTGTGCATCTTAGGAATGCTATACTTACCTGTAAGCACATCATTTGAATAAAAATAATTGGCAATATAGCCAACTTCTGTATACAAAAGCAAATCATTTAGATAAAAATAGAAAGACATGAAAATGGAAAAAAGATGGTCTAAAGATAAGAAATGAGAAATGGGAATATTTCAGTTACGCTCTACTTCTCAACACCTTTAAAAGATAACCTGGGGATCTATTTTTACTTCTACTACTCTTATGGGATTTGGCCTACTTTGGACTGTGGTTATTTGTTTATATCTCCGCATGGTTTTATCTCCCCTATTAGCGTGTAATTATCTCAAGGGCAAAGAGCTGTGTCTCATCCATCCAAGAGCTACAGAAAAGTTAGTTTTTGTTGTATAAAGAAATATGTTTTTCATTCTTAAACCTAAAATAGGTAGAAAGGGAAACCTATATGTTATTGACCTGATCAAGACCGCAAGATCTGACTTCTTAGATGTCTAGCTTTCATGGGGAAGATCTTTTCAGAGATAACCTTTGGTTTAAGGTCATGGAATATTTGAGAGGTGTTTCTATCATTTTGAATCTTATTTTGTGTCAAGAAACTGGCATGATTTCCCTTAAGTAGTTTTAAAAGGTCAATTCAAGAGTTTCAATATTTGTCTTCAAAACAATTTGAAACCAAAATAATTTCAGACTAGATGTATGAATACAACTGGAATTTTTACTTTCTGACTTACTTCAACTTCCACAGTCATAGACACCTGAATTTTAGAGTTAGAAGTGAATGAAGAGATCACCCAAAACCATTTCTTATGAAGAAAAAGGAGCCTTGCCAAAGGTCACAGGTGACTAGCAACAATACTGGGACCTTGCAAAACTCTGATTTCCCAATTTTTCCTTTATACATCTTTTTTACTATATATTTCTTCACATATAGAGAAAAATAAGACACAAGGAAAGATATATGCCAATTTCCCTTACTAGTCAGACATCAGAGACAAAATCACAGAAGAAGTCAGTAATACTATCCCAAATACTGGTGGCAGATATCACTAATATCCCTAAACCATATTATCTCCTAAAAGCTGATACGTCTTTTCTACAGCAGCTGGGTTTTTCATTCTTTTGTTCACTTAACAATTCTTTTATGAACTCTTAGGAAATAGGCTCTATCAGAGTGAAATAACAGTAGATATTTCCTTCAGTAATCAAACAATTTGGTCAACTCTAGCCCTATCCCAGGGGACTCCAATGTCTTTCTAATGCCTTTGCCTCTAAGCTTCTCAACCTTCTGAACTTCAATTCCCTTCCAATTTATCTGTTGACTCCCATGGCCCCCGAGGACCTTGCTATCACCTGGCACTGCTCCAAATCTGAAATCTCAAACTCTAAAATTGCACACTCTGATCCAAGCTTCATGTTCATCTGGCTTTCTCATTCCTCTCCTTCTACAACACCCATCTTGACTCTTCATCATGGACTTTGGTCCCTTAACTCCTTCCTCATTAGACCCTTATTAGCTTCATTTCCTTCTTCATCCAGCCTAGAATCCATTCTCTTGACAATACCTTCAGTGCCATGGATGCCCTGTCTATACGACCCCAACCCTGACATAGATTAAGTCAACCACTTGCATTTTTAAAAAATTTATTTATTTAATTTATTTATTTTTGGCTGTGTTGGGTCTTCATTGCTGCGCGTGGGCCCCCTTCAGTTGCGGTGAGCAGGGCTACTCTTTGTTGTGGTGAGTGGGCTTCTCATTGCGGTGGCTTCTCCCATTGTGGAGCACAGGCTCTAGGTGCATAGGCTTCAGTAGTTGCGGCACGTGGGCTCAGTAGTTGTGGCTCGTGGGCTTAGTTGCTCCGCAGCATGTGGGATCCTCCTGGACGAGGGCTCGAACCCGTGTCCCCTGCACTGGCAGGCAGATTCCCAACCACTGTGCCACCAGGGAAGCCCTTCTACTTGCATTCTTAAAATCCTGTACTTGGTCCATGAACCATTGCTGAAGAAATTTGCTCTACTATGCTGACTGATGCGAGGAGAAACTCAAAGACCAGAGTCTGGGCTGAGCCTTCAAAACTGCTGATTAGTTCTATCCTACCTTGTTTCTCAGCTTCAGCTACTCCAATGCTTCCCTGCTCCTCTTGAGATGCCAACCACACACTTACCTCTGTCTCAATTCACTGATGACCCTGTTTTCAATTTCAACAGAAAACGGAAGCACCGGATTTGAAGTATCTCACATTCCTACCCTGTTTCTCCAACATAACATCATCTACTCTTGATTTTCACTGCTGATGGGAATGCAAAATGACACAGCCTCTATGGAATGGAATATAGCAGCACCCAGCAAAAGTACATATACCTTGAATCAGCAAACCCACTTCTAGGAATCTATCTGAAAGATAAAATGGCAAAAACACAAAGGGACCTATGCACAAAGCTATTAATTCTAATACTGTAAGAAGAAAAGACTGGAAACGGCCCAAATGTTCTTCAGTACCTTGAACCAAGGCACATCCACAATGGAGCACAGTGTAGCTGTAAAAGAGAAATGGGGGCTACGATGGTGTGATCTTCAGAATTCACTCAGTGAAAAAAGCAAAGTGTAGAAAAAAGTTACTTCCGGTGTAAAAAACGTGGTGAGGAATTGAGAGGTGAATGGATAAAGAAGATGTGGTACATATATACAATGGAATATGAGTCAGCCATGAAAAAGAATGAAATAATGCCATTTGCGGCAACATGGTTGCAACTAGTGATTATCATACTAAGTGAAGTAAGTCAGAAAGAGAAAGACAAATACATACGATATTACTTATATGTGGAATCTAAAATATGACACAAATGAATCTACCTATGAAACAGGAACAGAACCATGGACATAGAGAACAGACTGGTGATTGCCAAAGGGGAGGGTGTCGGGGGAGGGATGGAGTGGGAGTTTGGGGTTAGCAGATGTAAGCTTTTATATATAGAATGGATAAACAACAAGCTTCTATGGTATAACACAGAGAACCATATTCAATAACCTGGGATAAACCACAATGGAAAAGAATGTAAAATTTTGTAAAAAAAGAGTGTTGAGAATAGGAATCTATGTACATATTTGCTTATATTTTCAGAAAGAACAATGTGTAGCTGTCTGACTCTTATATATTGACTATTGCCTGTATGTCCCCAGGGCAGAGTTCTGCCTCTTGTTTTGAAACCCTGCTACTGTTTCTTGCTAGTCACTTGCTAAAATGCACCTGAGACGGTCATTCTCCTGGGATAGTCTGCTGCATCTTCCTCTCTGCGTCACCAGAGCTATCCTCTGTAGCAGGTGTCTGTGCCTTTCCCACCAGATTCTAGGTCTCTATCCTTGCTTGTCAGGCTGGATTCCCACAACCCTCTCTGACCTACTGCTTCCAGACTAGAGTCACTCCAAGGGCCAAAACAATGAAATAAATGATGGTTTCAAAAGCAACTTACAGGCATTCAGGACTACTACAGTTACTACTTAAAAATGGAATCTATGCTTCGTCGTTTCTGGTACTTAAGCATAAAGGTCCTCAGCTAAAGCAATTGCCCTTCAGTTGGGCAAATCACTTTTCTGGAGCAAAAAGGATAAAGTAAGCTGACAGGCTTTCACTTGGAGAAGTCCTTAAATTAAAGAAAGTCTAGAATAAACGTATCAGAAGCCAAGCTCATTGCTACACCTGAGAAAAGCCCTTAGAATTCGATTGGCTTGGCGTAGTCCTGAATCTATAGTAAATATTCAGGAGATAGTTATTGAATATGTGTTGAATTTAAACAGTTTTTGTAAAGTTGTCTGAAAAGTGAAGTAAAGTAAAAGTAAAGTTCATGAGCCCACGAAGAAACAACCTTTTAAAATAAATGTCTAGGAAGCTCAGCAAACTTGGAAAGGAATGTGAAAAAGCGAGGGAAAATACTGGCTTGGTTTTGATAAGAGCCCTGGCTTAATTTCAATATATCTGGTAAGTACAGTTTAAGCTAATGTTGCTTTGGCTTCCACAATGCAGTCCAGGAAATAACTATTCCGGAAAAAAAAAAAAGTGGTCAGCTTTTCAATGTCAATGGTGTTTTCTGTCTATAGTTGTAATCTGTCAGATACCTCAGTGGTTTCAAAGAACCCTCCTCAATTCCTTCCAAAGAGGTTCGTTCTTGTTAGACATGCAAATCCTCTTGAATTCCACAGAGAAATAAATCCCCATTTAAAAAGACAGAATTTCAAGTATGAAACGGAAGACAGATAGACAGTTCCTAGAGTCCAAAGGCTGCTTTTAGAAAAGCTAAGCAATCCTTAAAAATCTAGAGCTATCAGAGGTGACTGCCTCTGAAGTGCAATATAGGCTTTGTAACTGCCCAGGGCACCTCTATCTTCCCCCCAGGGTCTCTTACAGTCTCCTCCAAGGCACACCAAGTCCTCCAATATCTGAGAATAGGGTGCATCTGAGAAGTCAAAATTATAAATAAAGAACACAGTCTTAGGGTGAGAATTTCTTCTACTTATGGGATTTTATATAGATATCCCATATTTTAGATTCATTTAAAACAGCCATCTTTCCTCCCCAAGCAATAATGCTTTCAGGGGTGAGAGTAAGACCGCCCCAATGAGAGGGAGTGCTAGAGACAGGGTTTTGAGTTAATGAATTTGGGACAAGTGGACAATCACTCTGCGTAATGAGGATCAAGCCCCAGCTTTGGTTGTGCATGGCTTGCAGTGGCAGTCAAGGAGCTAATTTTAAATGATTAGCCACCACTGTCTTTTAAATAGGTTCTTAAATAAAACACTTAATCTTGATCTATGATTACACATGCAAAACAAAGACAGAGGATTGGAATAGTCTGTGGCTAATTCAAGCTGAAGATGATTTATACTTCAAAGATCTTGACAGTGGCAAAAGTTGTTTTTCTAAATTTGATGTTCAGATAATTTCTTACATTCTCTATTAACCTGCTAAACTGGATAAGTTAGCATCTGGAGGCCTTAATCATCCAGTTTTTTTTTTAAAAGAGGGCTTGAGCTTTAGCTCAGTTTTTTTCTTTTTAAATTAATTAATTTATTTATTTTTGGCTGTGCTGGGTCTTCATTTCTGTGCGAGGGCTTTCTCTAGTTGCGGCGAGCGGGGGCCACTCTTCATCGTGGTGCGCGGGCCTCTCACTGTCGCGGCCTCTCTTGCTGCGGAGCACAAGCTCCAGACGTGCAGGCTCAGTAGTTGTGGCTCACGGGCCTAGTTGCTCCACGGCATGTGGGATCTTCCCAGACCAGGGCTCGGACCCGTGTCCCCTGCATTGGCAGGCAGATTCTCAACCACCGCACCACCAGGGAAGCCCAATCATCCAGTTTTATTATTATTACATCAAACAGTAAAATGAATTAGATAATTTTCTTATTTTCACTTGATTTCGCATTGTTTTATTAGTTTTCCATTATCTACAGAGTGAAATTCAACAAAAATTTTGAAGGCCACTGTACTCTAGGTATAAGAAATTATATAAACTTAATGAGATGTGGTCTCTGTCACAGTATAGGGGCACAGATAGGAAAGACCAAGGCAATTTCCTATATTGTAATGACATAATGAAAAAGTTCAGTCTGGAATTGTCTAGAATTTAGATAATGCACTAATGTTACTTAAATCTATGCATTCGTAGGCACAAGCGTAGTCTGTATTTTCCATAAGGCAGTCCAGAACAACAAAAAACGATTTAAAAATGCCCATTAGGGATAAATAGATATTAACAACAAAAGGGAAAAGAAAAATTTTCTGTCTTGAGGTCTGTATCAAGCTGAGTTTCTCTGAGTGACTCGTATCGACTTTTTCTTTCTAGTGACAGAGACTAGATCTAGAAGACCCTCAACTAAGATACTGTGTCCAAATCAGTCATTTTGAAAAAGTACCACAAGAAAGAGAATTTCTGACTCTTTGACACAGTGCTCTCTTCTGAAATATTTTCTGGGTCATTGGCGTTAGTGTATTTGATCTCATAATTTAGTGCTCAGCAATCTGATATTTGGGGCTGACAACACTGGATGTATTAGGATGACCTTTGTATATTTACAGACACACATATCTGCACAAATGTAGAAATGCAGAAGTTTCATATGCAAGTATGGGGATTCATACATAATTGTAAATCTGAAAAAGCTACTTAGCTCACCGTCTGGGCTATAACTAGAGCGCCTCATTTACTTCATTCATGAAATATCATTTAATGTTGGCTTTGTGAAAGATACCGCGCTTGCGGGGGGGCGTGGACACAGAGGTGAAACATACACGTTGCATCTGTCCTAAGGAAGGAGAAAATTTAGGGACAAATGCTGCACCCACAGCAATTCCCACAGCAAAGAACTCAGGTGATGGTATCCTTCCCAAACTGGCTTAAGTAACAGACAACCAGGGGCAGTGTTGACTTTCTGGAAGAGGGACTGGATGAAACTTGTCATCAGAGTCAAGCTTATTAAATATCAATATCCACTGAAGAGAATTTCCTGAGCTAACTTTCTCTTAGTCTGGAACATTCAGCAAAACAAGTCAGCTGATGCTTCATCATAACTCCTCTCACAGAGCCAAGGAAGTTTACAGAAACTTATTTTGGAAACTTGAAAAAAAATAAAAGCTCAAGGATATTATGCCCTGCTAATTTGATGAGCTATCAATGACAATTAAATGGTTATGAAACACAGACTTTTAAAATTAGGAACAGAAACTATCCCCTAATCAGCAGCTATATTAATTAGCCCAAATATTTTAGAATGTATCCAGAAATCATTCATAAACACTCTGTACCCTGTACTAATTTGGGCAGGCTGCTGTTCATGAGTGTTGGCTCCAAAGATGTTAAAAGCTTTGCTTTGTCTTACCTTCTGCAAAAGGTTTTCTATCATAGGTTTTCAGGACCAAGATTCGCCTCCTCTATGAACCCCTTAGCCTGTGACTCTGTATTTATCTTTCTCATCGTCACCTCTTGTGCTCCCTAACTTATTCTACAACATGAAGCTTTATTCGACTGTATTAATTTTCTTTTCTTTTTTTAAAAAAATATTTATTTATTTAGTTTTGGCTGCGTTGGGTCTTTGTTGCGCACGCGGGCTTTCTCTAGTTGCGGCGGGAGGGGGCTACTCTTCGTTGTGGTGCACAGGCTTTTCATTGTGGTGGCTTCTCTTGTTGCGGGGCACGGGCTCTAGGCCCGGGGGCTTCAGTAGTTGCAGCACGTGGGCTTAGTAGTTGTGGCTTGTGGGCTCTAGAGTGCAGGTTCTGTAGTTGTGGCGCACGGGCTTAGTTGCTCCGCGGCATGTGGGATCTTCCCGGACCAGGGCTCAAACTCCCCTGCATTGGCAGGAGAGTTCTTAACCACTGTGTCACCAGGGAAGCCCCTGAAAAAAATTTAAGGTGTGTTTCTTTTTTTTTAATTGAAATCTAGTTTATTTACAATATTATATTAGTTTCAGGTGTATAGCATACTGATTCAGGATTTTTATAGATTATACTTTATTAGAAGTTATTACAAGATAATGGCTGTAATTCCCTGTAGGATATATCCTTGTTGCTTATCTATTTTGTACGTGGTAGTTTGTATCTCTTAATCCCATACACCTCACTTGCCCCTCCCACTTCCCTCTGCCCTCTGGTAACCACTACAAACTATTTGGCTTTTAAGTTTGTATAACAACAGACATCTGGATCAAAAAAAGAAAGTGGCTACAGATTTTGGGGTTGTGTAGATATCACCTAAACCTTTTTTCCTGTATTATCTGCTAGGTGGCCAGAAAAAAAGGTGAGGTAACGATATGATGACTTGCTAGTTTCAACTAATTTTGATCAGCAATAAACACAAAGATTGAATAAGGTGATACATATATAAAACCATTTTGCACAGCTCATTTAGAGCTATTGTTATTTTGTGAAAGGTATTATGATTAAATTTTAGGTCTGAATTGTGTTGACTAATATTGTGGACTTTATATGCTAAAATAGGTAGAAGTCCTACTTCCTGGTGGCTCAGTGGTTAGGAATGCACCTGCCAATGCAGGGGACATGGGTTCGAGCCCTGGTCTGGGAAGATCCCACATGCCGCAGAGCAACTAAGCCCGTGCGCCACAACTACTGAGCCTGTGCTCTAGAGCCTGCGAGCCACAACTACCGAGCCCGCATGTCCCAACTACTGAAGCCCGCACGCCTAAAGCCTGTGCTCTGCAACAAGAGAAGCCACCACAATGAGAAGCCCACGCACTGCAACCAAGAGTAGTCCCCGCTCACCGCAACTACAGAAAGCCTGCCTACAGCAACGAAGACCCAACACAGCCAAAAGTAAAATCAATAAAATCAATCAATAAAAATAGGTATAAATCCTAGAGGTGCAAGTAAAGTATCTAAAAGTACGAAATGCATAAAACTCACATGACAATGCAATCAACAGAGTTGGAAAGAACAAATCAAAGATATATTTTCTGCCCCATGCTGGAATGGAAAATAAACTTAGTGTAATAGGACTTGGGACGCAAAATGTATTTATCGTGTCCAGATAGCGAACTGATGAGTATGAATTTTTTTTTAATAAGCAGCATAAATGTCAGGGCAGATAAATCTGTCACAAAAGGAAACAATCTCTTCATAAATAGCAAATCACACTGAGCCACGGCCATCTTGTTTCTTGTCAACTTGCATAAACCTCCTTTCTTTTATGAGTCCTTGGATCAAAATCACCCACATGCATCTTCCTAAGGTCAAACCAAATTTTCTGGCTGTGCAGGAGTCCAAGACAAAATCATTAAAGATTCCCGAGGGTTGATCAGCTGGCACTGCAAAGCTCAGAGTTTCAGAAGCGAAATGTTATCATGGCCATTTCCTTAAGCATATTGCTGCCATACTTGTTTGAACAGTAATTTAATTTACAACCTAATGGCTTTGTGTCCAGAGCTCTCAGATGGTAGACAAATTTTCACAGGCAACAATTTTCATAGGGGATTTAGAAAAAAAAAATTAAATAAGAATTGAGTGAGATATAGAATTAGGTTACAAGGAGGTGCAGGAGAGGGAAAAGGGCATAGGCTGGGGAGTCTTGTACATGGGTTCACATCCTGCCTCAGCCACTTTGCAGTGACATAAACCTTGGGCAAGCTATGTGACCTTTAGGAACCTCAGTTTCCTCATCTAATAAAACAGGGCTGGGCTTCCCTGGTGGCGCAGTGGTTGAGAGCCCACTTGCTGATGCAGGGGACACGGGTTCGTGCCCCGGTCCGGGCAGATCCCACATGTCGCGGAGTGGCTGGGCCCGTGAGCCATGGCCGCTGAGCCTGCGTGTCCGGAGCCTGTGCTCCACAACAGGAGAGGCCACAAGAGTGAGAAGCCCGCGTACCGCAAAAAAAAACAAACAAACAAAAAAAAACCCAAAAAAACAAAAAACAGGGCTGATCTGCCAACTTTTCAGGCTGTTGGGGGTTCAGTAAGGTGATTTATGTGAAACACGTGACATGTGCCAGGTACCTAGTATGTGACTCCAGATTAACTGAGAAAATCCAGTTTTCCTATGAAAAAAAAAAAAAAAGAAAGGATGAAAGAAAGAGAGAAAGAAAGACGGACAGACAAGGATCAAGTAGGCTTAGACATTTGTGGCAAGGCCTTTTAGTTTGCTGAAGAGGTCATTTTTGACTTTCCATTGGTGGTGACCCTGCTGGAAGCTTCTTACTTTTGCTGCCATTCCCGATGATGGGGGGCTCTGCCCTGTAGTCATTGCTCCTGGAAGCCCCTTGCATATACCCAGTCAACCTTCTCTTTCCTTTCAGACTAGGGAAGAGCAGTGAGTGTCCTGCATTCCAGGAATCATGTAGTGAGAGCCCAGTGGTGGGAAAATATCAATATTGAATAATCCCCAGTGAAAGAGAAGTTTAGGATGGAAACCTAATAAAGCTTAGGGAGCAACTGCAAATTTTCTCTCCCACTGGTGTTTTCAAGGGGCACTCATGGTGGAATGGAGCAAAGCTGAGGGTGTGGAAATGATGGCTTTGGCTTTCCCCCCATCTTTGAACCCACCTCCTCTTTCAAGCTGCTCTGGCTTCTTGGACCTGGGACCACACCTTCAGATCCAGCTGCCAGCCTCCCCAGTTCTCTCCTCTCTACTCAGAGCCAATCAAAACTCCCATTGGATCAGTCATTAATTACAAGGGTAACATCTGATTAAATTATTCACACTAAGGAATAATGGTTGATAGTGAATGTGATCTGTTAATCCTGAGTGCTACTGGTTCTTTAAAAGGAAAATATCCCTAGGTGCTTTTGGCCTGAGCATTCCTTCAGATGAGGCTGACGTGTCACCTCCTCTGTCTGGACCATGGCCATCTTTAGTTAAATCTCAGAAAATGTTCCAGAATGCAGGTTTATGAACCATGAATGAATGGTTAATGAAATCATGCATTCAATTGGTCGTTTATTCATCCAAGTGCTTCTCTGCATTTTAGGTGTTATATGGAGGTGCTAAAATGGATTTATAAGAGCCCAGTTTACCTGAATTTTTAGCCTTGGTTTTCTTGATGCACATCTTGGAAAGGAGCTGGGTCGTCTACAGTCTAAGCTGCATAGTTGCCATTTCTTTTCTTAAATATTTATTTATTTGGTTGCACTGGGTCTTAGTTGTGGAAGGTGGGCTCCTTAGTTATGGCATGCGAACTCTTAGTTGCGGCATGCATGTGGGATCTAGTTCCCTGACAAGGGCTCAAACCCAGACCCCCTGCATTGGGAGTGTGGAGGTTTATCCACTGTGCCACCAGGGAAGTCCCGATAGTTGCCATTTCTGGGAATTGCCTCCTATGAACCCTATCCATTAATAATTCTATTAGCATATCCTTTTGCTATTAATCTACCTCCTTTCCAACTCTTGCTACATAAGCATGCATGATAATTTTTAAGACAGCGATGGAACTTTATCCAGGATCTTGACAACTTCCCTGTTCCCATCCTGCACATATATGGTACAACTACCCTGCAAACGTAAACAGTAAACAGTATCATCTCCAGCTCTATTCCTTAAATCTGACATCGCTGCTTCATGGTGACATCTGGTCACAATCTTCACAGTTCCAAGAAAACAAAACTTATTTCATATTAAAAATACATAGGGACTTCCCTGGTGGTGCAGTGGTTAAGAATCTGCCTGCCCATGCAGTGGACACAGGTTTGAGCCCTCGTCCGGGAAGATCCCACACGCCGTGGGGCAATGAAGACCATGTACCACAACTACTTAGCCTGCACTCTAGAGCCCGCGAGCCACAACGACTGAGCCTGTGTGCCACAACTACTGAAGTCTGTGCACCTAGAGCCCGTGCTCTGCAACAAGAGAAGCCGCCGCAATGAGAAGCCCGCACACCGTGACGAGTAGGCCCCACTCGCCGCAACTAGGGAAAGCCTGAGCGCAGCCATGGAGACACAACACAGCCAAAATTAAACAAATACATAAATTAATTAAAAAAATACATAAGCAGCATGGTTTTATAACCACTAAGATTTTTGTATCAATGCAGGAAATTGGTGTCCCATTTCAATAGCATTTATATAAGATACTTTAGCCTGACATGATCAGAATTAAGGGAGGTTACAATTCTGGTCACTGCTCCTGTTGAACTATGTGCCATATGGATTCCGTCTCCCCCTGCGCAACTGCACTGGCCCTGAGGACAATGGGATTTGTGCCAAGAGTCTCATGGTAGGAGAGCTATGCTTGGGGTTCCTGAGGAGTCTCCAGTGTAATCCAATCCTAAGATGCATGTAATGAGTCGCCGTTGTTGAAAGTTAATTTTCTGCCAACAGATTGCAATCTATACCAAAGAGACGAAACTTATGTACACAGAAACAGGGCTACCTCAGCATGGTTGTTGATAATTATTTATGGGCAAAGCAGTGGAAGCAGTGAAATGTAATGGAAAGAACATGGACTTTGAGGTCAGAGGTGGCTCCTTTGAGTCTTACTATATGATATTGGCCCCATGTAACTTCTCTGGGTCTCAGTGATCTCATCTGGAAAATGCGTTAGTGGTGAGGATTAAATAAAATAATGCCCCCTGTACAGAGTAGGTATTCAAAGTTCATACACATCCACTATTACCTGCACAAGTTTGGGGCTGTGATTCCTGTGGTGACTTGTGGAAACAGATGTGGTAGGTGGTTTTCAGGGTGTAATGGAACTGCGGAGGGAACCTGAGGTTCAGTATGAAGAGCATTAGATTTGTGGGCTGAGACTTACTGGTTCTGAGTTCTGTCTCTGCCCCGCCACACTTTATACCTTCTTCTGTTAAAGCATGGACATGTCTATTGTGACTGCCAGTGTCTTTGACTCCCCACTAGACTTGAAGCTCCTTCAGTGCCTTGTGTTTTCATCTCTGTAGTCCCAGTGCATGGCACTGTTGGGAGAATGAATGAAATGACTTAGGTATTTGTATTTAGGCAGATTGGCCACCTGTGGTTACTCTGTTACAGAGAATGTTCTAGAACTGTAGAAGCTGAATCTGACTTTTTGAGAGAAGATTAGAGAACTTGTTTTCCATCCCTCTTTCCCTCTCCTTTCCAAGCCTAATGAAGAATGAAGACGAAAAACAATGGGATTTGTTTAGGTGCCGAGTTTTGCTTTTATCATTTCATTTTATTTATTGCTCATGTGTTTTTATTTATTTCTTTTTGATTAGGGAGATGTCTGTTTTCCTTGAGAGAGGCTGTGGTGAGAATGTACCTTTAAATTTCTTTTTTATCTTCTGTTGTCCTGTGATCCTGTGTTTTTAGCCTCAGTGAGTGTGTCTTTTTAACTGGATAATGAGAATCTCTCCATTAAGGGATGCTGGGAGTAGTCACACCGAAGTGTCGTGAAGGATTTTCAAACATGAACTATGGTACAGTACCTGGTGCTATGGTGCTAACATCCTCCCTCTCCCCTGACAAGAATGTGGTACTACCTGTCAGATGTCAGGGAAGCCTTACAGAGCGTATGTCCCTTATTGTGCTGTGGAGCTTTCAGAAGTAATCCAGAACATTTCCCTCAGGTTACAGATCCTGAGTAGATTTTCTGAGTTCCAGAGTTAGTGTTATACAAACTGCAATTTGTGAATCCCAAATTTCATAAGAGCAGTAGCAGCAGCAGATGGAGAAAATACATTTCTAATTCATTTAAAACCTGCTCCAAGAAATGAGTTCTCCCTGTACTCTTCACACTGTTATTTTTCTATATGTCTCTTCTATGCCTTCTAAATAAAATAATTATGAAGGAGAGAGACTGGCTTATGTTTCCCCCTGTTGAGAGGCAGCAGCAGTTTATGTTCGTGATCTTACTGGGGAATCATAATAGGAGCCTCTATTGCTGAGGAACTAGGAGCTTAATTTTGTTGTTTTGCAAGTCTGAGGCTTAAGAGATAGCAAGGTGCTAAGTATAATTTACCTTTACATCCGTGGAATTTTTTCTTACTTTAATTTTTTCTTACTTTTCTTACTTTTTCTTACATGTGTAGCTGTGTTAAAAGCGATAGTCAGTTTGAGTCAAAGCCTTAAGGAATGACTTCAGTCTTGGTTCTCCAGGAATTTTTTTGTATCAAAAGCAAAGTTTCAGTCACTGTTTAAAAAAAACCACAACCTTTTATAATCATGACTGTGATTATAGGTAAGTTAAAAAATTAACTGACTGGAAATCAATCAAGAAATCTTTATTAGGAGACTGTCATGTGGAAAACACCTGATTAAAGTGTAAAGGCTCTTCTCTGAAGGAGCTTAAAATCTGGGGATATGAGATACACAGGTGGGGTGAGGCAGACTCTGTTTGTTGGGTGCATCCTCCAAATAGCTCACTTCCGGGAACCAGGGCACAGGTTGAAGAAGGAGAGAAGTCCAGGGCCCTGGCCTAGGTCTGGGTTTCAGAGCTGGACTTCACTGAGTGAAGGGAGTTGGGGCAGGATTGAGTTGGGTCCTGTCTGTGGGCAGAGGGGAGTAAGATCCAAGAGGGATGATCAGTTAAGTCAGAGAGGAAAGCATTTAGGAAAGTAGAGCTGGAAATATCCCTGGAGCAACAGTTTGCCCTGGAAGGAAGCCTTTTACCAGGAGACTTTAGCTCCGCCTATATGCAGGGGGCAGGGCAAATCCACTCGGTTCAGAGAGTGTCTCTTGATCAGAAGCCCTTTTCCTTTTCTTGGCTAGACATTGGGCCCATCTTCTGATATGCTCAACAAAGGGTGACTGTTTGAAATGGGACCATCCAAGAAAGTCAGGAACCAGGCCAGGCCCTCACCCATGCAAACACACTAAACGTACGTCATTTGGTAAAGTTTTCTCTACTCAACTTATGATGTCATTTGGTAAAGTTTTCTCTCTCTGTATTTTTCAACGATATTTTCCACTTTTTTTAGATCTTGGAAGGTGGTTCACTAAGTAGTCAAGATCTACCACCACCATGACCAATTTGTGGATATAGAAAACCGTGTAGGATGTGATATTGGATTGTATTTGTATTAGACAAACAGGTCATTCTGGGGAACGAGGTATTTGCTAATGTGGTTTCATTTTAAAATCCACAGTCAGGACCTGCCTCTGTTCCCTTACCTGATGGCTCAGAAAATAGTTATAGAAGATTCTTATGAGGCTGGCTTAGGGCATCCTTAATAATCCCCTTTCACTGATACAGATCGCCCATAAGCAGAACATATCCTTCGTCCTGGAGAGCTTTGCCTGGAGAAGCAAAATGCTTTTGGCATGGGGCAGATTCTCCCACCTAAGCAGCTCTACCTGGTGGAACACGTGCCATCCCTGGAAAATGAGGGCCCGGCGTCTGTTTCGTGTGACCTTGGTTAAGCCATGAGATTATTCTTCTGTCTCTCTTCAGTGCCACCGGATAGCTATTGATTAATATTTACCGAATGTTCACAATGTGCCAGCCGCCGCCGTGACGAAAGCTGATTATCTGTTGAAACCTGCTGCCGTTTTGTTCGGCTGACAGAGTTTGGGGCTATTTGAAACTTGCTGAGACAGTTGGGGAACGTCATTGCCAGGGGAAGTGTCAAGGGCAATTACCCTACTGGGGCTGGGGCGGCTTTGCGGGTACAAGTCAAATGAGCTCAGAGGTGCAGGCAGCTCTGCTCCCTTCCTGAAGGAACCTGCTTCAGGAAAAGGATCTCTTTCTGAGCCAAGTAGCTGGTGGGGTTTTATGCTTCCCAGAGAGACATATGCTTTATGTCTAACTCTTGGGGGAGGCACAGAGTCTAGGAAAGAAAGAGGAGAATTTTTTTTGTTTGTTTTTGCGGCCATGCCATGTGGCATGCAAGATCTTAGTTCCATGACCAGGGATTGAACCTGGGCCCGGCAGTGGAAGTGTGGAGTCTTAACCACTGGATCACGAGGGAAGTCCCAAGAGGAGATTTTTTTTTTTTTTTTTTTTTTTTTTGCGGTACGCGGGCCTCTCACTGCTGTGGCCTCTCCCGCTGCGGAGCACAGGCTCCGGACGCGCAGGCTCAGTGGCCATGGCTCACGGGCCCAGCTGCTCCGCGGCATGTGGGATCTTCCCGGACCGGGGCACGAACCCGCGTCCCCTGCATCGGCAGGCGGACTCTCAACCACTGCGCCACCAGGGAAGCCCGGAGATTTTTTTTAAGTAGAACTTTTGGCCAAGAGCCAGAAGGTTGTCACAGGAACGCTGTGCCCCACTCCCCAACCGCTTTCTGTTTGATTTACTCTTCTTTGTGGTATCTGGGAAAGAGACAGAGAGACTAAGATAGAACAGCCTTTAGGATAACAGAAAAGTGTCAGAGACTTTGAGGTGCAACAAGTCCCCAGATTCTACGAGGTGACAATGCACAGCGGGCGGAGAGGGGTGAGGCACAGAAGGGCAGGGTATGAAGATTAGAAGGCAAGTGAAGAAGCTCATGGGCTTTCTTCGTAGTTAAGCACAAGAATATATGAACAAATACCTAAAAAGGAACACATTTTTCTCTTAATAAGTTTAATCTAAACAATATTTTAAGCTATATGAAATTTAGCAATTAAAATTATTTCTAATATAGAGAAAGATAATTTGTGGGATATGAAGGCAGGGAAGGATAAAAAAATTTTTTTCTTGCAAAACAGCTAGTTTAGAAGCCCTAGGTTTGGGAGATGCGGTTTGATTGTACTCCAAGTTGCAACATTGATGTCCTTAGTCAGAATTAGAAAAATACCAGGGAAAACAGGAGATTAAAATACCAGGAGACAATCTTTCTGGCAGCACATTCTACCTAAAATCATGCATATTTAGAAATAGCCCTACTTACCATCTCAGAATTCAATTATAATTTCAAAATTGTAGCAGAAGAAATTACTATTCAGAGTTGAGCTTTGTGATGACATGTGTAAATGAAAAAGTAAAAAAGGCAGGAGAAAGAAAGGATGGAAGAGACAGAGATAGAGGAGTAGAAATAGTAATAGAAAAATATTGAAATCATAAGGGGGATGTAACTACTGATACTGTAGAAATTAAAAAAATAAAGTAGTATGATGAACATGTTTATGTCAATAATATTGAATACTAAGACACTGGATAATTTCCTAAAAAAACGATGAAATACCAAAATGACTCAAGGAGAAGTTGAGAGTCTGCATACAATAACAACCATTAAAGAGATTGAAATCAGTAAACAGAAGCCTAACTTTGCCCAAAAGACACAAAGCCCGAATGGTTTTATATGTGATGCTTAACAAATCTTCAAGGAACAAATAATCTCTTTATTATACAAACCATTTTAAAGAACAGGAAAAGAGAAAGCTACCCAACTCATTTGGCTAACAAATAAAAGTGAATAGAAAGTACATGAAAATTATAGACTAATCTCACTAATGAGTATGAATGAAAAATTCTTAAATAAAATATTAGCAAATTAGTTCAGCAGTACGTATGACTAAGGAGAATTTATTCAAGGAATGCCAGCATATAAAGACTTAAATGGGGCTTCCCTGGTGGTGGAGTGGTTAAGAATCCGCCTGCCAATGCAGGGGACACGGGTTCGAGTGCTGGTCTGGGAAGATCCCACGTGCCGCGGAGCAACTAAGCCTGTGCACCACAACTACTGAGGCTGCGCTCTAGAGCCTGCACGCCACAACTACTGAAGCCCGCATGCCTAGAGCCCATGCTCCGCAACAAGAGAAGTCACTGCAATGAGAAACCTGTGCACTGCAATGAACAGTAGCCCCCACTCACCACAACTAGAGAAAGCCTGTGTGCAGCAACAAAGACCCAACGCAGCCAAAAATAGGTAAATAAAATAAATAAAGAAAAAAAAAAAGACTTAAATGTAAGACATGACACCATAAAACGCCTAGAAGAGACCATAGGCAAAACATCCTCTAACATAAATCATACCAATATTTTCTTAGGTCAGTCTCCCAAGACAATGGAAATAAAAACAAAAATAAACGAATGGGACCTAATCAAACTTACAAGCTTTTGCACAGTAAAGGAAACCATAAACAAAATGAAAGGACAACCTACAGAATGGGAGAAAATATTTGCAAACAATGCAACCAACAAGGGTTTAATTTCCAAAATATACAAACAGCTAATACAACTCAACAACAAGAAAACAAATAACCCAGTCGAAAAACGGGCAGAAGACCTAAACAGACATTTCTCCAAAGGCGGCATACAGGTGGCCCATAGGCACATGAAAAGATGCTCAACATTGCTAATTATTAGAGAAATGCAAGTCAAAATTACAGTGAGGTACCACCTCACACTGGCCAGAATGGCCGTCATTAAAAAGTCTAGAAATAACAAATGCTGGAGAGGGTGTGGAAAAAAGGGAACCCTCCTACACTCTCGGTGGGAATGGAAGTTGGTGCCATGACTATGGAGAACAGTATGGAGATTCCTCAGAAAACTAAAAATAGAGTTGCCATACGATCCAGCAACCCCACTCCTGGGCAGGTATCTGGACAAAACTCTAATTCAAAAAGATACATGAAACCCTATGTTCATAGCAGCACTGTTCACAATAGCCAAGACACGAAAACAACCTAAATGTCTATCGACAGTTGAATGGATAAAGAAGATGTGAGACATATATATCTATATACATATACACACAGTGGACTACTCAGCCATAAAAAAAGAACAAAATAATGCCATTTGCAGCAACATGGATGCAATTCGAGATTATCATAGTAAGTGAAGTAAGTCAAAAGGAGAAAGACAAATACCATATGATATCACTTATATGTGGAATCTAAAATATGACACAAATGAACCTATCTGTGAAACAGAAACAGACTCACAGACATAGCAGAGTTGTGGTTGCCGGGGGTGGGGTGGGGAAGGAATGGACTAGGAATTGGGATTAGTAGATGCAAACTACATATAGATGCAAACTACATAGTAGATGCAAACTACATATCCATTACATATAGAATGGATAAGCAACAAGGTCCTACTGTATAGCACAGGGAAATATGTTCAATATACTGGGATAAGTCATAATGGAAAAGAGTAGAAAAAAGAATGTATGTATATGTATGGCTGAGTCATTTTGTTGTGCAGTGGAAATTAACACAACATTGTAAATCAACTATACTTCAATTAGAAAAAAGGGACCATGGAACTGATGGGCCCAAAGCTTAAGAAAAAAAGGAATGCAAGCATAGTTTAATATTTAAAATCTATTCATGAAATATTAATGAAATATAATAAACAGATTAAAGAGATTATGTCATAAAACATATGATCCTATCAGTAGACATTGAAAAAAATTTGATAGCATTCGACACTCATTTAGGATGAAGAATTCTTACCAAACTATAAATAAAAAGAAATTTCCTTAACCTTATAAAATATCTCTTTAAAACAACATTCCAAATTAATCTAGAGCAATGCAATGCCAATCAAAATCCCAATAGAGAGTCTCATGAAATACCATAAGCTGATCTTAAAATTCTCACAGAAGAGCCAAAGATTAAGAAGAGCTATGGGGGGCTTCCCTGGTGGTGCAGTGGTTAAGAATCTGCCTACCAATACAGGGGAAATGGGTTCGAGCCCTGGTTCGGGAAGATCCCACATGCCACAGAGCAACTGAGCCTGTGTGCCACAACTACTGAGCCTGTGCTCTGGAGCCTGTGAGCCACAACTGCTGAAGCCTGCACGCCTAGAGCCTGTGCTCCGTCACAAGAGAAGCCACCACAGTGAGAAGCCCGCATGCAGCGACGAAGACAAATGCAACCAAAAATAAAAAATTAAAAAAAAAAAAGAAGAGCCATGGGGATGAAATATACAGCATAAGAGATATGGTCAACGACATTGTAATAACTTTGTATGGGGACAGATGGTTACTATACTTATAGTGGTGATCATTTTGTAATGTATTTAAATGTTGAATCACTATCTTATACACCTGAAACTAACATAATATTGTATGTCAACTATTATTTCAAAAAAAGAAAAAGAAGAGCTAAGATAAGTCTGAAATACAAAAAATAGTTGGAGTTGCCAGTGTTATGAAGCCTTTCTTGGTAACTAAGGCATGTAATAGCAATGTGGGATAGATTGAAAAGGACCAATAAAACAGAATAGAGAGCCCAGAAACAGCCCCAAATATATATAAAAATAAATATATGATAGAGATGATATTGCAGATTGGTGTGGAAAAAATAAAGTCTTCAATAAAAGTGGAAAATTAATAGATTCCTATTTCCTAATGTACACAAATTCTGGTAGGATCAGTGATTTAAATGTGGAGAGTAAGGACTTCGCTGGTGGCGCAGTGGTTAAGAATCCTCTTGCCAATGCAGGGGACATGGGTTCGAGCCCTGGTACACGAAGATCCCATATGCCGTGGAGCAACTAAGCCCGTGCGCTACTACTATTGAGCCTGTGCTCTAGAGCCCAAGAGCACAACTACTGAGCCTCCTCACCACAACTACTGAAGCCCATGCGCCTAGAGCCCCTACTCCACAAGATAAGCCACCACAATGAGAAGCCCACGTGCCACAACGAAGAGTAGCCCCTGCTCACCACAGCTAGAGAAAGCCCGTGCGCAGCAACAAAGACCTAATGCAGCCAAAGATAAATAAAAGTTAAAAAAAAATGTGGAGGGTAAAACTTTAAGAAAATAACAGAGGAAAATGTATTTATGATCTCAAGGTAGGAAAAAAAATTTTTTTTAAACCAAATATGTGTGACCAACTTGATTAATTAATTAATTAATTATTTGGCTGTGTCAGGTCTTATTTGTGGCATGTGGGATTTTCGTTGTGGCACACACGTGCTTCTCTCTAGTTGTGGTGCACAGGCTCCAGAGTGTGCAGGCTCAGTAGTTGCAGCACGTGGTTTTAGTTGCCCCGTGGCATGTGGGATCTTAGCTCCCCAACCAGGGGTGAAACCTGCGTCCCTTGCATTGGAAGGCAAATTCTTAACCATTGGACCACCAGGGAAGTCCCAGGAAAACATTTCTTAATTAAGACATAAGAAGCGTAAGCCATAAAGGAAAATATTAACAAACTGGACTACATTAAAATTCAAAACCTCTGACAACTGTTAGATTCTTAATCATGGGAGACAACTGCAGATTCTTATCAGCCCAGAGAAGTAGTAAGAGGAATCTACATAACAAACCTTACTAAAAGAACCCTTATCTTCCATTAGTTTCCCCCCATACACTTCCTTTCCAGTTTCCTGTCCCTAAAAACCTAAACCTCTTTTCCTTTGTCTTGTCATTTCTCTACAAATATACTGTTCTTTGTTAAGACACGGCACAAGCCCCAAGTTCTAACCACCCCTTTGAGTTACTCCTCACTGAATTTTTCCCACATGTATGTGCACTGCACATGTTAATAAACTGTTTTTCTCTTACTAAAATAATTCAAAACCTCTGTAAACAAAAGACCCCATATTAGGAAAAAAAGAAAAAAAAGCACTGGGAGAAGACATTTGTGAGGCACAGAACCTTCAAAAATTTGTTACTGGAATTAGAAAAGCAGGCCTACAAGTCAATACAAAGAGGGCAACCTGATAGGAAAAAAAAAAAGTGTAAAATCAGTGAACGGACAATTCACAGAATGGGAAATTCCTATGGTCCCTAAACACATGAGAAGATGCTCGACCTCCCTAGTAATCAGAAAAACAAAAGTTTACACAATGACAAGATGTCATTTCACCCTCAGATTGGCCCAAATTAAGAGCCTTGATGATGCCAAGTAGTAGAAAAGTGAAAGGAAAGGAAGCCCTCTTACATGGCTTCTGAAGAGCTAGACAATATTTTGGAGAAGGATTTAGTGAGAAAATAAAGGTAAAGAAGTGCTGCTTTGTGCTTCCAGGCATCTAAAGAGACTTGTACACGTGTGTGTGAAGACAGCTATAGGAACATTCACTGCAGCACTGTTGGTAATAACAAAGAGTTGGGAACAATTTATATGTCCATCAAGAAAAGAAGAGATTGGGCTTCCCTGGTGGTGCAGTGGTTGAGAGTCCGCCTGCCGATGCAGGGGACGCAGGTTCGTGCCCCAGTCTGGGAAGATCCCACATGCCGCGGAGCGGCTGGGCCTGTGAGCCATGGCCGCTGAGCCTGCGTGTCTGGAGCCTGTGCTCCGCAACGGGAGAGGCCACAACGGTGAGAGGCCCGTGCACCGCAAAAAAAAAAAAAGAAAAGAGATTAAAATCAATCATACCATATCTTCCAGTGGAACGCTACACAGCACTTAAAAAGGAACCTGTATCCGATGGTTAAATCTAAACAATGTTACTTTAAATAATGTGAGAGAAAGATAATTTAGGCTGCGGGTAATCTCTGGGAACTGAGAGAAGAGAAAGCGATCACAGTGGGATACCTGTACCATTTTATTCCTTAGGAAAAAACAATCTGGAGCCAGGTAGCAATGTGTAGGTTTCAAAAAAAAAAAGTTGGGAAGCAGGTAGGTTATGCTGTCCTTGGTTCTTTTCTACAGATCTGAAATAATTAATAATAAAAATTAAAACAAAGGAACAGCAACCAATGAGTTGCTTTTAGATAATTAAAGTGGAAGGCAGCAACAGGGGGCAGTGAGTAAACTGAGAGGCTGAGAGCATCCTTGCAACTGGATGCGTGAGGATGTAAAGAGTCTGCCCCCAGATGGTACACAGCACGGACCGCAGAAAGTTCCTGAGGGGAGGCTGGAGCCAGGGAGAGGCCCAAAGGAAGACTGACAGCAAGAGGAACCTGCTAGTTAAACTGTCATTAGATGCTAGTTGGCGGCTGGCACCCCGTTTAATCGCTATGTCGTTTCACCACACAGTGGTTTAATTTTCTTCTCAGTGCATTCCTTCTTCTTTTTTTCTTTCATCTGATGTTCTGAGATAAAGAAACATTTTTAGTGCTTTGTAAACCAAATCAAGTGGACCCTCCCACCAGCCATGTTCTCAGCCATCTGCCTCTCACACACCAGCCCTGCGACTGGGAACCCAGCTTCGCATCAGGCTGTAAAAAGGGGCTGGAAACGGAAATGCCTTCTGGGCGCAGGTGAGTCATAATCAGGAGTGAATCAGGAGTGAGGCCTGGGCAGCGGGAGACTCTGGTGGGGAGCGGAGAGGGTGGGATGCGGCTATATATTTAGCTGATTGCTGCCACAGGGAAACGAGGGTGTCTTCAGATTTTCCAATTCAAAGGAAGCCAGAAATATGGATTTTTTGTTTTTTAAAAGATGGTCACCCAGAGTTGACCCACGTCCTCATGTCACCTTCTCCCTTTGCTGCAAGTCCCTCCTCAGCCCCTCACTCACTTTCATTCCATGGGTGGCCCCAGAAGGCATCTGAGCTTTTATAACAGCTTAGTGCAAAAGGGGAAACCGAGGACTAGAGACGTAAAGGCAGTGCTGCACGGTTACATGGGAGAAATCGTCCCCGCCGTGGAGGGATCTGATGAGGGCGCTGTCGGGCACAGGTGTGCCTGAGTGTCTAAAGGACACCTGAGTGCTTTCCTATGTTTTTTTTTTTCTTCCTGCTAAGGAGAGAAGACTGTAACATCAGAAGAAGAAATTTAGAATTGTGGAATTGCTCTCATTTGCAGCTATAAAAAGGAATGTATACTTCCCCAGCTTACTGAAATGATAACTCTGGGTTTTATTTTTGGAAAAAGTACTTTTCATCTTGTAAAAAATTAATGGCCTTTGAGTGACAGGGAAGTACCAAGTGGTTTTCACTGGCTCTTTTCTGGCGGAAGGAAGACGTGAGGGCCAGGGCCTGCCCTTGCTCGAGGGTGGACGGGCATCACAGCAAACATTCCACTCCATGGTCTGGGTGTTTCTACTTAACAAACACAGGCTCTTTTCTCCAGAACCTCTCTGAGCCGGGGGCAGGGCACAGGTAGCCGGAGCTCCGCATAGTATCGCGAGCGTTAACAACTAACTTCTGTGTAGTTGTGCTTTTCAGTCTACAGATGTTTCAGTGTCTTCATTACTTTTTATTCTAAGGTTTGGAAGAAGCAGACATTTCCTTCCACTTGAAGCTAATATAAAACAATCACACATCTGATCGTGAACAGAAGACTCGGAGTGGGGCTTCTTGGATTTGACTGTGCGTAGGAATCATCCGGGGATCTTGTTAAAATGCAGATTCCGATTCTGTGTGTGTGTGTGTGTGTGTGTGTGTGTGTGTGTGTGTGTGTGAGTCTGAGATGCTGCAGAGCTATGCAGCTCCCAGGTGATGCCGATGGTGCTTGTTCATGGGCTACACGAGGTGCAAGGGAGGGTCAGGGCTAAGCGGGGGTGGATAGGCGGGGGAGGATGCAGCTTCCCTGTTTTCACTTGGAAGATGCGCTTGTCCTCTCCTTGCCCAGGATGGTTATCTGTCATCCGAGCCTTGTTGGGGCAGGTCCCTGGTTGGGCTGTGGCTGATGACACAGCAAGGGCCCAAGGAGGACAGGCGTGTTCCTCTGTGGAGAAAACAGCAGCGCCATACGTCACTGTTCTCAGAGGGCAGCTCTGGAGGAGGTGAGCTTCAGATCAGAGGGTCTCTGTAGAAGGAAGCTCCGTGGACTCACGAAAGCTGCAACTTATCAGTGGTGTGTTTGCTTGGGGCTTGTGGCAGGTTACGTAAGTGAAAGAGAGGAGGAAAATTCTGCTTATCCGTTCCAAGACATTTCCTCGTTGCAGACTGGATGGACTGAAATGAAGCCCACGTGTGCCAGGCCTTTTGGCCCGAGTCCCCAGCGCACAGATGGTGTCACGGTCGGGTCTGCCCCCTCCTGTTTCTGACACGGAGGTGATGAGGGCCTCTGGGCCCCGAAGGACTGCGACAGATGTTGTTTGTTTCCAGAAGTCGAATAAGAGCCTCGTCCCCAATGTAAACATTTCATCTGCTCAGCTGGTCGTGTCGTGGCTCTGCCTCTGAACAACTTTCTTCCTCTAGGTCTCTGCATCCATGCATTCCATGTTGGAGATGACAACCTTTGGAAGGGTGGGGGCTGGGTTGCCCTCCCAAAGCTGGCCCTGCCTGCTATTCACACGCAGTGGGTGAGGAGAAGTGTTAGACCCAGACCTGGGTGGAAACTGGACTCTGACAGTCCATCTGGCTGTCCCAGGGGGCAAGTTCTGCTCAGGACCACCTCACACAGGCTGCGCCTTTGGCACGTCTGTGTGCATCAGTGGCTGGAACAGAATGCAGCCTTCAGCTTCATGTTAAGGTATCTTCAACAACTGTGGAATGTCTCCAACTAATCCTGATCACTCTGGGCAAAGCCACATTGCCTAAGATTCTTCCTAAATAATTTTGGGCAGTGGTGAAGATATATATATATATCTTTTTTTTTTTTTGCTGTACGCGGGCCTCTCACTGTTGTGGCCTCTCCCGTTGCGGAGCACAGGCTCCGGACGTGCAGGCTCAGCGGCCATGGCTCACGGGCCCAGCCGCTCCGCAGCATGTGGGGTCTTCCCTGACCGGGGCACAAACCTGTGTCCCCTGCATCGGCAGGCGGACTCCCAACCACTGCGCCACCAGGGAAGCCCTATTTTTTTTTTTTTTTTAAATGAGAATCACACAAACTACACAAACCAAGGGGAAAAAAGTTAAAGACAATCTCCAACAGAGAAAAGAGCAAATAACCCTAATTTATTTTAAATTGAAGATATGAATGAGCATGAGTAGGACAGTTCCCACTTGCCTATTGATGCTTCTTCTGGAATTAAGGAAAAGGCTACATCACTAGGTATAGTGCACGGAATACCAAATCTGTCAAAACTAGAAGCAACACGTTATCTGCTATCAGAAAACAGGAGTTTCTGGAAATGCTATTCTAGGGGAGAAGTTTGACTCTGTCGGAGAAGAGACTCTGGCCTCAGTTGTGTGTTTGCTTGGAGGCTGTGGTGGATTAGGTGAGCGAAGGAGGGGATGTAAGGGAACTCAGCTAAGATGTACCACCTGGGTGGGTACCTCGGACTGCATCCCTAGCACTATCGCCAGAGTGACTTACATAGGAAGATGTGGATTTCCCTCTGCGCTAAATGGAAAGGCTCTTGTGGGGAGGCACCCCCACTATGTAGTGTAGGATCATGGACCTGCATCACAATCCCGCTCTCTGTGGCTGTCACACAAACACGGAGCCCCCAATTATGCCTTCTTCTCTTTGCCATGCACTCATCACTGATGATCATAGGCTCCTGTTCGATTGTTGGTGGGCTTGACCCTGCCAGAGGCCCTTGGGGGGAGCCAGCAACACTCGCTGAGAAGCTACTCTGCACCAGGCTCTTTCGTGTATCTCACCTAATCCCAGGGGTAGCGCTGGGGGCACTTGTGTTTAGTATTCCAGTTACGAGAAAACAAAATTGAGCAAGGTTGGTTTTTGTTTTTTTAAATCAAAAGCTGCATGGCCTACGTCAGAGCCAGGTTTCAAAGTCACATTGACTCTAAAACTACTGCCTTTTTATTGGCTCTGCTACAGAGCGGGGGTGGGGGGGGGACGGTCCCTTGCATTCGTGTCTGGCGGTCACGAATAAATGAAGCTGCCTGGTGTCCTGTTCCCCGGTCTGTCGGGGAAGAGGAAACATCTACACGGAAGTGCTGGCCATTCTGATCCCTTTCAAGTGTGGATTTGAACCTATGAGAGTTTTGAAGATAAAAGTCATCCCTGAGACCCCTCTTGGGGTCTGGTGGGACGTGGACGTGGCTGGGGGGCTGTCTAGGAAGAGGGTAGAACTTGACCTTGTGTTGGGCCAAGTGTGGGGTTGCCAATTCAGGGTACACAGCTGAGCCTATGTGATTCACCCAGCCAAAGAACACTTACTGAGCTCCTGCTATGGGCCTGGGGAGGCGCTGGGGATTCAAAAATAACGTGCAGACACAGTCTATATGTGGAGGAGACGTGACCCTTCAAAAAGATGCTCAACAGAGCTGGCCCACACAGAGAAACGTAAAAGTTGTGGTCAGCAGGTAAGCTAACCCCCTTGCATATTTCAGAAGATTCTGTGCCAGGACTTTCTTTCCACCTTAATAGTTGAATTGCTTTATCCTAATGAGATAAGGTTTGGCCCAGGATGAAGACCCCATTTCTACTTCGTGCAATTTTTTTCATGGAAAGGTAAACGTTTCTGTTTCGAAAAGCTGTTCTCTGTTCCAGGTAGAATAGCTTGCTGTCATGAACTATTAGGTACCACTCGAGATAGTTTACAAGGGACCGTCCTTCGTTTTCAGGACAGACAGGAGTCACAGAAACCTCCCACAAATTATAAATGAAACCGGAAGACTTCCTTTCATTTTTTCCCCCTCAAATGGAAGCTGATTAACATCCAAACACCTACCTAGGGGCAATCCCAGCAACCACACCACATTAGAACTGATGGAGGAAAGGATAAAACTGCAAAAGATGCACATCAAAGAAAGCCAGTGACAGAGATCTACCTTTTAAAGGCTGATGGGGAGGTGTTTGGAATGGGGATTTTTCTGACAGAGCTATTGGCTGGAGAAAGATGGTCAGTGCCCTTTCTGCTGAGAACTTCAGTCAATTATCATCACAGCTGCACCACTGAGATGTCAATTTATTCTCAGATGCCGCCAAAAGGAGCAATTTTCACAAAATGCACCACACACTAATTCTCTAAAGACACTCTCTCGTAACAGGCAAGTGGTCCCAGCTTCAAAGATTCAATAGGCTGTGTGATGCTGACAAGCTGGCGGGAGAGCTCTCTACACTTGAGCACATTGTTTTTGAACACTGAAGGGCCATTCTCCAAAGCTGGGAAAAGAGCATGCAGGACTGGTCCCATCCCTGAGAAACTCCTAGATTTGGTCATGATTCTTCTCCAAGGTACAATGAGCTTGTAGGGTGATTCATCCATCCAAGAATCATGAGTGGAATTCTGAAGTCTGATTGATTAAGATACCATATGAATTTAAACTATTCTATTGTATCTCCCATAATAAAAAAGTATATTTTCTCAAGCATCTGTTGGTTGTATGGTTAGCAACACAAATTTAAAAGAAAATTACAGTGGGAAACATTAATTTATTCAGTCAAGCAATACGTATTGAAAGTCCTTAATTTGAGAGTCTTACACAAATAGCAAAGGAAGAACTTGGGGGAAAGAATGGAATTGAGAATATTTCGGTATGAAGAGAGATTAAGATTGGCTATAAGAGCAAGACCTATTGGGTAAATTCAATTCAATTCAATTTTCAAGCATTTGCTGAGTGCCTATTTTGTATCAACCCTGGGATGGGAAATGTGGAAGATACAAAAATACAAGTAATGTGTACCTTCCAGAAGCCTGCAGTCTTCCATGTTGGTGAAAGTTATAGTTAAGGGTTATTAGTTACAATCTCCTTCTCATATAAAGTATGTGTTATTTTTGTCTTCAGCTGCCTTTGCAATGCTTTTCACCATTAAGTACAGCAGTGGAGATCTCAGTGTTTCGAATGTTGAAATCTTTGTGAGGCATTCATTTAATAAACATCTACTGAATAGTTTTTGTGTGCCAGACACTGGGCACTTCCCTCTACATAATTTTCTACTTCTTTGGTAATAACCTTAATTCCTGTATGTAATGCTTTTAACTCTAATAAACATGCTTCTACATCCATTATCTTATTTGTTCTTTCAGCAATCCTGTGAGCTTGGCAGGGTGGATATTATTACAGATGATGAAACTAAGACTCAGAAAGGTTAAGTGCCTGGCTTAAGGTCACACAGCTCATGTGTTAAAAAAAAAAAAAACCTAGAAGCTACCCATTTTGATTCTATTTAAGTGCTTTCCTATATATCACACACTTGCTGTCACTATTAATAGCTATCACTTACTTAGTGGTTTAAAACAGGCAGTAGGCAAAGTATGTTGTATATGTCTCCTTTAAATCCTCCTCATAATTACAATTTATGAGGAAGCCAAGACTCAGAAAAATTAATTTGCACAAGGTCATGCAGCTTACAGGAGGAAGAAGTGATACTTGAGCCATTACCCTACACTTTCCCATTCTGTCCCACCTTGTTTCCTTCAGAGAGAATATAGTATGAGGAAGGTTCAAGTTCTCCCTGACTTGGCAACCTTGTCCTTTAGACACAGTGCCCACTGTGCCCAGGAGTATGATACTTCTAGGGACCTACTAAATGTTTTCTTTCTTTCTTTTTTTTTTTTGGCCATGCCCCCCAGCTTGTAAAATCTTAGTTCCCCAACCAGGGATTGAACCTGGGCCCACAGCAGTGAAAGCTCTGAGTCTAACCACTGGATCGCCAGGGAATTCCCAATGTTTTCATTTTAAATTCACTTAAAATCAGAAGAAGACATGAATATCACAACTAATATATAATAATGATTGAGCCTGGATTATATATATTTTTAAATTCAATTTTACTTATTTATTTTGGTCATGCCATGCAGCGTGTGGGATCTTAGTTCCGGGACCAGGGATCGAACCCACGCCCCCTGCAGTATAAGTGCGGAGTCTTAACCACTGCACCACTAGGGAAGTCCCAAGCTTGGATTATATTCTAATGCAGTCATAACATATAATTTTAAAAATGTTTTTAATGGAGCAAGGGGCCCTCAAAATGCAGCCCTATGACCATGTCCCCTTCCTGATGTAGATTAACCCTCCAAGAGAGTCTGTGAGTTTTCCTGCTGTCTGATTTTCTCCCCCCAAGCCCCCTTGGCGGCTTGGAGGCACAGACCCACTGCTCCCTGCCTCTTAAGGCCGTTTAAACCTGCTGCTGTCATCATGCACGGGGCGGGGTGGGGGGCAACTGAACCACACCCCAGTTCTCACCTCCAGCTGCTTCCTGAGTGGGATGCTTTTCCTCCCAATGGCAGTGATGCTGGCTTGGGCTGGAGGGTCACTTTCTTGGGTGTGCAATTTCTTCTACCCTGTACTACGTCCCTCCCAACCCCCCAATTCTTGGCACTTGCTTAGTTCTGACTTTGATAAATGAGGACTTTGGAGGAAGAAAGGCACACTAGCCCACTGAAGAGTGGGTTGGTTGGTGATGGGTGGTGTGATATTGGGATATAGGGAAGAACCCCACTTCAATCTTCCAGGGCGTGGATGCAGCCTTCCAGGGACACGGATGTGCACCTTTGGTACAAACATGCTCTTCTCCTGATACTCCACCAGCTCTGTCTTGAGGGCTTTTACTTTTCTCACCAGATCAATTCAACAATGCATTTTACATCTTCCCGTCTGGGCGGTAACTCAGACAACTAAGGTAGTATTTTTTTTAATGTTCCCTTAAAATAGACAGTTAAGCTTCAAAGGGTCTCTTTTAATAATAACGTCCTTATTAGAACTGGAACACATGAATGTGCAATAATTAAACTGAAAACACTAGAATAAATCCCAGACCAAGTAGACTGTAGATTATTATTTCATTGATCAATGACGTGGATATCTGCCATGTTCATGTTATCCATTTCAAAGAACTGGACAGACTTTTTCCCGTGAATCCTTTTGCCATCCTTGAGAGACAAAAGATGCAAAGAAGATAACAGCCAAGTAATGTTGGAATATACCCAGAGCTAATGCCCATTGCTCCTCTGCTGCAGTCTACAAAACAACAGTAGTGATGTCCTCTTCATTTGACACAAAAGAGAAAGAGGCGTTGAAATGGGAATTTTGTCACTGGATGGACGGTTCAGGGCACACCATGTCTATCGCAGGCTAGTAGCTCACTTTAAATGTGAGTGGATTTCTTGGGTTCGCCTTTTTGAAACCCCAACAAGCAGGAGCAAAAAATGTATCCCAGCTCAGTAGTTATGTTCTTGAGAAATGTGGCCTATTACACCGTGGGCTGCTTTCTATAAAGCTCTCTTTTTAGATCACAGACTCATCTGACTAATTTAAGTTGAAACAAGAGCCATTATTTATTATCAAGAAGAAAATCCGTGGCCAGAAGCTTAAAGAATTGCTCACAACGTACTTACTGCCCAGAACAAAGGTAAGAATGGTTTCCTATAAACTGAGTAAATAGTCACATCTAGAGTTACCTGACATCTCAGATTAAGCCATCTGCTTCACAATATGGTATTCAGTGATAGATTCATCAGGTATTACTTGTGTAGATAGAATGATTTCTAAAATAGAGGAAAATGAAGATGCTTATTAATGCGTGAGCAATTGATTAACAGATCTCCAAGTCACGGACTCATTCATTCATTCGTTCGTTCATTATTAGTTTGTAAGCTCTTACTCTGTGCCAGGCAGGGTGCCAGACATAGTTTGGGATATAGAAATTCCTTGGAATTCAGAGCAGAAAGACAGAGAATTTATCCTCAAGGAGCACATCTTTTGTGAGAGTGTGCAATGCAGGTATATGGAGGAGGTGATGAGAGCACAGAAAAAGGCACCAAGCATACAGTGGGGGTCAAGAAGATGACCCTTGACCTGAGTCAATTTCAAAGCCTGCAATTGATTTCATTGGGATTCCCACCCTTATAAAAAATAATACTTTCCTACCTTCTTTAAATGATTAAAAAATAAATGAGATGAGAATTTTGCTTTTCTTTTACAAAATAATTCATAGAGTGGAGGGTGTCATAGAGGCGGTTCTGCTTGCTTGTAGGAAACACACCTACTTCTCTGAATGTCCCTGCAAGTGGATCCTGAGAGGTCCAAGAGTGTTGTCTGGACAAAGGTATATTCCAAAGAGGCTTGTTCTGTGTGAAATGTGCTCTAACAGAGCGACTGTAATGATAAGAACATTATGAGTCTTCCTTTTAAGCTTTTTAACTCTCCAAGTCAAGCACCTCTGGCCTGGAAAATGTGATCTGTGTATGGCTATATTGCACTTGATACGCAATGGTGTTCAGTAGAAATTTAAACTGGGTAATTGAAATTGAAGTAGAAATAAATCTGTGCAAACATACTTAAAGGTAAGTTTCCCATCTTTGAAGCTTGGCTTCACTGAGTTTTCTTACAGAAGACTCTACTGAACGTGGAGCCCTTCAATGCTTGGAGCAGATGATGGTTGTTTTCCAGTAGAACGCTCTTGGTTGTACCTGGACCTGAGAATGATGGCTTGTCAAGCCGTGCATGGGAGGAGCAATGGGAATGTATTCCAGGAGCAACACGGTACAAGTTTCACAATGAGAATTTTGTTTTTTTTTTTTAAAGTCATAATGCTCATACTGACCACTCTTGGCAGTCCTCATTTTCACCATCGGAATGTAAATGTCAATTCTGCAAATTTGGTTTCGGTTGAAATTGACAATTAATTGAATCAATATTTATTGAATGACCACAATGGGACAGGTTTTGTTCCAGGAGCTGAAGATCTGGTGGTGAATAAAACATCACGGCCCCTGCCTTCATGGACACGATAGTATAGGCTGAGAGGAAGACGGTAACACACAAACTTACAAACAAACATTACAAGTTGAGCACCATAAAGAAACGGGACAAAGTGAAGTTAGCGAAGACAGGAGGGTGGTCACAGAGGGTTGTGCTGAGGAGGTGACACTTCAGAGGAGACCAGAGGATAAATCAGAGGCAGTGAGCTGAAGAGCAGGAAGACGAGGAAGAGTTTAGTGTGTTGTTAACTCTGAGTGTCAATAGCTTTTAAAAAGGAAAACCATTTATAATTTGGGGAGTTGCTTATAAATAATGTAAATAGGGATTTCCCTGGCCGTCCAATGGTTAAGAATCCGTGCTTCCACTGCAGGAGGCATGGGTTTGATCCCTGGTCAGGGAACTAAGATGCTGCATGCCGTGCACTGTGCGGCCAAAAAAAAAAAAAAAAAAAAAAAATATATATATATATATATATATATTATATAATGTAAGCAACTTAAAGAGGGGAGAAGACTAACATTTTTTTTTTTCTTTGCGGTACGTGGGCCCCTCACCGCTGCGGCCTCTCCCGCCGTGGAGGACAGGCTCCGGACGTGCAGGCCCAGCGGCCACGGCCCACGGGCCCAGCCGCTCCGCGGCACACGGGATCCTCCCGGACCGGGGCACGAACCTGCGTCCCCTGCATTGGCAGGCGGACCCTCAACCACTGTGCCACCAGGGAAGCCCAAGACTAACATTTATTAAGCAATTATTACATGCCAAGGACTATTCTAAGGGATTTAATAATGACAATCATAATAATCATCATGATCATTATTATTAATTAGAACATTTATTATTATTCTAGTAAATAATTATGCTGAATTAATTTAGTGAGCGCTAAGCACTATGCTATAGGCACTCAACATATATTTTCTTACAAAATCTATGCAGTAAAATATGCCCTTGAAGTTGAAGGGAGAACGCCAGTCTTGCTGAAGGGTTGAGAAGAATCGGGCAGAGTTGAAAGGGAGCTGAAGCCCTGGCCTGGGAACTGGACGCCTTGGAGCAGAGTACTCCTATAGTGAGCAGAGGCTTATGTGATGCATGGCTAAGGGGATAGAGGCCCTAGCCACTGGGGGCCAAGCAGTGGGTAACTGTCGGCTGCAGAGATGGGGAACGAGGGCAGGAATGGTGAGGGGCCCTCACAGATTCCTGAGTGGAGGGGACACAAGCTGAGATAGTTGTACGGCTCTAACTCTGCCTATAGCAAGATGAAGTGAGTGGGCCTCAGAGGTCAGCCAGGGGCTGGCTGTCATAATTCTGGGAAGAGACTCTGAAGGCCTTTGCCAGGAGAGTGGCCACGGGTGGAGAAGAGAAGGCAAGGGTGGGCCATGTGGGAGGAGGACTCGGCCAGGTCCGAGGTTTGGGGAGCTGATGAGTTTATTATTAGAGATTTTGATTTGAAAATGTGTCAGAATGTGTCAGCAGGACACACACATTTCATAAGTATTTAACGCTGGTTCTGATTCCTTCTCACACCCATTTCATTAAACCAAACAGAATCCCTTCTGAGAGACTTAATTAAGCAGGGCTGCTCTAAGAGAGCCTGGCCAGCAGCAATTCCTATTCCTTTACAAATGCTCTTAAAGAAACATCAGATGGGTAATCAAGCTGGGCAATGAGAGAAGAGGAAGTGCTGGGAACGGCTCCACACCACATACTATATATAGAATACTATTACAGTCATCTTCTGTCTTTCGGTTAATTTCCATATCTGTGTTGGTAATTACATGTCAGGACACATCTGCATTCACTGAAAGCAACAGAAACCTTCCCTATCTCTATCTTGGATCACTAGCTCGATGCTTACGTTCCTCTGACACTGTAGGTAATAGACACTCAGGTTGATCCTAATGGAAGCTCCATCAATTATTTATACCTCCTCGACAGCAGGCAGAAGGTGGCTACTCAAGGAACTCACACAGGGTTCTTCCTTTTGTTTTTGCTTCTGTTTTTTTTTTTTTTTAAATGAACCAGGAGAGAGAAAGAGAAGATATATTTTCAGAATAAATAGCCCACTTTCAAGATATAAAAGATGGACTTCGCAACAAAATACCAGTTTCGTATTTTCATAGATCTACTTAGCACATGTGTTTCTTGATAAGCAGCATGAAAGGGCAGACATTGGTCCTCTGGGTGGACAGTGGGTAGACACTGTACTCTTCCACCTGATGAAGAGAACCAATCTGTTGAGTGACTTCTGTATTATTTAGGTTCTGATTTCCATAATCTTACCCATCACCTTGCGTTTCTGCACAGGAGCTACAGTTGATTTGAACGAGGATCAGGGATAAGTTGAGGCAACTGGGAGGCAGGATGGAATTGGGTTTTAGAAAACAGTGATTTTTCCTTACTTTTCCACCTGGATTGAGTGTGCAAAAAACGGTTATGTGCTTTTTGCACACTCACCACAGTTGGTCAGACTTTCACAAGTTGAGAGGCTGCCATGTGGGCTCTGTCACCATCTCAGAGGCTAGAGGTCCATGTAGGGGACCTTTACCCCTCCAGTGAATGAAATGTCCTCTGCGTAAAATGCCAACTCTTAGAATACATATTTTTAAATTTTATTGAAGTATAGTTGATTTACGATGTGTTTAATTTCTGCTGTATTGCAAAGTGACTCAGTTATACATATATATATTCTTTTCCATTATAGTTTACCACAGGATATTGAATATAGTTCCCTGTGCTATACAGTAGGACCTTTTTGTTTATCCATCCCATATATAATAGTTTGCATCTGCTAATCCTAGAAGCTTAGAATCCCAGCTCTTAGAATATGGACCACTAATGATGACATGATGGTGAGTGCCCAGGTGGGATGACAGCTTAAAGGATGCTATGCTGATAGGGAAGCTGATACAAAGCCTGACTTATTTTTTTTTTGGATGCATTAACTGACTTGGGTTTTTGCATAATAATCTGATATGAATTGTGAAATCCATTAAAATATATAACAACCCGATAAAAATTCCACTAATTCAGAATTTATGATCATTTTGACAGGAACAAGCTGGGTTGGCTTATTTTTGCTTGGTAAAACACTTTCTTAATATTGTAAAACTAATAGTGCAAACCAGACTGCAGAGGGAATGTTTAAAATACTTAAAGGACAAATTGTTTTCAGCACTGACAAGCCCTGCAGGAGTGCTGCTTACATAGAAACAAATGACATGCTGCTCATAAACCATTAGAATTTGTTAATTAAATCATATCCTCCCTACCAGGCAACACTGAATTGGCTTAATTTGAGTTACTGTATGTTTTTTTTTCTTTTTTGAGAGAATAATGCTGCAATGATGCTGAGAATAAATGCTGCAATTTTAAAAAAAGGTACTTGGAAGAGTGCAAAAAACACTATCTTGTGACTCTGGGTGGGTGGCTTAATCTCTCTGAACCTTCGTTCTCTCTTAGGATAAGTGAGGCTTATATACTGACCTTTGTGGGTTATTGGGAAGATACCACAGTTATATGTAAAGCTACTAGAACCCCCATGAGCACATAATAAGAGATCGTTTGTGTGGGTTTCAGAGATAAAAATTTAACTCTACACAATATAATACAATCTCACAAACTGGAGAGAAAGTAAGCAGGGATGGCGATTTGCCATAAAAAAGAATGAAGGGCTTCCCTGGTGGCGCAGTGGTTGAGAGTCCGCCTGCCGATGCAGGGGACGCGGGTTCGTGCCCCGGTCCGGGAAGATCCCACATGCCGCGGAGCGGCTGGGCCCGTGAGCCATGGCCGCCGAGCCTGCGCGTCCGGAGCCTGTGCTCCGCAACGGGAGAGGCCACAACAGTGAGAGGCCCGCGTACCGCAAAAAAAACAAAACAAACAAACAAAAAAAGAATGAAATTTTGCCATTTGCAAGAACATGGATGGACTTGGAGGGTATTATGCTTAATGGAATAGACAAAGACAAATACTGTATGATATCACCTAAATGTGGAATCTAAAAAATGAAACAAACCAGTGAATATAACAAAAAAGAAACAAACTCACAGAGAGAACAAACCAGTCGTTACCTGTGGGGAGAGGGGAGGGGGCAGGGGTAAGATAGGGGTAGGTGATTAAGAGGTACAAACTACTATGTATAAAACAAATAAGCTACAAGGATATATTGTACAACGTAGGGAATATAGCCAACTTTTATAATAACTATGAATGGACTATAACCTTTAAAAATTGTGACTCACTATTCTGTACATTTGAAACTTATATAATGTTGTAAATCAACTACACCCCACTAAAAAAGAATGGTGATTTGAGTGCTTATAATAATAATAAATATAACATCTTTCACTTCCTGAGTACCAGCTATTATGGAATCCCCTTTTTATAGATGAGAAAACTGTGGAAACTGCTGTCTTTTACAACTTTAGTGTTAAATTTAGTGGCCTAGACTTAGAAGAGGAAAAGATTCTCAATAAAAACAGCATCTTAAAAATCATAAAGTCTCTTTAATGTCCATATTTTAGAAAGTTTCATGTTTTAAACATTTAACAGCAATTAAAAATTTAAAGGTCTTCGGTTTCTTGTAAATATATTAAGAAAGAAATTGTACAGTTAAAAGCCACTTTTAACTAATGGCCACAGCTGGCAAAAATACTGGCAAGTTCATGACTTTTATTTCTTTTTAACATCTCTGTTTATACTTGAAAATTAATGATTTGTTTAACTAATTAAAGAAAAAATTCAATTCGGCTTGTCTTTAGACTTGAAGAAATTAAAAATGGTGGCCATTTCACAAAATTTTAGGCTCCGGACGCGCAGGCTCAGCGGCCACGGCTCACGGGCCCAGCCGCTCCGCGGCATGTGGGATCTTCCCGGACCGGGGCACGAACCCGTGTCCCCTGCATCGGCAGGCGGACTCTCAACCACTGCGCCACCAGGGAAGCCCCACAAAGTTTTTTGAGTTTCAAATTTCTAGTGTTTCTCAATGAAATAAAATCCCAACCAAGCATTTTAACTTGGTAACAACTCTGATAAAGACAGTCTTTGGCCACAGTAGACATAAACTATCCCCATTTTACAGAGCATTCACGGGACATTGGGATGTCACCTTAATTAACAGAAAGATTTAAGCAGAACATTTATTTTAATAAGACTATGTAATGAACTTTCGAGAATTAGTCTTTGATTTGCTTTGTTTTTCAGGTCAAGCAAATTGGGATTTTCCCTTTGTTAGGGAGCACCCAGTCCAGTCCTGATGTAGGAAGGGTCAGTGTCAAAACCAGACAGAGCGCCCACCCACATTCTGCTATGCAAAGACAACCTTGGCTCTAAAAGCCAAGTCTCAATGCATTTGCTTGTGAGCTATCGGGCTCTCCTGGAGAGCTTTCAACTCTCAAGACCCATCTCTGGGGAGTGGTGCTGTCACTACCTCTGAAAGGCTGCAAGACGAGCTAGTACGCATTTCTTGGCTTTAAATTGCATGGCTCTGATCAAATTCTTATTTTTACCCAAATTGCATTATAACAATGACATAATGGCTTTGAGGTCAGAAATATACAGAAAAATCACATTTTGTGAATTTGATCATTTTGATTTCTTTCCACTGGGGACATCAGCCAATGCATAGGAGCTCAACATTTATAAACGGCCTCTGCTCAGACAAGACAAGCACTTAAGCTGAAAAGGAAGAAAAGTCACTCTCCTCGTTATGGATCGTACTATTTTGAGAACAAATGAATGCACATAGAGGAAAAACCCTCCTGTGTCTTTCTAGTCTTTTGAGATGAGTTCAATGTGTGGATTCTTCTAAACTGGACAATTCACTTACTAACATACTTATCTGTGAGCAGCTGCAGTATGTATTTGTATGTATCTGTATTTGTGAGGTACTTTCATGTTATTGAAAAATAAGAAGACAGAGTCCTTGATTTGGAGTAGTTTATAATATACTATACACACACATACACAAAAGACAACAACCGGGGTGTAATTATAGGCAATATGGATAAGCTAATATCATAGAGTAATAACTATATGTTAGGATACATAAAAATTCTTATCTTGGCCATTGGTTATCTTACCTGAGAATGATTAAGCAAATAAAACAAAACAAGCTTACGACCACCAACAAAAAAACAAACAGTAATTACAGTTTGAAAGATGATCAAGCAATTAATACATGCAACAACACGCACTGAGAACCTACAATAGGCAAGATATATGATGATACAAATAAAAAATTCTCGGGCTTCCCTGGTGGCGCAGTGGTTGAGAGTCCGCCTGCCAATCCAGGGAACACGGGTTCGTGCCCCGGTCCGGGAAGATACCACATGCTGTGGAGTGGCTGGGCCCGTGAGCCATGGCCGCTGAGCCTGCGCGTCTGGAGCCTGTGCTCCGCAACGGGAGAGGCCACGACAGTGAGAGGCCCGTGTACCGCAAAAAAAAAAAAAAAAAAAAAAAAAAAAAATTCTCTCAAACTTTTACTAACTGAATGCATAATCTTTTGGTTAGGTGGGAACCAGTTCCAAAGGACTCTCTAGAATGTTCTTAAAGACCACAAATTTTCAAGTATCTTTTAACACATTCAGTATTGTTTTCTATTGTATAAATGTGTTTTTAAATAGTGATAAAAATTTTATCCGAATACTGGGTGGACTGAGCCCACAATGATATGGGGTGGGGAGAACATTATAATCACAGAAGACTTCTCGGAGAAGGAAGACATTTTAAACCAAGTTTTAAAATAAATAAGAGACACCTACTGCTGGATTAAAGCAGGGAAGGCACTTCTGGAAAGAAGGATGGCACGAACAAAGGCTTTGAGATAACAGCCGGAATTAAGTCGGGAACAAAACCAGTCTGGAGCCCTCCTGAGCTTTTCGGCACATTCCCTTCATAAAGCTGGTAGCAGGGACAGTAAGCTGTTTCCCTGATTTGGTAAAGAAGGGATTTGCTAAGCAACCTCACCCCTCTTGTCCTTCCAGAAAGAGAGTATTGGCCTGGACACCGGAATGACAACAGCCTACAAGGAATTCTATTTGCAGATTTTGTCTGGACTCTGCTGGTACCATTCTAGCCGGTGTGCCTTTGGCCACATGGCTCCAGGGACAACTCTCTCTGGCAGCAGAATTATGCTTGTGCAAGAAAGCAGAGCTTGCATCTGCTCAGTGGACACAATACTGTCTCAGATGTTTGCACAAGCAGATTTTTGTTTTAGTCTTTAAATTTTGGCATTGTAGTAGGTTTTTCTTTAAAGTCAAACATGGACTCCAGCCTCTGTAAACCTCTTTCCATGTAATTAATTATTTCTCCCCTAATAAGACAAATCTAGAGCAGGTTATAGCTGGCTGGCCCTGCATGCCCAGTGAGCTTTGCCTCTGGGTTTGTTTGTTTGCGGGGGAATCTTAGTTCCCCAACCAGGGACTGAATCCGGGCTCTCAGCAGTGGAAGCGCAGAGTCCTAACAACTGGACCGCCAGGGAATTCCCTAGGTTTGGTTTTGAAGGGGGCGACATGTGTTTCTGGCCCTCGTTCTTCCTGCTGTCTCTTTCATACTTACCGGTTGATCTGGGCTGCCAGGGACTCTTCACTGCTGTGTCCTCCATTTCCTGCCCCTCCCCTCCAACCTGCTCTGCACGGGCACCCCATACGCTAGACCTGGACACCAGCAATGGCATGACCCCCATCTCCATCAGCCTACCTGTGAAGCCTCCCCAAATAAACATAAAACTAGATTTAAAACTGTTCTTTCTATGCATAGCTTCAAGAAGTATTCTCGAGGGTCCCATCCTCCCACCAAATGTCCACTCCCAAAGCCATATAGAGAGAAGTTTTAGAGCTGCCAGTGCCCAATAAAGTACCATCGAAAAGGAGCCCCACTAGATTCCTGGAATAAGAAACTGAATCAGTTAATTCATGTCAATAGGCACATAGTAAACGCTCCCTAACCAGTTCTGGAGGCAGTATGGTTCAGCAGTTGATAAGGCAGGCTTTGGAACTAGTCTATCTGGGGTCAAACCCCACCTCTGCTACTCACCAGTGGTGTGATCTTGAACAAGTTAGTAGCCACCTGTGTACCCGTAGGCTGAATGTAGGATGAAGGAGTTAATAGGTGTAAAGCACTCACACATAGCAAATGCTCAGTAAGTGTTTGTTGTTATGTCGATAAGAGCTTAGTCAAAGCTACAGACGGAGGAAATGAGGTAAATTTCTCACACTTTGGCAGAGAGATGTCTGTGGTATGTGGCCTTCTGGTACCTGACGGTCCTGCATGTGTGTGGCTACATCCTTCCCTGCCTCTGCTTAAGGGAACTATTTTTTTTTTTTTTTTTTTTTTTTTTTTTTGCAGTACGCGGGCCTCTCACTGTTGTGGCCTCTCCTGTTGCGGAGCACAGGCTCCGGACGCGCAGGCTCAGCGGCCATGGCTCACGGGCCCAGCTGCTCCGCGGCATGTGGGATCTTCCTGGACCCGGGTACGAACCCACATCCCCTGCATTGGCAGGCGGACTCTCAACCACTGCGCCACCAGGGAAGCCCTAAGGGAATTAAAAAAAATTTTTTTTAATTTATTTTTTATTGAAGTAGAGTTGATTTACAATGTTGTGTTAGTTTCAGGTGTACAGAAAAGGGATTCAGTTATATATATATTTTCATATTCTTTTCCATTATGGTTTATTACAAGATATTGAATATAGGTTTCTGTGTTATACAGTAAGACCTTGTTGTTTATTTTATATATAGTAGTTCGTATCTGCAAATCCCAAACTCCTAATTTATCCCTCTCCTCCCCCTTACCCCTTTGGTAGCCATAAGTTTGTTTTCTACGTCTATGAGTCTGTTTCTGTTTTGTAAATAAGTCCATTGTGTCATACATTAGATTCCACATATAAGTGATATAATATAGTATTTATCTTTAGCTTTCTGACTTCATTTAGGATGATAATCTCTAGTTGCATCCATGTTGCTGCAAATGGCATTATTTCATTCTTTTTTATGACCGAGTAGTATTCCATTTGTATATATATACCACATCTTCTTTATCCATTCATTTGTAGATGGACATTTAGGTTGCTTCCATGTCTTGGCTATTGTGAATAATGCTGCAATGAACATAGGGGTGCATGTACGTATCTTTTCGAATGATAGTTTTTTCCAGATATATGCCCAGGAGTGGGATTGCTGGATCATATGGTAACTCTCTTTTTAGTTTTTTGAAGAGACTCCATACTGTTCTCCACAGTGGCTGTACCAATTTACATTCCCATCAACAGTGCAGGAGGAAGTGAACTTTATTTTTACTGTTTAAGCCAGTACACACACACACACACACACACACACACACACACACACACACACACACTGATTTCATGACCCCATTTGAGTTGAGACCTGCAGTTTGAGAACCACTGGCTGAGGGGCAGCTCTGTACAACTGAATGCATTCAGTCAAGTCAATTTCCTCAAATTTGAGTCATACAGGAAATGGCTTCTCTCTTCCTGGACACTTGATTCTTAGTTCATTTCCACAAACCCAGGTCCTTAACATTTTTTTCCTAATATACATTTAAAATCATTCATAAGGGATCTTAGAGAAACAGTCTGGTATTATGGAAAATATACTGAATGAGGGTAAGGGGGACCTGACACGTGTGTTCTGGTTCTACCTCCTCCAGTATCATGTATGGATCTGAGTCAGTGCCTCAGTGTCTAAGTCTGTATTTTTCCATTTGTGAAATGAGAAGCTTAGGTCCTTTCCAGGTTTCTAACACTTAAACCTTGTAATTTCACCAACTACTGACATCAAATTTAATGGAGCTATATGTGTTCTTTTTTTCCTTTTCGGTAATTTCCAAGCCCTAACTTCAAATACTTTCCCATTGATTATTTAAGCTATTTGGATTTGGGCAAAAGTGAATTAATTGTCTTGCTGGTGTGAACTTGACCATTTGCCAGATAATTAGGAAATCTTTCCTTCAAGAATCATATTGGTTTATCACGCTTTTTAGAAAGATACTCATCTGTTCTTGTGACTAAGGCTGGATTAAGCAGAGGGCAAGGAAATGGACTTTGTCTTTTAATTTCCTTAATACCTTCGGGGTAGGAACAATGTCTTCTTTTAAAACATATTTCCTCAGACACCAGTAAAGGGCCTGCTTGCTATGGGACACTGCTTCTCCAGGTACAGGGAACGACAGCTTTATAGAGGCAAATACAAACAAGAGTCAATCCTTTACTTGAAGGACTCTGGTCATTACCTGGCATTTAAGTGGTGTTACTTTTTTTTTTTTTTTTTTTGCGGTACGCGGGGCTCTCACTGTTGTGGCCTCTCCCGTTGCGGAGCACAGGCTCCGGACGCGCAGGCCCAGCGGCCATGGCTCACGGGCCCAGCCGCTCCGCGGCATGTGGGATCTTCCCGGACCGGGGCACGAACCCGTGTCTCCTGCATCGGCAGGCGGACTCCCAACCACTGCGCCACCAGGGAAGCCCTAAGTGGTGATACTTTTAAAACCCGGCAGAGAAATAGATTTAAAAAGAGCATCAATACAAATGGCTAATAAGCACATGAAAAGATGCTCAACCTCATTAGCCATCAGGGAAATGCCAATCAAAACCACAAGATATCACTTCACATCCACCAAGATGGCTAGTATCAAAAAGACAGAAAAGTACCCGTGAGAACGTGGAGAAATTGGAATCCTCACATACTGCGACTGGAAATGTAAAATGGTGCAGCCTTATTGGAAAACAGCCTGACAGTTCCTTGAAAGGTTAAACACGGAGTTATCATATGACCCAGCAATTTCACTTCTAGGTATATACTTCAGAGGAATGAAAACATATGTACAGAAAAACTTGTACATAAATGCTCACTGCAGCATTATTCTCAATAACCAAAAGGTGGAAACAACCCAAATGTCCACTGGTTGATGAATACATAAATACAATGTGGTAGATCCATACAATGGAGTAGTATTTGGCAATTAAAAGAAATAAAATACCGATACATGCTACATTATGACTGGATCTTGAAATCATTATGCTGTGTGAAAGAGGCCAGTCTCAAAAGACTATGTATTGTTTCTATATGATTTCATTTATATGAAATGCCCAGAATAGGCCAATCTATAGAGATAGAAAGTAGATTAGTGGTTGCCTCGGGCTGGCAAGGGAGATGGAGAGATAGAAGGGTGACGGCTAAGGGATACAGAGTTTCTTTTACGGGTAATGAAAATGTTTTAAAATTTATTGTGATGATGAACGCACAGCTTTGACAATACTAAAAACACTCAATTGTACGTTTTAAATGGGCAAATTGTATGGAATGTGAATTATGTCTCAATAAAGCTGTTATTTTAAAAAGGCATCAGAACACTGAAAACTTATAAGAAAACAGCACTGCATAGTATCCCACACTAGCATTTTCAACTTTGTTGGCTATCCCTTGATCAATCTCAGATCAGCTCCTTTTGATGTTTCCTCCTCTATAAAATGGCAATAACCATAGCAAACCACTCTACCCTCTTTCTTTTCTATGGAGACCTGGTAAGACCAAGACCAAATGCTTTTGTGTCTTGGATTCGCGCTGAGATTTTTCTCTTTCCTTAGGAGACTCATGCTTTAAAAATTGGAGGCATTATCGTGAAAACCAAAGGTTTTAGGGCCCATCTAAGAGGACATTTTGCAGGAACAATTGTTTAGCATGTGTGTAATCCTATATCTGTGATGGAGGGAAACAAGATTAAAAGTGCCATTCTTGAAGCCAAGAGTAATTTACATGAGATAAAGGGTGCAGAAAACAGAGAACATTATTCCCTTTGGAGAGGTGCATTTATTCAGGGAAAGTTACCAGGGAGAAGAGCAGCTCATACCGGTGTAAGACGATATGCACTCAGGAGGAGGAGAAGCCACAATGAAAGCTAGATTCCCAGGAGGTCCCATTTGTAGGCACTATGCAAGGCCACTGGTAATCACAGTAGGTTCCAGTGGGGGAGCCTTAGAGAAATACAGTGACAACTATCTTGAAACCTCATATACTGCCCACCTTGTTTCCAAAGCTTTTCTTGATAAGCTTCATTTTATACTAAAGGGCTATGAGCACAGTGTTAAGCTCTGGAGAAAAGCAAATTTGTGCTGCCAGTTTAGCTCTACGAAGTGGGAATATTCCTGTTCACTGTCTGTGCCTTAACACTTTAAAAATGCAGTTATGGAAAATAATCTAACAATTTCAGTAAAAAAATGGCTAATTGCATATCAGAAAGTAAAGAGTTAGACTTTTCGATGATGGTCATTCTGACCGGTGTGAGGTGATACCTCAATGTAGTTTTTTGTGTGTGTGTGGTACGTGGGCCTCTCACTGCTGTGGCCTCTCCCGTTGCGGAGCACAGGCTCCGGACGCGCAGGCTCAGCGGCCATGGCTCACGGGCCCAGCCGCTCCGCGGCGTGTGGGATCTTCCCAGACCGGGGCACGAACCCGTGTCCCCTGCATCGGCAGGCGGACTCTCAACCACTGCGCCACCAGGGAAGCCCTAGTGAATCTTTTTAACATATTTTAAAACATGTTCTAATTTTTAAAACTGGGAACTATGTGATTTTGAAATGTAACGATCAACATGTGGATTTATATGTCACCATTCTTTCTGCTAGTTCAAAAGCACCGTATGTATATTATGACTACTTATGCATGTACAAAGGTAATGAAACTAGTAAAATTCTCAGTTTTAACACTAAGGCCAAACAGATAAGGTTTAACAACTTCTCCAATATAACTTTAAATGTCAGAGACTGAACCACATTTGAACTCTAAAGGTTACTCTTTAAAGATCAGCTAAGATTCCCTTTTTTGATGGGCCTGGTGGAAAGACTGGGCACTGTGGCTTAACAGACCTGAGTTTATATCCCTTGCATACTGCTTATTAGCATATAACCTTGGGCAAGTTCCAAAACAACTCTGAACTTCAGTTTCTTTATTGCAAAACACACTGTTGGGAGAATTAAATAAGTTTCTATATGCACAGGGCCTGAAAATCCTGTTCCTCAATAAATGAGTCTCCCTTCCAAGGTTACTGCACTTTGATAATTGGGTCAAACCCAGTCTTGTTTTTTCACTGTGATTAATGAAATCCTCTAATTAAAAAAAAAAAAAACCTTCATTCTTCTTTACCCTTTCGTCTATTTACTGACTGTCATTTTGCCCTGTGTTTTCCATTTCACATACCCACCTCCATCTCCAGGCAGACACCCTGCCATGCCTTCCCTGGTTCCAGTCATGTGAACTGATTGCAACCAACCATCTCTAGCACCTGCCATTTTAACATTTTTGTCTCTTTGTGAGCTGACCCCTGGCCTCCTACTCAAGCCTCATTAACTGTCATTCTAGCCTTTAAGTTCTACCCTCCACTCGTAATGGACTTCTTCTAGTTCCTGGAAAGTCTAGCTTCTGGAAGCCAAGACCACCATACGCTCTCTTAAATTTGAGTCTTCCACAAGCCTGGACTTTGCCTGGACTGTTCTGCCCCTTTCTACTCAACTGGCCAACCCCCACTCTTCCTTCAGGTCTCCTCTAAATAACCTTTCCTCTGGAAGGCCCTCTCTGACCCCTTGGATCAGGTTCCATCCTGTATCTAAAAGCTCTCGCACATTTCACCATGCATATCACAGACTTGTTCAATTTCTGACTTCCCCTGGAGGCTGTATGCTCTTTGAAGGCAATGATTGCACAGTCCCAGGGCCCAGCACAAGGTCTGCACATAATAAGTGCTCACTAAGTACTTATTGAACAAATGAGTAAAAAAATGAATGAAAAAAGATTCTATTTCTCAATAAATACATGTCATTCCTTGAACTAGGTGCAACAGATGAATAGGCATATTACAGAGACTCAGAGTCTTTCTATCCATATAGTTTACTTCTGTGTTTCCATACGTTTCTCTGGTGGAGGAGGGGGGCAGGCTCCTTTGTTGAATCTCAGCCCCTCTGTGATATTAATAAGTTGATCAAGCGAGATAAGCTATAACGAGATAAGCTATAACGTTGATTCTGGGAACAAGGGAAGAAATGTTGTTACTAGCAAAATATTCCAGTTGTTGGCTTCCCCTCTCCCCACTGAAGCAGGAATACTATCTTTCAGAATTTAAAAAAATTGTTGCATTGCACAGTGCTTTGTAACTGCACCCAGCTATCTCATATCATCTGTAGTTTTAGAACCAAGAAAAGTGATTTATGAAGCATAGAGGAATTCCTGAGTTTTTTCAAGTGATAACAGCGCTTAAACTATCTCCAGATATTATGTAGCAACTGATGGAAACATTTTGTCCCATCAGCACAGAAAGCCAAATCAGATCATTCAAAGCTCTAAATTCTCAGACAGTTGACTCCTTCAGGCTCTTTTAAATGAGGTCTACATCAGCTCTGTTCAACTTGTTCTCAGTGTTCTTGTGGTTGTTGCTGGCCTTACCTGGATGCTGTCTAGATCTGCACCGTCCAATGTGGTGGCCACTAGCCACGTGTGGCTACTGAAGACTTCAAATGTGATGAGTCCAAATTGGGATCTGCTGTGAGTGTAAAGTATACACTAGATTTCAGACACTGAGTATACAAAAAAGATAACAGAAAATATGAATAATTTTTATATTGTTTACACATTGAAATGATAATCTGTTGGATATATTGGGCTAAAGAAAATATATTATTAATGTTAATTTCTCCAGTTTACTTTTATTTTTTGGTTGTGGCTACTAGAAAGTTGAAAATGTGGCTTGCATTATTATATTTCCATTTGACAGTGCTGGTCTAGATTCCTGGACAGTTGATTCAATGGGTCTGGAGAGCAAACTGACCCACTGCCTGCTTAGCTGTGTCCAATAACTACTTATGCTAGTCTCTAGAGATACAGAGACAAAACTGATCATGGATTTGCTTTTGTGGAACTTCTAATCTAATCTAGTGGGGAGCTATGGATATACAACTGTGTAATTTTAAAATCATGGAAAATTCAACAAAGAATATGGAAAGATGATATTGGGACATGGAAGAGGGGCAGATTACTGGTACGGGATGGGGCAGTGAGAGGCTAGGAAAGGCTTCCTTGGGGAGGGGTTGTCTAAGCTGAGTGCTGATGGAGAGCAAGGGCTAGAAGCCTGAAACATCATGGTGTGTGCCAATTTTGATGACAATTCTGGTGAAACCAAAAGCATCTGGAGGTGCTGGAATGTAATGATTCAGGGAGAAATGAGTCATGGAGGTGGAGAGATAGTCCAGTCTTGAAGAGCTCCGTATGCAAAACCAAACTGCAATGCCAGGCATATTACCTAGGTCTTTCTACTCTGCCATCTTCTCTGCCATCTGCCATATTACTTAGGAAGCTATGGTGGAGAACAGGTTTTAGTCCTAACAAATGTAGCTGTATGATAAGGCTCTAACTGCTTTTAGTTGCCTTGGTGTGGGAGCAGTTCAGGATGGACCAAGGTGACCTCTGCAAGGTACTAGAAGGACCTCTGAAAGGCACTGCTCTTGAGGGACTAGTGCGATGGAGTTGAGAAGTATTGGTAAGTCCCTACTGGGAAGGCTTCCTGCACCGAAAGGGGTGGGGGGCATAACCCCTTGCATGTGAGTGGACACAAAATACATTTTCATTGGCTGGAGATGACTCCTAGTTGAGTGACCGTCTTCCTTTTTTCAATTCTGCTCTTAACCTTTCTGGGTTATTGCTCTTAGACTTGATGCTTGTCATCATCTCAGGCCCTCTAGCCCTACGTATGGACCTTGTTCCCTCCTGCCACAGTGGCTTTGCACATGCTAATCTCTCTGCTTGGAATAGTCTTCCTTCCTCTACTTCCTCCTGCTTCTCCTCCAGTGTCAGTTTAATGATCCCTCCTTTGGGAAGCTTCCTCTGAAAACTCCAGTTTGCCCCATGTCCACTCTCTTCACGGCATCTGTCACAGTTACAGGGACTCATTCTCTGGTTTAGTTGGTCTCACTGTCTACATTGCAGGCATGAAGAGAGCGGACATTCTTTATGTTTCTGCTCACCAGGTTCTTAGAACAGTGCTTGGCATCTTGCTACATGTGGAGCTCATGAAGCGTAGAGGAATTCCTGAGTTTTTTCCAGTGATAACAGTCCTTAAACTACCTCCAGATATTATCACTATCTCACATTCCCATGGGTCAGCTATCGCTCTCATTTTACAGATAAGAGAACTGAGGTTCAGAGGTTAGATGGTACTTTAGCTCAGGTTCCTGAGAGGCAGAGCCTGAGATGGGGATCCTTGTTCACTGATATACTGGAAGAGTGCTGTCAGGAGAAGGAGAATGAGGAAAGCAGGGTGGAGCAAGGGAAAAAAGCTACTTGAGAACTTGGTATCAGCGGGCAACCAGCTGCAGCCCTGACCCCGCAGGGAGCTCTGGAGTATGTTGCATCATAGAACTGGTCCCACCTTTAGAGGGAGGTGGCCTTTTCTACCCTGTGCAGGCTGCCCTGGTGGAGATGAGGCAGGATGTGTAACTCTTGGGCAAGGCAGCTCCTCTTGGCCTTTTGTGAACGGGGGGCAGCTCTGCTCTGCTAGCAGCCAACACTCAGAGCAGTTGAGCATGGGTGTACCGACCCAGTAAAGGGGCTTTTGTTGAGGAATAAACAGTGTCTATTATAAGCGGGTTGCCTGAGATAACACAGACAATAAGTATCAACTCTGCTATGTTGGATCCAAACCTACTGATTCCAAATTTAGGGCTCATTTCAATAGAATTGAATAGAAACCAATGATTTCACTTTACAAAAGAAAAAAAAAAAAGCTTATGGCTATATGCAGAGGTGGTGGATGTATTAACCATAGGCTAGTGCAAACACTCGCCAAATAGTCAGTCAGTGTTTTGGTGCCATTGACTACATTGTGTTAATGAGAAAGCAATTAAATCATAGACTTATTTTCGGAATTTTATGTATGTGAAACCCAGGAGTAAATGATCCCTATTAACCTAAACAGTGACCTGATAACAACAAAAGTCTTGACTTTATAAATTACAAATGACCAAACTTCTAAAACCATGCGTGACTCAATAATTCGTTAACACTTGCTCACTGTTGTTGGGAATTCATTTACAGAATACTTTTCCGTAGAGAAATAAGACTGAGAAATTAACCATCAAATTCTATTGGAGCATCTCCACTATCCTGTGCTGAGAATGTTTACACTGAACCTATTCAGTGGTAGATCTTCCGCTGTAGAAAATGGCTATTGAAAAAAAATATATAGCTATTGATTGTTTTTGCATCCCACATAAATATTTAATAATACGTTTGGCTATAAATCTAAGATTAATGCAATGGAACTGTAGGGTCTGCAATATTTCAACTGTAGTTTGTATCATAGCAGCATGAGTGTAAACAAAGCAAGAAATATAATGGAACATGTAATATTCTGACAAATAATATAAATCTCTTTTTTGATTAGTAGAAAAGTAGTAGAAATGGTCACGAAAAGCATGGTGTGATAATGAAAAGAGGATTATATTTGTTCTAAAAGTCATATCTGGGAAGAAAATCTCCTTCAAAAGTATTTAAAAAACTGTTTGCTTAAGTTAAATCTGTAAGAACTGTCAGCCTTTTTAATTAGTGTAAATCAGTTAATATTTTTGAGTGCCATTCTAGGGAACCTCAGCAGAAACATAAGATATGGTTCCTTCATTCAGTTATTTTGTTTGTTTTTTTTTAAAGGTTTTTTTTGATGTGGACCATTTTTTTTTAAAGTCTATTGAATTTGTTACAATATTGCTTCTGTTTTATGCTTTGGTTTTTTGGCTGCAAGGCACGTGGGATCTTAGCTCACCGACAAGGAATCGAACCCGCACCCCCTGCGTTGGAAGGCGAAGTCTTAACCACTGGACCGCTAGGGAAGTCCCTTTCATTCCAGAAAGAAACTTGTAGGATTTTAAGATGCATGGTAAGCATTAAGCTTTGCTGACAGAATTAATACTTTTTCTCATGGTATTCCTGACAAGATTCCAACAATGCAGAGATTCTGAGAAAGTAAAAATCATCTGGAATAAATTTCATATTAACTTACATTGTCTAAAGCAGCACTGTCCCGTTGAAATATAATGTGAGCCACAGGCATAATTTTAAAATTTGTAGTAGTCACGTTAAAAATATTAAAAAGATACAGGTGAAATCAATTTCAATAATATATTTTATTTAACCCAGTATTTCTAAAATATTATCATTTAAACATGTAATCAACATAAAATTTATTAAAGAGATATTTAAAATTCTCTTTTTTTCACTAAATCTTCAAAATCTGGTGTGTATTTTACACTTACAGTACATCTCAGTGTGAACGAGCCACATTTCAAGTGGTCAATATCCGTGCAGGTAGAGAAAGTTCCCTCGCGTGAAGCCATCTGACATTTCAGAGCTGTGGAACCTTAGTACAAAGATGCTCTGTGGGAGCCCTGGGGGGAGCAGACTTTCTGCTCTGGAAGGGTTCGTGCCCTTTACTAGAAAGTGATGGAAGTTCGGTTGAGAGGTACACCAAGTTTAGTTTTTAGAGGAAAGATCTAGCTCTGGTATCCGTGTCCAACTCTTTACAGAGATTTAAGGTTGTTTCAAATTCTCCAACATCAAAATTCATTTGAACCTCAAATTATAAGAATAATGCAAAGTGAATGTGAAAATGTAATAAAGTGCTAAATAGTATAGTGGGGACACTGTAATTTATTGTCCTGTCACTAATTTTTCCAGACGGTACATCTTATCTATGTTAACTAGACTCCACTGTAACCCCGTCATGCCCAGGTCTCAGGGTTAAGCACACAGGAGGAGGTCCCTAAGTACAAGAAGATGTAATGCAGTAATGCTGAGAATGTCCTATGTTTAGATGTTAGTAGAAATGAGGAGAGGTGGAATTTTCTGTAGTTCACTTTTGGAGATGTTCTACCTCATTCCATAGAAAGGATCTGTATGTTCATGTGTTTCATAGGCTTTGCTGCGTTAGTTTTAGCTTCTGGTAAGATAATCAAGTTTGGTGATCATCAACTTTTTACGGGATGTACTTTAGCATCTGTGTCTGAGAGCCATGGGTTTGGTACTGCCAGTCACAGTGGAGAGTTATTCATTGTAGACATATGCTGGAGAATGATGAGAGGAGCTGTATGGGACACAGAATTAGACACTGCCACAAATCCACACTGCTAGATTCCCAATCAAATGACTGTACAAGATCAAATGACTGTAAAAGAAGGAAACTTTAAGACTGATACTCATACAGAAGTCCTGCTTTATATTTTAATTACACACACACACACACGCGCGCGCGCACACACACACACACACACACACACACACAATGAGAAGTGATTTGAATAATTAGCCTCTCCCAATCCATGCCACGTGTTAACTTTCTGCATCTCGTTCATACAGGGTTATAAAGCCATTCCATTAAAATTTCTCCTCTGGCACTCACACATTAACTGGAGTTTGAGATTTATAGGACTGTGTGGAGACTACTGTATACCATAAAAGTCTCCATCAAATAATTTCTTTTCTATAAAGCAGAATCTGAGTTTTGCACCAGAAATTACTCAGCTGGCTCCTCTGGGTACACAGCAATTTTTTCAATTTATTAAATCTAAATGGCTAAAACAATCTTAATATGTACAGCAAAATTAGGTAGGTACACAACCATATCTGAAAAATCGCTAGCATTGTATTTAACATTTACTTAACAAACGTTTGGTGTCTACTAGGTGTCACAACGGTACTAGATGTTGGGATACAGAGACAGACTATGTATGGTCCCTGTCCTCAAGAGGCACAGGATTCTGTTTGACGAAGTGCTGGATATTGAATACAACTAGAAGTCACTGTACCTCGGTGATTTGATTTGATTTTGGACACACAGAATTGTTGGATGTTAGGCTGCAGATTCCAAGTCTCAGGTTTCTTTTCTTCTTTAAAAGCATATTTTTAAAATTGAAGTATATTTGATTTACAATGTTGTGTTAGTTTCAGGTGCACAGCAACGTGATTCAGTTATATATATATATATATATATGTTCTTTTTCAGATTCTTTTCCATTATAGGTTATTATAAGATATTGAGTAGAGTTCCCTGTGCTATACAGTAGGACCTTGTGGTTTATCAATTTTATATACAGTAGTGTATATCTGTTAATCCCCAATTCCTAATTTGTCCCTACTCCCCTTTCCCTTTTGGTAACTGTAAATTTGTTTTCTATGTCTGTGAGTCTATTTCTGTTTTGTCAATAAGTTCATTTCTATCATTTCTTTAGATTCCACATATAAGTGATATCATATGATATTTGTCTTTCTCTGTCTGACTTACTTCACTTAGTATGATAATCTCTAGGTCCATCCATGTTGCTGCAAATGGCATTATTTCATTCTTTTTTATGGCTGAGTAATATTCCATTGTGTGTGTGTGTACACACACACACACACACACACACACACACACACACACACACACACACACATCACCTTCTTCTTTATCCATTCATCTGTTGATGGACATTTAGCATTTAGGTTGTTTCCATGTCTTGGCTGTTGTAAATAGTGCTGCTATGAACATAAGGATGCATGTATCTTTTTGAATTATATTAGTTTTGCTGGGATATATGCCCAGGAGTGGGATTGCTGTTATCATGCGGCAGCTCTATTTTTAGTTTGTTAAGGAACCTCCATACTGTTTTCCATAATGGCTGCACCAATTTACATTTCCACCAACAGTGTAGGAGGGTCCCCTTTCTCCATATCCTCTCCAGCCTTTATTATTTGTCGCAAAGTCTCAGTTTTTGGAAGACTGCCCCCCATGCCTCATGTTGCACTCTGGTGGTGACAGAAAGACAAAGATGTCTTGTGCTACTGAAGAACTATTGAAAAATGGATAATAGTAGAGCTCCTGTTTTTAAAAAGTATTTTTGGGTAGCTCTTCTCCAAAGCAATAAAGAGATTTAACTTTCTCACTCGAAATGTCTAAAATAATTTTCAATGCAGAGGGGATTTTAAAAAGTAAGCAGAATGCTGGTTTACATAATCTATTTTAAATGATGATTGACACACTGAGTAAGTAAGAGAGCTTGTATTCAGGAAAAATGGATTTTATAGTCATATAATATTCATGCTTAGAATTATAAAGAAGGTTAATAGAATTAATCCCAATGAAACCGAAAGGAATTGTGATTAACATATTATAAAGTAAAGAATTATGAGACTGGTGAGGGAAAATTCTCTTTTTTGAGGCTAAGCAAAAGAATAATTCACAATTATCTGGGCCCTAATGTGTGTGCATGTGTGTGTCATGGATGTACATTAAATAATACCAAAGATGATGAAAATACTGAAAAGTAAAAAAAGAACATTAGGCATAAAAATAAGAAAGGTGCAATGATTTTATAATTTTAGGTTCTTAATCTCAAATTTTTTGGATATTTTGGTGAAAACATTTTCAGCCCTTGGAGGGTAGAAATGGGGTTCTTTTTCAATACCGTATGCTCAGCATTTAACACAGTGGCCAACTCTTCATAAGTTTTCAACAAATAATTGTTGAATGAATAGGTAGATGAATCAACTAACAAATGATCTGAATAACAAACTTTTAGAGAAAGTAAATGAAAGTAGCATCACTTCGACTGATTTTGTGTAATGTCTTGCTTTGTTTTAGGTGCTTTACATAGTAAATCACATAACAGTCCTTTAAGGCAATGCTACTCGAAGTATGGTCCGTGGACCCGAGCCCATCTGCAAATTGTCACTAATCTGTGACAAGATAAGTACAGTACAGAAATTAAGAGTAAGCATTTAGAATTTTTTTACAGCAATTTGACACTGCCACAACAGCCAACAGCATGATCTTTATCCTAATTTATTTTTAATTAATTATTTATTTATTTATTTTTACAAAAGTATTGGTCCATAACAAATTGTAAACTACAAAGAAAGGAGAGAAGAAAAATATTAGAAACTGGTCCTTCAGCAGGGAGTTTGAAAAGCACTGCTCTGAAGTATGTACTGTAATCCCCACTTGACTGATAAGGAAACCGAGGTTGATAAATCAAGTAGCCAGTAAGGGCTGGGATTGTCGGAGCCAAAAGCTCCAATCCCTTTTGTATTTGGAAAACAGATAAACCTCCTAGTTAAGGGCTTGAGTGTATGACCAGTTTTTATTGATAAAACGTCCCCAGCAGCAGCAGCATTTAGGATTCATGCCAGATACAGTGTAATGCAGGAAGAAACACACACGTGAAATAAATGGAAAGGGGGATGCTTTAAGCAATGGGGCAGTCCTGCCTCGTGATATATGATAAGAATGAGTGTTAAGGGAGAGGGAATCTAATTTGCTTTCCACAGGGACCTCTGTTCTACCCTAGCTCTCCTGCTGAAGTAAATATCAGGGAAGGTCAGTCTATTTATAGTGAGTTGGAGAATTGAGAGGACTGGCTGGGCTTCACGGGGAAAACATTCATCCACTGATGCCCTCAACCAACTATTTGTCTGGAATATCCAAGGCTACTGTGGCAAACATGCTGTTTGTTGTTTTGTGCTTTGCCCTATTTGGACGATCACTTTTATTTTGCATTTTCTTCAGTTTGAGCATAGGGAAATCCTAGTGACTTCTGAGAAAACCAGGGACTCCTAGGTTGGTAGCATCAATGATTCTATCAAATGAAATCAAAATTTCATATTTTACATATTTAAAGTGATCTCCCACCCTTCATTGGTTGTATAAATGCAAAAAGAAATACAGAATCTTGATGCAAGAATACTGAGTTTATGAACGTGTTAATATATACCTAAGAAACTAAACAGTTAAAATAGCAATTAAGGGCTGGAAACTGTAAAGCAACTTGTTTGCAGAAGCACCGCACAATCCTAGCCATGAGGCTGAAAGGTGCCTGCAAGGTTGGCATCCTGGGAGGTCCCATGTTCAAGTGGAGGCTGAAAGGCCACTCGGGGGCAGTGTTGTAAAGGGCGCAGGGCAGGGGGCGGGGTGGGGGGGAGGAGGCATGGGGAGTGCGTGGCCATCTCAAGAGAACACTGAAGGTTGTTGCTTCTAACTCCAATCTCTTCCTGAGAGAGCTGATTTTCATGTTGTTTCTGGAGTGGAATTCTAATCCAGATCATGAAAACATTTCAAATTTTAATGCTGGAGCCTTTCCAAACTCAGCTCGAGGATCACTTCTTACCTTTCCTAGCCTTCTCTGGACAAAATAATATGAACATTTTATTAAATAGCACCTGTAGGAATTATTGGACATTTGGGGGGTATGTTTTTGCCTTTTCCTTATTAGGTTATAATTTCCTCAAAGGCATAGATGGTGTCTTATTCACTTTTCTAGAGTAATGCCTCACAAATTACATAGCAAGGCACACAGTTGGTGTTCAAAAGATGTTTGTTGAATGGAGGTGGAATCTGAGATTTTCTAAAAAACAGGAGAGACAACTCTTGTAAACCTGTTTTCTGCCATTTAGATGATATTAAATCATTTAATTTAAAAAATGAAATGACTATGTATAAATATGGAAAATATTTAGTATAAATCTAGAGAAGATAGAATAAAAATATTATGTAAATCATGATTCACCTAGGAAATATATAAGTAATAAGAAGAGTATGTGGAATTATGCAAAATGGAAAATAATTGTATCTGGATGATGAGCATTTTATTGTAAAAGGTCATTTTTTACTATTATTATCTAGATAATATTGTTTTATACATATATAGCATATACACTATATATATATATATATATATATTTTGTGTGTGTGTGTGTGTGTGTGTGTGTGTGTGTGTGTGTGTGTGGTACGCGGCCCCTCTCACTGCTGTGGCCTCTCCCGTTGCGGAGCACAGGCTCCGGATGCGCAGGCTCAGCGGCCATGGCTCACGGGCCCAGCAGCTCCGCGGCATGTGGGATCTTCCCAGACCGGGGCACGAACCCGTGTCCCCTGCATCGGCCGGCAGACTCTCAACCACTGCGCCACCAGGGAAGCCCCAATATATTTTTATATATAAAATTACATCTATAAATATACAAATTATAGTTATATATTTATATTACATTGTTTTATATATTACATAATATATAATAGATTATACATAAATATGTTGTTTTATATATGCGAAAACGAAAACAGATAAATATATGTAAAAAATATTTTGTTTAAATTTGTTGTCTTGAATAGTTTATAATGTTAGGTTAGTTTTTTAATAAAAATTAAAAAAATTTTAGGATAATGCTGAAAATAAGTTTGATTACTTAGAAAATTACTTAGAAAATTTTTAAAAAATCACAATCTTTTAAGCAAAAAAATTAAAAAAAAATCACAATCTTTTAAGAAAAAAATTTAAAAAAATCACAATCTTTTAAGCAAAAAAAAAATAATAAAGTTTGGGGGAGAATTGTCTTGTTTATTCAACATCCCAAATTCATGTTGGCTTCAAAAATTTGGAACTTTCATATGAATCAAGGATTTTTTTCTTTGACTAAAATCTTAGAAAAATGATGAAATTATGAAAAATTATGTATGAAATTTTATTCATTTTATATACTATTATCCACTTTACTGTCTACATAGACTTATAATATATATTACAATTTAGATCCAGAAATTTTAAGGTGAAATTACCATACCATAAAATAGCAATAATACCTACAACATTTACTCTGAAGTAATTAGTTAATACTCATTAGCTTGTATTAACTCATATGCTGAAAGAGTATATTTCCTCAAGATAACATTAATACCATAAAACCTGCTTAATATAATTTAAAGAGGGAAAACCAGTGTGATGTATAAATCAAAACCCATAAATAATTCTAAAGAAATACAGCTGTGTTGTTTAAATGTCAATCCAGACCCAGATTTTCCTAATAAAACATTTTATAGTCTTGGTTGGTTCTTGGTACATTACTTCTTTCATAAATACATTGAGAAAAAAAAAAAGCTTTGAACTTAGCAGAGCAAATGTTTTCAAGTCCCTGAAAGTATTTGTTTCTCAAGGTCTATAACATTTCCCCTTACTGTGGGATTGCTATGGGATTAACTGCTATGGGATTAGTAGATCTTGCTATGCTCTTAATTAGCTCAACAACATTTTATTAACTAGCTAGCGAGATAATACATTTTAAATTTTAAAGTCTTTCATTGTCTAAAAATCATGGTTTTTCAGTCAGTGAGCAGAGGAACAAGAACCCCTAGTGGAAGGAGGTACCTCTGGGGGGGCTAGTTGCCAAGAAGCACCAGGTAACATAAAGGATGTGGCTGTTCTGAGAAAGACCCGTACACCTCAGGAGGCTCTTTTGATGGTGAGGAAAGGGCAGCTATAGGGTGGTGTTCTCGAGAGATGCAGCCCAGAGGCCACTTAACAGTAAAGATCTCTCTGGTTCCAAGAGTACCACGTAGGTACGATTCTAAATACATCGAACGGATAAAGCTGGGCTCAAACTCCTTTTCATAGAGTTAAAAGCCAGCATGTTCCAACCTTGAATGGTAGTGCCTACAGTGGATATTTTATTGAGGTCCACCTTGAATATGAAGTACAGAGGGAGAGAGTAGTTGATAATGTTTTGGGCAGTGAAAGTAGAAAAAGGTGATAAACGGGCAACAGAGTAGCTTTGAGATTCCTTGGCATAGGGTAGCTATTGTGAAAAGGACACCCTAGCTTGTAAAATTTCTAGCAAGCAATGAAAATTCCCAGAAGAAAGAGTTAACTTAGGTTGACACTACCACTTGCGACAAGCATCTGTCTGCTGCAGGGCCACGGTAACAGGTGTGCCATTGCTCTTGCAAAATACCTCCATTTTTGAATTTTTTTCCTAAGAAACATCCAGCTTTTTCACTGTCATTGTTATTTCACTTATTATAAGTGAAAATGGGCTTGTTTTAAAATAAATTTACTTTGTAAACTGTAGCCAGTTTTTTTTTAAAAAAAGCAAAATGATAATTGCAATGTGACAATTTTGAATAATATCCCTATGGCGAATTTTTCTGAACACTAGTTTCTGTTACCTCTTTCACGGGCACTTGGCAAATTCAAGAGAAGACAAACAATGGCAGGAGAACGGAAGTGGAATAGATCTGGTGTTGACGTTTTAACTTAAAATCTAGAGTATTCTTGGAGCAGAATATCGCGATTGAGAATTTTGCTGCTATACTCCAAATTAATAAAGGATATTAAATATGAATTGTTATGAAGAGTCAAAGGAAAAGGCAGCCAGCCCAAGGCTGACACACCCTGGGAAAGCCAAACACGGATCCTTGTACACGGAGCTCTGTTTATGTTTATAGTTTGCATACTGTCTTTGGAATATAGTAACTAGATTGCTGAAGGAGTAAATGAGTGTGTGAATAAAGGAATATTTTCTAGAAATGAATTTGCGAAGGTCAGGGCAGGGGGTAGTTCTTCATCTGATTTATCCAGTTTGGCTGACTATACCAACCTCCTTAATCTGATACCTGTGAAATTTCTACTTGGGCCATGTGTGATTTGTACTTCCTAGTTGTGATCTGTACTTTGTAGCTTGCTTACACCTCCAGGGCCCTTGGAAGTCACACATCTGGGAACTCTTTGCATGGAAAACTTCAGAACAAGTGCAGGTGTTTATTCTGAAGTACTCTAAGTACCGTCAAGTCTAGTTCTCATAACTCTCAATGCCAACCGTCAAAGACAGAGGCCATTAGTTTATAGATTATCCTGCCAGAGTTGTAATAAAGAAAACACGATTCTCAGAACTCTCCGCCGTGGGCACCATTCATCTTTCTTTCAGCATCTTGGAGTTTATGCCTAGCCTTTTACCATTGTTTTTTTCTATTGCTTTCTCCTTCCTGACAAGGCAAAGCTACCACACCCATGAAACCATACCTGGGTTTAGTTGAATCTTGAGGATGGTGAGGTATATTATTTCTTCCTAGAATAAAATATCTTATTTCTCAATTAAAACATTTGAAAACCCCATTGCACTCAGCATTAACGTGAAGTCTTAGTAGCGCGTTTATAATCTGAAATATTTTGAACGAAGTGGCTCTGGTTAGTGTTTGCTTGGTTAACCTCTGCCCTGTACGCATGCTTCATTCACTTAACCTTTCCCCCCAGTGACGCGGGACCTCTGAGTTACTCTTCAAATGTACAATTGTTCTTGGAACATGAGGGGTGAGCCTCACTAGAGGAACAGTCACTTGAAGACTAGCCCGACCCGCTCCGTCCTGCCAATTTTCTATTCAGCACTTGCACGATTTGGAGGAATCAATTGCTCTGTTTGCCGGGCTCAATGCAGAGTGACAGAAACAAGAAGGTGATGCTATATATATTTCTGACTCCCTAAATTATATTCAAAGATGGTGATTAATTTTTTTCCACAATAGTCATAGTAATTATTTCCCTGGAATATCCCTGGGGGCACCTCACCTCATTGCTTTTATAGTAAGGCCTGACTAGGTTGGGAGCATCCTTCATATCCACCCGTATTCTGGATACCCAGCTCACTCTACTCTTCTTGGCCAAAGAGTGGACTGAAGATGCCTCAGGAAAGTCACAGCTCCTGGGAAGACTGCTCCAGGACTGGCTTGGAGTTCGTGTCTGAGAACTTCCAGCAAAAGGAATTTTGGTTTGATTCCACTCCACGTCGATGTCTTCAAATTATGCTGTGACTTCTCATCAGTTGATAATGAGTCCTTCAGAAAAGTGTCTCCCAGGAGGTCAAGTCGAGGCTGGTCCTCATTTCTCTTTAGGTCTCATCCAAATACGTGCCCTATCTACTTCACCACATGCTGTTTTCTCCTATGAACTGCTTCTCTTTCCAGTAGCAATGTTTTTCCAAACATTTCTCCAATCAAAATTCTAGAGCCATCTCATAGTACGTAATCTGCAGGATGGGATGTCTCTTCTCCCAATATTTCCTTATCATTATCATGAGATATTTTTGCCACTTAGAGATGCAAAGTTTAAAATTTAACATACATGATTCTGGACAGGTTAAAAGATGTCTCACACGGATACGCAGATAGATAATTAGAAATAACTAGTTTATATAGAAAATTGAATGACTCAGAAAGCCACAAATATGTCTTCTCAGTTAAGTATTACTTAAAAAACCCAGTGCATGCACCCCAATGTTCATAGCAGCATTATTTACAATTGCCAAGATATGGAAGCCACCTAAGTGTCCATCAACAGATGAATGGATAAAGAAGATGTGGTATATACATACAATGGAATACTACTCAGCCATAAAAAAGACTGAAATTTTGCCATTTGAAGCAACATGAATGGACTTGGAGGGCATTCTACTAAGTGAAGTAAGCAGAGAAAGATAAATACTGTATGATATCACTTATATGTTGAATCTAAAAAATACAACAAACTAGTGAATATAATAAATAAGAAGCAGACCCACAGATATAGAGAACAAAATCGTGGTTACCAGAGGGGAGAGGGAAAGGGGGAGGAGCAATATAGGAGTAGAGAAGTAAGAGGTACAAACTATTAGGTATAAAATAAGCTACAAGAATATATTGTACAACATGAGGAATATAGCCAATTTTTATAATAACTATAAATGGAGTATAACCTTTAAAAATTGTGAACCATTCTACTGTATACCTGTAACTTATATAATATTGTACAGCAACTATACTTCAGTTAAAGAAAAAGAATACCACCCTCCCCCCAAAAGAGAACCCCTAAAACGCAACAACAAATAACCCAGCGGGGAGAAAAATGCTTTTGTGTAAAAAAAGTATCTGATCTCTATCAAGTGTATTCTTGAGACACTTTGGGCAAAACCACATGTGCTGATGTGACAGAATACAAGGGCCAAGTGAACGTCTAAGAAAACATACAAACTTCAGGGGCAGGGGAAGAGGCGGTGGATCCCTTTGCTGTCTACACAGTCTTTCACTGCCTTTATTTTAACTCAGTTGATCGATTCTCCTCCTGACTGCACAGTTCCTTAACGTCCTCCCCAGAGGGTTTCATCTGAGCTCCACTTCAACAAGCCACTCCCAAGTCCCCTTTTCATTTAGAACAGCTCCTCTGCCAAAGTTCACACTCTTTCTCTGCAACCACAACACTTCCAACCTTCCACATTTCTGTTGGACAGCTCCTTGCCTTCAACAATATTTTTAAATTAATGATAAATTTCCCTCATCTCCCACCCCCAGGCTGGTCCATCAGCCTCCTTTTAGCTTTATTTTTCTCCTCAGTTCCGAGCCCTACAATCAAATATGTTAGTAACTGAGAATTCCTCACCCCCTAGACCTTCTGCTATCTCCCACCCTAAATAGCTTCTACCATTTGCTTCTCCTGTTTCAGCTTTCATGGAGCTGAGGGATACAGGTCAAAGACAGAAACTGCTCTAATCTGCCCCACGAAGGGGTGACACAATCTATTTCTCTGCAGCTGGACCCTCACTACTTCCCTTTATCCATCCTTTGTTGACAGCATGTCACATGCCCCACAGTAGCTGTCTAAAACTTATGAAACTTCCATATCTTCTCCATCTCACCTACCCCTCCTCCCACCTCCAAACCATCCAGGTAGATCTTCACATTTGTCCTCATCTCTTCCTTCCCCCCAAAGAAAACCATATTCTGATCAAAGTTCCTGCAGCTTTCCACCTGTCTTCTTTAATCTTTTACCATAATGTACCTGTTCTTTTTTTTTTTTTTTGGCCGCGCTGTGAGGCGTGTGGGACCTTAGTTCCCTGACCAGGGACTGAACCTGGGCCCTCGGCAGTGAGAGCGCAGAGTCTGAACCACTGGACCGCCAGGGAATTCCCTTAATATACCTATACTTTTCTTGCTCTCTCTTATTCTAATTAGAAACAATCTCTTCTCCTTTCTAAAACCTTTCTAAACCTTTCTCCTTTCTAAAACCTTCTCCTTTCTAAAACCTTTCTAAAACCTTCAATGCTCTTGGTTCTTTCTTCCAACTCCTTCTAGAACTTTACCATTAAGTATTTATCTTTTAAGCTAATCAATATTTCTCCTTCTACTAACTTCTCCTCTACCTGCTTTAGGGAAACAATTCTCCAAGGGTCTCTGGAGTTTCTCCACGTCGATAAGCAGAAGCACGATTTCCCTTGTTCTGGACCATTTCCCCAAAGACGCTTGGATAGCAAATAGCCTTGGAAGATAGTGTGTCCCTTCAAAGCAAAGGTAAGTTTGCTTACCGTTCATTATTAAAGAGTTTGGATCCTTAAACCTAGGGTTCATCTCCTGTAATGCAATCCGGGTGTCACCTGGCCTTCTCTGTGACACTATGAAAGAACTGGGCCTAGGGGAACAAGTACAAGAAAATGCCGATGCCTTGGCTACTGCTGCTGTTGTGAGTGATAAAGTCCTTTCTGACTCCTGGTGAGTATACAGCTCACCCTGTGGGGATGTAAGGGCAAGACCATACAACAGTGTCTCATAACCCGGGGATCTCACTTGCCACGTACCTCAGTCAGCATGACTACTAAGGGGCTATGGCGCATTCCCAATACGATGAGCTATTAAAGCAGAAGAAGATTAAGCATTTTTTTAAATTGACGCTTATTTTATGGCATTGATATATAGGGAGAGCAAAACAGAAACTGCTTGAAATTCAAACCTAAATGGCTCAAGATTTGAGCTAAAGCTTGGGTAAGCCTAGGGATCTTACTTGAAGTTGCAGAATATCTCAATCTCCACCCCTTTCCAAATGAAGATTAGACTCTCAGGCCCTGAGTCTCATTGCTTTCACTCAAATTTTCATTGCTTCCCTTCACCCAGCATCACAAAGACATTAAAGATGTTGCCTTGGTGAGATTAAAATGGTGTCTGAAGCATGAGCTGGGGGACCAGGTGCTGATTCTCAGCTGTGCTGTGACCCATGGGAGGACAGAGGCATGTGTGCCTACCTGCCAACGGGCCAGATGCTTGCCCGAGTACATAGGACTGAAAAGCAATTCATAACCCATGAAGGATAATAAGTAGCTACTAAAATGCAAAGCTACTCTGCACCTGGATTTAGGAGAATAAATGAAACATGGAAGAAGATACACCTGGAATGGGTGGAATGGATAGTAACGAGAATTTAAATAGTTCTTACATGGGCAAGGCGTTGGCTGCCTTGTTCTATTTAGTAGATAATGTCCCAGGGACCCTTTTATTCCACAGTGAATTTGCACTAGGATGGGTTTTGAATGGCCCTACATAGTTCTCTTTGGATAAATGCATCTTGATGAACACCTGTGGGTGGGCATATTTCCACACATGGGGATAACCTATGTTTTTGGTTACCTTCTGAACAGGAAAATGAGGACTCCTGCCCTTCCTCCTTCCCTTCTTTTTTGGCAAATAGCTATGAAGACATTTTTCAGCTCTAAGAATTTCTACTGTTACAGCAACATGAGGGGGAGTACATCATATGAAGGCAAGAAGACGACGATGAAGTGGGTGTGTTACACTAAAAGCAGAAGAACTACTGAAGAGCAGAAGAGATACAATCTTGAAGAACACTGGATATTCTCAGTTGACAAGCAGTAGCAATTTCTGGTGACCATTTATGGAATAACTAGTTTTTGTTGTTGTTTTTTGGCAACAAGTTTTTTTTTCCCCATCTCTCTTTCTTTTCCTACTACCCTTTTTTTTTTTTTTTTTTTTTTTTTTTTGCGGTACACGGGCCTCTCACTGTTGTGGCCTCTCCCGTTGCGGAGCACAGGCTCCGGACATGCAGGCTCAGCGGCCATGGCTCACGGGCCCAGCCGCTCCACGGCATGTGGGATCTTCCCGGACCGGGGCACGAACCCGCGTCCCCTGCATCGGCGTGCGGACTCTCAACCACTGCGCCACCAGGGAAGCCCTCCTACTACCCTTTTATCCCTACAAAGAATAAGAATTCCTGACACGATTTCTCACTTTTTGTCTCTCAGAATTCATATAAGGACGTACACCTACATCAAAGGTTACAAAGGCCAGTCACATAAAAAGAATCATTTGGACATTTAAATTTCAAACAGATACATTATTTTTATTTTCTTTATTTTAAATCATCAAAGCTTGGAAAAAGGTTTACAAAGCCAAAGAGAACAGTATATTAAAAGCTAATCTTGGAACTGTACGTGGTAGAAAGAATGTGCGATTTAGAAGCACTGAACCTGGGTTGTAGTTCTGACCCATCACTTAGTACTAACGTGACCTGAGGCAAGTCACCTCATTTCCCTAATTCTTACTTTCACCATCTGTGAAGTGGTAAAAACAAGATTTTCCTTATAGAGTTGTGGTGAGAATTTAGGAGAAAACATTTTTCACAAATTTCTTTGAAGAACTGTGCAAATAATAATTCGCTCTCATTATTATTCATTCGGTATACCCTTTACACACAGGCTGTTTTAGCACTGCAGCGTGGAACACAACCCTGGCAATGTTAGTAGATTTCTATTTATTTTGAAGATTTCAACTGGGCCCAGTCTATCCACCGTTTACTAACGAAGTCGTTTCTGTAGTCTAGGCTGGTTTTCCAAAGTAATGTGGAGAGCTGGATAATTACTGAATTTGGTTAAATATTAACGTATTTGGTGAGCATCTCCATGTACATAAATAATGTAAGACTGTCTTTGTAATAATAATTCAGGCCTCCAACATATTTAAAATGTGGGGAATACTTCTGGGCAGTATTATCCAAAATAAATGACTGACTTGACTCTTCACTTTTCAACAGACACAATTTAGTCTTTGGGGGCAGATATGCAGAATTTTTCCTGGGCACAGCCATGACGAAGCAAATGAAATTACAGTGAATCATGGGAGGCCTGGAGGGACCTCAGAGGTTACAGTCAGACAGAAAATTGTAACATCAACCTGGAGATAATGAATGTGTGCACGTACAGCCTCCATGCATTTATGTTTAATAATATTATAGTGATACGAAAAAGGCAGAAATAAGACACATAAGGGATATTTTCAAACTATCTAAAATGTTAAGCTTTCTCTCAGTGCTAGAAAAGAAAAGGCACCAGCATTATTGCTAGTTTATGTTTTACTTTGGGACTTTTGCTTAAGTAGTACTAGGGACTTTCTAGGTTTAAAGTATTAAAGAACGGGTGAATATAGCATCCTCATCCTTAGAGGATTTGGAAAATTTATGATCTTAGTTTGGCTTGGAAACTATAGAATAGAATATATTTTTAGCATAATAAATCTTTTCAATCCTTCCAAAAAATAGATCCATAGAAAGAGCAAACAGATGGAAGCCCATGTGCTGTTTTGTAACATGTCCAGGGTTTTAAGATTGGATAAACACTGAAACCCTGCAGGCGCAAATCTGTCCTTTCTCAAACGAAATCCTGAGATGGGGAGACCTGCTCTAATCAACTATGCACGTTAGAAAAAAATCCAGGAACTCTTTCCAACTTCTCTGCTTGGGCCATGTGATAAATGGCCTCCAAGCATGGACAGTAATCCATTTCTTACTGATGAAAATATGCAAAAGTACTTCTAGGATACTTATTACTGTAACAACCCAAGCACTCAGGGTATTAGACCAAATAGAAAACTGCGCTGAAATACTGTAAAAACTAGGTTATTTTCCCACATGTTCACATCGCGTTATTTAACAAGACACTATAATAATTTAAGGTTGTGAACGCGATTTGATTATATGTTTTCAGCCATCAGTATTTGAGCTGAGTCCACATGAGAAAATTGGTTAGAAATGAACCTGTGTTTTTTGACCTTGTTCTCCCCTCACATATGTCATACTATACTCCTCCATGTCCACCTTTTTCTTTTTCTATGTGGTTGCAATTAAAACGATATTTTGTTGAAGAAAGAATAATATTCATTGGAATTTGAATGCACAGAACATAAAGTGAACTTTCCTAGGGAAGAAATGAGGCCTTTCTGAGACTTGTACCTCCAGCATTTGGAACCATAACCTAGGAGGTTATGGAGGCATTCACAAATGTTTGCTGAATGATTAAGTGAATGAATAAAAAGTTGGCGGTTAGGATCTCTTTACAACTCTTGGGTGCTGGTGTAGCAACTGAGAGAGGTGTTTTTCTCATTTGTCCTTAATTTACTCATTTCTTTTAAGGTCACGGCTAAGGAAATGTTTGGTTAGAATTTTTCATCATGGCCGAGTATATAGGTTTAAACAATCTTTACGCTGTATTTTCAAGGGTAGATCTGGTTTCTTGAAGTAAAACAAAAATCCGGAACTTCCCTGGTGGTCCAGTGGTTAAGACTCTGTGCTTCCAATGCAGGGGACGCGGGTTCCATTCCTGGTCAGGGAACTAAGATCCCACATGGCACATGGTGTAGCCCAAACCAAAACCAAAACAACCCCCTGGGCCCCACGAATCCAACAGCTATCAGTACTTGTTTAAATGAATTGGTAGTTACTATTGGGATAATAATTTATTCATTTAATCACTGCACACATTTATATGCCAGATGCAAGGCTTTCAAGGAATGAATATGTCACAGCCCTTCCACTGAGCAGCTCAGAGAGAGTGGAGATAATGTTCGGAGTGACAAGTACATGGACAGCTACAAGTGTAGAGTTCCGTGATGGGGGAAACCCTGGGTACCGTGAAAAAAATGCCACTCAGCCTGGGTTAAGTGTGAGAAGCAGGAAGGCTTGGAAGAGTCTTGAAGGGTACAATCACTACATGTTCAGGGCAGGAATGGCCATCTGAGAAGGCACGGAGGAGATACGTAGTGCAACGTGGCTGGCGTAGAGGACTTACTTCTGGAAAAGAGGGTGGGGCTGAGACAGGGTGGGAAATGGGATGAGATGAGGCCAGACAGGCAAGCAGAGGTTAGAGCCAGAGATGAGCTTCAGGGGAAAAGCCAACTATAACTGCAACATCTGAGAGGTTCACTTTCTGCATTAGTAAGGAAGTAATAATAACTCAGTGGGAAGGTAAACATTCCAAGTGTAACCTAGCTGAAAGTGACTTGAATTCACTAGGAAAAAAAAAAAAGAACTGGGATTGCTAATGTTATTAGGTCAGCTCACACATTGATTATTTAATGGATTAACTATGGAAAAAAATCTCATGTCCAGTTGACTTCCCAAGATACATCCAAGTTACTTTTCTCCTCTTCCTTCTCCTCCTGAGCAAAGGATGCAAACTAAATTTACTAACAGCCAGCTTCCCTTACCTTCACCTATCATAAGAAGGTCAGGGCCTCCCTGGTGGCGCAGTGGTTGAGAGTCCGCCTGCCGATGCAGGGGACACGGGTTCATGCCCCGGTTCGGGAAGATCCCACGTGCCGCGGAGCGGCTGGGCCCGTGAGCCATGGCCGCTGGGCCTGCGCGTCCGGAGCCTGTGCTCCGCAACGGGAGAGGCCACAACAGTGAGAGGCCCGCGTACGGAAAAAAAAAAAAAAAAAAAAAGGTCAATCTTTCCCTGCTAAGTCAGATGCTATATTCCAAAACCAAACTGATTCTTGAATTATCTGATGTTACAGATATTCGAGCCAGTTTCCTTTCATAACAGTGGCAACCCATAGGTGACCATAATAGCAAAGAAATATTTAATGCTGTTTGATCCTTTCTTTGCAACATTCAAATATACAACAAATACAGCAGAGAAGGAAAAAGCAAAAGTAACATAAAGATTCCATGTAGCTGTTACTGTTGCATACATTTAGCTATCGTAAATGACACAGAAATTGTATGAAGGGAATAGGCAGCAAAATATGTGGAAGTTATAGCTGAGAGCACTCTGGCTTTTAATTTAGTGTTCAAAATTACTGACTAGTCAGATAAGAAACTGATCCCTTTCAAAACATGGGTTTTTTTCCTGCAATATCATTTCTCAACAGGGAAGAAACTTTGAATCATTTATTTCACCCCCCACCCCAATTAAGTCTTCTATATCCTTTAAAAAGAAAAGTCTCTAAAGACAGAGAGATTTACCATCCTTGGTAACCTAGATACACATTCTCAGGATATATCTAAAATAATCCCTCATGCTACAATTTAAACTTATTTCCTTTTATTCTTTCCTCGGTGAAGTAAGGGAACCGCTGTCTGCAACCCTTGTCATATGTTTGAAAACTATTCTTATCACCCCTCAGTCTTCTCTTCTATAAGTGCAATATTCCTCTTGCCTTTCCTTACTGTTCACAGATATCAAAAATTTTACTCCGTTTTTGCTTTTGTTAGGGTGGGAAACTCCAACGTGTGGACCTTCTGCTCTAGTTGGATTTGAGCTACATGGAATCCAACTGGGGAAGAGTCGATAATTTGCAGTTTCTACTTCTGCTATTCCTATCATACAGCTGTTAGAATTAGACTCTTCCTGACTCAGCTTTGACTGAAGTACCAGCGTGATAAATACTGGATACAAAGTAAGTGTAAGAAAAATTTGCATATGAGATTTCTAGAGAAAAATCTGTGATGCTAAGACCCACAGCAAATCAGAACCTTGAAAAGGGAGTTAGATACATTACACCATATACAAAAATTACCTCAAAGTAGATCAAGACCTAAAACTATAAAACCAATAGAAGAAAACAGGGGAAAAGCTTTGTGACACTGGATGATTTCTTGGATATGACACCAAAAGCTTTGGCAACAGAAAAAATAGATCAGTTGTACTACCTCAAAATTAAAAACTTTTGTGTATCAAAGGACACCACCAACAGAGTGAAAAGACAGTCCATGGAACGGGAGAAAATATTTTCAAATCATATATCAGATAAGGAATTGATATCCTGAATATATAAAGAACCTCTACAATTCAACAACAACAACAGAAACCTGATTAAAAATGGGTAGAGGATTTGAATAGACATTCCTACAAAAAAGATGTACAAATGGTCCATGCACACGAAAACCTCACTAGTCATTAAGGAAATGCAAATCAAAACCACAATGAGGGCTTCCCTGGTGGCGCAGTGGTTGAGAGTCCGCCTGCCGATGCAGGGGACACGGGTTCATGTCCCGGTCTGGGAAGATCCCACATGCCGCGGAGCGGCTGGGCCCGTGAGCCATGGCCGCTGAGCCTGCGCGTCCAGAGCCTGTGCTCCGCAACGGGAGAGGCCACAACAGTGAGAGGCCCGTGTACCACACACACACACACACACACACACACAAAAACCACAATGAGATACCGCTTTACACTCATGATGGTTGCTATTATAAAAAAACAAAAACAAAACCAGAAAATAACAAGTGTTGGGGAGATTGTGGAGAAATTGAAATGCTGTCCATTGTTGGTGGGAATGTGAAATGATGCGGCCACGGTGGAAAATGGTATGGTGATTCCTTAAAAAATTACAGATAGAATTACCATATGATCCAGCAATTTACACTTCTGAGTGTACACCCAAGGAAGTGAAAGCAGGGACTTAGACATTTGTACCCTCATGTTCATACAATAGCCAAGAGATGGGAGCAACCCAAAGGTCTACTGATGGATGAATGGGTAAAGAAAATGTGAAATGGAATACTATTCGGCTTTAAAAAAAGGAAAATTGGACACATGCTACAATATGGATAAACCTTGAAGATATTTTGCCAAGTGAAATAAGTCAGTCGCAAAAGGACAACTATCATAGGACTGCGCTCACATGAGGTTCCTAGCATAGTTAAATTCAAAGAGACAGGAAGCAGACGGTGGCTGCCAGGGACTGTGCGGAGGTGGGAATGGGGAGTCAGTGTTTAGCAGGTACAGAGTTTGAGTTGGGGAAGCTGAAAAGTTCTGGAGATGGATGGCAGTGATGCTTACACAGCAATGTGAATATACGTAAGGCCATAGACCTGTACACCTAAAAATAGTTAAAATGGCAAATTTCATGTTATGTGTATCTTACGAGAATGAAAAAAAAACAAGAAAAGAAAAGAAATCAGAGTGTAGAAGAGAGAGAAAGGGGGCTGTGGGCAGGCCCTTTAGATTCAGGCTTGCCCTGGGTCCCCACCCACTTCCCCCATCCCGGGAGCTGCAGTCTCTTACACTGCCAGTCTAGTGGGGGGCGGACAGCTGTGGGACATGCCACAACCGGGACACCATGAACCAGCATATCCAGAGAAGACTCACTGCTTTGGTCTCAGGACCATAAAACTGCTGCTTTGAGATGAGTACTTGCAGAGTTTGGGGGACAAGGGACATGAGTGAGCCTGTGGTCCAAGCAGGAGAGAGGGCTGCTGGATTTTCTTAGGTATCACCCACCAGTCCTGTCTCAGGGGCAGGAGGACCCCAGCAGCGATGGTCTTCAGGCACTACACAGGGTGATGGCAGAGCCCAGGGAGTGACCAGCGGGCTGGGCTGGGAGGGCCAGGGAATAGGGCAGGAGAATCCAGCAGGGGTCCTCCAGAGAGTCATGGACACAGAGGTGCGAGAGAGTCAGCTTTTAAACACCTGTCAGGCCAGGAAGCATGGAGCCGGCTTTCAGGGGCGCTAGTTCAAGTAAGAACTGTCTTATTCCCTTGTCTCTCTCCTTGACCGGTGGGGAGTGGACACAGGAAAGGGGCGGGGCCAAGGTGGCTGAAAGCAAGCTAAGCCCAGAGAGCAGATTCAAGCAACTTCTGAGTGTCAACTAGTACCTTAGACCCTACTCTCTCATGTCTCAATGAAGACAGCCACGTGAAGTGGCTACCTCTGAGTGAGCAGAAAAATTATGGGGTCTGTGGAGAAGAGGAATATTACTCACAGTGCATAGAGTTCAAAGGGACAGCAGGAGACAAAAATATAGCTGCCTTTTGATCATCAACCACTGCCAGCTACAAGACGGGGGCTCCTGCACAGTCCTTGAAGGACCCACGCAGGCTTCTTGGAAACGCCCCTAGAGGGGAAAGTGAAGCCAGTGGTCCCCAGGGCAGCATCTGGGTTGAGGTCTGCTCTTATGTGTGTGTTCTCTGTGTCACCTGTGATCATTTACTTAGTTTCTTTGAGGCTCGATTTCTTACTTGGTACAATGGAACTAATTATGGTATCTGCCACCTTGATGGTTTTTAGAATTAAGTGAGACAATGAAAGCAAGTGCTGAATAAATGTGAGCTATAAGGATTATTATGGGTAGAAAAAAAATGACAGGTGTTGTCATTGTCATTGTCAATGTTTAGAGAATTTAGGTTCCAGCAAAGATTATCATGAAACTTTTATCTGCAAACCTGGAAACTGGCATTTGACAGGGACTTGGAAGCAGAGTGTGTACGATAGGCATCAAAGTCCCAAGTCCATTTAACTCAGATCAGCCTCGACTGGGGCCCTGCCATGAGCAAGTCCTTTGCTGGGCCCATCTGGGGGATGGTGTCTGTGCACAGACTTCAGGAGCCGTGGAGAACCTGCTTCTCTTTGGCTGGATTTGCTTCATAAAGCCTTTTCCATGGCAACAGGGAAGCACTTGGAAAGTACTGCAGCTGACACTGTGAAAAATGTCACCTCTCCCAAGGTACTCGAAATTGCACAGCATGACTCATGGTGGCTTTCTCTTTCGGGCTATCTGCTGGATCATAAATGTTGAGCAAACAGAGGGTATTAGAGAGGTTCCTAAGTTACAGAGATGCCTTATGAGGGAGAGAGCATGTTCATGAAAGCGGAGATGAAGGATTTGCAAAATGACTGGCTTCGGATATGAGGCAGTGCTTGGGAAGTGAACAAATATCCCGCACCTGCTTTTAAAATTTTTACTTAATATTGGAGTATAGTTGATTTACAATACTGCGTTAGTTTCAGGTGTACAGCAGTGATGTAGTCATACATATACATATATTTATTCTTTTTCGGATTCTTTTTCCATATAGGTTATTACAGGGTATTGAGGAGAGTTCCCTATGCTATACAGTAGGTCCTTATTGATTATCTATTTTATATATAGTAGTGTGTATATGTTAATCCCAACCTCCCCACCCGCATTTTTTTTGGGAGCCAGGTACTGGTCTAGGCTCTGGGAGATCAGTGGTGGACTAGATGGATAGGGTACCATACTCCAGTGAGCTGGTGAGGGACACAGTGGGAGACAGACCATTCCACATAAATAAATATCCCACAGCTTTGGGTGATGTGGTGGTAGCATTTAAACTGAGCTGTGAATGACATGCAGGATCTAGGTCTTGGGAGGATCCTGGCAAAGACCATCCCAGTCACACAGAAGAGCTAGAGGTCAGAGAACGAAGAAGGTGTCTGAATCCAGAGGACCATATGCTAAGCTTGGATTTTATTCTAAGTTTGACAGAAAATCATTCAAAAGTTTCAAACATTGAAGTGACATAATCTGATTTATAGTCACTCAAAAATATCACCGTGGCTGCTACTGAAGATTGAACTGGGTAGAAGGTAGACGGTAGGGTAGTAAGAGAGACTGAATTGTCCAAATGATAAATGGTGGTGCTTGGACTAGGATAGTAGAGGTGGAGGGAAGTAAGCAAGACATCTGACCACGCTTGCTTCTTTCCAAGCAAGATAAGAAGGCCTCACACAACACTTAAGTACACTGCCGATAGCACAGAATCTGAAGATACTGCCTCAGACTTGTTCTCTACTCTTTCACCTCTGTGGCTTGTCTTTGCAACTAGATCGTCACATCATTCAACACACAGATACCACGCACTTGGCATGTGTGTGGCACTGGGCCTCCCCACCAAGGAACCTACCAGCAAAGAGGGAACATAAGACAAATGCACAACTAACCAGCAAACAGTACAGGATATGACAAGTGCCGGCAAGGCAAAAGTATCAGTCTTGTTAACTGAGAAAGGGCAGCAGCTACAGGTACACACTGCTATTCCCTGAAGAATGGCCCTTTACAGTGACCTAGAAGTCACCAGACAGTTTCAAGGAGGATGGTGACATGATCAGATTAGCAAATAGATTGGAGAGGGGCAAAAATGGTGTTGGCAGGCTGGCGGTAGCCTAGGATGAGATGTTGGTGGGGGGAGTGGGACGAAGATGCAGGAAAGGGGGTGAGTGTGAGATATATTTAGGTGGTGAAAACCACCTTAGTCACTGGACTTGGCAATTGATTGGACGGGGGGAGGGGCTAAGGAAGAAGCAAGAGGAAAGGATGACTGCGTGGTTTCCTCTCTCTCTCTCTCTCTCTCTCTCTCTCTCTCTCTCTCTCTCTCTCTCTCGCTTTTTCTTCCTTTCACTTTTGTTGTAAAGAAGGATCAATGACTGCTTATAGAAGGTGAATTTAATGGGACTACATTTTATTAATCGTGGTCTAGTTTTCCCAATTCTGTACACTGTGGGGCTCAGGGTGTGTGTGTGTGTGTGTGTGTGTGTGTGTGTGTGTGTTAACTGAGGAATCAGTTTAGTGGAGTGTAGAAACTTCTTGGGATGAGATCATTAGCTTCAAATTCTTTAATAAATTCTGGTATTTCACTTCCGTGTAAAACGTCAACAGCTGCATTAAATAGTTGCTATTATCTACAGTAGAAACTGAGGTTCAGAGCGGCTTAGTGTCATCCAAGGTCATCTGGCTATAAGGGGTTGGAGCCAGGATTTGAACTTAGGTCTTTGCACCTGAATTTGTTGTCTCCCCACCCCCTCCCAGTGTTGTACGGGTCTTCTTCAGTCCTGTGTTAGAATACGAACAGAGTAATAACAGGACTAGTCATTAGTCATATTAATAATAACTACTACACATTTATTTAATACTTTTTAAGAGTAGATCAGGAGGCTTCACGGACAAACGCAACAATCCTGACAACATCCCTCATGAGTACACAGGGGCCAGGATGATGGTTCTCGGTACCAGATGAGAATGTGAACAGGAGGGTTCAGTGACTATTCATGGTTAAAGGCAAGTCATAATAGGACAAAGCCACTAACTTCTTTGTTTTGTCTGTTAGAGAATATTGCCTTTTGAGAGATGAAATTTGAGGAAGAAAATATAATCCTGATTCAGTGGGTAGGGGTATTTAAATCTCTAAGAAAAGAATGCTAGAACGTGCTAAGGAATACTATAATAAAACCTTAGTAGGTGACACTTCTTCTTTTCAAGGATATTAGAAAAAAAATATATTTGGCTTGTATGAAAAGGATGAATAAGAATAGAAACATGCCCTGGACTTTGTAGCAAGAGCGTCTCAAAGGAAGGAGATCATGTTGAAAAGAAACTAACCAAACCAATGGGCTTTAGCAAAGTAGGATGGTTCTGTCTGAATAAGTCAGAATGAGTGAGATGGAAGATGATTATAAACTGATCTGACAGGGTAATAAATTTAGAGAGGGTAAGTTGAACCGTTTAGAAAACTTCAAGAGGTAAAGAAAATAGTATTACTTTAATTCAAGGGGGCAGAATTAGAGGTATAAATAATTAGAAATTCACTGTGATGCTATTTCACAAAGCAAGAGAACTGAAAAGTTCAAACTACCACAGAGCAAAGAAAGTCATAGCTCAGATACAGGCAAGCATTTCTAGAGGCAATTTTGCAACAGAGAGACAGATAAAGGCAATGTAACTATGTGCAAATTATGCCTTTTTTTGAAGTCTGGAATTGAAAATCCCACCTTGAACATGCTTGAGGAGCCTACCCTGGAAATCCCACATATTTAGAGAAATTCACTGTGTAAATTAGTTGGAAAGGAGTTCATGGAATAAATATACTTCTTAGGGAAACGGAAGAGTTGATTTGTGAAGCTGTCTATTCAAAAGATATCATTTACTTATGACAAAAATTATTTGTAATAAAAAGAGAGATATGATCCAGTATTTGCTGAGGGCTTACAAACTGATAGAAATGTATTTGTGAGAAAAGTAACCATACAAAGAAGTATATGATTTTATGCAAGTTGAATGAAATAAACAAGGCTTTGTCTGGATGAGAGGGGGTGAGAGCTTAAGGAGGATACCTTCTGGGGGAGGAGGGCTTTGCAGTAGGATGAAAAAAGATGGGCAGTATTTGGAGAGTTGGAAAGGAAGTCAGAGGGCCATTACAAGATGGGAATCTGTCTTGAGTAGAAGAGCACAGGCCACATGTAAGCGCTGCTTTGGGAACCAGGAGAAAAAACCAGCCAGGTGGAGTAGAAGCTTTTTGGTAGAAGACACAGGTCATTGGTGTCAATATAGCAGGGGTTGGATATGAGACTGAGTTTGGACTTTATTTGATAGCAATGGAGAACCACTGAAAAATTCAAATAACAGTAATAAATAGATGAGAGTAATTTGAAGCCCCATGCAGGGTGACTTGCGAGGGAAGTGATTGGTGGCAGACCTCAGTGAAACGGGTGCTATGATGATAATGATGATGATGATGATGAAAAGAAGAGCAGGGCTGCCCTGGTGGCGCAGTGGTTGAGAGTCCGCCTGCCGATGCAGGGAACAAGGGTTCGTGCCCCGGTCCGGGCAGATCCCACATGCCGCGGAGCAGCTGGGCCCGTGAGCCGTGGGCGCTGAGCCTGCGCGTCCGGAGCCTGTGCTCCGCAACGGGAGAGGCCCCAACAGTAAGAGGCCCGTATACCGCAAAAAATAAAAATAAAAAAAGAAAGCAGTAACCATTCAAAAAGAAAGTGGTAAGACATTTGGTGGCTGACGTTGGAAGAATCCTTGTTTTGTGTTGACTTCGTCTCTGACTTTGTCTGTTATCGCAGCCTGATTGTTACCAGGGTGAGTTTTACTTTCTCTGTCCTGGGTTTTACTCTCCATTCTATCACTGGGGAATCTGAGACCCATAAGAAGGGTTTCACACTGCTGGTAAGTAGTGGAGCCTGGATTCGAACCTGCAGTTGTTTAGGTGTCAGGTTGGGAGGGTCTACACTAGAAGATTAGATGGAGAGGAGAGGAGCTGTGAATAAAAGGACTGGAAAGATTTGATTAATCAAATGTGATGAATGAGAGCAAAGACACTGAACAAACACAGTGTCTCTTGGTACATGGTAGGTGTACCAAGGAGTGTATCAGGAGGGACAGAAGAGGAAGAATTTTATGTTAGGCTACTGAAGGGAAATGTACAGCCTAAAGATTAGCATCAGATTTAGAAGATAAAGCATTTCTAAAATATCATCATAAAATATATTCACTCAATATCAATTAATTGAAAAACTTACATCATAATTACCTAAAAGATTTTCCCACCCACCTGGCTCAGCACTGTGTCAGTTCATATTACTTTGTCCTTACAATAGCGATATGTATGAGGTATCACCTCACACCAGTCAGAATGGCCATCATCAAAAAATCTACAAACAATAAATGCTGGAGAGGGTGTAGGAGAAAAGGGAACCCCCTTGCACCGTTGATGGGAAGGTAAATTGATACAGCCACTATGGAGAACAGTATGGAGGTTCCTTAAAAAAATAAAAATAGAATTACCATATGACCCAGCAATCCCACTACTGGGCATATACCCTGAGAACACCATAAAGAGTCATGTACCACAATGTTCATTGCAGCTCTATTTACAATAGCCAGGACATGGAAGCAACCTAAGTGTCTATCAACAGATGAATGGATAAAGAAGATGTGGCACGTATATACAATGGAATATTACTCAGCCATAAAAAGAAATGAAATTGAGTTATTTGTAGTGAGGTGGATGGACCTAGAGTCTGTCATACAGAGTGAAGTAAGTCAGAAAGAGAAAAACAAATACCGTATGCTAACACATATATATAGAATCTAGGGAAAAAAAAGGTTCTGAAGAACCTAGGGGCAGGACAGGAATAAAGACACAGATGTAGAGAATGGACTTGAGGACACAGGGAGGGGGAAGGGTAAGCTGGGACGAAGTGAGAGAGTGGCATGGACTTATATACACTACCAAATGTAAAATAGATAGCTAGTGGGAACCAGCCACATAGCACAGGGAGATCAGCTCGGTGCTTTGTGACCACCTAGAGGGGTGGGATAGGGAGGGTGGGAGGGAGACGCAAGAGGGAGGAGATATGGGGATATATGTATATGTATAGCTGATTCACTTTGTTATAAAGCAGAAACTAACACACCATTGTAAAGCAATTATACTCCAATTAAGATGTTAAAAAAAAAGACCCTGACTCAAATTAGGAAATAGTGAAAATTTAAGGCCTAGATTTAATAGAGGTCCCATAAAAAAAAAAAAAAAAGGCGATGTGTGAAGGAGGTATGACTCTGCATTTCCCAGGTGAACCCCAGGAAGTTAAACTGACATTTTCAAAGTCACAGAGCAAATCAGGAGTGGAACAAGGATTGCATTGGTTTTATATGCTGTCCGTTGTATAATTTTTCCAAATCAAATTCTCTCCTAAGGTACAAAGAATATTGGACTTGAAATGAGTCTTGATGCATTTTAGTAGGAGTAAGAGATTTAAATTTAGCAAGTTATTTGACTGTCAGAAAAAAAATCTTGGCATTAGTAAAGAAGTTATATAATATTTTTGTTCCATACTACAGTGGTAGGCCATGATATTACTTCTTTTTTTCATTTTTGTTAGAGGATCATACATTTGCTTTGCCTACAAAGAGAATGGCTGCAAGAATTGTTCCCACTTTGAGTTAGAATAGCAGCACATTTTAAGCGTGAAACTCGGAGGTATGAATCTGTCATTAAATTATGGGCCATTAACTCCATTGGGTAAAGCTGTATATCATATCTGTCCTTCCACACATTTGTTCATTTGTAAAATAACAATACTGTTAGTCAATCCGTCCTCCCCTACTCAAATTTCCCATTTGATGACAGAGGAGACATCCAGGAAGATGTTTGTGAAACATTTTATTGGCACAGAATTTGATATAATCTATGAATTTTTTTATTAAATTAGATTTAAAAACATGATAGAGAATGTGCATAAAAACATGTCCAGCAGTATTGTGATGAGAAAATGGACATATTTCTATAAGGAGAGAGTTGCAAGGCATTCTAATCATCTTCACTTTTTATCCATCACCAAGGAATCCCCAATAAAACTGACTGGCTGGACAAGGCTTCAGACCCAGCACAGGCCCCATAGTCGGGGAGTCTGCCCCACGACAGGACACTCGCCTGAGTTTGCTGAGGGCCATGGGTGCACCCTGGGCACTGAGGATGATGTGAAGTGTGTAGAGTGGATCATCCCCCAACTGCCCTTCTCCACTGCGCTGACCTCGCTACTGAAGAGGTGGTCATTCCTCAGAGAAGGATGTTCTCAAAAACGAATCTTCCTGTTGCCTGGGCAGTGCGTTATCCCCCAACTGCCCTTCTCCACTGCGCTGACCTCGCTACTGAAGAGGTGGTCATTCCTCAGAGAAGGATGTTCTCAAAAACGAATCTTCCTGTTGCCTGGGCAGTGCCTTATCCCCCCAGTTCTTAGACAGCTGTGTCGGGCTGCAGCGGTGTGTGGTGTGGGTCCCAGCCGGCCACTCTAGCTCTGTGGCCGTGGGGAAGTTACCTCTCGTGTCTCGTTTGAAAAAGGAGCGTGATGACACCTACTTGCAGGGACGTTGTGAAGACCAGAGGTACTAATACATGTGCTAGCTCTCAGTAGAATGTGTCTGGGCTACGCTGAATAAAGTTCTTAATGCTAATGTTTTAACAGTTCCACAACATACTGTTGGCCAGACTGACCCCTGAGGTAAAAGCCTACTTAGTCTTTTTGCTACGAAAGAGTCTTTTTGCTTATTCATAGTAAACATTCAGTGGACGTTTATTGAATGAATGAGTGAATAAAAGCATTTGTTCTCAGCAAAAAAAAAAAAACCAAACAAACAAACAAAAATAACTGGCACTGTTGCTAATAGTCAATCCAGCAAGAAGGCCGACAAGGGGTGGAAAAGGTTTGGTAAGTCACCCATTAGGTCTAAGAGAAATAATTCCTTGGGTTTAAAAAAAAAATTAATTAATTAATTAATTTATGGGTTGCGCTGGGTCTTCGTTGAGGTGTGCGGGCTTCTTAATTGCGGTGGCTTCTCTTGTTGCCGAGCACGGGTTCTAGGGTGTGTGGACTTCAGCAGTTGTGGCTTGCAGGCTTCAGTAGTTGTGGCTCGTGGGCTCCAGAGCACAGGCTCAGTAGCTGTGGCCCACGGGCTTAGTTGCTCCGCGGCATGTGGGATCTTCCCGGACCAGGGCTCGAACACGTGTCCCCTGAATTGGCAGGCGATTCTTAACCACTGCACCACCAGGGAAGTCCAATTCCTTGGGTTTTTGTTGGGAAAGTTACTGAAAAGAATGTTAATGCGATAGGTGGAGACTGACTATTTTTTTTTTTTTTTTTTGCGGTACGCGGGCCTCTCACTGCTGTGGCCTCTCCCGTTGCGGGGCACAGGCTCCGGACGCGCAGGCTCAGCGGCCATGGCTCACGGGCCCAGCCGTTCCGCGGCATGTGGGATCCTCCCAGACCGGGACACGAACCCGTGTCCCCTGCATCGGCAGGCGGACTCTCAACCACTGCGCCACCAGGGAAGCCCGAGACTGACTATTGCAGAGTCCAATGAGGAAAGGTGAAAAGCAAGGGACGTAGAAATCTCATCAGCCACCACCAAAGAAGTAGAGAAATGATGACATTTCCCTTTTCATAAGAGCAGAGACGCTTCACACCAAAATCCGAGATATTATTGAGTCAAAAGCTGGGTTACTCTGCTTCCTCCAAAGGCATTATAGAAAAATCAGTGACTATTTGGGAAGTTCTGCCATGTCTTTTTAAGATGTCAGTTACAGTATGCATCACTTGTTTTCCAGTGTCTATAGGCTAGGCCTTGAATAAACCTGCTGGATGAGGCGGAAGTGCTGGGAGAGAAGGAGAGAGCAAGGCTATTTTAAGTACCACTTGTCATAGCCCTAACCGAGGTTTTGCTCTATGAATCACAATTTGCTCCTTCAGAAATATAAAACCATTGAGAACTCATCACAGCAGAAACTTTTATTCATTCAAAATCCTTTCAAGCCTTCTCCGGGCACAGCGGTTTTTTTTCTTCCCCTTGGAAGATTATTTTTCTGCAGGTTGCAACCTCCTTCAGTATCTAACACACTAGGATGTATGACAGTTGGGTTTAAGAATTCTCCAACTTCGCACTCTGGTCAGAATGGCCATCATCAAAAAATCTACAAACAATAAATGCTGGAGAGGATGTGGAGAAAAGGGAACCCTCTTGCACTGCTGGTGGGAATGTAAATTGATACAGCCACTATGGAGAACAGTATGGAGGTTCCTTAAAAAACTAAAAATAGAATTACCATATGATCCAGCAATCCCACTACTGGGCATATATCCGGAGAAAACCATAATTTGAAAAGATACATGCAACCCCAATGTTCACTGTAGCACTATTTACAATAACCAGGACATGGAAGCAACCTAAATATCCATCGACAGAGGAATGGATAAAGAAGATGTGGTACGTACGTACAATGGAATATTACTCAGCCATAAAAAAGAATGAAATAATGCCATTTGCAGCTACATGGATGGACCTAGAGACTGTCGTACTAAACGAAGTAAGTCAGACACAGAAAGACACATATCATATGATATCACTTATATGTGGAATCTAAAAAAAGGGTACAAATGAACTTATTTACAAAACAGAAATAGAATCACAGATGCAGAAAGCAAACTGATGGTTACTGGGTAGAAAGGCTGGGGGGAGGGATAAATTGGGAGATTGGGATTGACATATACACACTACTATACATAAAATAGGTAACTAATAAGGACCTCCTGTATAGCACAGGGAACTCTACTCAATATTCTGTAATGGCCTATATGGGAAAATAATCTAAAAAAGTGGATATATGTATATGTATAACTGATTAACTTTGCTGTACACCTGAAACTAACACAACCTTGTAAATCAACTATACTCCAATTAAAAAAACAAAAAGAATTCTCCAACTTTGGATATTTGCAGAATTCATTGACCTCTTCACTGCAGCCATGGTCAGGGGGGTAGAAAAGCCCTCCTCAGACATACAAAGTCCTGGACCTTCTCTGTGTGAAAGCAAGTCATAGAGGCCCACTATCGATCTGGTTTGTTTTTTCACGTGGAAAGGAGTAAACAACGTATTTAATTTCACTTCCTTTTTAGCAGAGGTTTCAAAAATAAAGGTGCTTCTAGAATCTGTAATGGAAGAACTCCATTAATAAGGGGCAAGAGTTATGGTTTTAGGGTGAACTTGATAGGGTATTCCTTAAGGAAAAGACATCATTCATGAATTCAGATCATGAAACTACCAAAATGTTCAGCACATCTATACAATCCGATCGAACGGTTTCAGAGGCACATTTCCATTTAATTCATCTGCTGCCAGGCTACTTGAGAAAAATGCTGTATTTTGTGCAGATTTTGGACTAACTGCTTCAAAACCTTGACGATATGTTTAGTTTGCATAAATCAGGCAAAACATATTTTGTTTTGTTCAGCATGCTCTGAACTTTCACAGTTATTTCATTATCTGTTCAGATGGTCCCTCAGCCTTGCTTCAACTGAAAGGGAAATTGTAAATGTTGTTAAAATAAAACCAGGCTGATGCATTGGCAGCTGTGCAATTTGCAAAGGACCCGGGTTCAGGGATCTAGCTTAAATCCAAGGAGCTTATCTTCACTAACTTCTCACGGTAACGAGCATTACTATTCATCACATTCTGCAGAAATCTGTCCAATCTTTCCTCTTTAAGGAAATCTATTTTCATTTTAGAAGGATCCATCTTACCCCAGCTTCCCTTCTTGGTCTCAAGCATGGCTGATTATGTTTTCTTCTCTCTATAAAACATCCTAAAATTTGTCCTACTTACGGTGATCTAACTTTGAGTCATTTAATTGTGACAAATGTATCTTTCTTATTTTCTATTTTCTCTTATCTTTTACATTGCATTACATTATCTTTTAAAAAAAGTTTTTTTTATTAAAAAAAACTGTATTCAAGTATTTTTCTCTTTTATATTATGTTGGTTTCTCCGTACCTTTGTTTAGTTCTGACAAACTTTTAATATTAACGTATCAATTTTGGGGTTTGCTCTCAGGGTTTTAGGAAATTCTTCATGCCCTCTCCTGACTTCCTTAGGGACAGAGTTGGCCTTCTCATTCTCTCTCCTGCTCTGCGGAATCCTTTGTGCAAAATTTTGCTTTAGGACAAGAAATCTGGGATAACGGAACGAGATCTTAACACCTCCCCCTTTATTTTAAAACATAAGATATGAAAGATAAGATTTGGAGATTAGTCAATAAAAACCAAAGGAAAGTGTTAACCTAGACGGTGTGTTTGTGCATTCATGTGTTCGACCAATATTTACTGAGTAGCTCAGGTGCTGTGATAAGCAATGGAGAACAATGGTCAAAGGTCCCTGCTTTCTCTGAGTGAACAGTCCATGAGGACTAAAGACAAATAAACAAAACGCTGATAAGTGCTACTAAAAAGAAAGTACATATTATTATAGTTAATACTTTACCTTTAAGAATTAATAGAACAGGATAAAACCTAATTTTCCTATTTTCTTAACCCTCACGTCTGAATGTATTCTGGGGATAGTTTGCACTAAAATATTAAAATATTCATTAGAGACCATTTCAGATCATTCCAACTCTTCTGCTTCTGTCTCTTTCATTTCCATTTTCTTCCCTCCCCAGTATAAAAGGAGGATGCGATCAGTATTTGCTTTAATGTCTATAGAGTTGCTTGTCACTCTTACCCGGGGAGATTTTGTTAAACAGCACTGATCCTGGTGGAGTAGACTTTCTCCAATTTAAAGTGCACATTTTTTGAAACTCCCTCTTCATGACCTTTAACTTACCAGGAATTCTCCAACCTCAATAAAAAACTCTGTTTCCTTTCTCTGCTCTGCTTAAGTCCTCTTTATTGACTTTCTGATTGACTTCTTTAATTTTTCAGTCATTACTACAGTTCAACCCACTGTTTTCTCTGTAATTCACAAACTATTCTTTGGCTCATTACCTTGCATTATTTATGTGGAACAATTATTATTCTACACCCTGAGAGACGTCATTTATTAGAACTATGGTGTACAGAATAAAGCAGCAACGTTACAATTGGAAAACATTGTTAAACCTAAAAAGTGCATCGTGATCATGTTCAGACTTTGCCCAGTATTGACTGAAATGAAAATTGGCTTCAGTAGGATGACGTTTTTCCTCTGAATGAATGAAATCTTTGACTACTTAAAAATTTTCCATTCCTTTTATTGAAAAAAAAACAGTGAGTCCTTTCATCAAAATTAGCCAAAGCTTTACTAAGCACTGAAACTAACTTTCATGTGTGGCTTGCACAGAATGGCTAAAATGATAATGATAGGCATTAGCAGGTATTGATGAAGATACAGAGCAAACGGAACTCTGTACACGGCTGGGGGGCTTGTAAATGAGCATAACCACTGGTTGGCGGTACCTATAAAAGACGAACATCTGCCTAGCCTATGACACAGGAATTCCACTCCTAGGTACAGACCCAATAGGAAGATGAGGAAAAATCATGGACAAGAATGCTTATGGCAGTATGAGAATCCATTACAGCTCCAAACTGAAAACTACCCATGTAAGAACAGATAAATAAATTGTGGTGTATTCATACATGTAATACTACACTGCAATGAGAACTGAATTAACATATAGGAACATGGCTGAATTTCACAAACATAATATTGAACAAAAGAAACCAAATACATGAAAAAAAGCATACATTACATGATTTTATTTACTTCAAGGTAAAAAATAGGAGAGTACTCACTGGAGGGCAGTTGAGGGGGCTGAGGGTTACATGAGTGTGTTTAGTTTGTGAAAGTTAATCAAGGTATCCGTTTTCTGGTGTGTGTGTACTTTTCTGTATAATTCTTCTACTAAATTTACAAGGAGAGGGAAAGAATGGGAGAGAGAGAAAGGTGAGAGTGAGTGAGAGAATGTGAGAGAGAGAGGCAGACAGACACTGGTGAAGAAACAAGCTAATCTCTTCACTGACTGCATTACAGGTAGATACGCAGACAAAGGAGTAAAATTGACAAAGTTTACTTGTTGTTTTTTTAAAAAATTAATTTATTTTTGTTTTGGTTGCGTTGGGTCTTTGTTGCTGCGCACGGGCTTTCTCTGGTTGCGGTGAGCGGGGGCTACTCTTCGTTGTGGTGCACAGGCTTCTCATTGCCGTGGCTTCTCTTGGTGCGGAGCACAGGCTGTAGGCAGGTAGGCTTCAGCAGTTGTGGCACGTGGGCTCAGTAGTTGTGGCACATGTGCTCAGTAGTTGTGGCTCGTGGGCTCTAGAGTGCAGGCTCAGTAGTTGTGGCACACCGGCTTAGTTACTCTGCGGCATGTGGGATCTTTCTGGACCAGGGCTCGAACCCAGGTCGCCTACATTGGCAGGCAGATTCTGAACCACTGCGCCACCAGGGAAGCCCAAGTTTACTGTTGACAATCCTTTCTTTCCCTTTTGGGACCTCCTCACTAGTCTCACTACCATGAACTTACGATCTTTACTGTTTCTTTTTCTGTACTACAATTACCATCAGGTGGTATTGTAGTTTTTTGTTGTTGTTTTGTTTTGTTTTTGTTTGTTTGTTTGTTTTCTTGGCCACGTGGCATGTGAGATCTTAGTTCCCCAACCAGGGATCAAACCTGGACCCCAGCAGCGAAAGCGCAGAGTCCTAACCACTGGACAGCAGGGAAGTCAAAAGGGTTTGAAAAGGAATAGATACAGGTATATGTATAACTGAATCACTTTGCTGTATACCTGAAACTAACACAACATTGTTAATCAACTCTACTCCAATATAAAATAAAAAAGTTAAAAAAAAATAAAATTACCGTCAGGAACAGATGTCCATCAATCATTTCTTTCTGAGTGTAAACAAAAAGGGTGTTCCGCCTCTCCCAGGGGCAGCTGCATTTCAAGACTCACAATGTGAAATAATGTGAAATCAGAAGTCTTTAGTCACCTGCTGAAGGAACTTCAGCAGCTGGAGGCAAGTTTAGGGGGTTAGGGCTCCTGCAATCGCATTGGTTAGGCTTGTGCCTGCCATTCTCATGAGTAACCCCATCATTGACAGAGCATAGTTCACTGTTTTCTTTAACAAATCATTCTTTATACTTTTATTATAGAAACTAATAATCCCGTTTTGTAATATATTACTGACATGCTTATCACATCCACGACATGCTTATCACATCCCAGTTCCTTGAAGGCTGGGACCATCTTTCATTCATCCCTTTATCTCCAATGACCAAGCACAGTGTTTGATGTGTCGTAGGCAATCCAACAAGCCTGCTGGGAATTTTACCATATCATTAAAGATCATCTAGTTCCCATGCAATTTATACTTCTCCAAGACACAGAAAAATAAAGAACCCTCCCCAATTCTTTATGTGATGTGTCTGTACAACATGCATACTGAAATCTGGCAAGCACTGCACACAGAAGAAAACTAGAAATCAACAGAACTCATGCATATAAATGGAAGAATCCTTTATCAAATAGGAACAGTTAGGATCTGGTAACACATTAAAACAGTAAAACTTCATGACTCAGTAGAGATTATTCTGCATATACAAAGATTGGTATTAGGGAATGTATTCATATCATTTATCACATTTACAGATTTAAGGAAAACATGATCATCTCTGTAGACACAGAAAAGGTAATTGTCTAGGTCCAGGAACTATTTTTTTTTTTTTTTTTGCGGTATGTGGGCCTCTCACTGTTGTGGCCTCTCCCGTTGAGGAGCACAGGCTCCGGACGCGCAGGTCCAGCGGCCATGGCTCACGGGCCCAGCCACTCGGCGGCATGTGGGATCTTTTCGGACCGGGGCACGAACCCGTGTCCCCTGCATCGGCAGGCAGACTCTCAACCACTGCGCCACCAGGGAAGCCCAGAAATCAACAGTCTTAGCATATAAATACAAGTTAGAAGACATAATGAAAGAAAAGACCCCATTTAGAATAGTACTCCCAACGATAAAACTTAACAGGAAATGTGGAAAGTTAGATGAAAACTTTAAGACATTTCTGAAGGACACAAAATAAAACTTAATAGATGGAAAAAAATCTATTTGGAATCAGAATACGTGGCAACAGAAAGCTGTCATTCCTCCTAATGGAGTTTATGAAGTTAACATAATCCTAATAAAAATATCAATGAGTTTAAAGAAACGAAACTAGCTGATTCTAAAGTCTATATGGAAAAGCAAATAAACAAGGAGAGCCAGGAAAATTCTGAGAAAGAAGAGAGATTAAATGGGACTAACCCTACCAGATGTTACAACACACTATGAGGCCTTCATAATTGAATCAATGGGATATAAGCACATGAATAGATAGACAGACCAATGGAAGAAGATTAAGAAGAATAGACCCCGTCACTTATAGGTCTTTGTATATGATAAACATCACGTTATTGGGGTAAGGGGTCAGCCAAATGAAAAAGGAGAGCTGGATCCACTTATGACAGGATAAATTCCAGATGGGCCAAAGATTTAAGTGTTGAAAATAAATGAAACCATAACAGGTCTAGAAGAAAAGGACAAAATACCTTTATAAACTTGGAATGGGGAAAGCCAATTTAAATTCTGACTCAACATCAGGAAGGTTAAAAAAAACAAGACTAAACTAAACACAAAAAAGAAAACAGATGGAAATCTTTCCTTACCTGTTCCAGATAACTGAAGCTTATTTCGTTAAGTAAGATGTTAGTAGAAAAAGAAATGTTTGGCAAGATAGGATAATAGATAACATAAATATAATTGGGACAGGCCTCTTTTCATGAGATGACGATGCTCACCATTTCTCTTTGCTTTTATGCTCTAGCCTGACAAATAACGACAGTTATACAGCAAATTGAGCCATAATTTACATACCACCATTTCCATAGCTGATGCTATGCCTTTCTGACCCATTCTATCACATTTTAAATACTTAAGAATATCCACTCAGAGACAGGCGGGCTTTAGATTGGGATGTTTCTTTTCTTTTCTTTTTTTTTTCTTTTGCGGTTCGCGGGCCTCTCACTGTTGTGGCCTCTCCCGTTGCGGAGCACAGGCTCCGGACGCACAGGCTCAGCGGCCATGGCCCACGGGCCCAGCCGCTGCGCTGCATGTGGGATCTTCCCGGACCGGGGCACGAACCCATGTCCCCCGCATCCGCAGGCGGACCCTTAACCACTGCACCACCAGGGAAGTCCTAGATTGGGATGTTTAACGGGGCACCCATGCTTTCCCTCTTCCAAGCACCAAAATTGCTTGATGTGAGGTTCCAAAACTTTGAAAAATAATACCAATTTTTTTCCTCCCGTGAAGTATTTTAATTAATTTACTTATTTATTTATTTTTAACATCTTTATTGGAGTATAATTGCTTTACAATGGTGTGCTTTTTTTTTAAATGCAAGTCCTTCTAATAAATGCAGAAAAAATTGGGAATAATGGTATTGGAGGATAGTCTTTAAAACCTTGGGAATAAAGGATGTAGGTCTGTTCTCCTCTAATAGCCATACTATAAAATTAACACAAAACTGGTCTCATCAGGGATATTCAGGTGTGTCACCTTAAAGATAAGTGATGCAAAGACAAGACTTGACCATGGCTGATTAAAGATACTTCTTTAACTAAGCAAGAGAAGGAACTGACGTGTCCATCAGAGAGGAGTTGGTCAGCAATGGACATATGGACAAAGGAGGACAGAGTGATAAAGTCTCCACCATAGCGGAGTCTGAAGGATTGCTCTAGATTCCTTTCCCTCTGATGGCAACCATGTGTCCTGGCCAGGGACAGTCCAGGTTTACGGCTCCTGTTCTGGTGTAATTATTTAAGTGTCTCCTTTCATTCTCAGAATAAAATGAATGAGAAGTTATATGGGCATCCTGTTCCTAAACCTTCAGCCTTCTCTGTCTCACCTGCTTTCTCACCTCGGTCTCCTTGGTGCTAAACCTTCTCTGCTAAGTTTCTTCAGACTGTTTGATGACCTGTTCTAACTTCTGATTGGCATCTTCCCAATTGGCATATTCCTCCTCCCCCATAGCATCTCAGGTGCAAATGAGGTACCACCTCGCATCCACCTAGACTTCAGGCTAGTGGGGAGCTTGGCTCCATGGGTAAAAAGCATCCAAGTAGGAGTCAAGGTGAGAGGGATATTAAGCCAATGGAACTTTAATGTTCTGGTCCCATTGACAATAATTAAAAGAGTGAGGTAACTGTAGTTAGAATAATGGATACCAAGATAAACCAGACAGTAAAAGATGTATAGAAAAATAATAAGAAACAAAGGTTAATTACCCTTGGAAAAGTCATTAGGCAATTATTTCTCTCCTGCTTGCTTTTTTTTTTGTGAGCAAGAAAAAAAAAAAAGTTTGGAGCTACCATATGATCCTGCAAACCCACTCCTGGGCATATATCCGGAGAAAACTGTAATTCAAAAAGATACACGCACCCCAGTGTTCACTGCAGCACTATTTACAATAGCCAAGACATGGAATCAAGCTAAACGTCCACCAACAGCTGAATGTATAAAGAAGATGTGGTATATATATATATGCATATTACTCAGCCATAAAAAAGAATAAAATAGTGCCATTTGCAGCAACATGGATGGACCTAGAGATTATCATACTAAGTGAAGTAAGCCAGATAAAGACAAATATCATATGATATCATCTATACGTGGTATCTAAAAAAAAGAAAAATAATACAAATGAACTTATATACGAAACAGAAATAGATCCACAGACATAGAAAAGAAATAGACGCACAGACATATAGCTACCAAAGGGCAAGTGGGGGGAGGGATAGATTAAGACTTTGGGATTAACATATACACATTACTATATGTAAAATATAGATAACCAACGAGGACTTACTGTATAGAACAGAGAACTATATTCAATATTTTGTAATAGCCTATAAGGGAAAAGAAACTGAAAAAATATATATGTATAACTGATTTACTTTGCTGTGCACCTGAAACTAACACAACACTGTAAATCAACTATACTTTAATAAAAAAATGCTTATTTTGTAGGCCACCAATGTATTGTGCTTATTTATTATGCAGCATCATTGTGGCAACAGATAACTGAAAAAACACTTTCCTAATTCTTATATAATGGTATTCCTTTATTTCTTTAAAAAGAAGAAAGATTACAATTTAAGAATGGCATCTGTTTCTAAATTTTATGGTGGAAGGTCTGATGTCAGCCATCGGTCAGCCCCAAAGATACTGGAGAATCTAGAGCATTTGGGATCTTTTAGGCTTCTTCAGGAAGAGACCTTCTTGTATATTGATTGTCCTTGTCAGAGAAGTGATAGAGGACGTATTTGGGGGCAAAATTTGTACTATGAATTCATTTTGAAAAAAGTATTTCTCTAATAACATTGAAAGGGAAGTCTTCCTCTATCTCAGAGACCAACGTCCCAGAGCTAATCAACCTTCCTTCCTTTCAGTTCTCCAGAGTAATGGTACCTTGCTGCATGGAGCTGCCAGGGAGAGGAGCTGTAACTACCCCAAGTTCAATGTTCTCTTTTTGTTCATTTTAATTTTAATTTAATTATAATTTTTAAGTTCACATATACCTTTGAGTGAAAATAAGATATATAGGAGTAAGGACAACAAATTTTTATATACTGGAGGAGAAATTGGTTAGGGATATTGGTTAAAATGTTTGTCTTAGACCTATGGTTGCCAAGGGGGAGGGGGGTGGGGGAGGGATGGAGTGTGAGTTTGGGATTAGCAGATGCAAACTATTAATATATAGAATGGATAAACAACAAGGTCCTACTGAATGGCACAGGGAACTATGTTCAATATCCTGTAATAAACCATCATGGAAAAGAAAAAAAACGTCTTGGAAAAGAGAAAGAGTATCTGATGTTTGGACTTTATCTTCACATGGAACAGAGTATCATCCCTAACCATCATGCATTCAAATTCTGGCTCATAATTTACGAGATGTAAAGGCTGCTTTTCTGATTGCTTGAAATGACTAATGGGCCACAAAAGAACTGGACACAAAAAACACTTCATACAATGTTCAAGAAATATTATTTTTCATGATACTGTCCTCAAGCACCTTATAGTCTAATGTGGAAAATAGACATCAATCAAGTAATGAGCCAAACAGATGTAGAATTATAACTGTGAACAGTGAAAGAGGCCTCACCTTTGAGATGTTCTGAGTAGGACCCTCAGCAAGGTTAGTATTTTGAGGCCACCGTACTTGGTGCTGTGAGTCTGTAAAAAGAGATTGGGGGGCTTCTCTGGTGGCGCAGTGGTTGGGAGTCCGCCTGCCGATGCAGGGGACGCGGGTTCGTGCCCCGGTCTGGGAAGATCCCACATGCCGTGGAGCGGCTGGGCCCGTGAGCCATGGCCGCTGAGCCTGCGCTCCGCAACGGGAGAGGCCACAACAGTGAGAGGCCCGCGTACCGCAAAAAAAAAAAAAAAAAAAAAAAAGAGATCGGATACAGATTTAGCATCCAGAAAGTTCCCTCAGGACATGACTTTGGGCCTGGAGGATAAGTAAGCATTACCGAGTTGAAGAACTGGCTTGAGGGTGTGGTCGAGAAATATGTCAAGTACATGGGATCCCTGTTTATTTTCCCAATAAATGATCTAATCCTCAATGGTATTAAAAATTTTCTTCCAAACACACTAAAAATGTGTTGTGACTAATATTTTCTAACTGCAAAGATCCTCCAGAACTTTTTCCCAATTCGCAAGCAAAGCATATGAATTCTGCATCACATTCAAGGTTAGCGTGGGGACTAGGTTATGATGACGCTTCTTAGAGATAAAGACTCTACTTAACAGTTTTCATTCAAGAAACACTGAGTTGCCCACTCCATGCCAGGTACCATACCAGGTGGTTGTTTTCCTCACATTCTCCTGTATACTTTATTTATTTAATTTTTAATTGAAGTATAGTTGATTTACAAAATTTCAGGTGTACGGGAAAGTGATTCAGATTCTTTTCCATTATAGGTTATTACAAGACATTGAATACAGTTCCTGTGCTATACAGTAAATCCTTGTTGTTTATCTATTTTATACATAGTAGTGTGTATCTGTTAAACCTAAATTTCCAATTTACTCCCCCCTACCCTTTTCCCTTTTGTAACCATAAGTTTGTTTTCTATGTCTGTGAGCCTACTTCTCTTTTGTAAATAAGTTCATTTGTATAATTTTTTTTAGATTCCACATATAAGTGATATCATATGATATTTGTCTTTGTCTGACTTACTTCACTTAGTATGATAATCTGTAGGTCCATCCATGTTGCTGCAAATGGCATTATTTCATTCTTTTTTATGGCTGAGTAATATTCCATTGTATATATATACCACATCTTCTTTATACATTCATCCGTTGATGGACATTTAGGTTGTTTCCATGTCTTGCCTAATGTGAATAGTGCTGCTATGAACACTGGGATGCATGCATCTTTTTGAATTAGAGTTTTCGTCTTTTCCAGATATATGCCCAGGAATGGGATTGCTGGGTCATATGGTAGTTCTATTTTTAGTTTTTTAAGGAACCTCCATACTGTTCTCCACAGTGGTTGCACCAATTTACATTCCCACCAACAGTGTAGGAGCAAACCAGGTGTCTTTTAAAACTGTGACACGAAATGGATCGTTTAGTAGTTCAAACATTTGTCATCATCTAAAGATTTTTATTTAGGAACATTATGAAATGTCAAAAAATACTATGAAATAATTATTACACAGATGTAGGTACTTCTGATCAAAGTATATATTCTGAAATATATCAGTGATGTGCAGGGAATTGCAGACAGAATTCATTCGATTACATGGTATTGGAGCTCGTATTAGAAGACTATGTTTCAGAGCAGAAGTGATCCCGGGTGTGTAAGATTTAGTGAGTTCAAATGGAAGGCTGTATTTGGCTAAACCCAGAAGCACTGCCACATGAAGGTGCTTAGCTCTTGTTTAACTTGCATTGAAACTCCTGGCAAGGTTAGTATCAGGAAAATTGCCATGGTAGGATGTATTAGCAAGTTTTCAGTCCTTTTAACAGCATCTCTGCTTTACTAGCTGGGTTTGCCTTTCTGTTTCCTTCTCTCTGGTTTCTTATTTCTCCCCAAGTCCCTTACTAACTCAATAGAAGATTTAGAAAGACACTCACTTTCTTTGGGCTTATTTTGAACCTAGTTTTTTTTTTTTCTTCATTTATTATTTCCTGGAGAAACATGTGACCCAAACTGAAACATACATTTATTCTTGTCTCACATCTGTGTGATAGAGGAGTGGCCGCCCAGATGCCATCGAGACGGTGTTTTCTGATTTGTGATGCTAAGCAGTTTCCCGGGACTCAGTTGGCAAGTCAAACACCAATGTCTGTAGGAGCCATGAAAGGGCAGACCTCACCTTCGTGATGCTGTGACTCCCAAGCAAGGTTAGTCTGATATCTGCAGAGGAAGACGGAAGCAGGAAGAACAGAGCTTGCCCTCAGAACCAAGCTGAACGTCTGGAAGTGGACGGTGCTCGCAGATGCCGTCTGTAACGTCTCTCTTAGCAGGAAGCGTAATGGTAACTCACACCTACAGTGTGAGTTTACGAGGGCTTACTCACTGAAGCGTATACCATGTGATTCTCACAACCACCCTGGATTCCAGAAATCAGCCTGCTCGCGTTGGCTTGCGCACAGTATATGGGTCGTATACTTCACTTCAAGAGCTCTTTAGGGAGCGGGCACGTTTTGAGATAGAGGACTTAACGGACACCGTCTGCATGCTGCGAAACCATATCTCTGTAGCTTTCACAAACAGCTATAAATCTCCCACTGACTGTTAGTGGGTGCATATTTAGGCCTGGTGGGTTGTGTTAAAAATCTCAAATATCTTTGCTCCTTGCGGGGGTCTTTGCAGTGGGCTGAGTCCTCTCTTGGAACCTCTCTTCCTTTTCCTTTGTGGCAGACTCTTCATCGTGGGTCATGATTACAAAATTATCCATGAGACGGCGGGGTGGAGGGGAAGGCTGGGGGGCAGGCAGGGGGAGGGGGAAGATCCTTGACCAGGCGACCACTCTCTCTAAACCCGTGAGCTCCCTTCTGCTATTCGTTCTGTCCTTACTCAGTTATTTCCCTGAGTACTTCTAACAATCTGAAATTATTTTGCTAATTTCTTTATTGTCTGTCTCCCCCTTTAGAATATACACTCCGTAAGGGGTAGCCCTTGCTACCACCATGCCCCGAGCCCTGTACCTGGTACAGGTCCATACTAAGCTTTCAAGAAATACTTGCTGAATGTATGAATGAGGTCATCTTACATTTCACTTCATTATATCTTTAATTAAAACATTCGTCCCTTTTCATTCGCTGGGAGCCTGAAAGGGAGTAAAACTATAGAGTTCACATAGTCTACCTCCACTGTTTAACAAATGAAGAAATTGAAGCCCCACAGGTTGTGGGGTTTTTTTCCAAGGTCAGAGCCAGGACTAGAGCCAGGTCACTTTTCCTCATCCAGCCCAGTGCCCTTCCTGCCTCACCCTGACCGCTCATAGAGAAGGACCACGTTTATAAAAGGTTCTAATGATCAGTCCTCTTTTTTTTTTTTTTTTAACATCTTTATTGGGGTATAATTGCTTTACAATGGTGTGTTAGTTTCTGCTTTATAACAAAGTGAATCAGTCATACATAAACATATGTTCCCATATGTCTTCCCTGTTGCGTCTCCCTCCCTCCCACCCTCCCTATCCCTCCCCTCCAGGCTGTCACAAAGCACCGAGCCAATATCCCTGTGCCATGCGGCTGCTTCCCACTAGCTATCTACCTTACTACGTTTGTTAGTGTGTATATGCCCATGACTCTCTCTCGCCCTGATCAGTCCTCTTTTGCACAAAGCTTACCACTGCAGGCTTCATGCATGCGGACTGAAGAGAAAGCATTCTGTGAAATGGTTTGTAAATTCCAGGAACTGATGACGTTGGTAGGGTTCCATACTTTGAAAGAAAGTATGGTTACATTATTGAAACAACCAGACTGAAAATGGGTTTCGGGTTGAGAGGAGCGTGAAATCAATCTGGTAAATGAGGGGTAACAAGGGCTAATTTAGAACACCACTGGGTCAATAGATTGGGCTAACAATATATATTGTTTTCTATCAATTTCCCAAGATCTTTATTTGCAGCAGGAATAACTCTTAAAAACCTAGCTGTATGCAGGAAGATTTGTACTCTAAGATAATGTTCTGAAATTCCAGCCTATAATTCCCTTAGGAGTCCCACACCCCACCATGTCATCCTTGGAAAGCAAGAACAATAGTCTCTTTCTCATGGTTGTCTGATTTCCGAGATGCTAACTCTCTCGTTAGAACCATGGCCAAAGAGAGAAAGTTCACCTCTGTAGAGAGAGGACAGATATCTGGAGAAGACCTCTCTTCCTTAATATATCTGATCTGTTGAACTTTATTTTGCTTTTCCACTTTGCTACTGTAAGTAGCCTGGCTTTTGATCCTAACAATAATAATAAATAACAATGATGGAGCAGCTGCAATGCAGGAAGCACTGATCTGAGCACTTCATAGATACTAACCCACATGAACCTCACAGTTACCCTTATGATGTGAGGATCCACATTTACCAGTGAAGAAGCTGAGCTTGTAAGTGGTGGAACTGGGATGTGAGCCCAGGCAGTTTGGCACCAGTGCCCACCAACCTAGTCACTGTCATGTCTCATCTTTAATCTGATTTGAAGTGATATTCTCACTGTAACATTTATTCTAAGGAGCGAAAAGATCCACTACTCCGTGAAGCCTTGGGATCCAGTACTTTCTTTTTCTTTTCCTTTCTTTTTTGGGGGGGATCCAGTACTTTCTTTTCAATACCCGCACTTGATCAGATCCTTAGGTACCCCTCCCATGCCACTGCTTCAGCTCCAAGAAGCAGGGACACTATGTTGCATCTTGGTATAGCCAATTGTTAGCATAGTAGCTAACAAATACAGATAACAGATGTTCAAACAGTCTTTGTTCATTGAGTCAATGAACTTTCCAAATCGATTGCCATTCCTTTCATTTTGTTAATAATATAGCAAAGCCTTACAAGTCATCTGCAAATGCTATTGCTTAATTAGTAGTTAATTTAGCTAAACCTCTGGGGAAGTGGGCCGTGTGGACAGCAAGGAAGTAGAAAAGGAAGCACAATATTGATTAAAACCCTTGATGTAAGTACAATCAAATACTAATATTAATCTTCATCAGCAGAAGAATCAATTTGATTTTATTTTTGCTGTCCCTAGGCACTTACATCTTCCCCATTGCAATCCTATTTCCACGTGACCATCAGCAGTTTCTATAGGCTGGTGATACTTTATCACTCAAAACAGACTTGATTTTCTAGGTTCCGTATTCCATCACAGCAGTGAGTAAAGAGAAGGATATGCAGTCATATTCAGGTTTTGCAAAAAAAAAAAAGAAGGGAGGAAGACAGGTATACTTGCTCTTGTTAGCAATTGCCCTGGATCACTAAGGAAGCTCCCTAAAACTTGTTTTTCGTCTCTCTATAATCTCTCCACTTCTATATCTATCTATCTATCTATCTATCTATCTATCTATAATATATACATGCTACAGTTCTGCTAACAGAAACGGGATCACATCACCCTTCCTCTATCTAAAGTCCTCTGAAGGCTCCCCAATGCCTTGGGGATGAGTGAGACTCCATATATGGCCCCCAAGTAGTTATCACAACTAGACTCTACTTCCTTTCCAGACCTGCCCCACACCCTGCTATGTCCACTCATCTCCGCTCACTATGGCCGTATTGAACCACTGTGCGTTTTTTTGTTTTCCTCCTGGAACATACCACTCTCACATGCCTTTTTTTTTTTTTTTAACATCTTTATTGGAGTATAATTGCTTTACAATGGTGTGTTAGTTTCTGCTGTATAACAAAGTGAATCAGTTATACATATACATATATCCCCATATCCCCTCCCTCTTGCGTCTCCCTCCCACCCTCCCTATCCCACCCCTCTAGGTGGTCACAAAGCACAGAGCTGACCTCCCTGTGCTATGTAGCTGCTTCCCACTAGCTATCTATTTCACATTTGGTAGTCTCACATGCCTTTGCACCGAGTTCTATCTCTCGAAAATGCCTTCCTGCCTGCACACGCATCCTTCTTCTCCCGGGATGGAAAGGTAAAGCTATTGCTCAAGGTCAGGCTTACTCATTGCCTGCTCTGCGCTTTTTCTGCCCCTCTGACCCCATTATCACAGCAGCCTGGTAGGAGTGCAGTTTGTAACTCCTCATTCATGCTTCCTGCTTCTCTCTGCCTTTGCCAGACATGCCCACCAACCCCCAGTACTGGGCTTTCATTCACATTTCTCTCAGCATTGTGTCCACCTGTCCTTACGCCACAACTATCCTGAAGACACTCAATTCCGGTGTCACTGTCTACAGGCATTCAACATTGCTCCTCGTCTGCTAGACCTGTGAGGTCACAGGATTACAGAGAGGAGACAGTATTATTATGTCCCATTTATAGAGCTGTGATGTTAGTGGTCCGGATAGGGTGTTACCTTGGGTACGTAGTTCCTAATTATTTAGAGTGGCTGCCATGCTTCTGGGATTTTTCAGCCATTAGGGAAGTTGGGAAGAATGCTGACGAGATGCTACAGTCATAAAACAGAACATGGGCATCTGATGCAGGTCAGGTGTGAGAGTAGCGGGCAATACAGAAAATGCGATGGGGGTAGACTGTCCATGAAAGACAAACAGAGACAATGGAGCTGGCTGGTTCTCAGCACTCCCAGCCCAGGTCAGTAACCACTGGCTCTGACTACTCTGTGCTGTCCTTGCTTGTCATATGTCCCCTAAAGTGAACAAAAAGGTCTCTGCCTTGTTTATTTCCACAGGTCAAGGCCACTGACACAGAGCTACAGTTGTCAGCAGTGAGTATGTGTATCTTGGCGGTGACCACGTTTTCCCAGGTCCCGTGACTTTGTAAAGATTTGGGTGATAAAACTGAAGGACTTTTGGGTAGAAATCAATCTTAGTGCGCATCAGTTCTCAGAAGATATTTCAGATGTGCTACCCCATTCATCAAAAAAGGAAAGAGAAATGTGAAAAAGAGAAGGGAGCTGCTTACATGTCTACGAATTAGGTCATTATTACTCACCCTGAGGCTGAAAGCTAACCAAACGTGAAAACCATAATGGACAGCAGAGATTGCCCGTCTCCATTAGGGGTGTCAAACATGGCTCTCGACAACGGCACTGGCAATAACGTGGGTCCCTAAGAGGACGACCGAATTCACTAACACGCTGATGTCAGACTTCAGAATAGCTTTTAGTTGCAGACTTTCAATCTTTGTCATCTCCAGTCGGATAAAAACAAACAAGTGATCGAAGGGAGAATGGCTACGTGGCACGTTGTTACACATGTAAATGACCTAACCAACTTCCTCTAAGTTGATTAAAAAACAAAATGAACATCTGTTCTTAGTACGTATTAATTAAATACGTATCTGCAGTATGTATTTAATTAAAACCAGTATGATCTTAGCAAGGCAGAAGAAAGATCATTAATACTTAGGAGTGCATGTCAACCCAGAGACAAAACCTATAGAAACAGGGATTTTTCTCTGCATATGTGTCTTTGCAGACCAAAGGTGATGCTCTGTGTTGTTTTAAGAACAGTGACTCTAGAGTGTAACCATTGCTATCAATAATTAACGCCACACATCTATGCATTTAGGGATTATCTGTCATCTCAAAGTCCTTGCAAAGGGCCTTATTTGCCCCTCTAGGACAGAAATCACTGCATCAGTTGCTGAAAAATATTCAGCTCTGTGGTAGAACGTAACAGCTGTTTGATACCAAATAACACGACACAACGATTGAAGAGAAATATAGTCGAATTCTGAAACCAATTAAAATTACAGGGATAAATTAGGTAGGAGGGATGTAATTATCCAAATTGAGATCTGGGCAGGCTAACAGGACTAATAATAACCTCATCTTTTACAGAGATTTAATAAGGAAATCAGTTACTTAAGTTTTCCTTTAAATGTTAAGTTTTTCCCTCCGTAGAGCCTGGAGGAAGTGGCTTAAATGATTCTGCATTTCTTTTAGCAAATGTGTACAATGGGAAATGAGGCCATGTTGCTGCTTTTTGGTTCAGTCTCATAGCCCTCAATGGGTCCATCTGGAAAACTTCTACTGCTGCTCCAAGCCTGAATACAAACCACTTTTTCTTTCCAAGTTTAGGTCTAAACCCCAAACTATAGTTGGTACAATATCTATTTTCCCAAGAGGGCTCCCCAAAATAGGGTTCAGGGGAGATCAGTGAATATATTCTATTTTTTTTACAAACTTAGGAAAAAGGGACACTGCTGTCAATAAAGATATCCTAGGTTTTTGGGACAAGCATCTAAAAAAGGGGGTTTGTGGTGACCCAATATGCTATATAACACTTCTATTTCAGACAAGTAATGGCATCTTTGAAACACAGGACTCTAGCAGGACTTAGCATCAGTGCCATCCTCTCCAGGTCTAGCAGGGATTTAGCTTGCACTGTTTTCCCGAAGGGGAAACACAGGATTCAAGTTAGGATTTCCCTTTCGTGTTTCGAGCCACTGGTGAAGCATCTCACATAGGAGACAGAATGAATGTAATGTGAGGAAAACTATACAAAGAGTTTCTTGCACCAACCTCAGTTGGAATAGAAGTTTCCTTCTTTCAGGAAGACTCTGAACTTGCAAGGAAGTTTTAATGCTCAGATGCCATCCTTACTATTGGAAGCCAAACACCAGAACGTTAGGGGCCATCTTTATCATCAGTAAAAGCAACATCGCTCTACGAAGTGTCACTTGAGAAGGAGAACCTGAAATTCTATCTTTTATAATAATAAACACAACTGCAGCCAACTACATCCTTGCCCTTGGGGAGTTGCGGACAAAAAAATCTATGAAAAGGGAGTAGAGATTGTGTCATTGGCAAAACTCATTTATTTAGTTATTTTTTGGTTTGGCCGCACAATACGGCATGAGGGATCTTAGTTCCCCGACCCAGGATCGAACCCGGGCCCCCTGCATTGGGAGCATGGAGTCTTAACCACTGGACTGCCAGGAAAGTCCCAAAACTTATTTTTATTGACTCCCAACAGACAAATGAGGTATTAGACCTTTTATGGAGTTCTAAGGTAATAACTGTATTTTCTCAAATATGGAGCCTTAGGGAGTTAGGGCCACAGACTCAAGTGGGCTACTGACCTCACTGGGGATACAAACATACATAGGAATAAACAAGCTATCTCAGGAATCTTTGATTCAAACCTATTTAATAACCAAAAATTATGGGCCAAGAGACATAATGTCTCATAGTTAAAGACTGAACTCTGTAAACATTCATGAATTATAGTTGAATAAAATAGAGAAGTGTAGCATGTTATATTTTCCACTGAATAAATTGGACTGCTTTCTTTCTTTTCTTTTCAAGAATCACTCTCTTGGGCTTCCCTGGTGGCTCAGTGGTTGAGAGTCCGCCTGCCGATGCAGTGGACATGGGTTCGTGTCCCGGTCCGGGAAGATTCCACATGCCGCGGAGCGGCTGGGCCCGTGAGCCATGGCCGCTGAGCCTGCGCGTCCGGAGCCTGTGCTCTGCAATGGGAGAGGCCACAGCGGTGAGAGGCCCGCGTACCGCAAAAAGAAAAAAAAAGAATCACTCTCTTTATTATTTTTTAATTATTTTTTTAAAATTAATTAATTTTTGGCTGCATTGGGTCTTCGTTGCTGCGTGCAGGCTTTCTGTAGTTGCAGCGAGCGGGGGCTACTTTTCATTGCGGTGCGCAGGCTTCTCATTGCAGTGGCTTCTCTTGTTGCGGAGCACGGGCTCTAGGCGTGCAGGCTTCAGTAGTTGTGGCACATGGGCTCAGTAGTTGTGGCGCACGGGCTTAGTTGCTCAGCGGCACGTGGGATCACACATTTGGGCTGAGTCTGCAGAATTCCAAGCCTAGGGCTATTTTCTTCAAACTTATAAAGATGCAAAAGATGTAAGTTGTCTCTCAGGATCAAGGTCAAATGCAGAATCGCTGTATGTTTTCCAACCTTGACCTCCTGATGAATACGACCTCCTGATGAAAATACTTTGAAGGAAAGGGTTCAGTGTATGCATGTTACGAAGGGAAAACATGGGTGAAGAAGGACAAAGAAAGAATATTGCAGACGACAAAGGGGTCTAAAAAATGGTTTGACACAGATATAAAATTTTGAAAGTTTTGACCATTAGTAACAGTTCAAAAAAACTGGAAGAGAATGAGAGCCTTCTTTTAGCTGTTTGTCCACCTCTTCCTCCCCAACTCCCCAAAAGATATCCATGGGGTACATCCCAATAGCATTACAGACAAGCCCTTGGGAGCTGTCATGGACCCACTGCAGCTGGCATAATCATCATCTAGTTCGTACCATGTTACTGTGAGCGACGCGGGGTAATTGATTTCGCAGAGCTACACTTTGTCAGCAAGAGTTATCCCAGATGGATGAGAACGTGGTCTGAACCTGGCAGATGCTAGATGTAGAATCCCACAAACCTCATTTCACTTTATGGAGCTATTCCCATTTGTAGCACATGTCCTTGGTGATAAAATTAAAAATATTAGTAGAAGAATAAACGGATCAAATTAGAGAAGTTAAAAGCTAAACTCCTTAGTCTAGGCAGGAACCACCAGAGGGGCCTCCTCTGAGCACACAGAGCCTGGAGCGATCTGCTCCTGACACCCCTTTGTAAACGAGGGCACATTTTTCTTGCATTCATAGCTTTGGGGATAATTTATTGTCAGTGTTATGTTTATTAGAAAGGAATGGAACCAGAACTTCTGGTTTCTGAGATGATAAAATAGAAAGATTCATACTACCGTATAGGTACTTTTTCAGAAGTCTTTGTGGAGACTGCATTGATAGAACCTTCAAATATCTTTTAAGACACTTTGAACAATACTCCTTGAAAATTCAGGTAAGCAAGGATTCTCCTTCAGAGATGACAAACGTCATCGCCAGCATCACCTGAATTGTGAAATGAGGAGCATAAAAGGATCTGAAGTTCTTATTATCTCATCATCTCATATATTATATATCATATCATGCCAACATTATGAACTAGAGAGGTCATTCTGTGCACAATAAATAAAACTATTTGTAGCTTATAGAGACGTTCACATACTTGATCCCAACTGACCACTTCATTCACGTAAAAACAGTTCCAAGAATATCTAGCAAGCTCTCTGCTCAGGAATTGTCAGATTATAACTATCTGGACACTTGCAAAGTGCAACTGGAATTCTCTATGTAAGTCACATGCACGCAGAAGCGTACTTTTCAGGAGGCGGTTGACAAGCATTTGGTGACAAACTAAAGTTCTCATTTAATTACTTCAGCCACAATCAGATCTAAAATATCCCTGTTTGGCTTATTTATTCTGTGCAACAGATCGAAAACTGTTTCCCTGGTATTCATTTCCAGGAGAGTTTAATAGGATATTTGGATTTTGTAAATTTTAGTAAGATAGAGAAAATCTGATTAGATTGAAAAGGTACATAAATCCCAACCTTATTATCTCAATAAATGCCCTGCATATTTATAAATTCTCCCGTAGCACCAGTGAGAAGCTGAAAACCATCATTACTTCCAAATTTGACATGAATCAGTTTTCTGAAACTGTCCTAAAGTCACAGGAATAGTGACGAAGTAACGAATTTGTTTTCTATTTCTATGGAAAGTTACCAAATTTCTAGCTGTACAATTAACATCAGCCAGCTGTTTCCCTCAATAAATAGAAGCAAATGCATTTATCTCTCTATCCTTTTGGACCTAAGATCATCTTTCATTTTGTGATGAAAACCCAGGCATATCTAAGAACTGTTAGCTGAATCTGTAATAGTTCAAACACTGATTATCCCAATGGCTCCAAACAGGTGGTGACCCCACGACAAACAAACCTGAACAAATATTTCCCTCAGTAAATATTTCCTGGTGATATAAAAGATCATGGGTCATAAATGTGGTGCTCAGTGTGAGGCAGGCCAGATGGAGCCTCTCAAAAGGGTGACTGTTATGATCTATTTATGACCACAAGGAGGGAGCTTTACTTTTGGGGTATAATTTTTCCTGGGTGTTACACGCTATACTGTGAGTTGAACAACAACTTCTTAGGGCTACATATTCATCTTTCAGTCACTGGGAACAAAAGACTCACCTTTTTTCATACACTTTAAAATTATAGGAGCTAACTTCATTATTATTATTATTTTTTTTTTGCGGTACGCGGGCCTCTCTCACTGTTGTGGCCTCTCCCATTGTGGAGCACAGGCTCCGGACGCGCAGGCTCAGCGGCCATGGCTCACGGGCCCAGCCAGTCTGCGGCATGTGGGATCTTCCCGGACCGGGGCACGAACCCATGTCCCCTGCATCGGCAGGCGGACTCTCAACCACTGCGCCAGCAGGGAAGCCCCTAACTTCATTATTGATGCATCATTATAAGCATCTGTGAGAGAGCCTCTTGCTCACTTACTGTAGGAAGAGGAACAGAAATATGCTGGTTCTTTATTATGAACATGAATAATGGTTGCCCAAATGTGTTTTACTCTATTGGGCATGTGTTTAGAGTCATCTTCAGGGATTCTGCACCCTCTCAATTTTTCACAGTTCGCCTTAATATGGAACACTTTAGGACATCTGAGGGGTGAAATCCTAGTTCTAGTTTTTTGGTTTGTTTGCTTTGGGAAATGAAAATCTCTGATAGATAATGTCTAAATTCAAGGTAACAGTAATCTGTGTCTGGTTTTCTGTAGTCATTGAAACAGCTGGTCGTTTGTGGCAACAGAGATCATATCATGCCTTGCACTCTCCTTTAAGCAAATTAAAGCTGCTCTTAAAAGTATCTTAGTGTTCCACTCACATGACACAATTTTCAACGGAAATCTCAGACTAGCGGTAGAAAACTGAAATTCAGATTATTTCTCTGAGGGGGCTTTTTGTGAATCTGCTCCTCTAGTTCCAAAGTAGGTTGTTTAATTGATTGAAATGTCTAGCCTCCCCTGTAACTGTTGCTTCTTACCTATCAACTCTCTTAAGTCCTACTGAATTTTTAAAGGAAGAGGGAAGTAGACAATATGTAAAATTTACTGAGTCACTATTAGTCTACTTTGGAATGTATCCACTTGCTGTACTTTAGAAAGAAATGTGATCCATATGCTGTTTTACCTGTGTTGGTATTAAAACTCTAAATCTTACTTATCTTGTAATGATGCTGCATTATACACACACACACACACACACACACACACACACACACACACCTTTAACATCTTCACCTATATATTTTCAGTCTAGATCTATTTTTCAAAAAGTATCTATTACGTTGTGGCAAGACTCTTGATGTCGTCAACAGTGTTACCTTCACTGACTACACTTCCCAACCCCCAAATCAGGCAAAGATTTTTCCAGTATTCCCTCTCTATCAGACCCTCAGCACCATTTAAACCAATTGGCCATTCCTTTCTTCTTGAAACACTTTCTATCAATACTTTGGCTGTTTTCTCTCCGGACACTCCCAAACAGTCTTCATGACTTTAAACAGTTTCCATGTAGGGGGTGCTTAACCTAAAAGTTGAGAGTTATGTTTTATTCGGTGGACTTTCTGAGGACTTCAAGCCCAGGAGACAGGACTGTCAGATCACTCTGAGGAAGTGCTCTGAAGAGGCAAGTGGGGAGCCAGGATATATGGAGTTTTTGCGACAAAAGACCAGGTAGTCAGAACATCAAAAGATTACTGTTAATAAAAGAAAACCAGATAACACAAGTTAAGGAGTTTAGCACTTTTCTATGGGAAGATGCAAGAGTCTGGGCTCACTGAAATCATTCTTTGATGTGCACCCCAGCTCTCTGGGGCCAGTATCCTGTGTTTTCTCATCCTGAGTCTCCTCAGGGTGCACTGTCGGGGATGGCTGCAGCGGCTGACTGCTAGATGGGCTTGGCAGTGGACAGCCCGTTTGTCTCCATCCTGAGTTCCCTCAGGGCTCACTGTCCGGGCGGCTGTAATGTGATGGCTTGACGGCTGCAACATCCTTTGCTTACTGATACGGAAGGCGATATTTTAGTTCTCATGCCCACCTCTATGTCCATATCCTGATGCTCTAGCTCCAGGGGGCTCCAGTGTACCAAGCCCATCCCTGCCTTGGGGACACGCTCTCTCCCCAGATTCTCATAAGACCGGCTCCTTCTTGTCATTCATAGTTCAATTGTCACCTCCTCAGAGAAGCTTCCCCTAATCACTAACTCACAGGTAACCATGCACTGGTCTCTATCACACTCCCTGTTTTTAAGTCCTAGTTGTTGTTTCTAGTCTGCTTATTCCTTCATTTCTGCTCATCCCTCTAGATTGTAAGTTTGATAAAAAGCAGGAACTAACCTCAGTACTTAAAATATGATAGGCTGCCAGCAAATACTTGCTAAATGCACAAATCAACGTGGTATCAGTGTAATTACGAGAACATAGGAAAGAATATTTGAAACTGGTACTTTCCTGGAAAATCTGGGGCACTTTAGTTGCTGAGCTAAATTTTAACTGTTTAAAATTGTGTCGGCAGTCTCTGGATGGAAGCATCATTGTTTGGTGTGAGGAAGGGAGAAGGAAGACGTTCTTTTTTCTCAATGTTCTAACTGCTTAAAGTTTAAGATATTTAATCAGTAAGGATCAAACACATCCTGCGACCTATAGTTTTATTGATAAGTGTTATTGATCCATCACCAGGCTATCTTCCACCATCTGGCTGAAGATATACAGAAGATCAAGGCAGAACATTTAACTGAGGGTTCTTGTCTGTCTTGTAAACACAAGATTTACCTCCTAGTGTATCACAGGGTCATCACATGGTGGAGCTCAGGGATTTCTAACCTTGGCTGCACGTTAGAACCTTCTGGGAATTAAAAAAGTATAAATATTCCTGGACTCTGCAAGAGGATAATTGAAATGGAAGTTCTGACTATGGGGCTCTGGCATTTTTAAGCTTTTTTTTTTTTCCTGAGGCTTCCCCCAAGTGATTCTGCTGTTAGGAAGGTTTAATAGACACTGACAGTCAACACAATTTGGCCTGGGGAGAGAGAGAAAACTTATTAAATATGCTAATACAGGTAGAACATATCTCCAACAAGAGAAATCCTTTGCCGACAGTAGGGATGTTTACTTTTTACCTTGAGACACATTGATTTTCACTTCATCATCTTACTTTACAAAGTCACAAGCGCTATTAGTGGTCATAAAAAAAAAAGCGTAGATTTTTTTTTTTGGAGGAAAAAATACTTTTAAAGTGCTGATTAAGCCAGAGAAATGTGGAATGTGCAATTTATGAGAGGGACAGAGGGGTTTTGTTAGCTCAAGTTTTTGGCCGCAAGAAGGCAGCCTGGGGCAACACAGAGACCAGGCTTCAGGCAAGAGCTGAGTGTGACACTCTGCCATTTACCAGCTCTGTGACCCTGGACTAGTTATTGGGCTTTTCTTAGCCTCATTGACTTTTTAAAATTTATTATTTTAAATAAATAAAATAAATTTATTTATTTTAAATTTATTTATTTTAAATAAATTTATTTATTTCTGGCTGCTACGGGTCTTCTTTACTGTGCACAGGCTTTCTCTAGTTGCGGCGAGCGGGGGCTACTCTTTGTTTTGGTGTGCAGGCTTCTCATTGGGGTGGCTTCTCTTGTTGGAGAGTATGGCCTCTAGGCACGCGGGCTTCAGTAGTTGTGGCTCGTGGGCTCTAGAGCGCAGGCTTAGTAGTTGTGGCGCACGGGCTTAGCTGCTCCGCGGCATGTGGGATCTTCCTGGACCAGGGATCGAACCCATGTCCCCTGCTTTAGGCAGGCGGATTCTTAACCACTGTGCCACCAGGGAAGTTCCAGTCTCATTGACTTTTGCTACAAAAAGCAATGATAACACTTCCTCATTGGACTATTACAGTAAGCATGAGTAAACATGGGTAGTGTAAGTAAAGTGCTGGGCACGCCTGGTGATTTTTTCTTTCTCTTTCTTCTCTCTCTCTGAATTGCAGATATACGCATTGGTAGGATGAGGCATGGCACACAGTAAGTGCAAAAGAAGTGGTTGAAACATCTATTGTTATCGATTGAGTTTTGCTAGGACAAATTTCACTTTTAGCCCTAAAAGGTGTTATCTCAATATCTCACTCTAAGTCTTTCCTTGTCCTCACTTTGCAGGGGAGTGTGGATCACCCAGGTACCTCCTGCACAGGTAAACAAGCCAGGAAAATTGGAGGTGAGAGATCCGTGAATGTGTTGGCTGCTCTGAAGTGATTATCAGTCAGCATTTCATGAAGAAGAGGGGTGTCCTTTCCCACTGAGGATGGCCTTCCCATGCAGTCCATGGTCTTCCACGAAGGAGTAAGTGAAGCCTGGACCCAGGTGCTCCTTATAGCTCTTCAGCAGCCCACTGAGAGCCAACCTGAGGATGAACATGCTACGCGAAAATGTTCATCCCTGTTTCTTAGAACTCCAGACATCTCCTGTCTGAAACTTAGAAGAAAGGGTCTCTAACTCTTACCAAACCAAACTTGGGCTTGCTTGCCCGTGCACAATAAAGCCAATCTACTGACATGGGGTGGTGATGAAGGGAAGTGTAGGGTTTACTGCAGGGTGCCAAGCAAGGAGTCCAGGGAAGCTCGTGCTCAAAACACCTGAACTCCCTGATGGGTTTCAGCAAAGCATTTTTATTTGTTTATTTTTATTATTATTTTTGATTGAAGCATAATGGATTTACGATGTTGTGTTAATTACTGCAGCAAAGCATTTTTAAAGGCAAGGTGAGGGAGGGGAGCCCCAGTATGTGTGCACCATTCTGATTGGCTGATGGTGAGGTAAGAGGGTAGTGTCACAGGGTTTAACATCATCAATCCTTAGGCTCCGGTAGGTCTGGGGGCTCCCTGCTCACGGACATCAAGTAGTTAATGTCTTCCATTTGGTGGGGGTTTTAGTATCTGTAAAACAACTCAGGAAATGTGCATCAGATCCTGTTATCTAGGTACTTCAGAGAGGGACTGAAGCACAGGATATGGGGAGGGGTCTGTTCTAGGCCCCATAGGGTCCTGTTTGGTTCCATATCGAGTCTCCAGCATCTTGCCTCCTATTAACTACTCTGAACATTTCAGTCAGATTTTGGTGATCTCCGCCTCTCAATGCCCCAAACATGCAAATCTTTGGGAGGAGTCATTTGGTTACTCTCTCTTCCTCTACTTGGTCTTTGTTTATTCATGGAAACGTGCGGTAGGCTGTTTTCTTTATTCTGATCATTAACATATTTGTAAGACATCTGAATTGACATTGACAGAAAAAGCGTAATAAAAGCATGCTAAATTTGATACTCCTTAGGACAGGTATTTTTATGAAGGCTTTTATATCAGCTGGACATACAGTAAGCATAGGAAAATCTTATATATGAATTTCAAGTGCAAACAAATTTTATTTATCACTAGCAAATGAAGCAAAAACTTGCAAAGAATGTCTACATGGAATTTTTAAAAGGCCTTTAAAGTTAAGATTCTGTTTGATCCTTAACAGTTAGGATATTATTGGAAACATTAGATGTAACCAGGAGAACCCACCAGAGCTCCCTTGAACCTGCCTCCCTGTTGGCTACTGTCACCGAACTGTCCTTCCCCCAGTGCCCAAGTTCTTGAAAATATATTCTTTATATTTCCATTTCCTCATCTTCCATTACTCACCACCATTTTTGGCATTTGTCCTCACATTCCACCGAAGTCACTGCAGCAATGTCACCAGTGACCTCCTAATTATCAACTTCAATGGATATTTAAGAGATCCTCCTTATTTAACCTCTGTGGCATTGACTCCTGTTACCCTCTTGAATTCTACTGGCTTCCAGAATGCTCCTCTCTCCTGGTTCTCCAGCTTTCCTGACCTCCCCAGGGTCTTCATCAACTCTGGGTTCCTCTGGGAGCTGAGCTGGGTGGATTCTCTTTCCTTGAGCTGCTCCCTTGACTTGAACTGTCACCTACAGATGTGATGATAGCTTCCTAAATCCCCACTTCCAGCCCTGACATCTTCCTTAGAGCTCCAGACTCCATTTCTGTTTGTCTGCAGGTGACATTCACTTAGTTATCCCGCAAGCAACTCAAAGGAAGTCATCCTCAGTGGAACTCCATCATTCCCCCGATCCCACGCCTCCTCCTGTTTTCCTTCTCTTGCCTCAGAGTACAGATTTGCACCCCATTCTTTGAGCTAGGAATCTGGGAGTCAGTCTTATCACTCGACTCATATCTGATTAACCACAAACTACAGGCAAGTCTATTTCTTAACTATATCTTTCTACATTCCAGTTCTCCTCCTACTTCCTAAGTTTAGATCCATACTACCTCTTGCTTCGACCAGTGCAGTAGTAAACCGGTCTTCTTTTCTCTAAATGCCGCAACTCTCTGCTATACCAGCCCAGCATACATATCTTCATGAGAGTTACCTAACAAAATGGAAAGCACATCTCATTTTGCATTACCTTCCTGCTCAAAAATCTCCAGGGTCCCTTGCTGTCTTTAGGATAGAGCATGACTTCCTAGGTCCTTGAGCATTTGTCCTCATAGTGATCTCACAAAGGGCCATTCCCTGATAAATGTCCTGCTCTCCATTCCTGAGTAAGCTGTGTTTCTTCACGTCTCTGACTCAGCCTTCCTACATTTCCTGCTTCCTCCTCCTCCTCCAACTGGACAATTTCTATTTATCCTTCAAGATTCAGCTCAGGAGGAACCTCTTCTATTCAGTAGTCCCTGTCTCAGAGGGATTTATATCCTCCTTTGTGCTCCCAGAGCAAAGAGGCAGCACAGACTGTGGTTATGGAAATGTCCTCTGGAATTAGACACAGGTGACTTCTCCTGTGAGCTCTAATACTCCACAACGATGAGCCACTGGACAAGACACCTAATCTCTCTAAACCTACAAAATGTTGACAATAACAGTACTTAACTCAATATTTTTATAAATATTAGATGAGATAATGAATATAAAACACTTGGCATGGAAACTGGAATATCATAGTGAGCACCCAATAAATGATATTTATTATTATATTTTCACGGCAGTTAATCTTACAACAAAAACTGTGTACTGTGTTTCTGGTTTATTATAATTACTTATTTACATGTCTGTCTTTTCCAAAGGTCTGTGAGCTACTTTAAGTTTATGCTCTAGGAACTATTTGCTCTGAACTCCTAGTGTTTGCACATAGAAGATAATCAATGAATTTTTTTTTCCCTCCAGTTTTACTGAAGTATAATTGACATAAAGCACTGTATAAGTTTAAGGTGTATAGCATAATAATTTGACTTACAGATATCATGAAATGATGACCACAATAAGTTTAGTGAACATCGATCATCTCATACTGATACAAAATTCAAGAAATAGACAATTTTTTTTCCTTGTGATGAGAACACTTAGGATTTACTCTCTTAACTTTCATATATAACACACAGCAATGTAATTATATTTATCATGTTGTACATTATATCCCTAGTACTTACTTATAGCTGGAATTTTGTAATTTTTGACTGCCTTTTTAATGAATGAATGGAAGAACAAATGAATACAATTTTAAGAAGAACAAGTCTGTTTTTGCTGCTTGACATTTATCTTATCAAGAAATCTCAGACTAGCTATTGAGAGCAATGTCATTAGTCTATTAGTCTAATTAGCATCTATTAGTCTTTAATAGATCCTCTTGAAGCAAGTAGATGAGGGGCTCATTTATAATTCAATCTTATACGTGGATCTAGAGAAAAAAGAAGTGAACAACTGCAGTTTCATACAGTGGATCAGTAGATTTAGGCATGGAACTAAGATGGAACTAAGATTCTCTCCTGAATCTGTATCACTATGGACTGAAACATATTCTCTCTTTGGGGGTTCATCCTACATGATGGGTCATTTCTGCATCCCAAAGCTACTTCTAAGTTCCATTCATTTTAAGTAGGGTACAAATATACCTGGTGTTATAGACTGAATTGTGTGCCCCCAAATTCATATCTTAAATCCCTAACCCCCAGTGTGATAATATTTGGAGACACGGTAGTTAAGGTTAAATGAGGTCATAAGGCTGGGGTCCTAATCCTATATGACTGACGTCCTTCTAAGAAGGGGAAGAACATAAGAGCTCTCTCTCTCTACGCACACACAGAGAAAAGGCCAGGTGAGGACACAGTCGGAAGGCACCATCTGTAAGCCGAGGAAAGAGAGGTCTCATCAGAAACCAGCCCTGCTGACACCTTGATCTTGGACTTCCAGCCTCCAGAGAACTCTGAGAAAATAAATTTCTGTTGTTTAGGTTACCCAGTCTGTGGTATTCTGTTATGGCAGCTGAGCTGACCAACACCTTGCTTACAATTTTTGCTATAATAATAAAGATGTATAAATTGATATTGTTGGTTAAGGGCTTACTGTGCTACTAGACACTAACTCTGCCAAGTCCTTAATATGCATTATCTCCCAAATCCTCCTGACAAACTTAAGAAGTGGATACTATTATTATCATGATTTTACAAACGAGGACAGGGAAGATCAGAATAGTTAAGCAACTTGCCCAAAGACACAGACAACAAGAAGTGTCAGATCTGGAATTCAGGACGTCTGTCTTCAGAGCCTACGTACTCAACCACCATGTTATCTGACATGAGCAAGAATAGTAGTTAGTGGTTAATAAAAAAAATTAAAGTGAGAAAATTAGTAAGAAAATACAATACATAATTTAAAATGTCACTTTAATGTAAAATGTACATTCACTTGCCAATATTTTACTGGGTTGGGAGGAAGACAAAGCAAGGCCCTGATCGTTTCTTTGATACGGACTCTTGGAATTCTGCATTATCTTTCTTCCATAGACCATACTCTGAAATGCGACATTGACAATCTCGTTTTCGTTCTTTCAAAGTGGAGTGAAAGACCCATGCGAAGCAATTTGTGTGAAGATCTGTCTCGATTTTTATATTCCTCCTCTTCCCAATCTTTTAAAGTTGCCATATCCACACCTAATTCCAAAGTTGTTTTTTTTTAAGCCACACACCCTTACTGAATCTCTCTAAATACTCACTTTAGTTTTCATAAAAGCAGCAACCCACCTTTTTAAAAAATAAATCTATCTATCTATTTATTTATTTTTGGCTGCGTTAGATCTTTGTTGCTGCATGCAGGCTTTCTCTAGTTGTGGTGAGCGGGGGCTACTCTTCGTTGTGGTGCGCGGGCTTCTCATTGTGGTGGCTTCTCTTTGTTGTGGAGCACAGGCTCTAGGCACGTGGGCAGCAATAGTTGTGGCACTCGGGCTCAGTAGTTGTGGCACACGGGCTTAGTTGCTCCACGGCATGTGGGATCTTCCCGGACCAGGGCTCAAACCTGGGTCCCCTGCATTGGCAGACAGATTGTTAACCACTGTGCCACCAGGGAAGTCCCCAGCAACCCATTTTTATTGTCCTTGTATTTTACAGATGTACATACTGTTGAATTAAGTTGCATAAGTACAATAACCTCAAATGGCATAAATAGGTTGGGAAGCAAACACAACAGACTCTTAGTAATGGAACCCAGGGTCTCAAGGGAAGAGGAGGTGAGTGGGCATCCTCTTAGCCCTGAGTTGTCAGTATGCTCTAGGACCAGTCAGGCTATGTTAGAAGAGAATGGAAGCCTTCTAACAGGTGAATTATCTGGCTAGTTATCAAGGTGGTTAACCTGCTACTTGGTTAAATCGAGTAGATGGAGAGCTTCTGCTGGAGTGATGTGCATTCACCCACCCCCCTTGGCATTTTTGAAAAATGGCACTATATTTATTTAAACTTCATATTCTAGGTTTTAATCTCAGTGTTTTCGTGGAGTGACTTTCTGTTTTTGGGCAAAGCGCTTATTTCATGGTTTACTTCACAGGTCAGTGAAAGTAAGACTCATTTTCTAACTATGATTAGAGGCAAAAATGATGAGTACTTCATAAATGGAATGCGTTTGTTTATCGTTAGCAGATCATTAGTGTGGAAAGTACTAGCGTGCAGCAAGAAAATATAAGCTTTAGGCAATGGTCTACTATCACTTCCACTTGTGAATTTATATAAAACACTACATCCCTGAGCCCTAGGAGATGTGCTCATAGTGAAAGAAAAATGGGAAAAGAGATGCCTGTTCTGCTTTAAGAGTCTTTTTCTCAAATGATTGTTATTCTCTCCCATTTTTATTCCAGTTCCTTAAAGATAGTTTTTATTTTAGGATATACATAATCAGTTTAAGATACTCTGAATGAAGCAAATCTAGGCCCTCAGAAGATATCCTGAAGTTATGCTGGCCCTGAGGAAGCCCAGCTGAATTGTTTGATTACATAAAACAATTGGCCCAAAGAATCCAACACAGGAAGTGTGGAGAGAGCCACACTTGGTGCTAATTCACAGCTTCTGAGCTGAGCCACGGCTGAGTTGATCTAGTCGTATGGCAAAAGGAGGAGATATGACCCATGGAAAATCCTGCAGTTCCAGAAAAATCTCACGTTGCAGCCAGTCTGGCCTTACACAGAGCTTTAGGATGGTTGTTTGAACACTGATTACACAGGCAAGGGGGAAGAGAGTATCTTCTCAACGTACATAAGAGTAAGGTTTTGGGGAGATTCTTAAATGTGCGTATTCTTCCTGAGAGGGTCTCACTCACTGAAGAACCTTTCATAAGCAATGCATTATATCTTAGTCTTCTAAAATTGTATCTAATAATAGATTTGTCATAAAACACCTTAAGGATTACAGGGATTCATGAGCAAAATGATTTTTTTAAACTCTATAGTTCTAACTAAATAATTATTAGTAATGAAATGTATAAGTCATTATTAGTAATGAAATGAATATATATGTGTGTGTGTGTATATATATAAATGGTTTCCATCTGTATAACACACGATTTATTTTGGTAAATGTCATGCCCTGTGTATCATCAGAGATGAGTGTATATATTTCAAACAATACAGCTATGTCAAATCAGACTATAATAGTATTTTTGTGCTTACCATAGTTGACATGAAAATCTAGTATAAGTTATGATTCTATAAACAGATCAACATGAGCGTGCTAACTGTAAAGGTGTGAATAAAGCCTCCTTGCTCTTTCGTTTGTTTTCAGGTTTTCTTCCCCCCTTCAGATTTAATTACGAACAACTCTATTTTTGCAGAAAACAAGTGACCTTTTTGTGTCTGCCAGCCACATTTCGATATGGAAATACTTATTCATTTAAAAATGGCATTGCCCTTTTCAATCTGCTGGTTATGGGGAAAGGTCTCATTAAACATAAACCCCACGATGTTTCTCATCTGGCACGCAATGCCATGGCTGACACACAGTAGGCACTCAATAGTTACTGAAAGAAGGAATCACATCTTCTACATTAAGTTCCGTGAGCTGTTTAAATCATTGCCAGAGGAAAATAGGTTAAGGAGACAAAGTTACTTTACCTGAGAAGACAATATACCAGAAATTTTGGAAATGCTCCAACAAAACAAATGACTTATTATCATGGCAGGTACCTCTAATCACGTAAAACAGAATGTCAGAAAAATACCTGATTAAATGCTATTGTCTTCCCTTAGGGCATAAAACTTTTTTCAATTAAGGAACACGGTGAAACCCGAGCCAATTTTCTTTCTGGTTTTATCTGAATTGTTAACCGGATTAATGTTATTTTCTTCCCTGAGAATGGAGAAAAAGGAGCACGGCACATTTTATTATTTCCTCAGTGCCTCTCATCACCCCCAGGACGGACTTGACAGTCCTAGGGAACAGCAAAAAATGACTAACACAAATTTAGGCAGTTCTCAATTATTCAGGAGCTCATTATCCAGCATGTGGGCTGTTTATAATTCCCTTTTCCTCTCCCTTTCTCCCACGTATTTTTGTTAGGAAGAGAAATGTAAGGAAGTTTAAACTCGTATCAATATAGTTCCTCATTGGTTAGCTCCTTTGATGAAATGTTTGGAGTAATTAATTTCTACAGTAAGGTTTGGGGATTATCTGTGCATTTAAATTATCCCTAGCAATCCTCAGATCATTTTGAAAATTATCACAGCAAGCCACATTCCCCTGGTGTTGCAAACAGTTTAAATCGAGTGACCTTGGATTATAGAGGGTTTTTTTTTTTTAAACTCTGAAGGTCTAACTAAATAATTGTAAGGGATAAAATGTGGACTAAAATATTGATGGCTTCCATCTGTAGAACACACAATGTATTTTGACTATACAGTCAACCACAATCAGAAGTTTAAGGTTCTGGTCTCCTTCCGTAAACCTGAACTGCGCATGTGCTTAATGGCATGCCCTGGGCTGGGAAAATTAAGATGAATTAAATAGTCCCTTCCCTGTAGTAGATCCTGGTCTCCTGGAACTGCCTGGCCACGCAATCAATAATTATAAAATAACGTGCTAAGAACAATGGTAGAGACGACAGGAGTACTTAGCACTGGTTGCATAACCCAGCCTGAGGCGGTAAGGGCAGGCTTCCAAAATGGTGGGCAGATGGACTGGTTTTAAAGGATGCTAGAACTTATGCATAAGACTGACAACCTGCCAGGGAAAGGACAGCATATAAGCAAGGTCACGGAATCAGAAATATTATGGTATATTCATAGAAACAGGAGTTTGTTCCTACTCATAGTGTGACTGGAAGCAAGTTTTATAAAAATCTTGGACCATAACTTCTCATTTGACCAAACTGCTCTGTGCATGACTTAACAGCAGTGAACAAGACACAGGTCCCCGCTCTTAGGAGCCTACACCTAAGGAGTGGGAGCAAAGGAGTAACTTCTGGTAGTGATCGATCCTGTAAAGAAAACAAAAAAGATGAATGGGACAGAAAGTTAGGGGATGCGGCATGGGTGGGCATCTTTAGATAGTGGGGCAGCAAGAGCCTCTTTGAGGAGGTAACATTGAACCACAAAGACCAAAGGATTTCCTTGGATAACTTTGAAAGAGACTTCCCAGCAGAGGGCTTTGAGGTAGGAATAAAGTTGACTATTCAAGGACCTGAGAGATGAGCGATTTGTCTGAAGAACAGTGAGAAGAGGAGAGAAGAGGGGTTTGGAGAGGGAGCCCAAGGTCAGTTTTGCAGGGCCCTGCAGTCTAGGGTACAGAGTTGTATTTCATAGGAAGTCACTGTAAAGAGGGGAGTGATTTATGGTCTAAAAAGGTCACAATGGTTGCTGTGTGGGGAATAAATTATGGGGGAAGGGGTGGAAAGCAGAAGCTGGGATCCATTGTAGGAGGATAGAAATAATGGTGACCTGACTATTTTGTAAAGTTGGAACAAATGGATCCCCATAAAACCTTTGAGCTATTGCAGGAAAGAGTTCTGTAAGACATGATGCCGGACGTTATCAGTCAGACGTATCTACGTTGTACAGTAGATGCACACATCAGACGGTGCTGCAGAAGGTAAATGTTAAAGTTTCTTACAACTATAATTAGCTCTGAATCCATGACCATTCTTTTTTTTTTTCCGGCATGCAGGCCTCTCACTGTTGTGGCCTCTCCCATTGCGGAGCACAGGCTCCGGACGCGCAGGCTCAGCGGCCATGGCTCACGGGTCCAGCCGCTCCGCAGCATGTGGGATCTTCCCAGACCGGGCCGCGATCCCGTGTCCCCTGCATCGGCAGGCAGACTCCCAACCACTGCGCCACCAGGCAATCCCCATGACCATTCTCATGCATAGTATCATCATTCTCTTTCTTGTGTTATGATGATAACAATTGCTTGAAGGATTCTCAAACTAAAACTTGTAGTAAGGTCAAATGTACAGCAGTAAAATAAAAAAAAAAGACCCAGAGGGAGAACAATTTCAGTGAATAGCCAAATACTCTCTTCAAACACTCTGCCATGGTCAGCAGAATATTTTCAATATGAAGCTGAACTTCAACTTGAACTTCACCCCCAGCCAGCAAGACAAATATGGAGAAAATTACTTGAGTGAAGTAGGTCTTACTCGGGAGTTATCCAGAAAGAGTGGATGAGAAGAGCCACTTAGGATGGATGACTCAGGATGGCCATCTCATATAATAGCATGGGGTCATAGCAAAGCCCTCCTGGCTTGGGGTCTTCTCAGAGGTTTAGATAACCAAAATGAAACAACAAGGCGTTCCTTGCACACTGTCTCATCTTCAATCAAATCCGAATAATTAAATGGATCGCCCTGGAATTCTTAGTAACACATGATGAGTTGACACATGGAGAGCAAATACAATCAAAAATTTCTTGACATCTTATACCAACATACTGTTTGGAAAGGGTGGACTTTTCTAATGTGATTTAGACACGATGCTAATCACCAAGAAATTTTAGTCTGATGGGGAATAAAAAGAGAATTTCTTTTTTTTTTAAATTGAAGTGCAGTTAATTTACAATGCTGTGTTAGTTTCAAGTGTACAGCAAAGTGATTCAGTTATATGTGTATATATATTCTTTTTCAGATTCTTTTCCACTATAGGTTATTATAAAATATTGAGTAGAGCTCCCTGTGCTATATAGTAGGTCCTTGTTGTTTATCTATTTTATATACAGTAGTGTGTATGTTAATCCCCAACTCCTAATTTAACCCGCCCCACCCCCGCTATCCCCTTTGGTAACTGTGAGTTTTTTTCTATGTCTGTGAGTCTATTTTTGTTTTGTAAATAAGTTCATCTGTATTATTTTTTTTAGATCCCACATATATGATATGATATTTGTCTTTATCTGACTTACTTCACTCAGTATGATAATCTCTAGGTCCATCCTTGTTGCTACAAATTGTATTATTTCATCCTTTTTTATGGCTGAGTAATATTCCATTATATATATATATGTGTGTGTGTATATTTATCTATATCTATCTATCTATCTCACATCTTCTTTATCCATTCATCTGTCGATGGACACTTAGGTTGCTTACATGTCTTGGCTACTGTAAACAGTGTTTCTATGAACACTGGGGTGCATGTATCTTTCTGAATTAGAGTTTTCTCCGGATATATGCCCAGGAGTGGGATTGCAGGATCATACGGTAGTTCTATTTTTAGTTTTTTAAGGACCACACTGTTCTCCATTGTGGCTACACGAGTTTACATTCCCACCAACAGTGAAGGAGGGTTCCTTTTTCTCCACACCCTCTCCAGCATTTATTATTTGTAGACTGTTTAATGATGGCCATCTGACTGGTGTGAGGTGATACCTCACTGTAGTTTTGAATTGCAGAGAATTTCTTAATGATTTGAAATTTGAACAAATCAAACATTGAAACAGAATGAAAATCTGGTCCCAAGTTTGGGAAGCTCTTTTTTTTTTTAAGAGTTATTTTATTTATTTATTTTCCTTATCTTTTTTGGCTGCGTCAGGTCTTAGTTGCGGCACACGGGATTTTATTGAGGCATGCGGGATCTTTTCGTGTTTCTCTCAAGTTGTGGTGTGCGGGTTTTCTCTCTCTAGTTGTGGCTCGTGGGCTCCAGGGCGCTTGGGCTCTGTAGCTTGAGGCATGAGGGCTCTCTCGTTGAGGCGCACAAGCTCAGCAGTTGTGATGCACGGGCTTAGTTGCCCCATGGCATGTGGGATCTTAGGCCTCCAACCAGGAATCGAACCTGCATACCCTGCATTGGAAGGCGGATTCTTTACCACTGGACCATCAGGGAAGTCCCGTTTGGGAAGCTCTTTGGTCTTGAATGCTTTAAACCTACAGATCTCTTTCTACTTGAGAATATTAACATTTTTCAGTAGCTAAATGATGTCTGCCGTCATTTTATAAAAGAAATAGATGAGAAATAATGCAAATTGAGATGGGAAACATACATTAACCCTATAATTTAAAATGAAATGATTTCAGTATCAGGATCTTTCAGATATGTTGGTCTTTATTGGTCAAATTTACCTCTTATTTTCAATTCCCTCTGAGGATACAGATGGTCAGATGCTGCAGGATAAAGTCACCATGTCTGGGCTGACAGGGGAGCACAAAAGATTTGGCTCCTGGCTCTGAGTTTCAACCACGAGATTCCACCTGCAGCTCTGGACACTATTAGATACCATTTCAGACAGAGGGACTCTGATTTATAGTGACACAGCAGCTTTGTCCACAGTAACGGCTCAGAATAAATGGGTGGGTCCATCCTCTCTCCCAAGTATCGTGCACAGTAATTGGAAGAAGGGTGCTAGATAAATCTCAATAACATTCTTAGACTAAACTCGTCATCCCCAAAAGCAGTGGAGGATATTGAAATACTGGGTCGCTGGGAAGCCGCAGTCCATTTTTATACAGCTCTCATAGATTCCATACTGTGCTGAGCTGAGAAGACGACCATTCGGCTTGAGTTCCCCTCTATATAATTCAGTCAGTGCTGTTTTACATGTACTGATCTGGCACCTTTTCTTCATTTACCTGTAATTTCATATTCTGAAATTGTCAAGCTGCTTTGCAAAAGAAGAGCTCTATAGCCAGACGGTAAGATTCTCTAAGAGCCATAAAATTCACTGACGACTTTCAAGTCAAATCTGTGAACTGAATTCTGGAAAAGGGTACATGAAAATTAATGGGATCAGAACTGGAGCACCATGTCAAATGTATTTTGAAACCTTCTTTTTCTTGTCCTCATTGGGGAGCTCAGGCAGTTTGCAGCTGGCTGGAGAGACTCCTGCCAGGAGGGAATCTGGTTTTAGTTCAGCCTGAAGTAAAGATGCCAGCTTGCCCGGCTATTCATCCCGAGAAACGGGAACATTCTGTGTTGAAGCTGTTCTGTGTGTGGCCTCTCCCGTTGCAGAGCACAGGCTCCGGATGCGCAGGCTCAGCGGCCATGGCTCACGGGCCCAGCTGCTCCGCGGCATGTGGGATCTTCCCGGACCGGGACACGAACCCGTGTCCCCTGCATCGGCAGGCGGACTCTCAACCACTGTGCCACCAGGGAAGCCCTGGAATTTTACCTTTTGTTCCTATGGTCAGCACTAGAGGGAGTTGAAAAGGCTATCTTTTTTTTTTCTTTTTTCCTTTCTTTATGTTTTGAAAAGACATAGGGTGGATTAGAGCAAAATTACAGCATTGTATGGTAGAGTTTATAGCATATTTAGATGTAACCTATATGACAGTTGTATCAATGGCACAAAGAATGTATGCATAAATGTAACTATACTGTTTAAAAAGAGAGAGAGAGAGAGAGATTCCGATTCAAATCCTAGAGCCACAACTTCCCAGCTTTGTGACCTCAGAAACATGATTTTACTCTTTTGAGCAACGATTTTCCTTGTCGATACAGAAAGAATAGTTATACCAACCTACAGGACTCTCAAAAACCCTAAAGCCATTGTATGTATGTGCCACATCTTCTTTATCCATTCACCTGTCAATGGGCACTTAGGTTGCTTCCATGTCCTGGCTGTTGTAAACAAAGCTGCAATGAACATTGTGGTAAGCTGCATAGCACAGGGAGATCAGCTCGGTGCTTTGTGACCACCTAGAGGGGTGGGATAGGGAGGGTGGGAGGGAGACGCAAGAGGGAGGAGATATGGGGATATATGTGTATGTATAGCTGATTCACTTTGCTACACAGCAGAAACTAACACACCATTGTAAAGCAATTATACTCCAATAAAGACGGTAAAAATGAAAAAAACAAAACAAACAAACTCTAAACCCTAGTGATTCCAAACAGAAGAGAGTAAGTGCTCAATGCATTTGAAGTCCTCTTTGAAAAGGGTATCTTTCAAATAGAGACCACTGCCTTCATTTAACGGAGGACTGTGGAATACAGAAGTGATGCAAATGTATTACCCTTTGCTTTGCAGGCTGAGGATAAAGCCCACCTTTCTCTTCCTGAGCCTCCTGAGCCAAAGCCTTGATCGGCTTCCACATGGAAAGCAATAAGTGAGGCTATGGCAGAGCCACAAGCCAAGTGGGTGCTGGAGACTTTCCAGCAGTTTCTGTACTCGCTGACTGGGGCAGGGGAAATCACCAGGGAGCTCAGCGATCCAACTACGTATAATTGGCTGCTGGGTACTGCCTGGCTCCTAACCATCACCTGCTCTGCGGGTAGCATTGGCAGCTATGTCTAAAAGGGAAGATGACAGCCAAACTCTACACTTGGCTTTCCAAGTGACCCAGTAGGAAGTTAGGCTACAAAGTTGGGTTGGGATTCGAATAGCTTACTTTGTTATTTTAAACTATACTGAATCTGAATGATTTCTAGAGAAAGGAGACATGGAATCTAGCTACCACTGAATATCCCCCAAACAAAGAGATGTGCGTTCTTACCCTCCTTCAAGTGCGGTGAAGTAACAGCTGAACCTAAAAGACTGGTAGGAAGCCAGAGGCCAATGGAAATTAGTTTCTTTTCATAAATCTTCATCTTCCAGGGCAGTAAAAACAATAATATCTCTGTGTGAAAACTCATTCTTTGTCCCCATAATTAGAAAACTAAGCCATATAACTGTTGGCTAGAAAGGAGACACTAATAATTATAAATATCACACAGAGAGTGATGGTAGAGTTATCATATGGCCCACCCACAGGAGCTATTAACTCTCACAGACGCTGTTTTAGACAATACATTTTTAGTCTAATGTTAGTTTATAAGTACAAAGCATGAACCAGTAGCACTTCTGATATCCTGTGCTAAAGAAAAGATAGTGGGGAGGGGGAAAGGCCCACTTTATTTCAGATGTCTCAAATAACAGGATTTTTAGTGTAAGAGAAGACTTCAAAGAAGGTCAGCGTTGGAGTTTTCTTTGGAAGAAGTAACAAATTACATGCTCAATAACAAATCAATAGATATATAAACTCCAAAAACACTGTACAAGCCAACTGTTTGGAAGAGGTGCATGTATAATTTTTTTGTCTTAAAATCAAGCAGAAGGTCATGTATCTCAGGATACTGAATATAGTTCCCCGTGCTATACAGCAGGACCTTGTTGTTTATCCATTCTATACGTAATAGCTTACATACATACTAGGTCCTCTTTTTCTACTGTGACTACTGAACCTGAGTATGAAGAATAAAGCAGATATTTTAAGCATGCAAGTGTGCACGTGTGCGTGTGTGTGCACACACACATACACTATTTTTAAGAGTATTTCTAATATAACCATAAGGTATATTCATTTATCACTTTTTAAAAATCTGGGATTCTAGGAATTCTTTAAAAAATGGTGGCAAGAATTACCTGGGACAATACTTTTTTTTTTTTTGAACTAGAAACAGTGTTTATTAGAAGCAAAGTACGTGTGGAAGAGCACTTGGGTGAACTCGGGGTGAGCTGCACACGATAGGGGCGGCTTAGGTTGCTTATACGGGGGCAGTTTTCCAGGTTGTCTCTGGCCAATCATCTTGAAGTTTCTGGGACAATACTTTTTATAAGACCAATTTTATAAACTGAGAACCAGGGGACACTAAATGTCAGTGCCTTTTCTAAGAAGACACATTGAAGGCATGGGCCGCTGACTTCCTGCTCCAGGGGGGTGTCTTGGATGACTCAGCTCAATTCTCTCATAATCTCCATCATTTCCAATTCCAAAGAGGGTCAAGAAATATTCATCCCCTGCCATACCTCCTCAATCTAAGAGTTTCATCCTCTCATTTGCCAAGTGCCACATGAAACAGGTTAATAAAACGACTTGGTAGCACCTTGCAAATATGCAAGGCTCACATGACAGCAAATAGGATATTATTCAGCAGTCTGTCGAGCTTAATGTTTATGTAGCACTATTTCGCCCCTAGGCACTTGAGTCATTGGTACCACAGTGTACCACAAACAGAGGAAGAGAGAAGACGCTACTTGAATTAACTAACACGGATGCAGTGTAGACTTCATTAAATAAAGGAATTTATCTTCTTGGGTTTAAGATGATTCTACATTTCCTGTGAATTTTCTGGTGTCGATTAATTTAAAGCCCATACAGCATGAGATCAAATGTAACTGAGCAAGACCCTATGGGGCCTTCTTGGGGCAGAACCCTCCCCCATATCTTCTGCTTTAGCTCCTCTCTGAAGTCCCTAGTGAGATGTTAAAGCCACCACCAAATGGAAGAAATGAACTACTTGATGACCATGAGCACGTAGACCCCACGCCTACTGGCACCTAAGGATTGATGTTAACCCCTGTTACCTCACCATCAACCAGAGAATTGTGCACCAGCGGATCACGCGCCCTGAGACCCCCTGCCTCACCTGAGCTTTAAAGATGCTTTGCTGAAACCCATCACGGCGTTTAGGTCTCTTGAGCACTAGCTGCCCTGGACTCCTTGCTTGCTGCCCTGCAATAAATGCTGCATTTTCCTTCACCATAACCTGGTGTCAGCGGATTGGCTTTACTGTGTGCGGGGACGCGCACCCAAGTTTGGTTCGGTAACACAAAGAAAAACAAATCAGAGAGTCGCAGAATGATAAAGCTGGAAGGAACCTCGGAAGTTATTCAACCCCCTCTCATTTCCCAGCTGAAGATGTAGAGATTAGGTCCAAGGTCACCGAGTGGGGGGCTTGGCCGGTAGCAGACGCCCTCCCTCCCTAATGAGCTTTCCTCTGCAGGTCTTTAACCGATTCCATGACCTGGACCTGATTTACGGAGTTGGACTAATGCATGTTGATTTCTGAACTGTATGTCACGACTATCAGCCCAGTACCCGTCCTTGGCCATGTTATATTCATCTCCCTCAGGCCCAGCCCCCAAATCTCCTCCCACCCCACCGCAGACGTTTGTAAAGGATCCTGTGAGCGGCAATCAGAGAAACACAAATGAGATGCCGTGAACTAGGAGTCCGACGTTGCAAAAGCCAAATCTGTTCACCAGTGGAGTTGATAACATCCTCCTGAGATCCCAGTGCCCACACAAACCGACCATATGTAGATAAGGACACGAGGATGAATAAAGAGCAATGTGTTTCTGAAAACACAGGAGATAATTAGATGGTTTCTGAAGAAGGGCACAGCCTGGGATTTTGTAGTGTAAACTGAGGCTACCTGGCTGTTTTCACCTGTAGGTCATTTTTTAAAAGCTCATTGATACAGCCACTTACTTTCTGTCCGCCCAACCGAACCCCCCCCCCCCGCCCCAGATTTATTAATAAAAGGCTGGGGGGAGGGAGGGAGGGAGGCAAAATGGTTCCCTGCTTTTGCTTCAAGGCTGAGGGGCATTGCCGTTGGATTGTTTACTGTGAGTCACGCTGTAAAGTCACGCATCTGGCTTTTTCAAATATCTATTTACTTAAAGGGAGAATAAAGAATATGCGTTTAAAATACACGCACACGTCTCGTGATCGAAGCGAGAGCAACGTTTCCTGTCAGGTCAAACTGTTCCTGTTCTGAAGGAATCCCTCGAGCCTTCTCAGGGTGGGAAGTTCTAACAGAGGTCAAAAATTGGCAGCCTGGGGCCACAATCTGGCCACAGATGGTTTTGTTCTGTATGTACAGTCTTTTTTTTTTTTTGAGTTTAAAATTTTATTTATTTTTTTATACTGCAGGTTCTTATTAGTCATCCATTTTATACACATCAGTGTATACATGTCAATCCCAATCGCCCAATCATCACACCACCACCATTTCCCCCGCTCTTTCCCCCCTCGACGTCCATACGTTTGTTCTCCACATCGGTGTCTCAATTTCTGCCCTGCAAACCGGTTCATCTGTACCAGTTTTCTAAGTTCCACATACATGCGTTCATATATTTGTTTTTCTCTTTCTGACTTACTTCACTCTGTCTGACAGTCTCTAGGTCCATCCACGTCTCAACAAATGACTCAATTTCGTTCCTTTTAGCCAGGTCATGGATGCACAGTACTTTTAAACATTGGAATGTGAGGGTTTTTCGACCTTGCCTACACTCTCCTTCTCTTTGGGGTCCACCACCACCTCCAGATGTTGGCCGGGGCCAGTCCCTGGAGGATTGAGTTTTCAGACACTGTTCCAGGGAGGAAAGGGAGGCTGTGAAAGGCCGGGACCAGGCAGGGGAGGGCTGACTGTCTCCCCTGTCCCCTCTTTGCCCCAGGAGGACAGAAGGCAAGGAAGGCAGGTGAAGAGCCCCTCTGCCCCAGGGAACTTGTAGTCTTGAGCTCAGGGCAGGAAGTGAGGTGTGATCCCTACGCTGGTGACAGCATTAGGGATGAGCTGGCATCTCTGATGTCTTGATGCCTCTCCCGCATGGTGAGCTCAGCTGCTTAAATGCTTCCGCTTGGCCAGTTGTTAATGGGCTACTCCCCTTTCTCTTTCCAAGGCAAACTGGGTTTGGGTTGCTGTCCGCCTCTAGAGCCCAGCAGAGAGGGGAGGAGATTCCCTGAGTCACATTCATGAAGAATTTCAACAGGTCTTTATATAGGAGGCACAGGAGTGAATTAATAGTAGACATTGTTATTAATATCTCACGTTATTATATTTGTAGTTTGCTGTTGCCCTCACTGCCAAGTATAACTCAGGGAAATACAGATTTAGAGTGGGGCATGAGAATTTTCTCATTTATATGTTCAATATGATTTTTTCATTGAGATATAACTGACATATAACATGTTAATTTCAGGTATACAATATAATGATTCTATATTTGTATATATTGTGAATTGATCGCCATAATAAGTCTAGTTAACATCTGTCAACATACAGAGTTACAATACTTTTTTTTTCTTGTGATGAGAACTTTTAAGATTTACTCACTTAGCAAGTCTCAAACATGCCATACAGTATTACTAGCTTTAGTCATGATGCTATATACATTAATGATTATTTTATATACATAATTGTAATGACAGAAGATGAAAAAAAGAGTAAAAAGAAAGAGTGAAAAGTAAGACTGCAGAAATAGTTCATATACAACTCCTTTAGTTCATATACAAGAAAAATGGACAGAATAGTATAATCATGATGAGTACAGACTTTGTAGTCAGACTGCCTGGGCTAAAATGCTGACTTCACAACCCACTGCACCTGCGACTGACCTTAGGCCAGTTACTTTTCATGCCTTGGTTTCCTTACCTATAAAATGGGGATAATAACAGCAATAATCTCATAGGGTTATAAAGGATTTCATGAGAAATGCTGTAAAAGCCCTTTGTACAGCAGCATATAATAAGCCCTTGGTAATTTTTAAATTATTGTTATTATCACTAATATTTAGTATAACTAACAACCTGACTTGCATAATACTCCTTTTAAGAATTTCAGAAGCTTTATAATCTACCACTTTAGATTCCTGAATCTCTCACTGATTATTATATCTCATATCAGCCACAGCTCAAACCTTGGTATGAATGAGTGATTTGGTTTATACTTCCAATAAATGTTAGCATAAAAAATATTTTAGCATATAGTTTCATAGTTTTAAAGTTCTTATAAAAGTCTTAGGTACAAAATTAATTATAAAAATGAACAAACTCCAGAAAAACAAATGAGAAAACTGACCAGCTCAAAATCCTTGATAGGTTGAAAGATTTTTACCTAACATCCCAGAAAATACCCTAGTAATAAGATTTAATATTGCCAAGAATGGCCTGGGCAGGTTTAGGCCTTTCTTCCCAATTTCCATCAGTACTCTGAAAGCCATGTGACATCAAAAAAAAATCTAAGTAACATACACCCCTTCCATGGAGAAATTCTGGAGCCACCGTAAAGTAATAGATGCTAATAAAATGAGTGAATAATCAAATGGTAAAATCGGGATCATGTTCTCCTCAGGAGGAACCAACAGCCTCAACAGGGCTTTCTCTGGAATTTCATGAAGATCTCTGACAACCTATTATAGTTGATTAGATTATACTTTCTTCCACCCTAACAAAAACTCAGCCTATTTTCACCACATAGGTGAGCACACAGAAGCAGTTGGCAGGCCTGGGCAATAGGGAGCAGAACATTTAGCAATGGCTGGAGGTATTTTTGATTGTCATGACTGGACGTTAATGACTAGAGGCCAGGGATGTCGCTATACATCCTACAACGCACAGCACAACTCCCGCAACAGAGGAGAACCTGGTCCAAAAGATCAATAGTGCCAAAGCTGAGAAATCCTGACTCTTACCTACAGGTGCAACCTGCCCTAGATTTGGGCTAATGCTGGTCTGGTCAGGGTCCTCTAGCCAGTACCTTAGTGGCTCATAGCATCAGCCTTGCAACTTAGCGTGCTCAGTCCTTGAACCCCAGTGCCTGGTCTTGCCTCCTCTTCTTAGCCCACGTCCTTGAGTTCCTCCTCTGACTTCCTGACTGATGCTCTGCCTGGTTCAGCAGGAACTGTGGTCTTAGCTTTTGTCCCAGCCCTTCAAGGACTGAAGCCCTGATCCCACACTCTGCTCCTCTGGGCTGGGACTCTGTGGCCTGCCATGGGACCTTCCTGACGCCAACTACTTACCTGCTTCATTTTCTGCTCCTAGGCCTTCCTGAAGATGATTGGATAAACATGCTTACCTCTCAGATATCAGGGCTTAGGCTTTCTCTTTATAATATTCTATCAAATGGTCTGTTCTGCCTGGTTCCTGGAACATCTTGACTTTTGACCATGGCTAGACTGCCCTCAAACCAAATCTTCCAACCACACTCTGCTTGCACCTGCCCTAACCCTAACCCCTAGGTCTTCCTGGTCTCTGTCCCTGCTCTGTCCCTGCCTGTCCTGTCCTAGCACACACTCACTGAGACCTGGCTATCAGAGAACTTAAAATTCCCCATCTCACACTCATACTTCAATAATACAAAAACATTAGGCTGACCTCCCCATAATTCATATTTATCAGGTATTCGTTTATACCTAGAGAATCCAGGGAAAAAATCGGCTCCTTTGAAAATCAACTCATTTAATAAAATACAATTTTGAACGCTGATGTGGTGAAAAGCAGGACTCAACGACAGCAACAACAACAACAAAAAATAAAGAGAGGAAATCGCTTTATCTGCAGGCAGGTGAATTAAATATTTAAGAACACGTCACAGCCAAACTGGATGTTCTTCAAATGAGCAGTTCTGCGAAAAGAGGCTTAGGTAACCACTGATGTTAACTGTTGGAAAGGTTAATTACGTATCCTCTTCCCCCTTTTTATCATCATAACTTTTTGGTAATGCATCCTTTCCTTAATTACACAGCTTCTGTCCATCTCCCGTGTAGTAACTGCAGCCTCAGATGACTTTTCTGGAGAAACCACCGTCTTCAGCTAAAGCCAGTTCTGGTTACATCTCTCAGCCGATGGCTGGGAGCCTTTTTCTTCAACAAGACACAAATCATCATAAACAAATGTAGCTGAGTTCTTATCACAAGGGAATGTTTTAAAAATATCATTTGGATGGATTTAAAAACAGTATAATTTCCTCAGAAGTTAACACACGTTGTTTAAAGAAAATGTGCATCGTTGTGTGGTTTGACCAAGGACTCAGTTCATAAGCTTTTATGCACGCTGAATACACATGATCATTTTCGGTGGACGGCATCTTTATTTTTTAATTAAAAAAAATTTTTTTACGGCATCTTTATTGATTTCTGAAGTGAAACAAGAAATATCTCTGGCCCTTGTAATAATAACAGAGATCATTTATTGAGCACTTAATTTGCGTTGGCTAGCAAAGCCTTTTAGACAGATTATCCCATGTCAACCCCACAATGGCTTTATGAGGTAGGTGCTACTCTTACCCCAATTTTACAGATGAAAGGGCTGAATTCAAGAAGTAACTTGCCCAAGATCACATAGCTGGTACGTGACAGACACAGGGTTTAAGTTCAGTCGAATGACTCTGTTCCAATACTCAACTGCTCTGCTAGCTTCCTTCCCACTAATTTTGAAGATTTTATTTATTTCTCACGGTGTTTAGGAACACTTTCCTGCTCTGCTTAACAAGTAACAGCACTTGGATTTCCTTCCTTGGAGCTCAGGCTGCGTATTACAGATTGTTCCTTTAAGACACCTTTTCTGTTAAAACATACACACACTAACTCACACAGCCTATGTCTTAATAATGGGAATCATTAAATACCATGAAGGTCTTTGAAGACATAGATGGCTTATGGGGTAGAGAGTTACAGGTAGGTGTCTGTGTCCTAACTCCATTAGTATAAGAAAAATATTTTTTACTGTTTTCTGAGTTATCCCAGGACTGCTGATGAAGGGATATTTTTGAGTTGTAGCCATAAGATTAAGCTGTAGGGTTTCTGGAGCCATGATGCTCCTATAGCTTCAAGGGCTATTCTTATTCTTATTTTTTTTTTTTTTGGCGGTACGCGGGCCTCTCACTGTTGTGGCCTCTCCCATTGCAGAGCATAAGCTCCAGATGCGCAGGCTCAGTGGCCATGGCTCACGGGCCCAGCCGCTCCGCGGCCTGTGGGATCTTCCCAGACCAGGGCACAAACCCGTGTCCCCCGCATCGGCAGGCAGACTTTCAACCACTGCACCACCAAGGAAGCCCCAAGGGCTATTCCTTTTATCCTCAGGGTAACTAATAAGGGGATTGACCTCCAAGTTGATGACAGTTGGTTGGCCTCTGATGAGATATGGTTAATATATGGAGAGGTTATTATTTTATCATACTTAAGTTTTCATTTTCATTGGGGCCAGTGCTCTAGTATAAAGAAGTATAAAGATTTTTCCCCCAGTGGAAAATCTCCTATTTAAAGACAGTGTAAGCATCTGAGGAATGGTTTGGAGAGAATGAAAGGTCTATGATTCTCAGCCAGTGATGCCACACCTGGGATCACCTCTTGCCAAAGCCAGGTTCCCAAAGGAGACTCGGGAAACTCCCAGGATTTCACGAAACCACCTCTGCTTAAGGCCCTTCAGCAGCTCCCTCTTGTCCACAGAAAGGGGCCCAAACTCCACAAGAGGGTACGCAGAGCTCTTCACAATTTGACTGCCTTTCCATCTCATCTCCAACTACTCTCCACCCTCTACACACACTTCAAGCACGCAGTCTAGTGGTATTCCAACTGAACATCGTTTCCCTCCACTCTACATTTCTTTACCTTCTTTCTGGAGTGCCCTTCCTAACTTCAAGGCTAAGCTCAAACTTCACGCCAGGCAGAATTAAGCAACTGGGCTACTATATTTCCATTTTGCCTTGTACGTATCTCTATCAGAGGGTTGGTTAACCGTATTGTTGTAGTTGTTTGCTTACCTGTCTGTCTTCCCAGGTGGATAGAGATATTGGATAGAAATTATGGTCAGCACAACATAAAAATGGAAAGCAGATAATTCCATCTGAAGGCTTCACAAGTTCAGATACTTTTTCCTGCAGTTAGCACCCAATGGGACCAAACTGTTCATGAACTATCCCGGGTAAGAGTCCCTCCTGATGGCAGAAGCTGGGCTGCCTGTCAGGGACAATAACCAGGGAAGGGTTGAGACCTCATTTCCCACAGTGTAAACAACGTTTGCTGATGACTAGACACACACTGCCCCTCAGTTATACAGAGTTATGCTGAGTCTCTTCCTGCTTTATAGATTCTTGGGATATTCCCTAATTGGGAGCCATTAGGTTTATAAACTTAAAAATGCCAGTTGAGGGGCTTCCCTGGTGGCACAGTGGTTGAGAGTCCGCCTGCCGTTGCAGGGGACGCGGGTTCGTGCCCCGGTCTGGGAAGATCCCACATGCCGCAGAGCGGCTGGGCCCGTGAGCCATGGCCGCTGGGCCTGCGCGTCCGGAGCCTGTGCTCCGCAACGGGAGAGGCCACAACAGTGAGAGGCCCGCGTACCGCCAAAAAAAAAAAATGCCAGTTGAATTGTGCTAAAGGGTAAATGTCTTCCCCTTTAGGGTATTTGCCACAGTTAGTTCTGACTCTGTGCTGGGGGGGGGGGGGGGTTACCCTGTCATTCCTCGTTGGGGAATATATTCTAGTGTATCTTAGAGATAGATTTCCCCAGAATAGATACTAATTCTGTTCTACTCTTCTGTGCAGCAGGAGAGAACCGAAAACAAACTGGGTAGGTAGCGCTCATTTTCTCCTTGATAAATTTCAAAACGTCCTTTCCTAATATGTGCTACATAGAGAGCCAACGGGAATTCAGTAGGATTATTCTGTGATTACTACTGCGGATTTTCTCAACTAAGAGGAAACACAGGCAAATGGAATTTAAGACTATATACAATGGCCCAAACCGGTGGCCTTTCCCTCAACCTAGAGGTGTGCTGCCTGCACTGTCAACAGACAAACAGACAATTTGGGGCTCAGGACAGAATCTCTACTGAGAAGTGGAGGTAAAGTGGACATGATCGCCTCTTTCCAACTGCTGTCCTTCCTGCAGGCCACACTTCTTGGTTGAAATAGATCTCTCCTGATGCTGGTACCAGCTGTCAGCAGTGGCGATATCAGAATATGATTTCCTTCTTTTGGAACAGCATTTTATTCTAAAATCGATGCCACAACTTTCGTAACGAATAGATTTTGTTGGTATGTATTCATCTGCTGCAGAGAAAAATCATTGCTTAAATCAGCTTGCTCCAAATAGGATTGACTAAAGCAAACAAGATGGTGTTCTTGTCAAAGCCCCCTCATACTCTGCATGATCTACTGTATTCTAGTGCTGACAGCTGAAGGCCAGAGTTTTGGTTAATCCATTTTCCTCTCGTTATAAACAGAATCTCTCTTCCCTTAAGGTTCCAGCAATCACTCTAGCAAGTGTTGGACCTTGACAGAACAATGCTTATCCTTTGGTGGCCACTGTATGTACAAGAGAGAAAGAGCTGGGTTTGTTTTCCAAATCTCCTTGGGCATTGTTGAAAGAAGTTCATTTGTGAATGCATGCGTTTCAACAAACTCAAGGCAGTATTTCTTTTTTTTCTTTCATGGAAATAGACAGTGAGGGAGAGGCAGCAGGTGTGCAGTTCATCCAAAGCATTACAGACACCTGCTGGGGAATCATTTCACAGTCCTCCAGCGAGGCTGCGCCCAACACAGGGCCTGCAGGACTGGGTGCAGGGGAGAGATCGGGGGTGGGCTGCAGGGGTCAGAAATGTAGATTGATCCCACGTTTCATGGTCCCCAGGCTGAACTGTCAAGGTCACTTGGAAGCTTGTTCTCTAGACTGCTATTGTGGAGAGTTCATGACTATTTTTGAGACGCTAAGGTTTTGTAATGGTTGAAAGCATCCCAAGTTACCCAGTGGCCAGTTTGATATTGTCACCAAACACAGTTAGAAAGAAGGGAAGGGGGGGTGGGTGATGGTTCCCATTAAGAACTGGCTTCATGTTGTGCAACGCAATGACTAGAGTTACCAATACCGTATTGTATATTTGCAAGTTGCTAAGAGAATAGCTCTTAAAGGTTCTCAGTACGAGAAAAAACTTTTTTAACAAGGTATGGTGATGATGTTGACTAGTCTTATTGTGGTAATCACTTCACTATACAGACATATATCAAATCATTATGTTGTACAACTTAAGCTTATACAGTGCTAGCTGTCAGTGATATTTCAGTAAAACTGGAAAACAACTCCATTCCTGTTTATGGGAAAAAAAAAAAAAAAACTGGCTTCAGTGCAACATGATGAGTTCTGCATTTGTTTCCCAAACGTGATGAAGATATGGAATGGAATGAATGGTCTGACAGTAGAAAGAATCTGGGGAACCACCGATCTCCCCAAGTCCAGGACTCAGGTACCATCTTGACGCAGACTCCAGCTGAGGCCAACACTGCACAGCTCGAGGTAAAGCGTTGCCAACACCAGGTGAATCTGGGAAGGAAAACATGAGACTGTATCCCATAGAAACTGTTTACCTGGGGCCTGCGAGCTCTCTACCTGCCGTGCACTGTGAGCCACGGACATGATTTATCCTAATATCAGAGTTTTCAAACTTCAGCGTGCAGCAGAATCAGCTGCAAAGCTTGGTAAAACACAGGCTGCTGGGTTTCTGATTTCGAATCATGAGTTTCTGATTCAGTACGTCTGGGATGGGTCCTGAGTTCCCAGGTGATGCTATTGCAGTGACCCAATTTGAGATCCACATCCTGAGACCTCGGGCAAGGGAATGCTTTACTTGCTCTATCTGAAAAGTGGGGATTTCACTACAGGCCCACGTCATCTAAGTTGTCTGAATGTTTCCTCATGAAAGGGAAAGAGAGAAATAGTTATTCAGAAACTCTTGTGTGCTGATGCTTTCATACCTCATACCTTTCATACCTCACAACAGCCTGACAGATAGGCATCGTCGTCCCCACTTCTTAGTTAGCAGGATGGAGGCAGAGAGGGGTCAGTTCATTTGCTTAAGTCCTTGAAGTTCTTAAGTGCTCAGGCTAAGACTCAACCTTGGTTGGTCTGGCTCCAAACCTGCAGACCTTCCATGGCATCCAGACCTCTCCTTACACCAGCCTGCTTTTATCTTCGTAAAGGGGATCTTATAAAGCCCCAAGAGAAGAAAAAAAGCAAGACGAGGTCAAGGTGTGCATCTGAATCGACCGCGTGGACCATCAATTCATTTGTCTCAGGCAGAGGCTGTCCAAATTGCTGACACGCCACCCCGGCCATGATGGATTTCTTTGTTTCTGCCTGCCACGTTGGGAACCTTATCTGAACCTTATTCTGATGGCTTTGCCCCAGACCTTGACTCTGAGCTGGTCTCATTCAGGTATCCCTCCAGTCATCACCCCTGGCCTTTGAACAACCAGCTTATCCTGAAAAGGTTCCTGGTGAATCCTCTCTGAATATCATTGCCTGATGAGCTACCTGCCTGTGATGATGCCACTTAGAATTGGGGCAAAGCCCCATCGCACTCTCCCTAACTTGACCTCTTCCAAAGACAGGGACGACGATTTGCTCATTCTTAATAAACAACGTGGTTCCCCGCTTTCCAGATCAGCCATGTTGTGGTTTGGTTAATTAATTCCATACAACTTCAGAAATATACGCCCTGTTCAAAGCCCTGAACACTGTGGTTGCCTAATTTTAGGGAGCTGTGGTAGGAGAAAGCAGCAGAATTGGATCAGAGAAGCAAATTTAAATTCTCATGACCCTCTATTAATATTTATTGAGTGTCTGCAGGAGGCATGCTCCTTTGCAGGATTCTTCCCAGATTATCCAGGGTTTTTTTTTCCCATAAATTCTCATTAATATATTGTACATCTTGATTTCCAATAAAAATACAGGAAGGTGGCATTCTTTATTCCTCAGGGTGAGTTCCATTTCCATGTGTTATAACGCAATATAATGTCATAGAATAGATGAGCCAAGAATGAAAAATTTTCTATTAAAACGAAAAAGATTCATATCCTTTCCGCTATCCTGCCATCTCTTTTGAAAACAAGAGGGAAAGCAACCTCCTCCTGTGCTCCCACTCTATCCCCCTCCTGGCCCCAACATAATACTTTCCTTATTTTGGACCAAGTTCATTAAACAAATGGGCAAGAGCCCTAAAAGTTCTTCCTGGATGATATTGCCATGGTTTTATCCTCGTTTTCCAGCTGCCCTTTAATGATCCGGCAGAGCTAGGGCCTGTAATAAGATACTCCAGATAAACAGCGCTTGGCATATTTTAAATAAATGTCAACCCAGGTTAGTTTGTGAAGTTCTGCTTTTTTCTCCATTAATGTGCTCCCATGGGGAACACCCATGGGATATCACCAACGTTCTTCCTTCAAAACATGTGGAACTGTGGGCCCTGAGTTTTCAGTGACTGCCAACTCAATCACTATTGAATCACTGCAAAAGTACCTCTGGAACTGCAGCTGCTTCTCTGTCTACCTGATAACCTACAGCCATGAGAAGAGAGAGCAGAACATCCTCCTTTCGAGAGAAAGGTGGAAACGGAGAGGTTTGTGTAGTGAATACAGAACAAGATGATCTTCCTGAGGGGAAAGAACCAGGAGATTTACTCTTAGAAAGTAGAAAAGTGCTATCTGAAACCAGGCTTGGGTTAATTTTCATCATTATGAGTCATTCATCAGCCCTGTGATTATATGGCTGTATTTAAATCTCTGTTTAGAAACATTGTTTCTGCACTTAGCTGGCTCATTCCTTACCCAGCCTCCTCGACGGCCTGGGCCCTGGACTCCTGCCGCACCTGCCCAGCACGACGGACCTCACAGCGCTGCTTGTTTGCTACCACACCTGGGGAGTCAAGCACAAATGCAGGCAGTAACTCACCCGCAAGGGCTGACGCGGCTACGAATGTCTAGTCTCTGATGTCAACTGGACCACTCTTTTATTCCTCCTTCATCAGCTTCCTTTTCTACTCTCCTCTGTGGACATTCCAAAACTTTACTGTTTTCTTCCAGCCTCCTGCTTCCTTTTTCCCAACAGACACCGTGAGTCCTGCTTTGTTCGGAGCAGAGACACAGAGCGGTTCTGCTGCGGCCGCCTCCCAGCTTTATGACTGACCCAGGGGACGGCTAGGAAAGCTTCGGCTCCCAGGACTCTCCTGCTGTGTCTCTGATTGCTCCCTGCATACCACGCACATCCCACAGGGCACCTGACCTCAGCTTAGTATAGTGATCTCAGCCCCACTCGCACCCTTCGAACCTGAAGACCACTCTCGACTTCCTTGACTTTGAAACTCAGAACCTCTTGGGGTGCAGCTCACACTCACTGCTCGGCTCCTTCTGTCCCCGGCAGCCTCATTTTTCCTCGGCTGTCAGTGTCCCAACATCGGCCCCAGCCCCCACTGCACCAACCCTGGCCTCCTACAAGGAAAAGGTCAAATGAAAATGGTTTTATTCCCTACCCTTCCTTAGAGAAATCTTCCTTGTTTCTCTAGGCTCACAAAAATAAAATAAATAAATAAATAAAATTAAAATAAAATAAAATACAAAACAAAGGTGTCCCTCTGGACACCTTTGTGGATGGTGGACCCTCAAAGGTCCACCATCTCCAGGTACCATTCCCTCTCTCCTGGTCAGGATCCTTGACGTATTTATTATGCATCTCTTTCTTGGAGTTTCAATCTCTTCCTTGGTACCAATTCCTTCCCTATAGCTTATAAACACACACACACACACACACACACACACACACACACACACACACACACGGTTACTTCCCTGAATTCTGCATTCTCCTCCGGTCACCACTGAGTATCTCTCCCCATTCACAGCCAATTTTTCAGAAAAGTCATCTATACTTGTGTCTCTGTTTCCTTACTTCCTTCTTCAACCTCAGTGAAGTCAGTTTCCCCATCCTCACCCCCGCCGCTCTGCTAAAACGGCCTAAGTCACCCTTGACCTCCATATCGGCAAATTCAATAAACACGAGGCTGGATCTGGCGTCATCATCTGACCTGTGCATTAGTTCTCTTCCTGGAAGTTGTCTGCTCCTTTGTCTTTTGTGACACTCTCCTGGCTCTCCTTCTCCCCTTGCAATCCCTTGGTCTGCTTTGCTGGCCCCTTTTCTTCTGCCCTACCTGTGTTTACCAGCTCTGCTCTCCCCACTCCACCTGCTCTCTCAAGACAATCTTGGTGACCCCCAAGGCTTTCAGTATCATTTTATGCCAATGATTCCCAAATGCTATCTCTGGCTCACCTCTCTCCTGAGCATCTGACACTGCCACCTGGAGAGCTCCAGAAGCACAGGACATTCAACACGTCCAAAACCAAAACCAGTTTTTTCCTCCTCCTGCCTTCCTTATACTGATTTAATAGAACTTGGGCCTTATCTAGGCTTCTTCCTCTTTTAACTCCCTATCAATTTCCCCAAGCTCTGTTGATTTCCCCTTTCATGATTGCTTGAGGCTACCTCACCTCTCCATCCTGAACTGCTCGGATCCTCTCTTACCTGATCGACTGCAGTAACTCTCTAACTTAGCCTACTGGAAGGGTCAGACGTCGTAGCTAGGTAAGTAACTGTACTCTGCTTCCCATTCAATCAGTAGCTAGGTAAGTTCCTGTACTCTGCTTCCCATTCAATCAGTGGGTTTTAACTTTGGCCAAACACTGGAATCAAACATTTCAAATCAAAGGAAACTTTGAAAAATACTGACGCTGGGATCTTATCTCCAACAAGTTCTGTTGTAATTTGCTTGGGGAAAGCCTAGGTATTAAAATTTTTAAAAACTCCCCAGGTGATTCCAATATGCAGCCAAGGTTGAGAGCCACGGCTGTCGACCACTGTCCACGTGACTGTCCTTGTATCAGCTCTGTGATATAAACCCCCAGCTTATGTGCAGGTGGGATACTGGCGTAAGAGATCACACACGGTAATACTCAGGGCGGAGGATAACTGGGAATGGGGTAGAGGGTTCCAGAAAGCGGGAAGGCAGCAACGGCAGGAAGTGAGGGGGAGCCATTGACCTTGGCAACTCACTGGCCTGTGCAGTGTCACAGGACACTTGCTTCCTAGAAGGCTGCTGCTGTCTGCTTCTCAGGCGCTCAGGCCATGGCCCTGACTACACAGCCCAGGGAACGCCTCCAGCCCACAATGGGACGAGCCTTTTCCTAGCACAGAAGCTTTAGATTGCCCACTTCTGGGCTGAGTCCACTGTGAGAAGATCCAGAATTTTCTGGCAGTCTGAACTTCTGGACAGTTTTCCTCAGCTGGCCTCTGGGATGGAGATGCTGCCCTTTCCATACTCCTCCAGACGTGCAGATATGGTGGTCAGTAAAGAGCTGGGCTTGGCGGATGAACAGTTTTCCTTTTCACTGAGCTCTCAAGGATGGAACCTTTCTCTTGGCTCAAGGAAGCCAGAACATTTGCTTTATAAAACAAGCAGCCATCTCTTACTTGTAAGTACAAAATGACAACGAAGACCTCTAACGCGTATAACCACGTGTTTTAGGTTGAATCGTGCCCCCTAAAAGAAGTACTTGTTGAAGTCCTAACACCCACTACCTTAGAATGTTCCCTTATTTGGAAATAGGGTCTGTAAGGGGGTCACCGAGTTGAAATGAGGTCATTAAGGTGGGTTATAATCCAATGTAACTGGTGTCCTTATAAAAAGAGGAAATCTGGACACAGAGTCAGACCCACAAAGAGGGAAAATGCTGGGAAGACACACAGGGAGAAGGCCATTTGAGGACAGAGGATTGCAGTGATGCCTCTATAGGCCAAGGAATGCCAGAGATTGCTGGCAAACCGTCAGAAGCCAGAGGAGGCAAGGAAGGATTCTTCTACAGGTTTCAAAGGAGCATGGCCCTGTTGACACCTTGATTTTGGTCTATTAGCTACCAAAACTGTGAAAAAATAAATTTCTGTTGTTTCAGGTCACAGAGTTTACGGTACTTTGTTTCGACTGCCCTAGGAAACTAATACAGCAGGTAATTCTCGCCATCATCAGAGGGGCAGGCTCTCTGACATGCATTCTAGCCCAGGAACCTTCTGGAGCTGGGTGTATTGTTTGGTGATCTGAACCTCTCCTGACCCCATTCCTCCCCTGGCTGTTCTCTGCAGACATCAGCTCCCTTCTGACCCCACCTGTGGTCTCCTCTGCATTTTTTTTTGGCAGAAGTCTATGGAGAGCAGGTCCAAAGGTTTTACTCCTCTCCCTGCAGATAAGGTTACTGCTTTAGACATGATTCTTGCTCCCATTTAAAGCCTGGCAAAGATGCACTAGGTCTCGCATATATCATCACCTTTGGCTGTCACACGAACTCTGTGCCATAGGTAGTATTTTCTCCACTTTAGGATCCAGAAGCTGAGGTTCAGAAGCATTAACTTTGCCAAGGTAGACAGCTACTAAGGGGCAGGCCTTGGAGTCTAGCCCAAGCCAACCTGGCCTCTGAGAGCCTGCCAGCCTCACCGTGGGCACGGTGACTTCTTCCGGCTCTCAATGGTACAGACCTTGCCTCAGAAATTAGCAGCAGCGACTCTGCGGGCATCTCCCTGCTAACTAATCAGTGACTACAGCCTTTTAAACACAGGCTTTCTGCTCAAGCTGGGGCCTTCCTGCAGCTGTTCTACGTGATGAATGAGCCATGATCCCTCTCTGGGTTATAAAGGACTTAACAGAGGGTTTAATCATTGACCCAACCAAACTTTCTTAACTGTAGTTACGATGGTAGGCTCGAGGGACCCGAGCTCGCTCAAGTCTACCTCTTCTTAAATTGACTATGTTTATTTACTGTTGAGTTTTAAGAACTTTATATATATTCTGAATACAAGTCCTTTGCCAGGTTTGATGATTTGCAAATATTTTCTCCCAGGAGAAAGTCTCCTGTCCTCCATGGGCTTATAATCTCATAGGAGGAGACAGAAATGCCACCTGACACCAGCTCTGTTCCTAGCACTGGGGCTGGGGACCCTGACCTGGCCAACCTGGGGCTACCATTCCTATTTTTACTTCATTGAGCCCCTGTGATCATTATGCCTCCGAAGGTATAACGACGAAAATTCCCAAGAGATATCCACAGTTTACTGAGAAAAATCCCCAAATAGACATTTTATTTATTTATTTATTACACAAAATAGAAAACCAAAATAGACATTTTAAGTGTTAATTCCTTGTCCAGACCAGTCTGTAATTAGTCTGGATACGGACGCTGCAGCAGTTCAAAAAATTCAAATAATATGGATAAGTTTGTTTCACCTTACACTGTAAAGCCATTTTCCCAGGAAACAGTGGCAATGGTCTCCTGTCCATCCTCCCTTTATTTATTTTGCATAATACCTGTACCTGAGTCCACAGGCAGTCACACATTTTCCACACCGACGTTGAACTGAGGTAAGTATTACATACACCCATATGCAGGTGAGGTTGCATTCAAAATGCAGTGCAAACACCCCTGAAAAAGAGCAGGGAGTCTTTTTCATAGAAGCTCAATGGATATAAAGCTTTCAAAAAGTATTAAAACGCCTGGATCAAACTCCTTTGAGAAATAAATTGCTATTTCTTTAGAGACTCTGATTTATTAGCTGAATAAAGACCTTGTGAAAACCATGCTAGCATAAAGTTACACACTTTTTAGCTTGAATTTGAATGCTGAGAAATTTCGTTTAGGGATTTCACTGACCACAAAAGGAACGCTCCGCCATGATGTAATTGAAAGCCATAGAGTGGTCTCAGCCTCTTCTGAAAGGACAATGTCCTTGCATCAGGACCACAAACAAACCTTTGCCTTTTGCTCCTTCTGTAATGGAGGTTCAGGCTTTCCTGCTTTCAGATGCGCCATCCTCTATGATAGCCTGTTCTTTCATAGCAATGGGCCGGTTCTCTAGAGTGTCTCTCTTTTTATTTTAAATTCAGAACTGGAAAACGAGGTTTGTTTTGTGGACAGTTTGATGAGTTTTCACACGTGTATGCAGTCGACCATCTTTATCGAGTTCTGCCTCTGCGGATTCAACCAGCTGTGGGTTGAAAATATTTGGGGAAAAAAAAAATTCCAGAAAGTTCCAAAAAGCGAAACTTAAATTTGCTTCACGCTGGCAATGATTTACATAGCATTTCCATTGTATTTACAAATATTTACATAGCATTTCCATTGTATTACATTGCATTTACATTGTATTACATGGAATTATAAGTAATCTAGAGATGATTTAAAATATGCAGGAGGGTGTGTATAGGTTATATGCAAATACTACACAATTTTATGTAAGGGATTGAGAATCTGAAGGTTTTGGTGTCTGAGGGGGGTCCTAGAACCAATCCCCCAGAGATGCTTAGGCACGACTATATTCATGTAACTACCACCACAATCCGGATACAGAACAGCTCCATCACCCCCAATGCTATCACTTCGTAGTCACACCATCCCCTAAACCCCTAGCACCAGGCAAAACTGATCTGATCTCCATCACTGTAGTTTTGTCTTTTATTGAATGTCATATATAAATAGAATCATACAGCAGCATAACTTCCAACTTGTTTTTCAGACTGGCTGCACCATTTTGCATTTTGCATTTCCACCAGCAGTGTCTAAGAGCTCTAGTTGCTCTGCCTCTTCGTCAGCACTTGGTATTGTCAGGATTGTTTATTTCAGCCATTCCAGTAGGTATCCAGTAGTATTTAATTGTGGTTTTAATGTGTATTTTCCCTAAAGAACAAAGGCGTTAGGCAACTTTTCATGTGCTTATTTGCCATTCCTATGCCCTCTTTGGTGAAGTGTGTACTCAATTTTTTTTGTCTTTTAATGTAATTTCAAAAATAAACTTTACTTTTTAGGACAGTTTAGATTAACAGAAAAATTATGGTGATAGTAGAGTTCCCATACATCATAACTCAATTTCTCTTATTATTAACATCTTCCAGTAGTGTGGGACATTTGCTACAATAAATGAAGCAATGTTGATATATTACTATGAACTAACGTCCATAGTTTATTAGATTTCCTTAGTTTTAACCTAATGTTCTTTTTCTGTTCCAGGATCCCATCAGGATACCACATTACATTTAGGCATCATATCTCCTTAGGCTCCTCTTGGCTGTGACAGTTAATCAGACTTTCCTTGCTTTTGATGACCTTGATAGTTTTGAGGAGTGCTGGTCAGGCATTTTGGAGAACATCCCTCAGTTGGAGAGTGTTGAATGTTTTTCTTATAATTAGACTGAGGTTATGGTTTTGTGGTAGGAAGGGCACAGAGGAAAAATGCCATTCTCGACAACATCATATCAAGGGTACCTATTAGCGACATGACTTATCACTGTTGACATTGACCTAGATCACCTGGCTGAGGTAGTGTTTGTCAGATTTCTCTACTGTACAATTACTCATTTTCCCCCTTTCTATACTGCAGGCTTTAGGAGGAAGTCACTGTGTGCAGCCTAGACCTGGATAGTGGACTTGAAATTCTTTACAAGATTTTTTTTTTTTTCTTTTTTTTGGCCACGGTGCACAGCATGTGGGATCTTAGTTCCCTGACCAGGGATTGAACTCGTGCCTCCTGCATTGGAAGCACCGAGTCTTAACCACTGGACCTCCAGGAAAGTCCCTTTACAAGATTTTTAACCCTTTAGTTTCTTCATTTATAACATGGTAAGGAAATGTTAGTATCTATGCATAGGAGTGTTAGACAGATTAAATGAGATAACGTATATTATAGAGTGCTTAGCACAGGGTGGTTCATTTCCTCCACAGGAAAAGAGCTATATGGCTAGGGTGAGCTTGGTTCCCAGGGGAACTGGGTGGTGGGTTCATGGGTCTTTAATTTATTATTATGTTTTTTTAATGTACCTATATGTTACCTTTTTGTATGTGCCAAGTATACATGTTAGAAAAATCTTTTAAAGCTATATCATGGTTTTTAGGTCTAAAATGTTATTTCCCTTGTCTGAATAGTTCTAGGAAACAAAAAATAGGTTGCATTCTAAGTATTTATAGTTAAGAACAGTTGTGGAAAAACAAAAACAAAAAACAGTTGTGGGCTCATTTCCTGGGATGGGGGGAATGATACTACATATAGAGAGTCCATTAAAATACAGTGATCATTTCTTACTATAAAACACACATATTCCCCAGCTAAAAAATCATTTTTTCCACAAAATTACAGAGAAAAATCACAGGTCAGACTAGGCTCTATGAATGGATCTGGAAACGGTCCTGAGTGATTGTAGGTTCAGGAGTACTATGTACAGTATATGCAACAGAATAAACCATTATCATAAAACTTCATGTTTCTAAAATTACTTACCAAAGTAAGTCTGATACACTATAAATTTGGTAGGTTTGGAAAAAATATTTATTTGATTCTTTGTTTACTTATTTCAGCCTATTCACTCTCCCCCAAGACCCGTTCCCTCAAAGGTCTGTAGATCTTTGAAATAAAAAAATAGCTTGAAATTCACCATGGCATAATGAAATATAACCCTAAACAATAACAGTCAGCTCCTCTAGTGGATGTGGTGTGCAATCGTCCAGCACAGGGAAAGGTTGTAAGCATCTGTTGAAGCTTCTCTGAAAGAATAAGGTTGAGGTACTTAAAATCATCTTAGTGGTCACACTTACTTCAGTATCTTTCTTTTTATTTATTTGTTCATTTCATTTATTTATTTTTGGCTGCGTTGGGTCTTCGTTGCTGCGCGCAGGCTTTCTCTAGTTGTGGTAAGTGGGGGCTACTCTTCGTTGTGGTGCACGGGCATCTCATTGCGGTGGCTTCTCTTGTTGCAGAGCACTGGCTCGGTGCGTGGGTTTCAGTAGTTGTGGCACTCGGGATCAGTAGTTGTGGAGCACAGGCTTAGTGGCTCCATGGCATGTGGAATCTTCCCGGACCAGGGCTCTAACCTGTGTCCCTGGCATTGGCAGGCGGATTCCACTGCACCACCAGGGAAGTCCCCAGTATCTTTCTTAATTCAAAAAAACCCCACCACTTAACATTTTATAAACTGATGAGACTTAAATGAATGAGAAAATAAACATCCAGGAGGTTAAAAAAAATTATGACCATACAAATTCAATTCATTTTAAATTGAGACAATCTGTGTGGACTTCTAGTCAGTACTGTTTATTTGTTCTCATATTCTTTTTTACTCCTTCGTTGCCTTTTTTTGATCTTACTGTCTGTGGGTGCCACCCTGTTCTCTACTTTTCATTGTAATTTCACACTTGACCGAAGAACAGGGGAGCTGAACAAAGCTGCTGATATGTAAATAACAGCTTTGAAGATGGAAGTACCAAATTGTTCCTAAACAGAAGAAAAATTGCAGTTGCTTTAGTTGAATGTCTCAATACAAAATTTCAGTTGCTTTCTAAAATAAAAAGTATATCATCTAGGTTTGTGCTTTGCACTGAGCGTGAGAATATTCTAGAAGGCTGACAATCATCCTGATCATTCTTTTGCTTTTAGAAATAATATTTGCATTCTTCTAAAAATAAGTATAGATTTAAAAAAAAATTATTATTTATTTGGCTGCGCTGGATCTTAGTTGCGGCATATGGGATCTTCGTTGCAGCACGCAGGATCTTTTGTTGTGGCGTGCAGGCTTCTCTCTAGTCGTGGCATGCGGGCTTAGTTGCCCTGTGGCATGTGGGATCTTAGTTCCCCGACCAGGGATGGAACCCGTGTCCCCTGCATTGGAAGGCAGATTCTTAATCACTGGACCACCAGGGAAGTCCCTGGATTTTTTTTTTAATGTGTGGTTCTAAAGTCTTTGGATTTGCAAATTCAAAGGACTTATAAATCAGAACCTAAGTGATCTTTATCCAGGAAATAAATTAGCTTCTTTGGCAAAACAGGAAGGCAAATATGTTAATAATCAAGTACTGTCCTTTAGAGAATCAATCCATTTACACTGTAGAAATTAAAGTGACTAATTCCATTTCTTTGGTCAGTAGTATTGGTTGCCACTATCTGTAATGGGACACTGAGTCTAGTCAAAAGGTCCCTGATAGAGTTCTGCTATTCAGAGTGTAGTTCAAGGGAGAGTAATACTGGCAAACGCTGTGAGCTGGTTAGAAATGCAGTCTCAGGCCCCTCCCTGACCTACTGAATCAGAATCTGTATTTTAACAAGATTCCCCAGGTGATCAGGGTTGCCAGATTTAGCAAATAAAAGGACAGGATGCCAGGTAAACTAGAATTTCAGGTAAACAATGATTTTTTTTTTTAGGACAAGTATGTCTCAAATATAGTATGCGTCATACTTAACTGATATAAAAATTATTTATTGTTTATCTGAAATTAAAATTAACTTGGTATTCTGTGTTTTATCTGGTAACTCAACAGGTGATTTGTATAAACATTAAAGTTCGAGAAATAGGATGGTCTGTTTTTTCCCCCTAAAGATATTTAAATATTTGGGTTAATTCTAGGACTTTATATAATTATTAATACATGAGTTATATCAAAGCTAAATGAAAGAATTTAAAAAATAATCTTGATGCTAAAGGACCTATGACTCAGAGACCCCTTCCTAACCCCATGTAATAAACCACATTTTCTACTTTCTGTATTTGATGTGTTGACATTAGGGCCCTGCTGACCCTGGAAGAGTGCCCCTCCCAGTATTATTAGCTCATTCTCAGAGATAGCAAACAAGTCCCCTAGGAGTGCACCTTTCATATGCAAACTACCCAATCCAGAGAGCACACCCTAACCACCTCCATGACCCAGATTTACACTCTGGGCCATTATTCTGCTCTAATCCCCCCTGGGCCATACGCCCGACTACTAAGGATAGCCCCCAAACCCAAGTGCCTGCTGAAAATATTCAAACCATCCATCTAAGCCTGCTTACCCTGCCTCACCCAGTCCTTCCAGTGGAAATGACAATAAAGACACCTGCCTCTATTTCCGCCACTCCCTCTGCCTCCTGACTGACCCTGGTGCTTCCCCAGGTGGCCCTGAATGGTATGTTGTGCCTCCTGTTTCTTGGGGTCTGTAAGGATAAAAAACTTTTTCCTTCATGACAATTATTTTCATGTCTGTGTGTCTTAACCATACCTGATTTAAACAAATTCCAGGTACCCTTTTAAAACACCCCACTAACCCCTTAAGATGACATCACATTTCCCCTGGAATTGTGATCAAATAAACCTTTACTTGGAATGGCCTAGAATGACAGGGAGGGGCATTAAACTGAAGCTTCAAGATAATAAAATCTAGCTAGAAGAAAATTTCGTTTTTTGGATGGTTCGTCTACACAATGCTTGGAAACCTTCAGGTGATTCAATGTTGTGACTTTCCATCTAGAAGTCAGCTGTCATGTGGCCGTAATATTCCACGGAGTTCTTCAGGTCAAAGTAGGCCTAGCAAAGTATACCAGAGAAAGATATATTGCAGCTCTTTCACAGAGTGGTGTCGTCGTTCAGAGGCTACACCTCACAGCTGTCCCACATGTTGGGAAATGGGGGAGGCAGGGTTTCTGTGCACTGCTCAAGGTCATCTGGAACACTGATACATAAGGGTACACATCTCCTAACCCATTATGCAATAAGACATGAAGTTCTTTACATCATCTTCCCACTGAGTCACCCAGTTTTTGTTGTCATTCGTTGTTTTTTGGTGCTTTTTGCTAGTACACAAAAAAATTTTCTGAAAAGTCGACATCAGGCTCTGATTCTAAATGTTAAGGACATTGAGGTTCTATTTACGACCGCTTTCAATTGGACAAAAGGATGAGCTAGGGTTGCCTTTCTCTCAGTGTTTTCCATGATATTTTTGTCATCTGCACAATGTAACATTTGCCAGGCATAGGCAAATATCCAACTTGCACTCAGTAGAGGACAGAACAGAATCATGACCCTTGTCAGCTAGGAAAAGGAAGCGCACAGAAACACTGCTTGGAAAAAAAGAGTGTGAGGCCTAGAGGTGGGCAACATGAATCTGTAACCCCTTTAAAATGATGCTTTTCCATGGCTAAAAAATTCAAGCAATGAGTACTGTGTCTTCCTTACTCAAGCAGCTGTACCAAATTGTACTGAGGACTGTTACACAGAATGGGTGATTAATTACAAGTCTGATTTGAGGGGTTCCACTGCGTAAGAGAAAATCTGAGTGGACTTTGTCCCTGGTTCTTGGGAGGGAGCTTCTAAACCCCGAGAATTTCCAGTGTGATAGGAGTGTCGTTGTTGTTTTTCATCATGGGCCCCTCAGACCATACTTAAGAGTTTATGCTAATGAGGTGACTCAGGATGGGTCATACCAGAAAGACTGACCATGTCCTTAGAGGGCTGAAGCTTTGAGCCACGTGATATCAGATCTAACCCTGGAGAGGATTGGGAGGCTGGAAATTGAGTGCCAACTCCCAGCCAATAATTCGATCAGTCATACCCACTTAATGAAACCTCAATAAAAACTCTGAACACGGAAGCTTGGGTGAGCTTCCCTGGTTGGCAATTCTCTACATATTGTCACACATCAATATGCTAATTGGGTAATTCATCCCTGAGGATAACAGAAGTTTCGTGGTTGGAATCTTGCCAGACTTTGCCCTATGTGTCTCTCCTAATTTGTATTCTTCTGCTATAATAAAACTATAATCGTAAGCACAGTGCTTCCAGTGGATTCTGTGAGTCTTTTTGGTGAATTATCAAATCTGTAGGGGTAGTGGAAAAGCCTGAATTTGTAGCCAGTTGATCAGAAGTGAGGGTGGCCCTGGGGATCCCCAAACTTGTGGCTGAAGTATCTAGGAATACAGATGCCCTCAAATATTCATATTCATCCTCTCTCTCATTCCCTCCCTTCTAATGAACACTATACATATATTTAGGATAGAAACTCCTCATTATACATTTATTTTTATTAATGCAGTTTTCACGTGTACTCACTTCACTCCAATTTTGCCAAGGATTCACTTAGTTTCTTTTTCCAGGTGGGTGGGTAGCTGGCACCAGACCTTTCTGGATGGGGGAGGGAAGGGATCCCAGGATGCATATTTAATTCAGAAGGTGAGAGACAAGCTGTGGTAGCAAAGTGTTGCCTTCTTTTTTTTTTTTTTTTTTTTTTTTTGCGGTACGCGGGCCTCTCACTGTTGTGGCCTCTCCCGTTGCGGAGCACAGGCTCCGGATGCGCAGGCTCAGTGGCCACGGCTCACGGGCCCAGCCACTCCGCGGCATGTGGGATCTTCCCGGACCGGGGCACGAACCCGTGTCCCCTGCATCGGCAGGCGGACTCTCAACCACTGCGCCACCAGGGAAGCCCCAGTGTTGCCTTCTTTTCACCTGTGTTCCAAGTGTCCTCAGACTCTGTCAAACAGGACCAAGCAGCTGGGTGATGCTGGCAGGATCTGCAGCAGTGCAGGGACAAGCTAGTAGGTAGGATCAAGTGAATCAGCCTACAAGACTACTGCAAACAGAATAAAACTCAACCAGCTCTCATGGCCAAAGGGAACTCAGGATCTGGCTTACCTCTAGGACTCCCTGTCATTGTGCCTTAGGCTCCAGCCACACTGTCCCCCTTCTTTCCCCTCAACCACTGTGAGTCTGTTCTTGCTTCAGGTCCCTGGCAATTGTTTTCTCTCTGGAATGCTCTTTCCTTGTGACTCATATGGTGGCTCCTTCCCAGCGGGTCCATTTCAGCTCCAATGTCACTTCCTCCCAGAGGTATGGTCTCCTGGCCATACCTGATAAAGCTCACACGGAAGCATGAAATGACAGGGACTTTGCCTATCTTGTTCACACCGAATCCCTGGCTCACAGAGTAGTAGGTAGCGGCTATCAGTGAATTGAGGGCTCAATGAAGAGCGTTCACCAGGTGCTCTCACTGTGGGACGTGGGGTGAGACCTATAGGAGATGTCCAAGATTCATTTCCTCTCTTAAGGGACTGTGGAAACTGAGTCACATGTACATGTGAAATAGAGAGCTCCAGCCATTTCTGTGGCTGCTCGTGCCCTCCAAGAGCTGTTCAAGAGCTTCCCTGGTGGCGCAGTGGTTGAGAGTCTGCCTGCCGATGCAGGGGACGTGGGTTCGGGCCCCGGTCCGGGAAGATCCCGCATGCCGCGGAGCGGCTGGGCCTGTGAGCCATGGCCGCTGAGCCTGCGCGTCCGGAGCCTGTGCTCCAGAACGGGTGAGGCCACAACAGTGAGAGGCCCGCGTACTGCAAAAAAAAAAAAAAAACAAAAAACTGATAAGGAAATCGAAAAAAAATGTATGGGAAAATAAGATTCAGGGCTTCAAAATTTACTAATCTTATACCATGAAATATAGGGCCATACTAACTTATGGAAAAAGATTTATATGCGATTATTTTCCTAGATTATTCTTAGGGCACAGCTTTATCAAGATTTAATGGAAGTGATGGATACGTTTTAAAGTATAGTTATATTTGTATAATAATAAGTAAAACTTCAGGGAATTTGATAGTACGTATACAAAATATCATAGCTGAGCTGTAGTGTTAAAGGCAGAATAAATACCAATGGTTAGTTGCCTGTCTCAGAAGAAAAAAATAGAGAAAGCAAAGAACTTAAAATGAATTAAAATTTATCCAATTTAGAATCAAATAAAAATGCCATAGGCCCAGTGCCAAGGAATATTCTTGGATTGGAATTTGTTCAACACCCTAAATTTAACCAGCTGCAATTCCTTTCTAAGTGGTATCCAATACAACTTTTTGAAATAGAGGGTGTGCTTTTAAAGGGAAATTGGTATGGAAAATGGAACAAAACCTCCGTGGAATATTTATTCCTTAAGATAAACAGATGCAGTTTTTTTGTTTCTCATTATGTTCAACATATATTACAGAAGATACAGGTCGTAGTTAGGAATGACATAAAAACGAGCGGTCATGTGTTTTCATCCTGGACCATAACTGCCTAGAACACTGCCACACATTTATAACTTGTGTTGTGGACAGGCAACTTTAGTGTCATCTGGTTGCTCCTTGCTGGGAGGGGGAACCAGCCAGCCAGAGAGGCAAAAGGCCAGCTTACTTTTGCCCCTGGTTCTGGAATGTCCTAGGGTAGGGTGGGAAGTGTCATCCATGGTTAAGTAAAAATTCCCGGGCTGCACCAACCATGGGTACAAAGTCTTAATTTATTCCTTACAGTGTTAGGAACACTAAGCAAAGATAATCTCTAACCTAGCCAAACTATTTTTCAAGTGTGAGAGCAAAACACATTTTCAGAAAGAGACTGCGAGAATGATTATTACAGACCTGTACTTGAAAGAATGTACATCCAGAAGAGGAAACCTGAACACAGAAGGAAGGAATGGGATTCAAGGATCAATAGTGACAAACTGCTATGTATAAAATAAATAAGCAACAAGGATACATTGTACAGCACGGAGAAATATGGCCATGATTTTGTAATAACTTAAAGTGGAATAGATCTACAAAAATATTGAATCACTATGTTGTACACTTGAAACTAATGTAATATTGTAAATCAATTATACTTTTTTTTTTTTTTTTGCGGTACGCGGGCCTCTCACTGTTGTGGCCTCTCCCGTTGCGGAGCACAGGCTCCGGATGCGCAGGCTCAGCGGCCACGGCTCACGGGCCCAGCCGCTCCGCGGCATGTGGTATCTTCCCGGACTGGGGCACGAACCTGTGTCCCCTGCATTGGCAGGCGGACTCTCAACCACTGCGCCACCAGGGAAGCCCAATCAATTATACTTTAATATAAAAAGGATCAATCGTGAACAAGTATTCTTTTAAACTGTGGCAAAATCTAAAGTATTCTTAACTGAAGCCATAATCACAATGCAAGGTAAAAACAGGGTAGCAAAAACATGCACAATTTTAAATATAAGCACAGACAACAGCATCACTGATTCTGTCCATGGAGTTAAGAAAGAGGTGACTTTTGAAATGAGAATCAAAGGATGAGCAGGGATTTAGCAGGCAACAAGAGGAAGAAGGAAACTTTAAAAAGTACAGCTCCCAAGTATGACGGCCCGTGGCATTGTTCTAGAAATGGCAGAGTAGCTCACAAACCGGGTGTTTGCTGGAAAGTGGCAGAATAAAGGCTGGAAAGGCAAGCGTGAAATCTGGTCTTCTTCCTCTCAAACCAATGTCATCAGAGTCAGCTTGTGCAAAATGCCAGGTTACAACCAGAACTCTTAGGGAGATATAGAAAACATGAAGTTGACACATGGTGTTAGAAATAATACCACCAAATTTCATTATTTGGGAGCTTTATTGCCAAAATTATTTTAAATAGTCATTTTACTATTTTCAAAAAAAAGATCTCTGCTCTTTTTCTTTCCTCTAGATCCCATGGGAGTTTATTATCCCTCAGACTCTACTTGAGAGGAAGGAAAGTTCTCATTTATTGAGGTGATTTTTCCATTTCCATAATCAAAATGAAACTGTGAGTATTTCAGCTCACAGTTAGAAAATGGACCTGAAAACTGACCATGTCTTGAGAAGAGAAAAATACATCGATTCAAAGCAGTAAGAGATCTAAGACATCAATTAAAATATCTAGAATAAAGTTATAATATGCAGGATGCAATAGACCATTGAACAATTTAGAATTCATTTTCTTCTTGCGGCAAATGCTCCCTGTCGAGATTCAACAACATCTAGTCACATAAATTCCAAAACGCTTTACTTAGTTGGAAGAACTGACGAATATAAGATCTTCTGAGAATTAAGTTAGGTATTTAGGATTTAAAGATTTAAAGATAGTCTGGATAGGACCATCTAAATCCTAAAGATAGGATTTAAAGATAGTCTGAGGGATTTTCTTTAGCTGTAATTTTTATTGAAGCACTCAAAGGAGAATGCGTGGCTGGCCAAGTATATTGTGAGAAAGGTCAAGTTTGTGTTCCTCCGACCGAGCGTTGTTCTGCTCTATCCTTTCCTTTTGGCAGCCACTGGTTCGTGGTCCTCTCATATCTCCCTGCCCTGGACGCGAGAACTTGCTCTTTGAGAAAATTTTTATGAACATTATTTATATTAGGTCTGAATGATTACTAAGGCTTAATTGGGTGTCCTTCCCTGCCGTATTTACTTTGTATTAGGGGACAGTGCTCTAAATTTCTTATTGAAGAATTTCAGGCATTAGCTAGTGGGTTGGGAGGTGAATCTTGATCTAGGGCATTCCAAGAGCCTTAGTATTCAACACTTAAGTCCCTGCTTATAGCTCCAAACCTTAAATCTGGTTCTGAACCTGTTTCAGAAAATGATACCCTATAAGCTCTTCTGGGTCAGTGTCAATAAAAATAGTACCTGTTTGGCATGACACAATTTCAAATGTCATACAAATAGGTTGCCTTCAACTTGATCTAAATTAAATCATCATTTGAATATTATCCAACCTCAAAGAGTATCAAGATCAAACAAATGATGAGAGAAGATGAAAAACACCAGTTCACCGGGAAAGTTTTTTTTTTTTTTTTTTGCTTGTTTGTTTGTTTTTTAAACAGGCAGAGTATAAAACCCTCAAAAGATGAGTACTTACAAAAGGATACTCATGAAGTCACTAAGCTGGGCCCAAAGTACAGCTGTCTAGAAGCAGCGTACTGCTCCCATCGATCAATCAATCCATCAGCATTTTCTTGTTGAATGTCTGTTTTGTGTATAGTATTATACATGGCACACTTTGATGCGGTTTCTCTCTTTTGTTTATCTGGAGAGATAAAATTCTCATGAAACCACTGGAGAAAAAATTAAGGGGTGAACTATGTGGTACTGATAGAACTGATGATTGATTATTCTTTCTATTTTTTTCCCAAGGCTCCCTTTTATCTGCAGGACAAAATCCAAATCCCATACCAGTTTTAGGGAACCCGTTTTATTTGGTCCCTGATGATTTTTCCAGCCTCATCTTCTGGCATTTTATTCCCTGAACCCAAAGCCCCAGCCCTACCAAATCATATGCAATTTTCTAGATTTATCATCTTTCTTTTTGCACCTCCAGGCCATTTCCTCTGCATGAAATGCATTCCCACTCTCTTTTGCTTAATTCCTACTCATCCATTTAAAAGTCTCCTCTTGGGGGAACTCTTCTCTCACCCTAAAAAGTTTTGTGCTCCTCCTTTGTTTCCAAGTATCTCTGTCTTTAACCATATGATAGCAATTTCACACTGTACTGAAATCTCTTGTATATTTGTTTAATTCCCTTATTATCCTAGTTTTTAAAGTGAGGATGTGGATCTGAACCTTATTAACATTTGTGTCTCTAGTGCCTAATGTGAAACCTAGGCATACAATAGGTGCTTAATAAATATTTGTTGAATGAATCCCATTGTGAGGGTGGTGGCAGATGGCAGGTACATCTTCTTCAGGAGAGCTGAAAGGTGTGACTACAAGAAAAAAAATTACAGAGCCCAATAGGGTGGAGTAATTATGGGATGGTCTCTATGAAACCATTCGGGAGATAGGTGAGATAAACTTATCTACTAAATATCCCAATATGTCCTAAAGCCAGAACCTATCACTTCATATTTGAAAGACAAATTTAAAGAAAACAGAAAAATGAATCTTTTAACCTTAATAAGTGGTATAGTTGGAATATGTAAATATTTTTTAAACTATTAAAGCTAGAGATGATTATCCATAAAGAATACTTTACAGTTATATCCTTTCTAAATGTGATATCAAGGTGAAAAGCACGTCCTATGCCATCATGTTCTTAGATGTCCCTATTGAAGAAACACTCTTTGTCGGGTTACAACACTGATGTAATCTAATATGATAAAACTATTTTTAGCTTAATTCTTGGTTCAGTGTGTTGTTCTTTTGCCAGGGAGTCTCAGACTTGACTCTGTTTGCCCTGTTACTGAGTTGCAAAATGATGCCAAAGCATCATACGCTGTATCACCATACGCTGGCTGTGTACAATCACAGCAGGACAGCTCGGGGTGAGCTGGGAGTGGTTTGCGTTTCTCCCAGAGATTGGCGGAGGGCAGGCAGGGCTTCTTGTGAGACCTCACCATAATGCATCCCTGTTTCCAACGGCCAGGGGCTGGCTCTGAAATGGAGAAGTAAACCCTGGGGAGAGCTGAGAAAGGAGGAAACAGACTTGGGGCTGGCAGGTGCTATATTAGAAGACAACTTAGACAACTGCTCTTTAAGCATCAGGAAACAATCTTACAAGTCACTTCTGGTAGAATGCGCAATCAAGTGAGGATGTGGTAATCAACTCCCAGAAGGACTCCCTGCCCTGAGTCAGAGCTCAGGGCGAGTTGCACGGGCCGGTACACACTTTTAATAAGAAACAGTAAGATACACGTTTGTAGTTTAGAATCTGTAGGTAGTTATTTCCTCTAAAATGAGGGCTCTTAACCATTTTTTGAGGGGTCATAAAGCTTCTGGGAAGTTGATGGACATCATGGACTGTATTCTGGGGAAAATGCACGATTCCCCACATACACAACACTGGATATCCTGTTTCCCCTCCTCTGAGAGCCCCTCAAGTTGAGAACTCTTTAAAGAAATCTATTAAGATTGTATTTGTTTAAAGTTTGTCAATTTGAGTAAAGGGAAATATTTTTGGCATAAATAGTCTGAAAATTCTTGATTCTAAATCCGTGGTGCATGTCTGCAGTGAGTAGAGGGCTGCCATTTTGAAAAACAGGAAAACCCCTCACCTCATTCATTTTTTAGTGGCACCCAATAGAGGTGCTTCTAAATTGCAGTAAAAATGTCATCAAAAGTAAGGAATCTGAAAAACAAATGCTATGAGTTAACAGCTACATAAGAATCAAGTACTAAGATCTGTATATTCTTCTGAGGAGAGGGAATCCAGACTATTGTCTGTTCTTGAACCTACAGCAGGACAGTTCTCCACAAATGTCATTCCAAACCCACTTCCATTTCTATGTGCAACTGCTAGTTAGTACTAATTAATTTAGTAATCTTCCCATCCTATTGCAGAGGACCTGATTTACGACTCATAACTAAGGTCACTGTACCTTCCATGCTGTCAGGAAGTTGGTAATTGTAATAGTTGAAACTAAACATTGAATCTGGCTATCTACTAGAAAACATCACAGAAAGGATCTACATTCTCTTTAAATATGCTATTGAGAATATTTGTTTTCAACTAATTTGCATTAATGAACACCGGCTAAGTAGGCATGTTTACAAGCTGTGAAGGTGTAACCTTGTCTCACAGTAACTCTGAATTGAAGCCAAGATTTTAAGCAGAATAGGCAATTGATTTTGCCCATAAGGAGCATTCATTACTTAACATAGTTGGCAAAATCCATATATTATCAATCACAACTAATAGCTCTCATTTGGAATGCAAGCACATTGTTGTTTCTTTAGCTCAGAAATTACTTGCAAACTCAACTATAACCCAAACTTATGTTAGGAATCAGCTGCAAGTATCATTAGATTCTTACATAAAATGTCTATGATGCTTAAATATCCCAAGAAAAATACTTTTTACTGATTATAAAGTATATTTTAAATAACTTTGGTTTTTTGTATGTCTAATCACACAAACACAAACAACCACAATAGAAAAGCAAAAGAACAATAACGACTGCATTTCAAATATTGCACAATTGTGAAACTGGCTTACTATGTAAATTATACAAATGTAAGTATATATGAATATTTTATAATACATATATATGCAGTTGAGGTCTACTGCAGCAGAGTTCTCCCAAAGAAATCTCTGACATTAATCAGAAATAACTAACCATTCGGGACTTCCCTGGTGGCGAAGTGGTTAAGAATATGCCTGCCAGTGCAGGGGACACGGGTTCAAGCCCTGGTCTGGGAAGATCCCACATATTGTGGAGCCACTAAGCCCGTGTGCCACAACTACTGAGCCTGTGCTCTAGAGCCCGCAAGCCACAACTACTGAAGCCCATGTGCCACAACTACTGAAGCCCCCGAGCCCTAGAGCCCATGCTCCACAACAAGTGAAGCCACCGCAATGAGAAGACTGTGCACCTCAACAAAGAGTAGCCCCTGCTCGCCGCAACTAGAGAAAGCCTGCGCGCAGCAACGAAGACTGAATGCAGCCAAAAAAAGAAAAGAAAAGAAATAACCATGTATAGTATGTTAATTTGGCTCATTTGTGTGTTTTATTTTTAATCTTTCTTCTTTTTTTATTGAGATATGATTGACATACATCTCTGTATAAGTTTAAGGTGTACTGCATAATGGTTTGACTAAAATAGATTGTGAAATGATTACCACAAAAAGTTTTGTTAACATCCATCACCTCATGAAAATACAATAAAAAGAAAAGGAAAAGAAATTTTTTCTCCTTGTGATGAGAACTCTTAGGATCTATTCTCTTAACGACTTTCCTATATATCATGCAGCAGTGTTAACTATAGTCACCATGTTGTACATTACATCCCTAGTACTTTTTGTCTTATAACTGTACGTTTGTACCTTTTGACCATCTTCCTCCAATTCTGCCTCCCCTCACCATCACCTCTGGTAAATACAAATCTTATCTCTTTTCCTCTGAGTTTTGTTTTTGTTTGTTTGTTTTTTCAGATTCCACATATAAGTGAGACCATACAGTATTTGTCTTTCTCTGACTTATTTTATTTAGCATAATGCCTTCAAAGTCCATCCATGTTGTCACAAATGGCAGGATTTTCTCCTTATTTTTATGGCTGAAATATATATCTTTATATATCTCACACCTTCTTTATCCATTCATCTGTTGATGGACATTTAGGATGTTTCCATGTCTTGGCTACTGTAAATGGTGCTGCATTAAACATGGGAGGGCAGATATCTTTTCAAGTTAGTGTTTTTGTTTCCTTTGGATATATTCCCAGAATTGGAATTGCTGGATCATATGGTAGTTCTACTTTTAATTTTTTGAAACTCCTCCACAGTTTTCCTTAGTGGCCGTACCAATTTACAATCCCACCAACAGTGCACATGGGTTCCCTATACTTGCACATGGGTTCCCTATACTCCACAGCCACATCAGCATTTGCTATCTCTTGTCTTCTTGCTGATGGCTTGAAGTTATATCTCACCGTGGTTCTGATTTGCATTTTCCTAATGACTAGTGATGTGAGCATCTTTTCATGTACCTGTTGGCCATGCATATGTCTTCTTTGGAAAAATGTCTACTTTGGTCCTTTGCCCATTTCTTATTTGGACTATTTGGTTTTTTGCTATTGAGTTGTATGTGTTCTTTACATCTTTTTAGTATTAAAGCCTTATCAGATATATGATTCAGAAATATTTTTTTCCCATTCTGTAGGCTGTCTTTTCACTTTGTTGATTGTTTCTTTTGTTGTGTAGAAGCTTTCTAGTTTGAGGTTGTCTCATTTGTTTATTTTTTATTTTCTAATTTGTGCTTTAGGTGTTATAGCCAAAAAATTATTGCCAAGACACATGTGAAAGAGCCTTTTTCCTATGTTTTCTTTCAGGAGTTTCATGGTTTCAGGTCTTACATTTAAGTCTTTAATGCATTTCAAGTTAATTTTTGTGAATGATGAAAGACAGGGGTCCAGTTTCCTTCTTTTACATGTGAATATCTAATTTTCCCAGCACCATTTATTGAAGAGGCTGCCTTTTCTCCACTGAGTATTATTGGCTCACCTGTCAAATACTGGTTGACCATATATGCTTGGGTTTATTTCTGGGATCTTGATTCTGTTCCATTGGTCTGTTTTCTGTTTTTATAATTTGGCTCATTTTTGACCACCATATTTACCTCCATCTCAAACTTCAGTCGTAAACTCTAATTTAGAATGTATTTCCCCATAGTTTGTCGGTTAGACAGTGAAGAAGAGGGGATCAAAAGAGTGGGCTGGAAGGTGAAGGATGGTAGGAAAAGCATCTAAAAACCAAACTCCTTTTTGTTTTTTCCAAGTAGGGGATTTTGTCAGAAAAAATGTAAGGAGATCCATGATTCAATAGAGAATGAGCATTATTTGTCATGATTCCTTAATAAAAAGAATCAGTCACTTTAAGTTTCAATATGATGATTTTTATCTTGCTGAATTTTATCAATAACAACTCTTGGGACTGAGCCAAGGTAGCAGAAAAATCCTCACCCTCCATCATCAATATTGAATAATATAATACTGGTCCACAAGCTCATATCTGAACATTTTGAGGCCAGATGTATTTCAGGATTCAGAAATTCTTTTCTTAAAAATGGAAAGGTAGGGCTTCCCTGGTGGCGCAGTGGTTGACAGTCCGCCTGCCGATGGAGGGGACATGGGTTCGTGCCCCGGTCCGGGAGGATCCCACATGCCGGGGAGCGGCTGGGCCCGTGAGCCATGGCCGCTGAGCCTGCGCGTCTGCAGCCTGTGCTCCGCAACGGGAGAGGCCACAACAGTGAGAGGTCCGCGTACCGCAAAAAAAAAAAAAAAAAAAAAAAAAAAAAAAAAAAAAAAAAGGAAAGGTAGAAATGTGTATATACTGAATACTGCATAACATTGCCAGGAGGGAATCCAAATCAGTAGTATTTCTGCAGAGAAACGTTTCAATATTCACACTAAATTGTGTAATTATACAATAAGGAAAGGCTATCGATTCAGGCCAAATTTTATTGTCAAGGGAGTTTATGTAGCACACCTTGGGAAATGTTTCAGTCTTTAGTGTTTTTGAGATTTTGGAATTGCAGATTAAGGACTGTGGTCCTGTGTGGACATTTGGAAATTATTTCTCTAGCATCTGTACTCTCTAAGTAGGAGCAATGATCTAACAACTTGTCTATAAACTTGCAGTCTGATTTACTGGGAAGCTGTCATTTCTGTGAAATTTGAACTTCAGTTAGTCCTGTCCAGTTTCTGTAATCTATTTTAATGGCATCCATTAAGAACAATCTCGTTGGCATCTGGGCAGACAAGGAGATTAAGGAATTGGCAATCTAGTTTATTAAACGACTAGTATTTACACCATGCATATTCTATGCATATTCCTGGGAAAACAGTGAGATGACTGCTCCCAGAAGACAGTCCAGGGCTGTTCTTTTCCTTAATAAACGAAAGAAATGAAATGGATTAGTCTAGCGTTCATCAGCCCCTGGGGAGATCATAAAGAATACAAAGGCAAGCCTCGCTGAAGGAGAAATGGGCCTCAGTCTCTGAGTTTTTACCAAGTACCCTGGATGACTCTGATACACACAGTAAGGTTTGAGAATCACTGATGTCAACAATCTCTTGTTAAGTTATAGCTTCATCATTTTAGTGTTGGGTACCTTTACCCAGGCTGGGAATCAAGGCTGATGCGTAGATTCTTGAGGGAAGTGAGAAATTATTACCATTTTTTGTAAGATACACAATGACTTTCATGAGTAAAATAGTAAGTTTTGCTGGGAAGTGATGTGATTCCAACTGCTTGTAATCAAAGTACTTGTGAGAGCCTCAATACTTAACCATAGCAAAGCACGAGAAATAATCAAAAAGTCACTTCCTGGTGACCAATTCTTATTTGTAAAAATTCAAAATATTGTGTTAAAAAAACGGAACCGCACTCTTGGACGCTATTTAAAATTGTGACTACTGTCGATTGGGGCGTATGCGATTTAAATAGAGGGGGCAGTAGAAGGCGACTATAATTTGACTGTGAACTACGGTGTGTTCACAGGAAGATTGTGACACAAAGCCAATGGGGCCCTGCTGTCCATTATAAACCACTGAATTGACTTCAGATAAATGCATTTTGTCTTTTGAGTGGAAGCCACCTATCAAATTTCCCCCGTAGCCTGCTTTGTTCGTAGTAATGAAAATGCACTTTGTACAGTACAAGCTGCCTAATTCATTAGCACAAGCCTGCGTGGACCACCTGCCTGGCTCTAGGCGGGGAGAATATGGGAGAAAAAAAGTCCATATTTTTCTAAGATGGCTGACTTTTATCTGAAACTACTGAAAGTCTTTCCTTGTTACTGTGAGATGCCGCATGCACCACTCAGCCACGTAACCCCCTAGAGCACACCCCAGCACAGTGGCACTGATTTCCCCTTCAAAGAGGTCATCAGCTCAGTCTGGACGCTTGGTACTGAAGACTCAGAGGCAATGGCAATGAGTCGCACTCAGCTTTCTTCTTCCAGGGACACGCGGATATACACACTGGCATCGCGCTACAGATTCTGTGGCTCAAGTGTTGAAATGGTCATGGTCACATCCAGGCTCTTAAAAATAACTTTTCAGTATAGGAAACAGGTAGGAAATGTTCAGACAATTCTTTAAAAAAATATTTTCAAAGCACCAAATGACACAGACGTCCTACTTTTGCATCAGACAGTTTGTAACTTCATATAAATGCTCTTTGGAAGCAGGGACTCTAGTTGAACCAGTCTGATAACAATGGGAAAATGTTTTGAAATGGTTGAAATCAAGGTTTCGTCACAAGAACAAAGAGGGTAGGCCAAGGTGGTGTACTGATGTGAGCCTGTATTTTCACCAAAGCTGCCCCATACAGACTGAGCCTTTGCTGCCCATCTAAAGCACTTTTGAAATGGTAATGCTGTGTTTGCAGTCCTGATGGATGAAATACCCTTATGGCTGAATCTCTGCTAGGGTTGATAATGAGACTGCTTTTACATCTTAAAGGAGTAGCTAATTCCTAATCTGAACGTTGTCTATTCCAGATTGCAGATGATAAATACTCCATAAGCAATCTTCCAAATCAGTTCAGCAGCCTGGGGAAGGATGGAGGAAGAGTCGCCTTTAAGCAAAACCAGAGACTATAAAAAGAGCTGGATCAAAAAGTAGACTCCCGAGATCGCACACCCACTGGGGCTGGGCTGACAAAAATAGCCACGTGCACAGATTTAGTTCTCTTCAATGTCAGGCTTCCCCCTCCAACCACCCTGGCTCCCTCCCTCCTCCAGCTCCTTAAATGATTTCTATGGTGTGTTCAGTGCTCCTAGCAGGCGCCTTAGAGTCATCAACACCAAAGGCAGGGCTACATCAGAAGCTGCAGCTGAGAAGCCGCTGGCTCAGACTACTCCTCCCCCTCCTCTCCCTTCTCCCACTTCTCCCCCCCTCCCCCTCCTCCCCCTCCCCCTCCTTCCCCTCCTCCTCTTCTCCTCCTCCTTCCCCTCCTCCTCCCCTCCTCTCCCTCCTCCCCTCCCCCTCCCCTCCTCCCCCTTCTCTCCTCTCCCTCCTCCCCTCCCCTCCTCCCCCTCCCCCTCTCCCCCCTCCTCCCCCTCCCTCTCCCCCCTCCTCCTCCCCCCTTCCCCCCTTCTTTTCCTCTTCGCTGCTCCAACAACCACCTTCCTGGGAAGGGATGCCTTTTTAGTGCTAACATTTATAACACGTGTACAAGGTGCCAGGCACTGTACCAAATGCTTTAATACACGGCTTCTTGAGTCCTTCCACAGCCCTATGAGGAAATGACGGCTCAGATAAATAACTAGCTCAAGGGCACACACTTAATTCGTGGTAGAGCAGATTCTGATATTGGAACCCTGCTTTCAGCCATTATTCTGTGCTACCTGTTTGGTCAAGAATGGAAAACTCATGACATATCAGGTTAGTGCCCGCTTAGGGGGGGTTGCCAACTAGCCCTACATTCCTTCCACACATCTCAAACCAAAACCATTGTTCTTGAGTCTAGCTGATTCGTATTTAAAAAAAAGATAATATAGGTGAAAAGTAAAGAAATAAAGGGATGCAGTTTTACTAAAGCTTGGAATATACCCTGAGGATACATGGCTGAAAGGTGATGAATGGAGTTTTAGTTCTTCGTATAACATCTGTCCACGCTAAATAACCATAACCTTAGCATTTGCAGAGCCTCCCTTCTTTCTTGTCTTCCTTTTCCCATCTTTTTCTCTCTATTTCTCCCCCCAGCCAATCTCTCTCTTACAGATTCATTTATGTATTCGTGCATTTATCTGTTCTATTATCTCTTCACTGCTTTCAACACACCAGGCACAGCGCTGGAGGCTGAAGATCCAAAGATAAAATGACTGCCCTCAAAGTGCTTACTTTTTAGCTGGGGAGACAGAGAAGTCACAGGAATAGTGCAGGCTGATACCTCTTATGACAGCACATCACACTGAGTACCATCCTAGCTCCCAGGATGGACGGTCAGTCCAGCCTTAGGCAGGTACAAAGTGCTCCTGCATGTCTTATTTTTAACAGCATGCCTATGTTCAATATTAATCTCAAGCACGGTTGAGAAAACAGTTAAAAGAAGGAAGTCAGTCTTCTGCAACCTATTCCTTCCCCCAAGTCCACAGAATCACCACCAGCAGCTTCAACATCATACTCACTGTAAACATGGGCCTGGTGAGAGGTTCTAAGTACTTTGTTAGCCAATCAGTCCCTGTGGTCAAAAATCTTTTGAAAAAAAAATCTCTCTCTCTAGTAGGCCTCTCAGTTCTATTAGTCACAATTTCTTTAATGTCGAAACATCCAAAGGGTAGAGAGTGACCACCACAATGTTGTCAAGTGTTTCCCAGAAGCCTGTGGCTGCCTCCCAGCAGGGGAGTCAGGGCAGAGTAAAGACTGGCTCTATGACCACAGGCTGGGACACAAAGCAAGCTCTGCCCCACCTTCCCTTGGGAAGTCTGGAGTCTGAGCTGATAGACGGAGAAACTGCAGTGTTCTTACAGGGTTCTAGCTAAGAAGTAGCACCTGCCAACTAAAGACCTGACACTTGACACATAGTAAACTGCCCCAGAAGAGACAACTGTGGGATCATGTAAAGAAGCAACTCCCAACAGAATGAAAGAAAACATCTTCCATGGGAAGTGAACAAAACACCCTATACCACACAGAACCAATTTCGCGAGCGTGGCTGCAGTGACTTCCAGCCAGCGTATCCTCTTGGCATCTGAAGGGGAAGAAGAATCAGCAGGGAACTTAAATCCAACTGTGTGAAAACGTCTTCCATTCTGCAAAGATGGATTAGAGAAACTCACAGGCGCTACCAGATGCCGCATGACTTCAGCAACGGCTGTCTTTAGGCAGTTGGTTCCTAGTAACCAAAGTGGCCCCAGACTGACGGGATTGTCATGGCGGGGATCCAGCCTACTAGGCATGACATTAAAGAGTCAGAGTTTCTAAAATCAATGATCTGTTCGAACACTTTCTATGAGAAGTTCTGCTGATCTTTTCTTAAATATCTATTGATTTGTGATGTGTTTTTCTCTCCTCTTCTTAGCTCATTTCTCACAGCTGTGCTGAGAGGATACCTTATCACCCCACGCTGCCTGAGAGACAGCAGAAGCTGAGGAAGGTTAAACGATGTGTTCACACCCAAACTGAGCACTGCCCTGCACTTGTGAGGAAACACTGCCCTGCCTCACAATATCCATCCTTGAGCAAGTGGCCTTGCTCAAATCAGCTCCTAAACTGGTACCTTTCATAGAAAGTGTCTCTCTTCTTGTTTGTGAAATATTTTTACAAACACAGTAACCCTTGGTTAATGGGCAAACTTTATGTGAAATATTTTTACAAACATAATAACACTTATCATGTTAATGGAAGATCCTTCTATGCTTAACATATAATGATGATTAATGTTCAAAATGAGGATTGTAAGATTCTGAAATGTCTTTTGAATCATTAAAAAGAAAACTAAATTCTGACCAATATGGATTTTTATCTGCAGTGCATTTCATTGTTTGCTACTCTTAAGTGAACAATTCATCAATGAGATTTTATATATATATATGCACACACGCACATATACACATAATGACTTTTTTTTTGCAAGGGAAACATCTCCTTCTCTGAAAATGTAGGACAATACATATATAATGCAAGATGCTTTCCTCCGACTTTCTCTTTCTTTCCCTCTTATCCACCCTTCCATCCAATCTATCCCTACAGACCTAGTTTTTATAGTGTGGGCTGCTCACCATTGTACCAGGATCACCAAAAAATCCACATCTCACTTTGGGCACTGCTTTCTAGTGGTAATTAGAATGGCACACGACACAAGGGGTCGGGGGTGGTGGGGTAGGCTTCCTGGTCAGGGAATGTGGCTGAGGAAATATGGCTTCCTGGTCAGGAAAGTTACATCTGGCACCATTGTTTTTGTAAAAGAGAATAAAATGACATTTTGGTATGAAATTTCCAAATCATTTATAGTCCAAAGCCATTTGTTTTGGTGAGAGTTATCTGAATAATTTCTTGAGAAGAAGCTTTTAAGAAATTGACTAAGTTGGCTGGTCTTTAGAAGTTCAACCTTGAGCCTGGTTATACCTTTGAATTCTGATGTTTTTTTTTTAAAAAGATATGCTACATTTTTTTCTCTCCACACATATTGTCTTTTACATAGATGAGTTAACTCTGCCATTTTATCTTTGGAGATTCAGTGTTGGAAGTAAAAACATCAGATATAAAGCTCATTGCTTTTTTTCTTCAAGTTCATTGGAAGGGAAAAACTGACATTGATTGTGAAGAAACCAGGACAAATGAATTAGTTTGTGAGTTATTGCCCTATTATACACTCAGTAAGACTTTGCTGGATTAAAAAAAGGCCAACTACAAGAGGTAAAATTGAATCAGTCATTAAGATAAGCATTATACATTCTGTTCTTTCTTAATATGATTTTAGTGTTCAATTGACATTTCCCTTGAAATTAATACAAATTAATCTAAATTTCATCAAAGGCTATTTTAGACCTCCAAAGTGTATTGAAATAAGTTTGGAATGGTAGCGACTGCTTAAAAATAAGGACAGTCAGAAGGAGAAATGTGTCAAAAGCAAATCCATGAGTGTACTTTGGGGTGTAGCCAGCCTTAATAAAGCTCAACTCCTCCCCCACCGTCTAGGCGAAACTGAAAATTCTGCTACTAATGTATAGCACAGGGTCTTGGGCTGGAGTAGACAGAACTGGGGGCCTCTCTTACGTGGGATGATGTCTAATGGCATCAAAAAGGAAACTCTAGATTAAACAACGTCAGTAACAACAACAGCAGCTTTGGAACTAGCAAAAATATTTCTCTCTCCTTGGTTACCAAAGACTGAAATGACCATATTAAAAGTTTATTCTTGAAGCCTCATGAAAATCCAAATATTCTTAGGAGTCACTGGACATTACCAGCTATTTTTGTAGGTCATGAACATTTTTCTTTCTGAGAAACTTTCTGAAAAGGGAGGAGGTGTTCGAGAATATCCCGGTATCAAGTAAAACTTCATAGGACTGCAATTCACTGCAACTGCATCTTTCTCAGTGGAAGGAAACACACAGAGTACCCATGGCTGGGCAGGAACAGGCCACCTTGTTAGTTTTCATTTGAGTCAGTTTGTTAACCTTCAGGTTCCTCTATGTCTAGAATCCTAGAGCCGACATCCCAAGTAACATTGGCAAATTGAAAACAGAAAATGGACCAATGGAATGGTATTCACCTAAAATTCTTTTGAAGAATAACATCAAGCATAAATAGACAGTTTGCTCTTCTTTCTGCAATGCTGCCCTCTCTGGCAAACTCCTCATGATACTTCCAGGTGCTGCTTCATGTTACTTTTTTCCTATAACTTCTCTTGTAATATTTCCCCTCCCCTTTACCTCACAGCAAAGAAATAAAAGAAGATTAATTAATGTGTTAACTAAGGTATAATTTTCCCATAGCGCTCTTTTACACCTCCAGGACAGCATGCATCACATTATATATTATATCATAGATATTCATCTACCTCTGCTGTTCCCACCAGACTATGGAGACCTCAAGGGCTGTTGCCCGCTTTGTATTCTAGAGAACAGTGCTTGAAATGCAGCACATGTAGGTGTTCATTGAGGGTTTGTTCAAGCAAGTGTTTGTCTTTCTCTATACTAATCCTGAATGACTGTTCGTTCATCCAGCTCTTAAAACACAGCACATTATTAGTATCGCAGGGAATTAGACAAAGGAAACAGGACCAGAAAATATAGCAGTACTAACAGGAACAGGGGCAGTGCCACTTACGACATTTCTCGATCAGCTTCTCTGTGAAGAACAACTGAGTATCACACTACCAGGCTAAATGAAAACATTCTAAATCATATAGATTTTTGACCCAAATATTTAGTCAATAATACATGGAATTAATGTTTACTTCCTCCCTCCAAATCTAAAAAGTGAGCAAAGATATCAGGAGAACAAAATCAGACTGAGAACAGGGTATAGCAAAGACACTTCCAGAAGCTCTGGAATTGGAGGAGAAGAGCTAACCTCCATTCTTTTGCACTGTTTCTCAGCTACAACGTGGTTCAGGTAAAGGGACATGCACAACTGTCCCAAGAAAGAGACTGTTCTGTTTTCTGCAGTTTTGAACTGGTTTTCATGCTTCCCAAATTAGTTTAGTTTCCCTTGCATTTTGGGGTAAATAGTCATGGTATTTAAATAAAGTCTAGAAATGGAAAGAAGGTATTGCTAAGATTATTATTTATACGCACTCCATAAGACTATGTTTTAAAATAACTACATAAAGAATCATGTGGATTTCCTTTTTATATAATAGTCCTAACCCCTCTTCAAAGTTCTGTTGTATGTTTTTCAGTAATGGTTTATGATCTCTTGCCTATTCTTCCTTGTGACTTAGTGTGTTATGGATTTGTGTGCCACCAGTCTTTTCACACATTTTCTTTGTAATTCGGGCACTTCTCCAGGCTTATGGTAACTCCACATAGCTTGTTACAATGTAAGAGGGCAATGATAACTGTCCCATGGAAGGTTTCAACTCCAACCTTGCTAACAAGGTATGACTTTGCCAATATTTCCAATAAGATGTCAGGATATAAGGGTCTCATCCATGCTAAGGGCTGGAGGTTACCCAACAAATGAAGAGACTGGAAGCTTTTGAATGTAAGCTATAAAAATACTTCCATTTTATGAGAGCAGCACAGTTATAGAGATATACTATTATAATGAGCTATATGACAAAAAGAAGACACAGAAGAGAAGCAAAAGTCTTGGTTAATGAGCTGACTGCACAGCCAAAGGAAGATAAGGCACATATGTCTGTTTCTGAGTTTGCAGTGTAATTGCTAAAATATTTGATAGCAAGACAAATTTTCAAATTGTGCACAGATTAAGGAAATGGGTGAGTGCACTAGGAAGTTAAAATCAGTCTAAAGCGAGGTGTAGGGTAGCCAAGTGATACCACTGAAACAACTCATTTTCTGTTTGAAACATTTCTCTTCATTTTGTTGCATTTTCTAAAGGTCTCTTTAGCTCATTAAAACATCTTTCTGTTTCTACTTGTTAAAGATTTCCTGGTTCTTTTTAGCTTACTAGTTTTTTCATCCAATGAGCAGAAATAGCAGAAAAATTGGCAAGTGAAAAAGTGATGAGATAAAAAGTATAGAGAGAGGTAATTGAGAGCATTTCATTTAGGTGGGGTTCATGTTGCTACTGGAGCTTTGAACTCTGTCTCTTGGTACAGCAAGAGGCTGCTGGCTATAGCTGGGGACTCTCAGCCATCATGGGGAAAGACTCCCAGGTCTGAGAAACTATCTCCTGGACTGCCTCTTCATTTTCAATGTCACTCCTCAGGGTGGATGTCAGTTCATAAACAAACAAAAAAACAACCAACCAACCTCAAAAACAAACAGAAACTCTAAATTGAGTTTTCTAATTACTAAAGTAAAATATATTCAAAACCCAGGACTTATAAAATATGGTAAAGCACAAAGAAAAACGAAAGAAAAGTAACCTGTAATTCAATCATTCCGAGACAATTATTTATTCACATTTTGGTGCCTGACTTGTATTTTTCAAAAATCTGTACATATTGTGTAATGTGTGTAAGTGTATTGGTTTAAAAAATATAGTACCATACTTAATACTGTTTTTTAGCCTGATTTTTCACTTAAGTACAATGAAAATTTTCTCATACAGGTCTTTCAAAGACTGACTATGATGACACAATAATTGATATACGGATTTTGCATCTTTTATTTAACCAATATCCTACTCTTGGATATTGTTTTAGTCTGAGGGGGCTGCCATAACAAAATACAGTCTAGAGTGTGTGGCCTCAGCAACAGAAATTTACTTTCTCACAGTTCTGGGGGTTGGAAGTTTGAGATCAGGGTGCCAGTACGGTAGGCTTCTGGTGAGGACTCTCTTTCTGGCTTGTTGACAGGCACCTTCTCATCGCATCCTCGTGGCAGGGAGGAACAGGTTGAAAGCAAGTTCTCTGGTGTCTCTTCTTAAAAGGTCACTAATCTTATCAGGAGGGCCCCACTCTCTTGACCTCATCTAAATCTAATTATCTCCCAAAGGCCCCATCTCCAAATACCATCATATTTGGAGTTAGGGCTTCAACATATAAATTGGGGGAGGCACAATTCAGTCCATAGCCAATATCTAAGTTGTCTTCAGTTTGTTCTACTATAATAATGTTGTGATAAACATCCTTGGACATATATCTCTGTAAATATAAAAATCTCTTTCTTTGGCATAAATTCATAGAATTGTTGGATGAAAAGATATGTGCTTTTAGAGGTTTTTTTCTTAGATTAATTCAGGATAACCAAATTATATCCTCAGTTCATTCAAATTTAGATCAGCTTACAAATAATTACTAAGTGCAAGTTACTGTAAGTACAAAAAAAATTAGATAATCCTTGCTCCCAAGGAGTTGACAGTCTGGACCAAAGGATGAGGGATGGAGATGGGTCAAGTGAACTAACAAGGAGAGTTGAAGCACCCTTATTTTCCCTCTCCCCTCTGCAGAGTCAGTTCATCTCAGCAGAACGCATAGCTTTATCATTTGTTACACATATTGTCAATCTGCCTCCTAGAAAGCTTATGATGTCCTACTGGCAGAAAAGAGAGCCCACTTTCCAACGGGTCTGTTCAGCTTTGAAAATGTACTGGACTGAATTTAACTTTCAACTGCTCCCATCACTGTTCTTCTCTAAAATTGTTAGCAATCAGTTTGCTGGCTCAGTGCCTAGAACTATTCCAAATGACAATAGACATATCCTTCATTAGACGGAGAAAGATGATAAAATACATGCATTCACCACAAATACCCTGTTCAGAGGTACAATGATGAAGTAAAAATTTTAAATATTTAATATTTCTTGCCTACAGTTTAATTTTGGAATAATCTCGTGGGTGGGAAACCACTGATGCAACAAAAGTTTAACTTTCTTATCTAAAATATGGCTTGCTTTAATGGAGAAAGGGAAGGATTGATTTTCTAGAGATGTTAAGTGAAGCTAAATCTTAAACAACTTTGTGGAAGTGATTTTGACATCTCCAGTGTTAAGAAAAAAAAAGTAACATTTCTTTGGTGCTAAAGCTCTCAAATCTAAACCATTTCTCTGAATAATAAAGTTTTTTTTTTCAGAACGATAGCCTGTGACTTCTTAATAAAGGGAAGAGAAAGTAATATACTTACTGCGTGTTGGGTATTATGCTAGATTCTTTCATTTATATTATCTCAGGAGATTGCTTTTCTTTCTTACAACTGCCTTATACAGTAGGGTTATCAAATTTAGCAAAAAAAAAAAAAAAAAAAAGGAAGCCTAGTTAATCTGAATTTCAGACACTCAGCAAATAAAATTTTTAGTATAAGTATGTCTCATGCAATATTTGGGACAAACTTATGCTAAAAATCATTATTCATCTGAAATTCAAATTTAATTTGGCATCCTCTATTTTATTTGGCAATCGTAGGTTGTTATGTGATTCACGTTTTACTTTCCATACCATGGAAATGAAATGGCAGGGAAAGAAATCAAATAAAGTTGCCACTGTTTGTCTTAAAAGATCTGGACTCTCACAAATTAAGGCATTAGTTCTCCTCCAACCTTCATTTTCAAAATCTTACGGCATATTTGGTGCTTTCTTTATCTTCACTTTGATTTAAGTTTTTGCAAAATGATACATTCACTGTTTTCCATTTCTAAGCCAAGGCACACATTAAATGGAGAAATAGCTACACAACTGGCGTTGAAATATTAATTCGTTTAAAGATTGATTTTCCTGGCTATAACCACTCACTCATATTTAATTTACGGAACTGCGGGTACACAATAAAAATACAAAAAGGACAGTGATACACAACATCCTCAAGTCAGATTATGAAATGCGGCCATTACACCATGACAAGAAGGCAGAGCAAATAAAAGGGCAGGAGGCTAACTCTAACTCTCAAGGGAAAGGTACTTAGAACCTGAATAAAGGAAAGAAGAAACAAGTATTACTTCCCAGGCGCAAGATGTAAAAATCACGATCAGGTAGAGCGTGAGGATTTACTTTTAATCTGCCCAAGTGAACAGATCCGGGGGATAATACCTGCACATGGGGGACCGTCTGACAAGTCACAGGCAAGCCTTTTAGCCTCTTTACATAATTGCCAGGGAGAGAAAGCTGGTTCAGAATGTTCCATGACCAAACGTCCTAGGGTGGGCTTGGGAAACCCTACCACTTCTTGGTTCTCCTCAAGAGCTCTTGTTCAGCTGATTCTGGCTTGGAAAACGTGACCATGACCCTGAGCCTTTTGCATTTGGGGTCCCTGGATTGTGAGACTGGGGAAACAATCCCATCTGGTATCTGAGGTTCAGTGTGTGCCAGGGGCCTAACCATTAGGCAGAGGACGGCCTGACACCTGAAAGCAGAGTAGGCTGCCAAAGGGAAGGCAGAGCCCATGGGTTTCCCAGGAGCTGGATTCCAGGGTGTCGTGGAGGCCATGCTGTTGACAACTGCTTCCTGATGATCTGAGCATGACACCAATTTAACAGGAGACAGATGTCAATTCAATGACCCCCACAAGCTGCAACTCTGACAAGTAAGTACTCCAGAAGAGGGACTCACTGAAAATGAGTAGCTGTTGGCCAAGCAAAAAGGGTAGGAAGAGAATTCCGAGCAGAAGGCAGAGCCGTGGCAAAAGGCCCGGGCTAGGAGGGCCTTGCACGTTCTAGGGGTGGAAGGGAGGCCCCGGGGCTGATGCAGAGAGCACAGCAGGAGAGGGAGACAGACAGCAGGTCCTGCAGGCCGCACGGGGATTTGCCTTAACTGCGTGAAGCTGTCCAAGAAGGGGGCTGGCAGCATCAGACTGACAGGTTGGAAGCTCACTCTGCCTGCAAGGTGGAGAGCAGAGCGGAATTGGGGCCCCACGGATGGAGAAGGCAGGGCTGCTGGGGCGGCAGGCTGTGGGACTAGCTAGGACAGGTGACGGTGATGGGGAAGGGGTCGGAGCTGGGGAGCAGTGAGGGGGCAAATCCACAGATCTGGTGATAGATTCCACAGGTTCAGTAAGGGGTGCTTCGAGGGACCTGGGCTTTCCTGCTTGCTCCGCTGTGAGGACCAGGATGTCGATCACTAAGATGGCAAACTCTGGAAATAGAACAGGCATGGGGATGAGAGTGCATTGGTCTTGGAAAGGCTGCGCTTGGGCAATCCGGAAGGATCTATCCAGGGGGCTGTATACATGGGTTTGGAGCTAAGAAGGACCATAGACGCCATTGGTTAAAGTGTCTATTGCCCGAGGTTTGTCAGAGAGCAAGGTGCCTGTTTGCTGTATGGGACGGGAGCCAGCAGTGCAGAAGGCTTCAAGCCAGAGGACGGGTTCAGGCTCGGCTCTACCTCGTGCAGGCTCAGTGTCTTCATCTGTTAAATAAGAATGATGACGCGGGGGGGGGGGGGGTCTGAGTTCCATGGCTTCATGTATCTGAAGGCACACAGTAAACTGTAGAGTCCCGCACCAACGCTGAATGGCTTTTGCTGACCATCGCACCAGCGATGCCCTCCCATTCCTTCCACCTCTGACATTTTCCCTATCTGTTATCTTCTTCTCACCTTCTTTTAGGTAGTAGGGGCATAACAATATGGAGGGCCTATTAATTGCCAATCTCATGCTAGATAGTGGGAATATGGCTGGAAGAAAAGATGCTTACCCTCCTGACACTTCTATTTTCAAGGAGAAGAAACAATATCAAACTCATTCTCACATTATAACTCATCAGGAGAGTTCACCAGCAAAGACAGCAACCCCCAGATGATGAGGCGTAGCCTAGGCTTGAGAGAGACCTATGAAGAAATGCTAAAATAAAGATCACAAAAATAGAAGCACACCAGGAATGGCTAAAAAATGTAAATCTGGAAGATGGCTGTCCTCCTCATTTAGTTATTTCAGTGTATCTCTAATGTAGGCAAAGCCTCACTTGGAGATAATAACAAAGTCCACATTTGGGGTCCTTTGTTTATTTGAGACTGAATGGAACTTCACCTCTCTCTTTCCCTTCTGCAAAAGGTCCCACTCAACTAGTTGTACTCTAGATAGTACAAAACAAGATGTCAAGAATTAACAGAAATAGAAGAAAAATTCTTTAGCAAACTTATAATATAAATATCAGTACTTGAAAAGTTATGAGACATTTATAATACAAAGTATTTAGATTAGCTGATGATGTATTTATAGTGTCTAGGGCAGACCATACACTATTGAGATTAAGTACCTCGGCACAGAGGAGATGCTTTTGTCGAAGGTCTCAATCCCACCTCGGTTCATGCACTTATTCAACTAACTTTTATCAAGCAAATGCTCGTCATTGGGCTGGGCCCTGGGGATGCCAAGATGAATGGTCCCATGACTGAGCATGGGAGAGAGATAGTGCAAATAAGTAAGTACAATACAGTGTGATGAAGGCTGCAAGAGAGGGAAGGATAGAAGGTGATGAGAACACAGCAGGGAAAACCATGAAACATGATCAGGAGAGGCTCTGTGGAGGTGGGAAAAGTTTTGCAAGGAGATGAGCTTGGCCATGACGCATTTCTGGAAGGAAGATTTCAAGATTTGTTTAAAGAAGTTGGGAAAGACTTCTGTGGGGATGTTCTGATGTAAATTAAGAGAAGCAATTGTCAGGTGAAGAATTATAGCAAAATAGCAAGAGCTGACGTCCAGAAAAGTTTTCTCCACAACGGATGAGAGAAAAGAATGTATGACTGTCATCCATCCATGACAACTATCTCCTGATCTCTGACCCCTCCCAGCTCAGTCTCAGTAAACTTGGCAGCAAAGGTGTCTCCTTCCCAGCACCAAGATATTGGTGTACCTTCAAAGAGCAGGACCTACTTGTGTCTGGAGATTCAGGAACTGAAAGATCATCTCAGAAGAACAAGGTAGCATAAAATATACTTAGAATATGTGGTTTAGGGTCCAGTTTCTCAAGGTCAGACTGTGAAACACGCAAGAAGATGAAATGGGTGAGCCCAGCCTTGATCACTCATTAGTTTGGACTCCATTTTTCTTTAATTCCATTCTTCATTTCTTTTTTTAAATAAATTCGTTTTATTTATTTATTTGGCTGCGTTGGGTCTTCGTCTCTGTGCGAGGGCTTTCTCTCGTTGCGGCGAGCTGGGGCCACTCTTCATCGCGGTGCGCGGGCCTCTCACTGTTGCGGCCTCTCCCGTTGCGGAGCACAGGCTCCAGATGCGCACCTTCAGTAGTTGTGGCTCACGGGCCTAGTTGCTCCGCGGCATGTGGGATCTTCCCAGACCAGGGCTCGAACCCGTGTCCCCTGCATTGGCAGGCAGATTCTCAACCACTGCGCCACCCGGGAAGCCCCCATTCTTCATTTTGAATGCTTCAGAGCCTCTGAATGTTGTCTTCAGAATATAGAAGACTGGCCATCTTTTCCACTATTTCCTTTAACCATTTTTTCCTGTTACATTTTCTAACAAATTTAATTTCCCTAGGGTTTTCCTTTTGTCTTTTTGGCTCACTGTTTTGCAATTAGAATTGATTTTTTTCCTTCTTTGCCTCTCTCGCTCTCTTTCCCTTCTTTCCTTCCTTCTATCCCAACTTCTTCCCTCCCTCCCTCCCTTCCTTCCTCACTAAGATACTACAATTGCCAGCTGCCACCACCTACTCCTGACTTCTCCCCGGTATAATGCGACTGAGCAGGGGCAAAGGGGGAGAGTGTTTAACGCTCAGGCCCCAAAGCTTCTTTCTACATTTCAACTACAGTGAAATCTGTGGGAGGACATTTATAATGACTTAGGCAGACAGAAAATTAAGGGGTAATACAGATATTTTCCAAAGAAAATATATTTTGATAGAAAAACCCCAGGCACTCTATAAACCAAACCTGTGTTTAATTGTTAAATAAATGTACTTAGTAATAAAATACAACAGCATATTTTCAACAGAAGAGATCTGAGATAAGAGGAATGTCATTATCCTCTGTGTTTTAAAAGATGAATAAATTGGATGGTTTTATGACTGGTGTCACCAAGACAATTTCATTGTAGGGAATAGGAGAGCAAGGGCCACGTCTTCCTAGTGCTTCCACTGTTTCCACAAGAGTGTCAGGAATTTCTGGGGGGTGGGTTCTTCTTTATGGATAAGGCTGACACCATAGGTTTGCAGCAGGTATAATCAAAAGGAGTCCAAAACGGTGATTAGGGAGAATATTCCATCCCTTTCTTAATAATAGGCGTTATCACAGGTAAAAGATATGTCAGCCAAGAAACTGGACACCAATGCCTATCATACATTTTGGGTCTCATATTATTATTATTATTATTATTATTATTATTATTATTATTATTATTTTTGCGGTACGTGGGCCTCTCACTGTTGTGGCCTCTCCCGCTGCAGAGCACAGGCTCCGGACGCGCAGGCTCAGTGGCCATGGCTCACGGGCCCAGCCGCTCCGCGGCATGTGGGATCCTCCCAGACCGGGGCACGAACCCGTGTCCCCTGTATCGGCAGGCGGACTCCCAACCACTGCGCCACCATGGAAGCCCGGGTCTCATATTATTATTATTGCCATAATCCTTCTCCTAACATTTGAGGTTTTCTAATCTACTGAAAGGCAAAAGAAAAAAAAGATCCCAGCTTAAGACCTTGCCAATTTACTCCCATCTCTGAACTTCTCTTTTTTTATTTGTAAAAAAGGAAAAAAACCCCGCAATAATAATACTCACCTTACAGATTTGCTGTCATAATGAATAATTTCCTGAGTGGTTATTAAACTTTCAAATATTAAAGCACAATAAGCCCTAATGCGTGTAAAGCTTTGACCACCATCTGTGGCATGTGAGAAGCATTCAATAAGAGATAGCTATTGTTACGTTATTGTTACAGAAGAAAACCATATGATCCAACTTAATGTCAGCGCAGGTCACAGGACCCGTCCATGGAGGTGTTTGGCCTTCTGAGTTAAGCCACCATGATCATTTTCAAAACAAAACGATATTGCGTATTGCAGGATGAAAGAGGGAAAGAAACCTGCCACTGCATCAGTAGGACTCGGTGAGTAGTAAAACACTACGACCTGTTCCACCGGCAAGACCGTGAGTAGGCTTCACAGTTGATGCGGCACTTGGCACGTCTTTAAAAAGAACTGCTCTTCTTCTCCTTTTCTCCTTCTTTTTCCCCTTCCCCGCCTTCCCCCTCTCCTTCTAGACTGAACTTGCTTACAGGAGTCTACAGAAGGAACATATATGGTGAATTACTTACTTTTCCTTTTATGGACAGCAGCCATCATTAAAGCAAATTAAAAGCGCAGTTGAGCACACATTTAGAATAATATGAAGTAATACATAAATAACCTATTAGGATAAAAGTCAAGTTAATTAAATGAGCCCCTCAAGCACCCAGTGTTTGGCCTTTGCATAACACGCTGTTCTCTCCTCAGGACCACAGCAGGTCATCCTTCTTTTCCTGGCTAGTGCCAACTTGTCCTTCAGGTTACATCTTCAATACGATCTCCTCTAAAAGGCCTCTTGTGATTCTTTATGAATAATTGAGGCTTCCCCTCATATACGCTCCTGTGCACTCTTTACCAGAGACCTCATGAAACGTTCCTGAATTTGCCGGTTTCCGTAGAGGACTCCTCAGGGTGAAGGTACAGACCTCAAGGGGAGGCCGTGAGCCTGGACCTCGCTGAGAGCCTGGCACACGCAGGCAGAGCCGTTCGCAAATATTCCTGGCTCTCTGCCTCCCGGGCTCATGGTAGGATGGCCCACTTGCAGTTGTGCTGGGCTGTGCAACGTGCTCTGGCCAGTTAGTTGTGAATGGAAGTGACAGGTATCACTTCTGGGCCAGAGCAGACAACAGCCAGTGCAAAATCGTACACAATGTTCTCTCCCTATAGTTCAAAACACACAGAGCCTGCACAATACTAAGGGCACGTTCCCAATGTCCGTTCGTGATTGGCTCTCGTTATTTGTGTCTTTAGATAAGTCATTTATCACTTCCAAGTACTGCCTTCTAATTTGGGAGTTACGCAACCTGAAAGAAATAAATATAAGAAACAAAGTAGAAGTGCAAAGTATTAGCCACATCCTGGGGCATCCTCAGAGGATGGACACATCCTCTGGACACAACACGCCTATGTGCTGGTGTGTGGTGTGTCTGAGAGGCCTTTATGAAATTTAAGTAAGTTATTTGGGGATGAATTAAAATTAATTAATTATTGCCCTAAAATATCTGCCAGCTACTGTGGTCCAGAGAACACTGAGACACAGGATAAAAATGTCTGGAGGGTATGTGCAGCTGCTTTGACAGATTCCCTGGCCAGGTGAGGGCAGACTGAAGGCCACGAACCCTTAGTCGGGTTACTGACAGGCAAGGCATGGCAAAGTCAAAAGCTCCATTTCATGGCTTCATCCAGGGTCAGTGTAGCTGTTTCCCATCGTGGAGCAACCGCTGGACCGTAAGAGGCACCTCTGAGACCATTCTGGGTAAAAAGTAACTTATTGAGCAGTTCTATTGTCATCAAACAGAGCCATACTTGACAAGACAGCTGAGAGACTGAAAGAATCGAATTCTTTATTTAAGAAGGTTAACCAAATTCCAAACAATTAAAAAAATAGTTTGGGGGATCTTTTTTTGACCTTATTTCATGCCAATAGAAATTAAAAACGTTTTTTGTTTTACAGCTGAAGTGATAGAGACGGACTAGGGAGATTTTTCTTCTTTTCTTTTTTTTTGCTTTCAGTAGGAGAAAAAGAGTATTCACATTTCTGCTCTTGTAGACACGTTTAACCAGAGAGGTTAAACTCAAACCAGTGGCTGCTGGATGAGAATATGTAAAGAAGCAGTAAATAAAGTCAGTACTTGGAGAGGACAGCATTATCAAAAGGTAAATAGAGTGTCACTTTTTTCAGCGCCTGCCATTTACTATTAGCTGTTCCACAACAACCTGGCAGGGTATATATATCCAAGTTACACGTCAGGCTACTGATGTCCACAAGGTAGAAAGGCGATCCTGGGAGAGAGTCTGAGTTCTAAAATCTCTTATGTCACCAAGCCTGCCAATAAAAATAGGATAGGCATAAGAATAACCACATGCCAGATTCTCATCCTTTAAACTATGTCAGACTTTCGGAAACACTTTGCTTCCATTTTTATGAAACATAGAGGCAGAAAGACATTATTGTGAAGTCCAGAGGTTGGAACCAGAAAGACCCTATGAGCCTACGTCACTGATATAAAACAAGTCTGCATTTGCTTCCCCAGAGGGGAGAGAGAAAAGGACAGAGTCAGGAATGTGCTGAAATCAAAGCCTGAGAAGTAATCACTCTTTCCACTCTTAAAGGGTAAAATGTCTGAATAATTAACACTGGTAGAAAGAAGCTTGCAGGGAGATTTGAGGCTTGTTCCAGCCCTTGATAAGAGACGCATTAACTCTAAGATGATGCACCGGGAGATGGCATTCCCCGAAATCAATGGCAACTTCCAGTCGGTACTCGACTATCGATTCTTTATTGTACCAGGATAAGTCATTCTGGATGACCTCGGCAAATCAGAACAAGTCATTCTGGATGACCTCGCTTACTCTCCACCTTTCCCCCTGCTGTTCCGGGCCCTGGAGGGCTGACTGAAATGGATCACAGCAACAGGCTCCCAAGCCGTCCTGCTTCCTTTGGGGACTGGCCACCTTTTGGGATGGCGCACACTGGCAGAAGAATGGCTGCAGTGGGCCATGGAGTCACAGAGGTCTGGCTGTATCCCTCACCCAGGGAGCCAGTTCCCATCGGGGGCTCTCTCTACCGTCCTCTCTGTGTCTGGGTTCTGGTTTCCTCAACACTTCAGGCCTTGGAGTGAGAACAGAGTCCCATTATTCTCACTTCCGGGGGCTCCCCTCACCCTGTTCCACCTAAGAGTCCCTCTGTTACATTCTCCTCCAATCACCCTATCTAGAGTGTGCTGTGTGGTCTGTTTCTTGCTGGCTGACACCCTGACTGATAGTTTATTTGAAAGTGAAAAAGTGTATTTTCCAGGTCACATCTTGATGATTTGGAAAATGAGAGAAAACTAACCCTGAACAGGAAAAATATGAAATCTTATTCACGTCCTATCTTTCTTAGAAGATGTTCTTGAGCCCTAGATAACCTCTCTATGAGGCGTGGAACGTAGGCGGGACCTTTGTGTGTGTGACGACTAATGTACTCGTGCAGCTGCGCTCGCAGGCGTGGCGTCAGGTCTTCTGGAACTCCCTAGCTCCTATCACCGACCCACCACGCCCGCTCATTCCGTGAAACGGAAAACAAACACCAAGCAACCACGCCAAACAAAAAAAGCAATGCTTGAAGATCAGTGACCAGGTAGCTAAAGAGAAGAGAAATAGAGGGACAGTCAGGAGGCCCATTCAGAATATAAAGGGCATCCACCAACCATCCTTCATCCCTCCTGGGCTTCCAAGAAGAATTTAAATTGCAGCACGAGGAACCCGAATTAGAGATTTTAAAAAAGAGTCGCTTTCTGTCTGTGAAGGTTATTATCTTTTAAAATATGGGAGTCGGAGAGTAAAGAAAGCTGTGAAATTACTTTCTCTGAATGTCTTTGAGAATTAGGTTCTTACCTCTCCGGGATGGTTCTGTTCTGATGCTCTCGGAAGGCAAGGTTTGAAATTAAATGACCTCTCAAGGTCCTTTCTTAGTCCATAAAGTACTAATCAGAAAGCACCAACATTTCCAAGGTGATGGCAGAAACGGGTGCCAAGTTGGTATTAAACAAAGAAGCCCTAGAGCTGATCATGGGAAGCAGGCGGCACCAGTGGGAGTGTGATTCAACAGAGAACCAGATGAACAATGACTAGCACACACCCTAAACACACACAGATTCATGAACAGAGATTGGAGCCGTGGGCAACGCAATGGCAAAGCAGGACCACTTCTTGAAAAATTTTGGAGAATTATATGATTACGAAGCAACGAGACCCAACTGTTATTTTAACAAACTTGGGGCAACTTTGTTCCCCTTCAAAGGGCGCTTTATATGATGCAAAAACTATAACCCTAGTTTTCATTATACATGAGACAATGAAAAGCCAGGTCATGCTTATTTTTTTAACTCATGGGCTGTTTATCACAGCATGCTGTACAGATGCAAACAACACGATCCAGGGGAGAGTAAAAAAGCAAAAACAGAAACGAAAACAAAAAACACAACTCTGAATCCCTGTGCCTACTTGCACGAGGAGAAACCTGGCACCATGGCACTAACTGATAATTGATCTCTTTAAGGAATTAAGTAGTAATCCTGATGCCTGATGACTTCACAGTCACCTTAAAGGAAAGGCATTATAGTCAATTTGGGTATCTTGTGGACTATACTTATTTTTTTCTTTTAAGAAAAATTGTGGTTGGTGGTTTGAAACCAACACAATGAGTCAAAACCCTTGAGGCACTTCCATCTACAGATCCATAACGAAGTATCAATTTGAGCTAGCAGATCAGTGCTACGTATTATCTTTAATTGTGGAAACGGGACTTTAGCTGGTAAGAGGAGGGAAGGATCAGAGTCCTTAGAAGGTGCTTAGGCTCATTCTGACCAGACACACACTCATTGCTCAGCTCAAGCTGGATGCCTATGAAAGGTCTCATCAATGCTCTTTTGGATCCTCTAGAAACATAGACACCACTGTGTGACCTATTCTCTAAACAGAAGTTCTCAGACTCACCCTTCTCTTTCCATTTTCAGGAGGCTCAGCATCTAGCTGCCAGTCCCATATCCTCTCATTCCCCTGCCCCCTGACCAGCCCAGTTTTCCCTCAGCTTCCTTTAGGTGAATCTGACCGTCTACCTTTCAGTTTTGCCCCGGCTGTGGAAGGTCCTCCTCTGGGAGTCTCTATCTAATATCCCTCTCTCCTTAGCCACACCTGTTTTTAGCTCTTCCCAACTAGGGACCGGAGCTCTAGGGATGGACTTTCTGCCCCAGTTGTCTAGCCAAATCCCCAGAGTATATCCCAGTCAGGAACTGGATCCCTGTCTTGTCCCTCTGAGTCTGCATCTGCCTGGGTAACCTCAGGTCTTTAAAGACTGAGCCTCTTTGAACTCCCACTTCTCCAACTGAGGCAGCCTGGCTGCCATTATCGGCTGTCAGCAGACCCGGTAGCAAACATCTCATTCCCATGCTCCTCCATACACCAGAAAAAACAACTCTAATGCCTCTTAAGATCCCTCCTCTACATCTGTCTAGAACTTACGTTGTGTACTGACACCCATGGGTGCTCTGGCCTGCTTGGCTTGATTACTTTCCTCCACCCTCAAACAAACTCAGTTTTAGGGGGTTCTCAGTGTCTACTGAGCTACCTACCATCACACCCACTGTTACAGCAGATCAGAGACCCCCATCCGTCATGTCCATCTTTACAGAAACTAGAATGACTTACCAGAAAGATTCATTTCTTTACAGATATGGTGTCTCCAAGGTTCTTAGTCTTTTCTTCCTTGCTGTCCACTAGTAAGACCTAACTTAAATTCCTTCTAACACTGCATTTTGCTCTGTCTTTAGATTCTATCAGAGAAACTGGATTGGACCCCATGTGGGAATTCCTTAATGGGATTGGTCAATGGGGGATGGGTACTACCTATAAAATCTAGTGAGGAAAATCAGGTGGGTCTTAGACAATCTTATATGGTTGTGTGCAACAGAAAAGGCCATTTTAAAAAAAACACAGGTTCCAGGGATAATAAGTCTACAGCTGAACCACTTTACTCGCAAACAGCTTGAGTTTCAGTCTCACAGATGATTAGGTAAAGGACAGACTGAGGAATTGAAGAAGTATGTCAAAGGGATTCACTGGTGTAGAAAGGAAGAGTCCTGAGCTAACTAAGATTTAAATCACACTTGGACTTGTTACCTCTCACACCTTCAGATCCGGGGTCACTGCTAGATTCCTCATCTTTAGGGAGATCACTTGAAAGAGTAACCCTTGATTTATCTTGAAGCCTACTCCACTTTCTGAGTGCCAGGTCAAAGAATCCTTCTGAAGGCTGAGGTCATCCTATGGACTCCAAGTCCATGATTGCTTAGCTGTTTTACACACACACACACCAGCTTTCTCTGATACTCCCTCTCTGAGAGAGAGCTGTAATCGCTGTGTCATTTCACTAACTCCTTTTGGACTGCAGACTCCTAGCAAATGTTTGGGGCTAATAATAGCACTTAATATCGGTTGCTTGAAATTGGGCAATTTACTTGTTTTCTTTTTTCTTTTTGAAAAATTTATTTATTGAGCACTTTCAAGGCAGTCTAAACACAATATCTCAGCCTCACTGTAACACTGCGTAGTATTGGATTGAACCACATGAAATTGTTGTCTCTGTAGACTGAACACCTGCAACTGCAAATGAATCAACCCATAAGTAATATTAGCGTAACCCTTATGTTACAGAAAAGAACGCTGAGAACAAAGAAGTGGAATGTAGCCATTTACTTGTTTTCTGAACTTCACCTTCCTCGTCTATAAAATGGGGACACTAACACAGCTCATTAAGTGAGATAATATTATGCTAAAATATTCTAGACAATGAAGAATGAGCCAAATGTCAGTAATCATTATTTGCATTCCACTTTGGTGGTGCCCTACAACCTTTGTATAAAAGGTTATTTGCTCAATAAATGTCATTGACTAAATGACTGATAAAGTAATTTGGACCTGAACTCTCTCAATTAACTCTAGTAGCAGAGGTCTGTTTTTCACGGTCATTGACGTTACCCAAGGATAGATTTTTCAAGCTGGATGGTTTACATGTGGGATGCTTATCCTCTGGCAGCTGTACACTGAGAATTCAAATGCAGACATCAGTCTTTGGCCTCATTCTGGAAACTTATCTTCTACATTAAAAAGTTTAAGCATAGAATCAAAGGCAATCTACTTCTAAGAGTGACATTAATAGGATGATGTTTGGAAGGATCATCTACTCTCCATGAAACAAACTGTTCAATCAGTGCTTCCTCCCCGAGTACACTGGCAATATCATGCCTCTTGCCCAAGAACTACCCACATAAACCATTTAACTACCTATTACAGTCAGATTTTAGTTTATTTCTTTTGGCTATTCTTTGAAGTGAATGCTGGAGCATGGCCCAGTTTTCCCCCTCCCCTGACCTCAGGACTGAAGTCCTCAACCTCTAAGAGGCTGGAAGTGTTGGTAGCCAGTAGCTCTTCGCTGAGAACTTTTCTAGGGATTGTCCAAGCTGGAAGATAGTCGTTTTGCCCAAGGTCATGTCTTTTTCTCAAGGACAGCCTATACCCAAGGAGGGATCACACTAGAGATATAAAAGGCCGGTCCTCTCATCCCAACTGTTGACAACCATCAGAGTGAGCTGTGGGATCAGCTGAGGTCGTGGTGGTAACATCACAGTTCTACTTCTTCCTCTGCCCAATCCTGTTCTCCCTGTTCCCCTACAGGTCACTTCCTAATAAGTTAGTGCTTGCAAGTATCCATCTCAGAGGATGCTTCCCAGGAGCTGGACCTTCATGCCCTCATCTCCTTACAGGAGGGAGTGCTTCTAGCATTTCTGCACAAGATGATGGCCAAGCTCTCTCCTTCCAACGGCACTGAAATGAGCTTAGAACTGTGCATAAAATGTGCAGCTTGGACAAGAAAAGGCCTTTAATTTCCATATGCTTCTCTCACTGGCCTTATGATGAAGTGGTTATTGATATTTACATAAAAGCACTCAATTACTGCCCCAGCAAGATGAGAAGCAAACCTAAAAGCTTCCTTGGTAGAACCGGGCCAGGGAAGTGGTGCCTTAATACTCCCCACTGGCCCAGAGATGAGGTCAGGTGACTGGGAGGAAGGACGGCCCAAATGCAGGGCAGCGTGGCTCTGAGGAACGGATCACTGGAAACCTACAGACCCACAGGACCCCTCACGCCACCCCCTAAACCTGGTGACCCAAGCCCCTCCCAGCCACTTCCTAAACCTCTTCCAAGGTGTAACGCCAGCTCTGCCTCACCCAGGGCTGGGTCCACCAGGCTGCAGGGACTCCCATAACAGAGCACAACACTGAACAGTTCAGCTCACTATTTTTCTAGCAGATTCTTGGCAGAAGCTGGCTTTTAAATTAAATGAATGGCACACCATAGTTCAACTTCTTCACATCATTTCTTTCCCTCCAGGGGTGGTAACCTGAGACAGTGAGGGCCTGACAAGGTCAGCCCCCCACTCCTCTCTGATGTTCAGGGAGTCTGAGGTTTCTGAACAGCCATCAGCAAAGTGATTGATGGCCTTCCCTATTTTCCAGGCTCTGGGGGAGAAAACAAAAATGAAAATGAAACCAGACTTCTCCCTGAGACAAATCTGCAACCAGGGCACATATGGACCGCGCTCCTAATTTTAGGACACTGACTATAGGAACAGGTAGGGATAAGACTCTGTATTGCTGGCATCGTTTGTCTGGTGTTATTTGAGGATGAACATTTCTGTCTGTGTTCAGAAACTCCTATCTGTCTTGGTCCCAGTGGGGAGTTCCCTGGAAGATGACAAGCTGAAGGGTGGGGAAGAAATCGAGTTCGCTGGAAAATGACAGCAGCCCTGAGTAAGTTCCTCTGCCCTCAAACAGGTATGTTCGTGAAATGTGAATCCAGGGAAGTCAACTGATGTTTTGGTTATGTACCCATGGATGTACCCATGGTTATGTACCCATGGATGAGATCATGTTTTGATACAGTGCCAGGGTACTGTGATACAACGCCAGGGTGGGCTTTTGACTTCATCACCAATACAAAGGTCACAATGAAAGTTTGCCTAATGCTTTGCATTTTGCTAGGTATTTTGTACTCAAGTTAGGATAACTGTAGGAAAAGTAGAGGAAGTTTCAAAAAACCTACATAAAGGGACAGGTGTAATGTAAAATATCACAGCTCACAATACATCTATACAGTATCAACATGCTGTTGGATGCAGGGCAGTGAGGATGCTGGAGGGTGACGTTACTAATACATAACTTGGTCACTAAATGACTTCCATTGCTATGAGATATGCTTGCTTTTATGCAGTCGGTTAATCTCTTAAATAACGAATATAAGGAAAATGGTTATAGTAACATTTTTAATGTACAACTAACAGTGCCTATTCCACAATGAAGTTTAGTTTAGTTTTTTTTTTTTTAATTTTTAAAAAATATTTATTTAGTTTTGGCTGCGTTAGGTCTTAGTTGCGGCACACGGGCTCTCTGGTTGTGGTAAGTAGGCTTAGTTGCCCCAGGGCATGTGGGATCTAAGTTCCCCAGCCAGGGATCGAACCCGCATCCCCTGCATTGGAAGGCAGATTCTTAGCCGCTGGACCACCAGGGAAGTCCAAAGCTTAGTTTTAATTTGAAATGTGTTAGAGCAGTGGTTCTCAGACTTTAACATGCATCAGAATCACCTGGGGAGCTTGTAAAAAAAAAAAAAAAATTGCTGAGCTCCAACTCCAGAGTTTCAGATACAGTAGTTCGGGTCTGGGCCTGAGCATCTGCAACTGTAACAACTGCCAAGTGATGCTGATGCTGCTGGTGCAAGGATCACACTTTGAAAACTACAGTTTTAGAGGAGCTTATTTAAAGAACCTGCAGGGACTTCCCCGGTGGCTCAGTGGTTAAGAATCCACCTGCCCATGCAGGGGACATGGGTTCTGATCCCTGGTCCAGGAAGATCCCACATGCCACGGAGCAACTAAGCCCGTGAGCCACAACTACTGAGCCTGTGCTCTAGAGCCCGCGAGCCACAACTACTGAGCCCACGTGCCACAGCTACTGAAGCCCGTGCTCCTAGAGCCCGTGCGCCGCAACAAGAAGCCACCGCAATGAGAAAACCTGCGCACTACAACGAGGAGCAGCCTCTGCTCTCTGCAACTTGAGAAAGCCCACGTGCAGCAACGAAGACCCAATGCAGCCAAAAATAAAAATAAATTAATTAATTAATAATAATTAAAAAAAATAAAGAACCTGTAGTACATACTTTTTTTTTAACAGCTTTATTGGAGTATAATTGCTTCACAATGGTGTGTTAGTTTCTGCTTTGTAACAAAGTGAATCAGCTATACATATACATATATCCCCATATCTCCTCCCTCTTGCCATACTTTTGGTTTTTTTCAAATGTTACTTCATGTTAATAAATCACTTTTTTTTTTTTTTTTTTTTTTGCAGTACACGGGCCTCTCACTGTTGCGGCCTCTCCCGTTGCGGAGCACAGGCTCCGGACACGCAGGCTCAGCGGCCATGGCTCACGGGCCCAGCCGCTCCGCGGCACGTGGGATCTTCCCAGACCGGGGCACGAACCCGCGTCCCCTGCATCGGCAGGCGGACTCCCAACCACTGCGCCACCAGGGAAGCCCAATAAATCACTTTTTATGTTTCTATAGGCTGAATGTTTGAGTGCCCCCCAAATTCATATATTGAAACCTGATCCCCAAAGTGATGCTATTTGGAGATGGGGCCTTTGGGAGGTGATTAAGTCATGAGGGTGACGTCCTCATGAATGGGATAAGTGCCCTTATAATAGAAAATTCTGAGAGCTCCTTCATCCCTCCTGCCATGTGGGGACACAGTGAGAAGATGGGTATCTATGAACCAGACACCAACCAGACACCATCAGACACCAACTCTTGATCTTGGACTTCCCAGCCTCCAGAGTTGCAAGAAGTAAATTTCTGTTGTTTATAAACTACTGACTCTATGATATTCTGTTATAGCAACCCAATGGACAAAGAGATATGTCACTAACTGCTCCCCAAATTATCTGTTTTGAGAGTTGAATTTGAATTTTCTGACATTGGATTGACTTTAAGAGTGCCCTATTTCTAGGGGGTGATGACCTCCTGGGTAAAATTTTTGCTGAATAGTATGTGGAAAGTATTTAGCTGGAGAATCAGGTACTGAGAAGACAGAAAATATCTAAGATAAAAGTAAAAATAAATGATGATGATAGCTGACATGTGCTGAGCACTTACTATGATCTCAGCCTTTCACAAGCCCTGTACAAGTATTATCTCACTTAATCTGCTCTGCAGTTGTAGGAGGTGGGTTTATCCCATTTTTTTCTAAAAAGCAGAGACATATTTCACATACTATGGAAAGTGAATTGGTTGGTTAGTTATCTGCTGTACCAGTCTATTTTGAATACATGCCTTGAAACACCCCCAATAATGCCAAAGGAGAGCATAATAAACTTTAACAGTAAGGCAGCAATAATGTTTACATTGATTAAATAATGATTTGCTCAGATCAAGACTTTTTAGTCTTTCATGTGAATGACTGGAATTATTTAAAGTGACATTCAAAGTTTCTTGGGAAGATAACCCCATTTTAGATGTACACAGGAAAAGATGTAAAAAAGCCACAAAGCCACTATTTTTAATTGCTTTTCTCAGAGGGACTAATATATAGGAAAAAAATAAACCCTTCTCAGTAGAAAAAGAAGATACTTGATGAAAAGAAAGGATTTTATCAAAATAAGAAGCTTTTAACATGTCTGTGGCTCATGAAGGTCCCTAAAGTTTAGTGGGGGTGATTCAAACAGAAAACTGCTTCTCAAACAAGAAAGCAGAATCCAAGACCAGAATGCGTTGTTTCCTCAATGGCTGTGCTTTTTCAGTTCCCAGTTTCCTCCTGTTGCTCTCTCCGTCCAAGGCTCTTTCTGATACATCCTTCCCACCCAAGTCCTACCCCTGTTTGAAGGCTCAAGTCAAATATTCATTCTCTAAGTCAAGGAGCCTTATCTTACAGCCTAGCACTCCCTGCCTCCACCACCCCACCCCACATACATATACACATACTACACAATACACACCCACACCACACGTACACATATATCACACACATACACACATAATACACACATACCACACACACACATACTACACACACACACCACACGTACACATATACCACATACATACACACACCACAACATACATCACATACACACCACACACACACCTCACACACATACACACACCACAAACATATACACATACCACACACACACCACACATACACACACCACATACATACGCAGTACTATACAAATATACACACCACACGTACACATATACCACACACATACACACATCATACACACATACACAATACTATACACATACACACACCACGCATACACATATACCACATACATACACACACCACAACATACATCACATACACAATACTATACACATACACACACCACACATACACATATACCACATACATACACACACCACAACATACATCACATACACACCTCACACACATACACACACCACACACATATACACATACACACCACACATACACACACCACATACGTACGCAGTACTACACAAATATACACACCACACGTACACATACACCACACACATACACACACCACACACATATACACACACACCACACATACATCACGTACATATATACACATATCACACACCACACACATACACATATATCACATACACCACACCACACATCACACATACACACACACACTTCCAGTGGTTCCAGAAACTCTTTGAAATTATATGCTTAACGGGAAGCATACTTTTCTTGAGAAAGGTCTAAAACTTTTCTCAGCCTCCAAGGGATTCATGTTTTCCTTAATTCTCAAAACTGAAATCATGTCTCCCCTGCGAATTATCCCATCACTTTAGACAACTCTCACATCACTTAGCATATGGGTTCAGGTGATTCCTTCTCTCTTTCTCCACTAGATTATAAACCCCTTCAGGACAGGATCCATGTCTGATTCGCCCCTGGGTTCTTGCCAAAGCACAGAGAAAGCCCTTAATAAATATTTACTGAAGGATGGGAAGAATAAAGGAAGGAAAGCAGGGAGGGAAACATCAAACACCATCCGATTTATTCCCAGTCCCCTGACAAGGTCACACCACACCGCCTCCGACAGATGACTCTGCAAATGGCAGCTACTAAGTCACTTTAGAAAAATCACTTTCTCGGTGTGGTTCACTGGCTACAGCCTAGGACCGCGATTCAGCCAATCTATACTCTATCTTTGTCACTAATTTGATGTGTCACCTTGTACAGCTAATACTTAATTTGCAAGAGGTCTTGGAAAATACAAAACAGACAGAAAGTATTGAGCAATTAGGACAAAGAAATTTGTTGGAATGATCTGGCTGTCTGTGTTACACAATGACCGAAGCTCTGGCAGGGATTCATTCAGGCGTTATGGACACACGGGTGCGTCAAAAATCAGTTCTAGGAAATATATCAGATGAGCTGAATTACTCAAGAATAGAAAAATTATACCAGAAAAGAAAAGAGTATTTGGTAACGCTCTTGTTTAATTTGTTGGTGGCTCTGCCTCTGCTGCTTAGAGGAACCTTTTCCTCTGAACATAAGATCTTTGCATGGATGAATTAAAGGCGACATCCAATACTGATTAAGACGGCTCTTATTTTTTAAAATGCTCATCGGTTTGATGACTTGATTAACTTTTAAAACCTGTCATCTTTGGAAACACTTACTATAGCCTCATAATCATGTGCACATGGGAAAATTCATCACTCTCTAAGGAAATACCATACTTACTTGAATAGCTGGTTCCTCTTTTTTGAAGCACATATTTTATTGTACTGAAGTCAACTATTTCTAGTGCTACCAGGGTGAAGTTTCCAGGTCGAAGAGACAACATTAAATATTCTACTTTCATTAAAATCTGAATTTTTATTTCATTTCCTTCTCAGAATTGGAGGAGAGAAATAGTGGAGACAGAAGAGAGGTTGGAAGTTCTTTACAACTAACTAACAATAACAACTTGCTTATGTTGGGTGCTTACTTTATGCCAAGCGTGGTGTTATTTCCTTAACAGTGATTGTATCATTTACTCCTCAGAAGTTCCCTTTAAACGGGGTACATTATTAACCTTATATTATGGCTGAGGAAATATGGGCTCATAAAGTTAACTATTCAGCTTTATACAGTTAAGTTCATGACTCAACTGGGACAAAAATTTTGGTGTCCTTGTTTTCAGGGGAAAAATATCACTTACAAGCCAGAAACACAGAGTTTGGTAAGTTGAACAAATGAAATATTTATTGTGATTAAAAAGCTTGTATTTTATCTTTTTAATGAGAAAAGATGGAAACACAGATGCCATAAAACTTTTTATTAAAAGGAGACACTACTACTAATTTTTGCTTGAGCCAGATTGATAATGTAGGTAACACATTATACTCAGTATTTTTATTTTTTTATACTTAGTGTTTTTAAAGCAATACAAAAAAATAATAATTAAAAAAAACAAACCAAACTAAAAAAAGAAATACATTTACCAATGGCTCATACTCATGAGTTAGTATATAATTTTTCATATTTTATTATATCTGACAAGATTTGAAAACACTTTATTTTATTTATTTATTTATTTTTGCGGTACGCGGGCTTCTCACTGTTGTGGCCTCTCCCGTTGCGGAGCACAGGCTCCGGACGCGCAGGCTCAGCGGCCATGGCTCACGGGCCCAGCCGCTCTGCGGCATGTGGGATCTTCCCGGACCGGGGCACGAACCCGTGTCCCCTGCATCGGCAGGCGGACTCTCAACCACTGCGCCACCAGGGAAGCCCCGAAAACACTTTATTTTTTAATGTCTATGTAGAAGTCTAGAACACTTTGATCTAATTTTTCCATACACATTAAAAAATGTTATTTAAAAACTGCTGTTACATGATGGATTTATTTTTGGTCTTTAGAATGATTGCTTAAGGCAGCTTTCTCTTTAAAACGCAGGAATACATAAATGGAACAAATCCACACAATATATAAATTCTCATATTTCTGAATACTGCAGAGGGCTTATGGTAGGAGGGACAAAAGGAAACACACATCTTTATGAGCGAACAGATGTGAATATGTCACGTATGCAAACTCGCTGATTTGACTCTAAAAGCCAGTCTTCTTTCCGGCCACCTTATGCAAAGCAAAGGGCTTTGCATGCCTGCAAGAGGATATTTTAAGAAATGACCTTTGCAGAACAAACAAAAATGAAATTAGGCCTCAAGGGCTTCCATAGCCTTTAATAGTTCATAATTTAGTTATGCCACAATTATACCTCTTCCTCTCCTAAGGACGAGAGATGACACAAAAACGCACACATTTAATACTACATTTCTATTTTCTTTCCCAATGTATCCACTATTTCATCCTCGGGATAAACATTTGATATTATGTTTGGAATAATGGTGAATTTGAATGCAAGTTTTCCTGCTGTTCAACAAAGGGAAAAACAATATTGGACTGTAAACCACAGGAGTATGTCTGGGGGAAATCCAGATTTCTAGGTGAGCAGAATTGATGTTTCCTGTATGCAGGGGTGACACAGACCAGGGACATTCTTGCTCTCTCCCTCCCCTTGTCCTCTGTTTCTCCTTTCCTCTCTGGGGATATCCAGTCCAAACTGAAACTCTGTGACTACTGGCAGGAGCAGGCTTCCTCCGAGATAAGGTTAAACGGGCTAAATTTTCAGTCATTCCGAGAATATTTCTGGAATGTTACGAAATGTGTATATATTTCTGAGCCTGGGCCCAATCCGAGGCAGGATGAGTGACATTTTTGTACAGGGAGTTGTTGCTTTTTTTAGAACGTAGAGCTTGCCCTCTCTCTGGCCTGTGGGGTGCACATGCAAGTCGACAGACAGTAGGATTCGTGCTCCTTGTGTGACACGGTCTCTCAACAAGTCCCAGAGAACGTCGTCCAAGGGCACGGGAAGGACAAGGCTTGGCATAAGCAGGTGTGCTCTGAGACACGGCAATAGGTGTTACAGCAGTGCTTCTGTGAAAGGACATCCAGGCACAAGGAGTGGTTTTCACTTTGTGCAGAGAACAGATACCTATCCGGGTAAGAAAAGCGCTGGGAGAAGCGCATCTTTCCCAGCTCCCGCCCACCGTTCCGGTGTACACACAGATCCACACACACACCGTCCACAGCCCTGGCTGACGATCAACCAGCCGCCAGTGGTAGGAGGCGGCGCGAAAGCGACTCAGCTGCTCTTCATTTGTTCAAATTAGACAAGGCAGCTAATTATGGTGACCAAAAGAGGGTTGTCAGGGATAATGATATCATAATATTATGATAATCACAGTATTCTATTTTTCCATGATCAGAAGCAAGCTGCATAATTTCACCGTTAGCAACAAGCCTTCAAAACAAAATTCATGTGACTCACGTCAGCAGCAGCAGTACGATTTGACTTAAGATTGAGCAAAGACCTAGGCTTGTTCTTAGTTCGCTACTTTTGAACAAAAACAATCCCGAATGAGGAAGGACATCAGTATCTTTTAAAAGCCAGTGAATGATACAATATTAAGTACCAATAAACCCCAAATTAGGAAAAACCCCAGTATTATGGAGTATAGTTTCAGAAATAAAACAGAAAGCTGTTTTATATAATTTGTGAGATTACGTACGTGGGATGGGATGACATGTATGCATGGGGAGCATTTTGGTGGGTACAAGCCTAGAATTCAAGACCCACATGTATCTTTATCCCAAAATACAATCCTTGGATGTTGGCATGATGTCAGATGGAAGACATTATAAACCACTGGAGATGAAGAACTTTACCACTAACTTTCCCAAATATTAATAATGGCAAATCATATTGTTAGGTGGGAAACATGGGGACCTGTCCATTCTTCCCACCAGCCAGGTGCTGCTAGAATGGGATAATGTTTCTTAAACTACCCGTGGTAAAGAATCTGCTTCCCCGACCCCAGTCCTTCACAGATTGATACTCCTGTCAAATACAATAAAAATCAACGAATAGAAAAATGGATTAAAAAAACCCAAAGATGTACAAAACACACACCCTCAGTTTTTATCATTCGATTCAGCAGACACGTATAAACTGTTATATATAAATGCTTACCCTCCATTTCTGCATTTATCTCATCACAGACCACTGACAAACAACTCACTCTATGTAGTGCCAAATTAGGAACTTAGAGATCTTTAGTCAACTCATGTGAAAACATTGAAACGACAGAAGGAGAAAAGCAGTGATAGAAATGAGATAGAGCCAAGCATGTAAACATTAATGAGAAGATGATAACATCATGACAATATATGTTGCCATAAAAGTTCCCTGATGACTGGCTTTGAAGAATCTAGAAACTTCCAGGCTCTCCATGAGAATCACTGGGCTTGAGAACTTTGAGGCTATCAAATGAAACCATAATGGAAAAGAATATGGAAAAGAATATATATATATATATATATATATATGTATGTATAACTGGATCACTTTGCTGCACAGTAGAAAGTAACACAATATTGTAAATCAATTATACCTCAATAAAATAAAAAAAAAAGATTCCTGAGCTGCTGTATTTGCACTATGATGTGCCATTAACCTGTGACACCTGCAGAAATTGAACGTTATTGCAGCAAACAGATTAGCTCCTTAGGCAGGAGTAAAAACTACCAGCTACGTTCACTGGAATAATTACAAGGCTTACTAACTGCTGAGATTTCAACCAATTATCAGCTGGAAGGAGTTTCCCATAGTGCAGTCAAATGGCATTAGTTCAAGTAGGTAAGACTCTTCGTTTTACTGCAACTTCGGCATTGGCTGTTACGAGAGGATTTAAGTCAACTGGTTATTTGTGCAAAGTGATCAAAGGTATCCTCACAGCTAGGAGGCTTCATTTTTATTCTGTGAGAGAGTTAGGTGCTCGGGAAAACACAGTGATGTTTGCTGCCAGAGCTCTCTTTAGAGTCTTACAGGGAGCGACAGGCGCTGGGGAAGACAAAGTCTATTTTCTAAAACGTCAAGTTATATAAACACCTGGTTCAAAAGGGAAACAGATTAAATGTCCCGTCGCCTGGGGGAGCTGAACCAGCCCATCATATGAAAACGGGCACTGAGGAGACTTGACACTCAGCTCTATCGACGTAGCAATTTTGCGGTCTGCCATGGATCTTTCAAAGAGGACACGCACCTGGCTACCCTCAAGACTCCTTCTACGCATCCAGCTGTTTTTATTTTCAGGAGGATGGAACCAGAAGCTTTGGCAAATCTGACCACTCTTCTCTGATTTTAAAACGTGAGGGGATTTGTAAGATTCCTCTTGTACCTGCTGCATTAAAAGACACTTAACAGATGGTTCTAGATGCTCCATGGAATCTGAATTAAATAATCATAGTGTCCTTTTATAGTCTGAATTTAAGGCAGTAGCTATGCATTTGAAGACACAATGAAATAAAACGTGTCACAGACAATTTTTGTGGTAAATTACTTAAAGTCCTATCAAAACGTGAAATTGGGGGCTTCTAGAAATGACGGCCCTCGCCAAGCAGGACTTGGTTGCTGTCCTCAAGAAGGTTCAAGTCTAATGGGGGTAACAGGCAAACCGAGAATTAGAGAAAGTGCAAAGGGCTACGAGAGATGCAGACACGTGGGGACCACGTAAAAGGCAGAAAGATTTTGTGGGAAATGAGAATGCTTATTTTTGGCTTTTTTCCCTTAAAGGAGGGATCTTCAGCTGGTCTACGGACACCGAGATGATAGTTGATTTAACTGATGACAGTTGGTAATGACAGCGATTTGCTTCTTGGGAGAGAAGAAAACAATAATTATCAAATCATGTGGTTCCTCTCATTGCACAGCATTTGACAAGTCCACTTTCAACGGATTCAAGATGAAAATCATGTCCATTTCCACACAGCAACTGTTCATAGGAGCAAGTGACTTGAAATAAAATTCTTCCCATGTTTCAAAGCTCAATGAGTGTAGAAAATATGACAGGTTGGCTTCAGAAAAATCTCTCTTATACTAACCAACTATGACTACGTAGCTTTAAATTGTTAAGAATTTGAACTTTGTTTTCATGGACAGAGCAAGCTTTAATGCAGATTTGTTAGTGGAATAAATAATTTCAGAAAAAATAATAGTTTTTAGCATCAGAAATAAAAGAAGCTGGGTTCCAGCCTCGTCACCAAATATAAAATAAAGACAGATTTTATAGGCAGCAATGCAAAGTTTAAGCCAGACTCACAATCAGAAGAATTTTTTCTTTAATTCCAAAGTTCATATGACTCCCCAAAAGAGAAACAACCCAAACGTCCATCAACTAGTGAAGAGATGAACAAAATGTGGTCTATTCATATAATGGAATGCTATTTGGTAACAAGAAGGACTGAAGTACTGATATAGTCTACACAGCATGCATGGGCCCCAAAAACCTTATGCCAGGTGAAAAGAACCCCAAAACAAAAGGTCACAGAGGTATGATTACATTTATGAAAATGTCCCCAAAAGGCAAATCTACAGAGATAAAGTAGATTAATAATCTAATCTAATCTAATAAAGTAGATTAATGGTTGCCTAGAGCTGGGTGTGGGAATACAAATGGGCACAAGCTTTGTTCTGGGAGTGATGAAAATGTTCTAAAATTAGGACATGGTAATTATTGTACAACTCTGTAAACATACTAAAAATCGTTGACATGTACACTTAAAATGGGTGAAGTTTATGGTAGTAAATTTTACCTCAATAACACAGCTGTCATTCAATACATATTTATTGATGAGCAATTATATGAATGAAGTAACTTTTAAAGAACAATCTATCTCTGCTTTGTCTATCTATCTACCTATCTATATCCATCTATACATTTGTCTTCACTCAAAATGTTAAGGTTATTTATAAACATAATGTACCTCAAATTAATGAATGAGTACATTAAATTCCCTCCTTTTTTCTATGGTAATTATAATCTAAAGTAGTTAATTAATTTATTTATTCAATGTTTATTTAAATGTTTATTAAGCACTTTGCCAGGCACTGAAATGCCAAGTACAATGAGCCCTGGTCTCCACCCTCAAGGCGTGTATGGAATAGTGGAGAGAAACATAATGAACAATTAGAGTAAAATGTGGTGAATGCTACGGTGAAGGCACGTGTCGGGTACTGTGGGGTGGGGGGATGATGAATTTTCAACCAAGTCAATGCAAGAAGTTACATAAGAATTAGCTGCGTGATAGCTCAAGGAGGATGGACACTTCAGCAGAAGGAACAGCACAGCGCATTTCAGCAGAAGAAATAGCATCATGAACTTGGGGAAGTTTTGTAGGTTCTGGGGGCTAAGGTGATGAGTGCACCCCTAGTACCAAAAGGAAATAAGGCCAGAATGATGGACTAACACCGGTTCAAAACAGGCCTACTGAGACCAGCTAAAATCTCAAAAAGGGTCTTTGGTTTTTTAACCTGAAAGTTATAGGACCCATGAAGAATTTCAAGCTGGTGACCGAAAATCAGATGGGTATTTTAGAAAGATCATTTTGGTTATCGGTGTGGAGGACAGACGGGATACACTTTTTAGGGGAGCTGCACACACAGTGGTGCTCTCGGCCATCTCCTGGGCCTCTGCCTCCCAGGTTTCCAGACTATGATTCCTCCAGTAATCAGGACTTCAGTCAGCCTCTGGTACTGCCATACTTCCTCTCATGGACTCTGGTCTGCCCCGCCCTCTGCGGTCAAGGCTTCTCCAGCTGCCCTGCACAGGAACCCCCAACTCTTCCCTTGACATTGACAAATCCAGCTCCCAACAACAGCTGCCCGTCAGGCATCCAGGGCAGACCAGCTCTGGGCCTCTGTGATACGGGATTTGGAGGCATCATGCATCTATTTTAAAAGACATTCAACTAAAAGAATGTGGACCGATGTCTCCATTCACAAGGCCGTTACATCCTTCTAGAATGTGATATTGTAGAGCCATCCCTGCTTGAGGTCAAGATGTAATTACTGAAACAAAATTTTCGTTGAAAAAACCAACTAACTCTTTAGCTACCTGGAACAATACAGTCTGTGACCCTAGCTTTAATGGCACAATACTTGAAGACTATGGTTTATTTTTGTATTTTTACTGCCGCAATCTAACTGTTAATGAGTCCAACTGTTGCGCCTCTCCCTCACAGAGAGACTCACATGCTGCAAATGACAAAGAATAAATCTCCTCAGACAGTTTTCTCATCACTCACTGAGGGAGAGAGATGACAGGTCAAACCTGAAAACAGGCTAAGTAGAAGACACACACAAAATAAACTTAAGTGAGGAAAAATTTCTCTTATTGTCACATAGGCTGTTGGAAATTTCCACTGGTTGATGACAACAGAGCTGCAAGAAAAAACACTAATACTGTTCCCCCCAAATGCTCACAGAGATATGAGAAAATACCAGAAAAGCACTTACATGTATTAATCAGTTTAAAAAATTGCTTTGCTTTCAAGAACAGATATTTCAATATGTTACCGTCAAAAACGATCAACATCGAAGACTGAATTGAATCAGATTATTTCTTTTCAAAGAGTTATGAAGACATCCTCAGCTTCTCGTCAGTGAGAGAGATGCTTTTTATTATTCTCAGTAGCATTTCCAAGTGACTTCTTCCCAGGTAACTGATGCTAGGAGGTGAGCATCTGTGTGGATCAGTCCTCTCCAGGGAATTCTATAGGACTCTTGTAGACATCTCATCCCCATTATTCTATGTCAGCAAACTTGGAAGAAGACCACTGTTCTGGAGAGCAAAGCAATTTTATGATGGCTATTTAGGACACACATTTAATCCTAAGTATTGATCTGGCTAAACATGATATGGGTTTAATCTCTAAGTTCTGTGCCTCAGGGTTCTGTTTCTAAACAAAATCACCCGGGACAGACCTAAAGTCTGTCACACAGAGTGAAGTAAGTCAGAAAGAGAAAGACAAATACCGTACGCTAACACATATATATGGAATTTAAGAAAAAGAAAATGTCATGAAGAACCCAGGGGTAAGAAAGGAATAAAGACACACAGACCTACTGGAGAACGGACTTGAGGATATGGGGAGGGGGAAGGGTAAGCTGTGACAAAGTGTGAGAGAGGCATGGACATATATACACTACCAAATGTAAGGTAGATAGCTAGTGGGAAGCAGCCGCATAGCACAGGGAGATCAGCTCGGTGCTTTGTGACCACCTGGAGGGGTGGGATAGGGAGGGTGGGAGGGAGGGAGACGCAAGAGGGAAGAGATATGGGAACATATGTATATGTATAACTGATTCCCTTTGTTATAAAGCAGAAACTAGCACACCATCGTAAAGCAATTATACTCCAATAAAGATGTAAAAAAAAAAAAAAATCACCCAGGATATGTAATTCTACCATGGTGTGAACAGTCATTCTCAGCCTTAGAAAATTACTTATCACCCAGTGACAAGAAACACTTTCTTACAGGTCAGGACAGAACACTCATTGAGGTAATGTGTTTGAGGTCAAGTTTGCTTTCAGATCGCTTACCATGCTGGCAAGATAATTTATTGTCTGCTTTTTTCAGTACCAACTTACTGCCCTGTAGCTTTGCTTCTCATGCTCTTTCAAGTTTCTTAGGTAGAAATCTCCAAAAAAGAGTGATCACACACCGTTCACTTGGAGAAGCCCAGACAGAGCTTGTAAGACTAGTATCAGGACATTTGTGGAAGTGGCTACGCTACGACAGGCCCACACTACAAACTCCATCTAAGGGACGGAGCATTTTTTTGGGTGAAAGGTCAAGGTCCTGACAAAGCAATAAGTTGAGAAATTTTGTATTTCGAATAGGAAAAATGTAATCTCATAGACAAAATCTCAAACGAAAAGCACTGACATCAGGAGAATTCCCCCTCTTAACGTGGTGCCCTTCCAGCATTTTGAACTTCCTCTGTTTCCACAAATGTACCCAGGTCCATGCTCTCCGGCATCTGGACCTTCTCACACTGATGTTCCCTCTGCCATCTCTTTCTGACCCTGCCTCACCCCCTCTGCCACTCACCTGCGGGTCTCAGCTTGAACACCCCTTCTCCTGGGTTACCTTTTTTGACCCCTACATTTAGCTATGTGCTCTTATGGCTTCTGGGACCTCCAATGTCAGAACACCCACCATGCCTCATTTTCAATACCATGTGTCTGTCTTTCCCTATGGCCTGCAAGCCGAGAGGACAGGCGCCATGTTGGTCCTTTCAACATGGTACCTCCATTCCAAGGACAAGACGTGGCAGATAGCAGGCGCTCAAATAAATATTTATCAATGAATTCATTTAAAACTTCCCCAGTTTTTATGAACGTGAATTTTGCACATACTGTTTTTAGAACTTAGAATAAAAAAAAGAGATTGTCAGAAACACGGTAAGGAAAAAAAAAGACCACTGTAAGAACATGGGATGCTGATTATAAGAGTGAGGTTTCCCCAAGCCCAAGTCATTCTTTTCTGACATCTATACGTATCGGTATGGCCTGTCCCAGTCGGCGTTAGGTCAGAGATTATTTTTCTGATTTCTAAGAATGGCATGTTATGTATTGACTCCAACATCTGTGTTTCAGAATAGCAATGGAGACCTGTCATACCTCAGAGAAATGTTTCTAGCTTTTCTGGACCTTATCGAAATTATCTTTTTTTTTCATAACCTGGAAACCTCCTAAATTTGTGTTGACATTAAGTTATTTAAAAATGAAGGATTAAGAGTGTAAAGGAGTAAAGATGAGCATGTTTATTCATAGGGTAAAAACACAATAAAGGTGACATTTAAATTCTATTGTGTCATGGGGCTTCCCTGGTGGCGCAGTGGTTGAGAGTCCGCCTGCCGATGCAGGGGACACGGGTTCGTGCCCTGGTCCGGGAGGATCCCACATGCCGCGGAGCGGCTGGGCCCGTGAGCCATGGCCGCTGGGCCTGCGCGTCCGGAGCCTGTGGTCCGCAGCAGGAGGGGCCACAGCAGTGAGAGGCCCGCGTACCACAAAAAAAAAAAAATTCTGTTGTGTGCATCTCATAAAGTAAACTTGCATATACTGGTGTGAATATCTCAGTGTAGAAGTACACATCTCAGACATGCACTCGGGGGCTTTCTAATTCCAACACGCCGAATACACTTCTGCTGGTCCTGTTCTTAAATTCTAAACCTTCTAGTGAGGGTTGGTGTCAGCTGTTGGTCACTGATCAAATATTCTTTTCAGATCTCACATATTCAAGAGCTCCCCATGGTACCAGGATGTACTGTACTAGGAACATGCTTTTTTTAGAGAAAAGGGATTATTTGAATCTCTACAGATTTATCAAACCTACTTATAGTTTGAGGGTAGGGAAGGGTCAGGCAGGGACAGATGACGCTCCTTCTTTCCTCCGGCCTTCTTCTTCCTTCTGCCTCTTAAATATTGTAAATTCCAAGGATTCTAAGCTGCCCCTCATATCCCTTTACACTCTGCCTGGGCAATCTTGCCTGTATCAAGGGCTTCACTATCACCTATACATACTGCTCGCTGGCAAATCCCCTGAGCTCTCAGCTGGTCTCTGAATCCTTTTACACCACTGCCCCTTGGGCTAGTGCCACCTGTAAGTCCCAGGGAAATATCAAGTCAATATATCAAAAGTGCAGCACCTTATTTTTGTATTTCCGTTCTTCGTTGGCTCAAGCCAGAAACCCCAAAGCCACTCAGAATTCTAATTCTCCTTCACGGTCAGCCGGTCAACAAATCCTTTACATTTTAAGCGTGTCTACAATCTGTCGTCCCCTTTTAACTCCACCAATGCTGCTCATAGGCAATGCTGCATTTCTTTTTTTTTTTTTGCGGTACACGGGCTTCTCACTGCTGTGGCCTCTCCCATTGCGGAGCACAGGCTCCGGACGCGCAGGCTCAGCAGGCCCAGACGCTCCACGGCATGTAGGATCTTCCCGGACCGGGGCACGAACCCGCGTCCCCTGCATCGGCAGGCGGACTCTCAACCACTGTGCCACCAGGGAAGCCCTAATTTTTTTAAGTTGCTTGCAAACATACCCTCTGCCGTCCCCTTATTGCACCAAACACACACACACACACACACCCCCTAAATGAAAAAGCTCTTGAAAAACAGATATTATTGTTTTATTCTTCTTTCTATACTGGTCTGGCACAGTGCCTAGAAATCAATAAACATTTATGGAATTAATTAATTAATGTTTGCATACATGAATAATGAAAACCCTTGAGAGGGAACAGGGGAAAAAACGTGCCAAAGCAATGGAAAGGTACTGACATTGTTCCATGGTGATAGTAGGGTACTTGAGCTACTGTGTCTCTTTACATCCCTAATATTTACTTCATATTTCCTGACATTATGAAGGAACGAATAAGAACTTTTTCATTACGTCAGGATAAATGCTGCTCACAAGGATCCAATGTATTATTTCATCGGCACTAGACCATGTGATTCTTTTGATTCTCTTTCCACTTAACATGTTATGGATACGTAATAAATATGGAAAAAGAATAACTTCTAGTATTTGGATGCACTCTTATCTCAATGATGGTATTTTCTTGAATTTTCCCAGGTGACAATTAGAATTCAGCTTGAGTGCCAATGACTGCTTGGATAGCTGTGTTGAGAAAGATTCTGAGGTTGAGTCAGATGACATGGTTTCTAGTTTCTGGGATTTACTAGAATTGACTTCATTTTATTTTTTAATTTTTTATTAGTTTTGGCTGTGTTGGGTCTTCGTTGCTGAGCGCAGGCTTTCTCTAGCTGCAGCGAGCGGGGGCCACTCTTCATTGTGGTGCGTGGGCTTCTCATTGTGGTAGCTTCTCTTGCTGCAGAGCACAGGCTCTAGGCGCGCGGACCACAGTAGTTGCAGCACACGGGCTCTGTAGTTGTGGGGCACAGGCTTAGCTGCTCCACGGCATGTGGGATCTTCCCGGACCAGGGATCGTAACCCGTGTCCCCTGCATTGGCGGGCGGATTCTTAACCACTGCGCCACCGGGGAAGTCCTAGAATTGACTTTAGAAATTACAGAAATTCTTGTGTGAACAGGATGATATTAATATTGTAAGGCACCTTCTTTATAATTCTAGTCAGCAGTATTCTGAAATTTCAGAGCGTACGGTACAATAATTATATGTCTTACTACATAATATAAAATATGTTATGTATATTTTATTATATAAAATTTAGAAAAGTATACGATACTCTGTCGCCTTGATCTATAACTGCCCAGTAACCAGTAAGTCAGGCTGAGCTTTTCAGGAGACTATGTATGTAAGGTGAGGTAGCCACACTCCAGAGAACATTTATCATGGCCTGAACCCAACACAGTATATTTGAAAAGCTAAGCCTTAGTTATTTTCTAAAAAGGAATTATGTTTCGTATAAAAATCACATAATCAGACAGGTTAATATTAACACGTTATGTGAGGAAAACTAAATATGCACGTCTAGAAAGTAGGAAAATTGAAACTTTCTTGTTACAGCCTGTAAAGTCAAATGTCTTAGTTAATTGAGCAGAACTAAAGGTTTTAAAATTCTTTTTTTAAAAAAGATATTTTTGATGTGGACCATTTTTCAAGTCTTTATTGAATTTGTTACAATATTGCTTCTGTTTTATGTTTTGTTTTTTTGGCCCTGAGGCATGTGGTATCTTCCTGGACCAGGGATCGAACCCACACCCTCTGCATTGGAAGGTGAAGTCTTAACCGCTGGACCACCAGGGAAGTCCCCTAAAATTTAATTCTTAATCCCCAGATTCAGATAGTTTTCAAAAGAGCACTAACTGAAAGATCACGGATCTTAAGTCCCTACACTCTCATCTCAGTTTCCTCTTCAGTCAACAGGTCACCCTCCTTCGTGGAACAGGAATACTGCTTTCCACTCTGCTGAGCCCTGTTGATGCTTCGGGAAAAGATGCACCTGCAAACATACTCGATGTATACAGGCAAGCAGCTGCCATCCGGGAAAGCCTCCATTCTCAGCAAGCTGATTATCTGACTTTCCAAAGTGCGGGTACGTATGTCCTTTTAGACAGGCTGAGAATGAATGAATAGCAACAGGATAAGTGAGGGTGCAGTAGAATGAGCTGAAGGTAGACTTCACCTCCAGGGGCTGAATTCAGGCGCCCAAGACCCGCAGAAAAAGTGCAGAAAGCACTGGATGCTTTTGGAAAGCAGAGATAAACAGGAGACCTCCTCGACCCCACTGAAGAGAGGGTAACAACCCCAGCAGAAGCAGATCTAAGGCCTGCAACCTGGACTTAACAGCCAAGGGTGCAAGCATTCTATTCAGCAAAGAGGCAGAGCAATGAGAGACCAAAGAACCACGCTTCTACCCACTGGGCAAAGGAGACCATTGCCCTGGACTTTTTCATCAAGGTTGCGGCAGCACAGGACCTAAACTGCCTGTGCTGTAACCAGAAAGGCAAAGGCTCGCAGAAAACTCAGCCTAACTGATCCGTATCTACATATATTCAGTCAGAGCACAGAGAAATTCATGAACTCCAGGGTACATATCCCTACAAGTAAATAAAAAACCTTTCACTTGGAAAGGGGATCCTCCTACACTGTTGGTGGGAATGTAAACTGGTGCAGCCATTATGGAAAACAGTATGGAGGTTCCTTAAAAATCTAAAAATAGAGCTACCATATGATCCAGGATCCCACTCCTGGGCATATATCTGGAAAAGACAAAAACTCTAATTCGAAAAGATACATACACCCCAAAGTTCATAGCAGCACTATTTACAGTTGCCGAGACATGGAAGAAACCCAAGTGTCCATCGACAGAGGAATGGATAAAGAAGACGTGGTACATATATACAATGGAATATTACTCAGCCATAAAAAAGGAATGAAATCTTGTCATTTGCAACAACATGGATGGACCTAGAGATTATCACACTAAGTGAAGTAAGTCAGACAGAGAAAGACAAATATCATATAATATCACTTATATGTGGAATCTAAAAAAATGATAGAAATGAACTTATTTACAAAACAGAAACAGACTCACAGACATAGAAAACAAACTTATGGTTGCCAAAGGGGAAAGGGGGGAGGGATAAATTAAGAGTTTGGGTTTAACAGATACACACTACCATATATAAAACAAACAAACAACAAGGACCTACTGTATAACACAGGGAACTATATTCAATACCTTGTAATAACCCATAATGGAAAAGAATCTCTAAAAGAATATATATGTATATGTATAAAACGGAATCACTTTGCTCTACACCTGAAACAACATTGTAAATCAACTATACTTCAATTTAAAAAAATCCATTTCACTTGGGATTAGAGCATGGGAAAAGCAGACCTATCTTTCTGCAGCCATCAGTTCCTTCATCCAGTAATGCTGCAATCCATACGGAAGAGTAAAGTATCACTCGAAGGCACTGCGGTCCTGTCTGGAACTCCTGTTTAAAGGACACAGCTCTCCTTCAGAATCAAAGATGGCATTCTTGATTGGGAACAGAAGTCTCATTTATGACTTATGAAAGCCTGCAGCCTATGTGGGCCTTTCTCCCAACATCTACTGCCACAGAGTATCATATGTGAGATGTAGATTACTCTGAGATTATTAGTCAATATCTATACAGCTACTCTGGGGGACAAACAAAACAAAACAAGACAGTTATGAAAGGCAGCAAGATGTCATCCCAAGAACAAGCAAGTAGAGTGTGGGGACAGGGGCCCAATCTGGCTTGTCCACCAAGCAGCTGTATGTCCTCGAGCGAATCAGCTGTCTGGATTGGGTCTCCCTTTACTCAGCCGAAGCATGAGGGGGTTGAATCAGATGACCCCCTCCAGCTAGAAAATTTAGTGAAAGAAATATTTTTTTTTCCTTTACAAACAGCCACATGAGAGGGTCTGTGAAATTCCATTACCCTCAGAAAGTACAACTGGCAGCTATGGGTTGAGAGCCCCTTAGTGAAAGTATTAATAACATCCTACTTCAGTATTTGATAAACAAAGAGTGAAAATATATTATGCTGCCCCAATCATAAGTTCATCACTGGAACCTGGCATTGGCGTAACAAAAAAGCTCTTCTAGTATTTCTCGTGGAAAGTTACTTGCAAGTTCAACATCACCCACTATATCTCATCCTCCCCAAACCAAACTCGCTCCATTTCCTGATCTCTCATTCTCTTTCATTTAACCATTTTGAGGGCTGACTTATTTTTTGCATCACCCTTAATCTAAAACCAGTTATCAGTTCTTCTCCACCTTTGCCACATCTGCTCCTTTATTTCTTTTGGCTCCCGGTCTGGAGGCTGTTCCAGGAGAGCAGAGGGAGTACAAGAACGAGCAGAAATGGGTGCTTAGTATATTTAATCTTCACAATCTGCCTTCTTTTTTTAAAAAAAAAAATTTTATTCAAGTATAGCTGATTTACAATGTTGTGTTAATTTCTGCTGTACAGCAAAGTGATTCAGTTATACACACACACACACACACACACACACACACACACACATACATACATTCTCTTTCATATTCTTTTCCATTATGGTTGATCCCAGGATATTGACTATAGTTCCCCGTGCTCTACAGTAGGACCTTGTTGTTCACAAACCGTCTTTTGAGGCAAGCTCCATAATGTGGAGGGAGTGAGGCTCAGAGAAGTTCCGGTTTGTGTAGCAAACCCCATCCAGCACACAGCAGCTAAGCCAGAGTTCAAACCCGGGCAGTAGGCTCCACCCCCAAGCTACCCCATTCCATCCAGCACACAGCAGCTAAGCCAGAGTTCAAACCCGGGCAGTAGGCTCCACCCCCAGGCTACCCCATTCCATCCAGCACACAGCAGCTAAGCCAGAGTTCAAACCCGGGCAGTAGGCTCCACCCCCAAGCTACCCCATCCTGCCTCTAGCACTTCCGAGGACCCAGCGTGACACTCTGCTAAACGTTGTATTTATTTCATTAGTCATCAGTAATGATCTTTGAGCTTGGTCACGTCCTCACTTTTTTTTTTTTTTTTTTTTTGCAGTAGGCGAGCCTCTCACTTCTGTGGCCTCTCCCGTTGCGGAGCACAGGCTCCAGACGCGCAGGCTCAGCGGCCATGGCTCACGGGCCGCTCCGTGGCACTTGGGATCTTCCCGGACCGGGGCACGAACCCGTGTCCCCTGCATCTCAACCACTGCGCCACCAGGGAAGCCCACGTCCTCACCTTATACGTGAGGTCTCACAGCTAGGAAGCAGCTCCAAAATTCACACCCTCTTCTACCCTGTAATGCCTCCGTGCCTCACACCTGGACTGTGGGAGAGCCTTAGCCCTGCTCCACTGGCTGTTCCACTCCACAGTATCCAGGACAGCATAACCAAGTTCACTTTCATGTCACTTCCTGGATCAAGAGCTTCCAAAAGCCCCCGCCACCCCACCGTCTTGGCTACATAATTACTTTTACCTAATAAATTCCAATTTCCATGGCTCTGGCATTCAAGACCGCGTGAGAGGGTAAGATGTGGCCCTCCTCCGTTGTCTGACCTCTCTCATCTTTCTGACTTCACCTTCCATGGCCCCGTTACCCTGAGGTTCTCCACCCCCTAACCCATCCTGTTTATTCCTCCACACCTTTACTCATGCCACAGCCCTCTGTCTGTAAGCTCTTCTAGGTGTCCTGTAAGGCTTCATTCCCTGGAATACAGTCCAGGGTAAACCGCTAAATGTCTTAGAGCTGAAACTGTGTTATAGCGCTCTGGAAATTCAGGTAATGAAAACCTTATTAAGCATTCGATATTATTAAACTAAGTTTTGTGCTAAGGAAGGAGTGATACCATAGTGAAACCTGGGTATAATTTGAGCTTTCAGGATGTTAGTTGCATTATTGATCTTGACTTAATAGAACAGGACGAATAAAACGGGACCCATTACACAGTGATGCATCATTCCATTAGAGACGAGGATTGGATCAGACAGGAAGTTATCAGCTACCAAAAGCAGCCATACGATCAGAGAGCAGCCTTCCTAGGCAGTCGGGTTGGCTCAATAGCTTCCAAAGTCACGTCTCACAAGGATGGTCAATTCCGCAGTTCACCAGAGATGGTGTAGTAAGTGCCAGGTCAGGGATTTCAACTGATGTCAGGTCCCAGGGAATACTCAAAGCAGGTCCCAGGGAATACTCAAAGCACAGGATAAACATGGTTCATCTTTGATTTACTTTTGAGGATTTGGAGAAAAATGTAAATAACTGAACTGAAAATACTTCATAATATTTTATGTCAAAACAAAAACTCTGTGGGCTTATTATAGAGTAGAATGGAAAATTCCATACTTTTTAAATAATAAAACATGAACTACTTCTGAGTTTGCTGCTGACTCCTTTGGCTTACACAGACAGACTCCTGGGAGTGTATGTTGCTATCCTCTGATATTAGAAGTATTTCAATGGAAAAGCTTGAGAAATACTGATGTCATGTGCTATGTATTGTGGACCAAGATCAGTGAAATCTAGTTATCATGTGATGAAAGGCTCTTGCCAGACATGCAGGGCATGTCCTATTAAAAGAAAAGAAAAATATTTAGAACGCTTTTTTTTTTTTTTGCGGTACGCGGGCCTCTCACTGTTGTGACCTCTCCCGTTGCGGAGCACAGGCTCCGGACGCGCAGGCTCAGCGGCCATGGCTCACGGGCCCAGCCGCTCCACGGCATGTGGGATCTTCCCGGACCGGGGCACGAACCCGTGTTCCCTGCATCGGCAGGCGGACTCTCAACCACTGCGCCACCAGGGAAGCCCTACAACTGTTTTTACGCGAGTCTGTGTACAAATAGGAACACTGTCTCTGCTATTCCATAAAAGTTGGATGTTGCTTTTATTGCTTTAGCTTATTTAACTGAGGTTTCACAATGTACCTTGGATCTTCTAGAACATGATTTACTTATCATATTTTGGAAGATGTGCTATCTAAATCCCTTTAAAACAAATCTGTCATAGAACGAGATTATAGCAGAATCAATTTGGGTCAGGATTATAGCTCAGGATTAAAAATCTAAAGCCAAAAAACTAACTATACACTTAGCCATTCAAAACCATTTATCATGTGATGGGCACTCATCTAGACATCAAGAAAATATAGATAAAGAGAGAAACATTCCTCAAAGGGTATCACCATCTAGAATCCACACAGGGACACATGGCAGGATCCTAGGTGGATATATCAGAGCACTGAGTGAAGTACAGAAATACCAGGCTATACTCGGCAGTGTAACCTTATCAGGCTAACCCTGGACCATTCAGTAATTCATTCAATATACATTTGTGTGTCAGGATCTGTTAAAGGGTCCACGATACAAAATCAAGTCCTTGACTTCACGAAGCTTTTAGTGTTCTTTTAAAAATAAAGTAAGATGGATAGAGAGTGATGACAAGGGTTTGGTCAGGGAAGATCTCCAGTTAGATGACATTTTTGCACTTGAAGGGAATGAGGAAGAAAGCCATGAGACCAGCCAGCAGAGCCATCAAAGGCAGAGGGAAGTGTAAGGGCTTCAGGCAGGATCATGCTTGGCATGCTTGGGGGAAAAAAAAAAAAAAGAAAGAAAAGAAAACAAAAAGCAAGGCTGGAGAAGCTGGAACAGAGTAAGTGAAGAGCAAATCACATGGAACCTATAGGTCATGATCGGGACTTTGCATGGAACTAAGATGGAGACCACTGGAGACGGTGACATGTCCTAGGTTTCGCTTTGAAAGGATCATCCAGACAACTATAGGAGGGTGGATTACAGGGCAGTTATTAACATTGTATGTCTTCAATTAGAAGACTTGCAATGAATGAGGTGAGAGATGACGGTGACTTGCACGGGCAGTGGAGATGGTGAAAAGTGGTTGAATTCTGGCTGTTACAAAGGTAGAGCCAACAGGATCTTCTGGTATCATGGATATGGGGGCTAAGAAGAAAGAGGAGTTAAGGATGCTTCCAAAATGTTTAGTTCACACATCGGAAAGAATGGAGCTGTTGTTTGTAAGATTGGAGCAGAACAGCTTTGAAGGAGGCAGGTTTACTTTGAGATGCTTATTAGAGATGCCTCCTAGTCACTGGGTGCACAGTCCTTGAGTTCAGGAGGGAGGTCCAAGCTGAAGACAAACTTAGAAGTCTCAGCATAGCGATATTTTATTTAAAGACAGGGGTTCCAAATGAGATCGTCTAAGAAGGAACGTAGATTCAGAGCATCTTAATAGGTCTGGGGACTGAGATCTGAAGTACTCTCCTGTTTGTCTGTTTTTACGACAGCTTTACTTAGATATAATTGCAACACAAATGTTTAAGGGCAGCAAAACTGGATGAAGCAGCAAGAAAGACTGAGAAAGGGTGGCAGTGAATTTGGAGAAGAAAAAGAGATTGGTGACCTGGAGGTCAAGTGAATGCTGCCGATGGATGAGGTAAATTATATACTAAGATACATGCACTGAACTTGGCAAGGCAGCAGTCAAGAGCAGTTTTGAGAAAAGCCTGAATGGAGTTAGTTTCAAGGAGAATGGAGGAGGAGAGGGAGAGAAAGGGAGTATAAACAATTTCTTCAACGATTTTTCTGTAAGAGGGTGCAAAGAAACAGGGCCATAGCTGGAGGGGGCTTACGGTATGTTTGTATGTTGATGGGACTGGTCCACACGGAGGGGAAGATTTCCTAGTGCTGGGGAGAACAATGTCTTGGTAAGAAGAGGGCCGGGATCTGTATCAGCTTCCTGGGGCTGCCAAATAGTAACACAAACTGGGTGGCTTAAACAACGGACATTTATTATCTCATGGTTCCCAAGGCGAGAAGTCCAGGATTAAGATGTTGGCAAGAGCGTGCAGCCTCTGCTCGCTAGGGAGGGTCTGTTCCAGGCCTCTCTTCTAGCCTTTGCTAGTTCCTTGGCTGACGGCAGCTCAAGTCCAATCTTCACAGTACGTTCTGCCTGTGTGTCTGTGTCCAGATTTTCCCTTTTTATCAGGACACCACTCATATTAGATTAAGGGACTATCCTTATCCAGCATGGCCTCATCTCAACTAATTACATCCGCAACAACGGACCCTATTTCCAAATGAGGGCACATTCTGAATACTAGGGTTAGGATTTCAACGTATCAATTTTGGAAGGACACAAGTCAACCCATAAGAGGACCCAATGCAAAGTGGAAAGGCTGGTGTTTGTTAAGAGGAAAAAAAAGCAGAGAATGTATGTGGATTCAGATACAGATGGAGGATTAGCTGTGGCGGCGAAGTCTGTGGAAGTTCTCTTCTGTTTGATTCTATTTTCGCAGTGAAATAAAAGGCAATGTCAACATCTTAAGGTTCATCCCTGCTTGCCCAACTAACCTAAACCTCTGCTGAATACTGCCCAATCCAATTATGAGTTCTACTACATTTAAATATGAATTCCATTATCCAAAAAAAACCCCCCAAACCCCCCAAAAAACTACACAATTCAACAAAGCTCTAACTGGAATAATGATTTTAGGAATTAAGCAATTATGATCTAGTGTAACTATGAAAAGGTTTAGAATACTACCTATAATGGACGTGTAAACATTAGATAACAGAGCAATTATATAGGAAGCAGAAAACACAGATCAGAAACAGAAACCCTTCTCAAGCCTTGAAAAAATATGGTGGAGTCTCCCCAGGATGTGAGGGGAGAGAAGGAATATTAATGTGGATTTTAAAAATCCTAGAACAGAGGTACAATAATTTTATTATCCATGGGATTTGAGGTGAGTGCCCATTGCTCACTGGCCTCAATACGTTTATGATTTAAATGAACCATTTTCAAGTCTTTTATGCTTAGGAATTACTGCACTTGATTTCGCAGTAGAGACTTTGGCAAAAGAAATTCTGTCATTTCCTCACAATTTTCACCGCTAAATCTAAAGACTTTCCAGGCATATGTGAAAACTAGGTTGGGGAGGTGGAGGACATAGACAATGAGAACAACAGTGCAATCGGGCTTCCCTGGTGGCGCAGTGGTTGAGAGTCCACCTGCCGATGCAGGGGACACGGGTTCGTGCCCCGGTCCGGGAAGATCCCACATGCCGCGGAGCGGCTGGGCCCGTGAGCCATGGCCACTGAGCCTGCGCGTCCCGAGCCTGTGCTCCACAACGGGAGGGGCCACAACAGTGAGAGGCCCACGCACCGCAAAACAAAACAAAACAAACAAAAACAACAACAACAAAAAAACAGCGCAACCAGTTTGGAATGTTTATTGTTGTGTTATTGAAAACACCCCTGTTCTAAATGAATGCTTCCAATGTTACACTTTTCCGAGGCTTAATTCTTTTCCAATGCACTCACATAACTGCTACTAGAATTTTTGTCTGTTTTGAGTGTGTAATGAGGGACAATGGAGTTCTTATACCAGACAGAATGATCTCATTCCATAAATAAAAAGAAGACTGCAGATTGCCTTATTTCTGCAATGAGGCTCCCATTAATGTCAGTGAAAATAGTGGGAGTGGACCAATGGCAATATATGGCCTGCAACTACCTAGAACTCTAGACAAAGCAAAATGGAAAACATCTATTACACTGCCAGCCTGTTCATACCCAGGGGAATGGCGCAGCATTGTTTTTTCTTGTTGCATATTTTGTTCAGTTTTCCTCAATACTGCTTTGAAACAAGTTGAGCAAAGATTGTGCTCATTGCTTCCATCAGAAAACCCATAAACATAAAAGCTTTGATTAAAAAAATTCTTGGCAAGGATACTTACATACTTTTTATTAAGTTTTTCCCCAATGTTCCTACAGATACTACCTTGCTTTGTGATAAAAACAATCCTTTTTATTACATATTGTTCTCTTCCAAAATCCGCTGACCAGTATTAAAGCCTCATTAGTCATTTCTACATTTAGTTGTATGTAAGCAAAGGGAATGACTAAAAGAACAAATAGTAGTCAACACCTCTAGCAAAGTGAAACCACAGCAGTTACTTTTGGGTTGTTTTAGGAGCATGTTTAATTTCTCACACCCATATAATACCATCCTTTCCTTTTATAGAAGGGAAAAATCCTTTCTTATTTGATGTGACTTTATCCAACACTCTACAATAGCAACAAATAAACTTTTCTAACAATTCTTTCAACTATTCAATCTGATAGCCTTTGTGCACCAGCACAGTTTCATAGTTACATCCTTGTAGTTTTCAACCTACAAATATCCTTCTCTATGAGTCAGAAGTTAGTTTTAAAATATTTCCATTCAAAACATGAATTGAATACTTAATATGTGCCAAACGCTAGGGCTAAAAGGCAAATGGCGTATCTTCTATCACCAGTAATTGAAGCAAATGACTTCACATTGACTTTATTAATAAAGAGCATTACAATCTTTACCACGATGGTATTTGTAAAGCTTCTTTTCATTTACACTGAACTCTTCTTTGATAAGTTAATGGGGCTGATGAATGAAAAGTACTGTATTTGTAAAGTATTATTGTACATTACCTCCTCAAGAGAGTAAAGTTGCAAATGGGAAATAATTAGATTCAAAATGCCATTATACCCTGCCAAAACCTAAGTAGAACTTGATATGTCCTTGACCTTTGATGAAACCTAGAACTTAAAATGTTGTTTACGTAAGTGGTGTTTAGGAAGCCAACTGAAGGAAAATCAGAAGGCTTAGTAAAAAACAATGACACTTTTGTTCTCTAAGATGTTTAATTCTTTAAGACAACCTATCGAGGTAGATATTATCATCACCATTTACAGAAAAAATATTAAAGGTAAAAAAAGGTTAATTAACTTGCCCCACAGCTATACGAGATGTGCTTGGGATCTGGACTCATGCATCTGACTTTACAGCCTATGACCTTATCATTATGCAATCACATCATGCTAGTTCTTTCTGTAGAGATGGGTAATCAAGAGGCTGAGGGAAAATGTCCACAGAATGACCAGGGAATGATGCACTTAGGCTACTAGTAATAGTTTTTTTTCCTCTTTCATATTTTTATTGTAATGGAACATACCCAACGTATAATTTATACTATTTTAACCATTTTTAGGTGTACGGTTCTGTGGCATTAAGTACATTCCCTTTGTTGTGCAACTATCACCACCATCTACCTCCAGAACTTTTTCATCATCCCAAACTGAAACCCTGTACCCATTAAAGAGTAACTCCTCATTCTTCCCTCCCTCAAGTCTCTGGTAACCACTACTCTATTTTTTTTGTCTATCTGAATTTGACTGTTCTAAGTACCTCATCTGAGTGGAATCATGCAATATCTGTCCTTTTGTGTCTGGCTTCTTTCACTTTGCATAATGTTTTCAAAGTTCACCCATGTTGTAGCACGCATCAGAATTTCATGACTTTTTAAAGGTGAATAATATTCTATTATATGTGTATACCACCTTTTGTTTATCCATGCGTCAATGGACATTTGGATTATTTTCGCCATAAGGATATGAATAACGCTACTGCGAACAGTGCCGCTATGAACATTGGCATACAAATATACGTTTGAGTCCCTGCTTTCAGTTCTTTTGCGTATCTACCCAGAGGTAGAATTGCTGGGTCATATGGTAGTTCTATGTTTAACTTTTGGGGGAACTGCCATACTGTTTCCCCCAGAAGCTGTACCTCTGTGGTGTCTACATTCCCACCAACAGTGTACATGTCTCCATGTCTTCATTGTCAACGCTTGTTATTTTCCATATTGTTTTCACTTTTAAATGAGTTACTTTATTACAGACATGATAATAAAATAACAGAAAGCCAAAGCAAACACTGCTCACAATCCCACCCTGAAATCAAATTAATGAAAAATATGCATGATATCCATCAATTATAAAATTCACGGATGTTACTAAGTAACATGATGTTACTAAGAAAACCAAGCACGTACACGGACATGGACTGGCAATGACACTGACTAATCAAAGAGGGTCTCAGGCTCAGGCTCAACCATTCTAACTTCCACCAAGTTTTCAGTGACTTTTCAAGGTGATCTGGCTTAGATATTACAGAGGAGGGAGACCTAAAGCTCAGCCACACCCCACCTGTTCTCATTCTTCTCCTCTCGGGTGCCAGACGATCCCTATGAAACATCTGCAGGTCTCTGTGGCAGGCAGATCTTCTGATACATTGTGAGACGGCCCCTTGAGGTTGATGGCAGGGAAAGAATCCAGTCTGTGCATTTGCCACTGAACAAACGGTGATTCATCTGTGGTTGTCCGTACATGTGTGTGCTTCTGCCTTGCAATGATTTCTTCCTCCCCTAACCAACCTGCTAAAATGCAACATTTAAACCAGCCTCGCATGCATTATTGCCAGGCTGGGGCCTAATCGTGTCAAATGAAGGCTGCCAGCTTCCCTTGCCAGAAGAAGAGGCACTGGGAAAACCGGAAATGGGACAAGAGTCTGGTACACTCTCTACTCGGTCATGGATGGCCTTCAGCAGTAAACCAGTCAACGGAGTCAAAAGAACATGGCTTCCTGTTAACATAGAGCAATACCAAATCCCGCAGACATGATTGATTCATGCCCTGTGCCAGTCCCTGTCAAACACAGTATTTGTTTTTCTGCTAATGCTACTAATGTTTAAATTGGAATGTATGTATGAGAAGAGTTATCAGAATGTGAAGCATTTTTTTTAATGGAAAAGATTTTAATGTATCGGTAAATAATATTAAAACATAGGTAGAAGCCTTAAATCACAAACCAAAGACAGGCTGGGTTTAAAACAACAAAGCAGCCAATGAAAAGTCTGCGTTATCCTGTAGATGCTGGGGACAAATGCCCAAGAGTTCCACTGCTGGATTGTACAGTAACTGCACATTTAGTTATGTAAGAAACTGCCGACTGGCTTTCCAAAGGGGCTGAAATGCGTGAGGGATCTGGTTTTTCCACTGCCTCATCAGGATTTGGTGTTTTTAACTTCAGCCATTCCACATAGGTGTGTAGTGATAATCTCACTGTGGTTTTACTTTGCATCTGCCTAACGGCTAGTGACGCCGAACCTCTTTTCATGTGCTTATTTGCCATCCTTATATCCTTATAGGTGAGATTTCTGTTCACGTCTTTGTCCATTTTCTAATTGGGTTGTTTGTTATTTTACTGTTGAGTTTCTAAAATTCTTTTTATATTCGAGATACTATTCCTTTGTGGATACATGGTTTGCAAATACGTTCTCCCTGTCTATAGCTTGTCTTCTCATCCTTTTAACAAGGTCTTTCGCAGAGCAAGATTTTTAATTTTGTGTGGCCCAATTTATCAGTGTTTCCCTTTACGGATCTTGCTTTTGGTGCCAAGTTTAAGAACTCTTTGTCTAGTCCTAAAACCTGAAAATTTTCTATAAACGTTTTATTTTCTTTTCAAATTTTTTTTTACCTCTTTATTGGAGTATAATTGCTTTACAATGGTGTGTTAGTTTCTGCTTTATAACAAAGTGAATCAGTCTATAAACGTTTTATAATTCTACGTTTAAGTATGTGAACCATCTTGAATTAATTTTGCTTAAGGTGTGAGGTTTAAGTCGAGGTTTTTTTTTTTTTTTTTGCCTATGGTTGCCCAATTGCTCCAGCATCATTTGTTAAAAAGGCTCTCCTTCTTCCATTGAATTGTTTTTGCATCTTTGTCAAAAGTCAGCTGAACATACTTATGTGGGTCTACTTGTGGGTTCTATTCTGTTCCACAGATCTATGTGTCTATCCCTCTACCAATGCCACACGGTATTGATTATTGTAATTATATAATAAGCCTAAGAATGTGAAGAGTTCTTAATGGTCATGAGATCCCCACTGTAACCCAGAGCCAGGAGATTTGCACTTGACATTGAGATTTACACTCCTAAAGTACCTGTGCATTGAGCCAGAAACCTTTTCAATAAACAGAAGACTCTGGAGACCTTGGAAACAACTGTCATTAAATAAATTTTAAAAAAAGAACAAATGACAACATAAACCGATCTTCCACTAGGACAAAAAGTAAAACTATCTTATGTGATCACAACTGCCCAAAGCCTTATGATACCCATAAAATTGTCTCTCAAGGAGCAATGTGCCATTGTCAAATTGTATTCAACCACCCATGATTCAGGATGTGTTTGCATGTTGATAATTGCTGGTGTGGAGAAAGAGTCTATGTTAATTTGCTGCCACTGCAGTGGAAATGGCTATGCTAATGAGTTTGAAGAAAATGAGTTAGTTGAGTATTATCTCTTTTATGGTTCTAAATAGAGAGATTCCATTATTTTTCTAAATCATTTAACTCAACTAAAAGCAATAATTTTGCAGCAAAATAAACTTTCCCGAATACCTTTGAGTTTTCAATGATCCAGCTGCTCTTAGATATGTAAGCAAACAGGAAACCACTAGTGAACCACTTGTCACTTTCTTACTAGTGCTCGTATAAGACTGAGGACTACCCTTGCTTTCACTGTATCAGTTATCTATTGCCCCACTAAAGCTACAGAACAACAACTGAGCCTCAGTGGAATGGAAAAACTATTTATTTAGCCAGTGAGTCTGCAGGGACTGGTTCTGGCCAGGGCTTAGCTGATGGGAACTGGGCTTCCTGACACGTCTAGATATCAGCTGATTGTTGGCTCATCCTGGACAGCCACACTCAAGAGACTTGGGGAACATGGCCCTGTCTGATCCTCCAGCAAGCTAGTCCAGGTGTATTCTTGTGATCATGGCAACAAAGTAAGAGAGGAGACAGAGACAAGCCAGTGTGTTTTCAAGCTTCCGCCTGTGATACAACTGTTAACATGACATTGGCTAAGGCAAGTCCACGTGGCTAAATTCAGAATCAAGAGGCAGTGAAATGTACTCTACCTTTCGAGATAGGAGCTGCAAGGTGATATTGACAAAGAATCTGTATACAGAGAGGAATGAAAGACGGTGCCATTAATGCTAACAGTCTACCAGACTCATCCTCATATACTTAGGCCATGATGGAATTTTTCTTATTACAGTTTCTGGGACAGGACCCCCTTTTTCCTTTGGCCCAATCGCAAGTCTCATAACAAGTATCGTGCCAATCCGTAAGCACTCCAGAACAGTAAGAACCCAATCCAGTGCCTAACGCAGAGTAGCTGTTCACTAATCCTGGATGAATGAATTAATGAAGAATGAAAGATTCTGCAGGCTGTAGTGTTCAACGTATTAGCTTGTAACGGTATCAATTAGCATAAGAAGAGTCTTTTGTGATTTTCTACGTCTGTACTTATTTTTCTCCATTGAGATGACTGCATCCAGTGTGTCCAACAAATATGAAATGTGCATCTCTTATGTGCAAAATTCTACCATAAGAACATAGGAATGTGAGTGATACCACTCTAGTGAAAAATCAGTCTCCGTCCCTGCTTAGAATTCTGCAGGCTGCATAAAATATCTTTCAAATAAGAATGATCTATAAGATTTCATTCAGCTCTGAAATTCCACAGTTTTATTATTTTAGATACAAGTAATGGAAGGCAGAACATAAGTACCCAGAATAACAGATGAATTTAAGAGAAAGAGAGGTCACACACATGTGTGGTTGCAGGATAAAGTCTTCATGGGAAAAGTAACATTTAAGGGCTTGCAGGACTTTAAAAATCAATGGGGACAGTGAAGGAGCACAGTTAGGTGAGGCTGGGCGTACTTAGGGCCAGGGAGTGATTCAATTTTTCTGGAACAAAGGGTTAACATGGACAATTGGTAGGAGGTAAACCCAGAAAGACAGGTTAGAGCTATACTGTTCATGGCCTTGAATAGCAAGCTGACGAGTTTGTACTTACTTCTGCAGATTTAATCTTTCTAAAGCATTTCTCCACGCTTTAGAAAGACTAGTCTGCATAGCCCTATACAGAACTGCTTTATGTAGGGAGAGGGGGTGGGCAGATAAGTCTGTAGGTTATTTAAAGTGTCTAGGTGAGAAATAGTGAGTATCTAAATAGGAAGGTTGAGAGTGAAGATGCTCTGAGAGAGGGCTGTGGGTACCAGAGGAAAAGCCCAGCATCTCGCCCATTACACATCTCTCTCTCTTTTTTATAACAGGAAGCCAGTCAAATTATATGCCAAGTTTATATATTCTACAGTAAATGCTAGTCTTCAAAATTTCCCCCAAACTTTCTACTGAAATGAATTTACTCCAAATCCAGGCTTTAGCAAAGACAGAGATCCTTGTCGTCGTAATTAGCCTTGCCAGTATCACTACAGTCATGAGAAGCTCAAATTGACTTATCACTAAGAGCAGTGACCACCCATTAGAAGCACTTCACTGGTCATTCACCTTTCAGCAGGCTGAACTGTCTTCCCAGCTGGTTGAGCACAATCTAATCTCTTGATAACTGAATGAAGTCTTCTAGACCATCAGCAAAGGAAGATAGAATCTAGGCTTTCAGTGCTGTAAGCAATTTAGAGATCATCGCGTGCAATCTTATCTTATGAATGAGGAAACCAGGTCAAGTGGTCCCGCTAATCAGTGGTGGGACGGAGCCCAGCTCTCCTCATGCTCAGCTGATGCTCTTTGTAGGATACTGTTAGCAAGCAGGCACATTCATGTCTGTTCACATGTTTAAGTCAATATTCTCAACCATACGATCTTCAATCAGACTATATCTGAGACACAGAACAGCAGGTAGTATGGTAAGGCTAGTATGGGGTAGATCTAGGTGATCAGAAGAGGAGGCTGTCAGCATTGGCTGGTCCCTAATTCTCCAGGACCCAGAATGACAAGCCATGGGATCTGACATCCTTTGAAACAGAAAATGTGAAATCATGAGATAATGGAAGGTTTTTTACAGCTGTGTTTTATTTTAAAGTACTATATTATCTTAAATTCTACTCAAAATTGGGAGGAAGTACATGTCACATAACTAGGAAAGACTAAATTTTCTGAAAACTGCCACAGATCTTTTTCAAAACTTCAAAACTGAGAGAAGTTTCTGTTTATTAGAGTGACATTTCCAAAATTATACACATCGCTGTGAATCAGTCTTTTGGATATATTTATCTCTTTCCTCTCTGTGTCAGATTTCCTTGAACTGAAGAAGTTATCTTTTTATTCAGTTATTTCTGTAACCATTATTAGTTAAATATTTTAGTGAAATTCAAAAGAAAATGTTATACATACTAAGCTATGACACATTAATTCTACCAAAATCTCTGAATAGTACTGATTCAGTTAAAATGTAAATGTCATACACGTGCAATTCCCAATGCAAATGGAGGTGTGATCTAAGGGCTGTAATGGATCTTGAGCTGTGTCGTGGTTCCGAGAAGAAGTTAAAAAGAATAAGTTGCTTTCCCTCAAGTCCTGCCTCTCTCCCTCATTCACAACGTGGGTGCTTCACAAAGACACACATGAAGGGCCTGCAGAAAAGTGGAAATTGCCTCACCAGCCAGGTCAGCCTAGCCAACCCGAGAGGTTACAGATATGGCAGCTGGAATATCCACACATCTGACTCACAGAGTAGATAATGAAAACATTCATTAAAATTACAAATAAAAACCAAGGAGACAAATATACAAAAATAACAGCTCCCATCGTTCAAAAAATGCCTTTTGAGTAACGATCACATCTCAGACAATGCGCTGGGCACCAGACAATCACAGTCCCCATCCTTATGGATCTTCAGATCTAGTTGAGGAGATAGGCAATAATATAAGCACATAATCACATACACAAACATAATCATCATTTGAGATAAATATTACAAAGGATTTGATGACGGTTCTGTGGTGGAGAGTAATAAAAGAACGGACCTACTTAGGTATGGTGTTCAGGAAAGATCTCTCTGAGAGATGACATTTAAAATAAGACCTGGGGGGCTTCCCTGGTGGCCCAGTGGTTGAGAGTCCGCCTGCCGATGCAGGGGACGCGGGTTCGTGCCCCGGTCCGGGAGGATCCCACATGCCGCGGAGCGGCTGGGCCTGTGGGCCATGGCCGCTGAGCCTGCGCGTCCGGAGCCTGTGCTCCGCAACGGGAGAGGCCACAGCAGTGAGAGGCCCGCGTACCGCAAAAAAAGTTTTTTAAATAATAAAACAATAAAAAAAATAAAATAAGACCTGAAGGATGAAGAGGAAGTACCAACTACAAAGGCCCAAGGAGGAAAAGGGCTTGGCCTGTTTCAGAAACTTCATATGATCAATGTCTAATAAAGGATTAACTCAGCAAGCCTGGGTTGTCCAAACTCGTCACAGTACAAAGAAAAGTTTGCCCTTTGACCAGCTCCTGGCTTTAACCTCTAAGCCCTTGGAACTACCTGCCTAATAAGAGTGTCACTGTTTAGCTGGGGTTGTGGTCCCCAGATAGTTTACGTCAACAGTGTGATTGATGGTGGGGTCCTTGGGCCATGTGGTATCAGTCTTGCCTCTAAAGAGGCTGGAGGCTGAGTAACTAACATCTGCCACGTGGTACTCCATGCCTATGCGACTGACTTCCAGTAAAAACCCTGGACACCAAAGCTAACCTGAGCTTCCCTGGTTGGCAATATTCCACATGTGTTGTCACACACGTACATCACTGCTAGGAGAATTAAGTGCTATTCAAAGGACTCCACGGGGAGAGAACACCTGGAAATTCATGACTGGGTTCTCCTAGACTCCAACCTACATACCTTTTTCCTTTGCTAATTTTAATAACATTTCCCAAAGATCTCCATGGCTGCTGCTTGGAGAAAGGATTAGAGCGGGTAAGGGTGGAGGTAGGAAAGTCAAGCAGCTGTCCACGAGGGGGACGATGGGGACTTAGACTGGGCTGGGGTGGGAAAGGTTGACGAAGCTGGAGAGAAAGGACAGATTTGAGATATAGACTAGATAAGGAGGAAGCAGAATTTGGTGTTGGGTTGTATTTCAAGAGGGGGGGAGAAGACAAACCACAGATAATTATTAGGTTTCTGTCTTAAATAACTGCATATATGATGGTGTCACTGAAATGGAGAAGACTGGAGAAAGAAAAGGCCCAAAGTTCAGGTTTAGACAGGTTAAGTGCGAGATGCCTGTGAGACATCTAAGTTGGGAGGATCAAAGATATAAATTAGAGAGGTGAAAGCAGATAGACAGACAGATAATATTTAAAGCCACAATAATGGATACAATCTCTTAGAGAGAATGTATGCAAAAAAAAAGAGAAGGGCTCAGAACCAATCCTGGACGACCCACAACGCTCAGAGATCAGGAAGAGGATGAAGAGAAGCTTATTATGTATCAGGCTCAGCACTACATGCTTTCCATGAACTAACTTAGCCAATCCTCACAAAGACTCTAAGAGGTAATTATTACTACACCCACGCCCCGTTTTTTGGAAATTATTAAGCTAGACCTAATTCTTTTTTGAAATTATAAATTATTCAATTTATTTAAAGTAAAACATAAAAATTAAAAAAAAAACAAGATGAATTCGCCCATTTCTCCCAACCTCCCCATCCCCTGACTCTGGCAACCACCAATCTGTTTTCTGTGTCCATAAGCTTGTTTCTTTGTTTTAGATTTCACATATAAAAGAAATGTTATAATGTTAATCGTTCCCTGTCTGACTCATTTCACTTAGAATAATGCCCTGACGGGCTTCCCCAGTGGCGCAGTGCTTAAGAATCCACCTGCCAATGCAAGGGACACGGGTTTGAGCCCTGGTCCGGGAAGATCCCACATGCCGTGGAGCAACTAAGCCAGTGTGCCACAACTACTGAGCCTGCGCTCTGGAGCCCGCGAGCCACAACTACTGAGGTCGCATGCCACAATTACTGAAGCCCACGCGCCTAGAGCCCGTGCTCTGCAACAAGAGAAGCCACCGCAATGAGAAGCCCGCGCACCACAACAAAGAGTAGCCCCCGCTCACGGCAACAAGAGAAAGCCCGCGCACAGCAACGTAAACCCAATGCAGCCAAAAATGAATAAATAAATTAATTAATTTTTAAAAAACAATAATGCCCCTGAGGCCCATCCATGCTATTACAAATGGCAAGATTTCATTCTTTTTAACGGCTGAGTAATATTGCATATTGTAAACTATTACATGGCACAATTTCTTTACCCATTCACCTGTCAGTAGGCACTTAAGTCGTTTCCATATCTTGGCTGTTGTAACTAATGCTGCAATGAACATGGGGTTGCACATATCTTTTCAAGTTAGTGTTTGCATTTTCTTTGAATAAATAGCTAGAAGTGGAATTGCTAGTAGTTCTACTTTTAATATTTTTAGGATCCTCTATACTGCTTTCTATAGTGGCTGCACCAATTTACATTCCCACCAACAGTGCACAAGGTTTCCCTTTTCTCCACATCCTCACCAACATTTTTTATTTCTTGACTTTTTGATAATCACCATTGTAACAGGTATGAACGGACATCTCCTTGTGATTTTGATTTGTATTTCTGAGATGATTAACAATGTTGAGCATTTTTTCATGTACCTGTTGGCCATCTGTATGTCTTCTTTGGAAAAATTTCTATTCAGATCTTCTGCCTATTTTTAAAATCAGATTGTTTTTGTTTTGTTTTGTTTTGTTTATGCTATTGAGTTGTATGAGTTCTTTATATATTTTGGATATTTGCCCCTTATCAGACATATGATTTGCAAATATAATATTTTCTCCCATTCAGGGGTTATCTTTTCATTTTGTCAATGGTTTCCTTTGCTCTGCAGAAGTTATTTAGTTTGATATAGTCCCACTTGTTTATTTTTCCTTTTGGTGTTAGACTGAAAAACAATCATTGCCAAGACCTATGCCAAGGAGCTTATCATATATGTTTTCTTCTCAGAGTTTTATGGTTTCAGGTTATACATTTTTTTTTTGTGGTACACGGGCCTCTCACTGTTGTGGCCTCTCCTGTTGAGGAGCACAGGCTCCGGACGCGCAGGCTCAGCAGCCATGGCTCACGGGCCCAGCCGCTCCGCGGTATGTGGGATCTTCCCGGACCGGGGCACGAACCCGTGTCCCCTGCATCGGCAGGCAGACTCTCAACCACTGCGCCACGAGGGAAGCCCTGAGTCTTCTTTAATTTCTTTCATCAATGTCTTATAGCTTTCAGGTCTTTCACCTCCTTTCGCTTCTTCTATTTTACTCCTTGTGATGCAAGTATCAACAGGATTGTTTTCTTAATTTCTTTTTCTGATAATTTGTTATTAATGTATAGAAATGTAACAAATTTTTATGTATTGATTTGTATCCTGAAAATTTACTGAATTTTTTATTAGTTCCACCAGTTTTTGATGGAGTCTTTAGGATTTTCTATATATCATTTCATCTGCAAATTGTGATCATTTTACTACTTCCTTTCTGATTTGGATACCTTTTATTTCTTTTTCTTGCCTAGTTATTGTGGTTAGGACTTCCAATACTATGTTGAACAAAAGTGGCAAGGATGGACATCCTTATCTTGCTCCTATCTTAAAAGTTGAAAGGTTTTTACAATTGAGGATGATGTTAGCTGTGGAATTGTCATATACGGCCTTTATTATGTTGAGGTATGTTCCTGTACCCACTTTGTTGAGGGTTTTATGATACACAGATGTTGAATTTTATCAAATGCTTTTTCTGCATCCACTGAGATGATCATATGATTTTTATGCTTCATTTTGTTAAGTAGTGTATCACACTGACTGATTTGCAGATGTTGAACCATCCCTGCATTCCTGGGACAATTCCCTTTTGAACATGGTGTATGATCCTTTTAATGTATTGTTGAATTCAGTTTGATAGTATTTTGTTGAGGATTTTTGCACCTATGTTCATCAGGCATATTGCCTGTAATTTTCTTTTCTCATGGCGTCTTTGTCTGGTTTCGGTATCAGGGTAAGCTGGCCTTGTAAAATGAGTTTGGAAGAGTTACCTTCTGTTCTATTTCTTGGAACAGTTTGAGAAGGATTAGTATTAATTCTTCTTTGAATGTCTCATAAAACTCACCAGTAAGGGGACTTACCTGGTGGCACAGTGGTTAAGAATCTGCCTGCCAATGCAGGGGACACAGGTTTGGTCCCTGGACAGGGGAAGATCGCACATGCCACAGAGCAACTAAGCCCATGTGCCACAACTACTGAATCCCATGCACCCTAGAGCCCGCATGCCACAGCTACTGAGCCCAAGCACCACAACTACTGAAGCCTGCATGCTCTAGGGCCTGCGTGACGCAACTACTGAGCCTGCGTGCTGCAACTACTGAAGCCTGCATGCCTAGAGCCCATGCTCCACAACAAGAGAACCCACTGCAAAGAGAAGCCTGTTCACTGCAACAAAGGGTAGCCCCCGCTCGCTGAAACTAGAGAAAGCCCGCGCACAACACAAAGATGCAACACAGCCAAAAAAAAAAAAATTCACCAGTGAGGCTATCTGGTCCTGGGCTTTTGTTTCCTGGGAGGTTTTTGATTATTGATCTTACTAGCAATTGGTCTGTTCAGATTTTCTATTTCATCATGATTCAGTCTTGGTAGGTTGTACGTTTCTAGGAATTTATCCATTTCTTCTAGGGTGTCCAATTGTTGGTGTATAATCATTCATAGTAGTCTCTTATGATCCTCTGTATTTCTGTGGTATCAGCTGCAATGATAACAACTCTTTGTGATTTTATTTAAGTCTTCTCTCTCTTTTTTCTTGGTGACCCTAGCTAAAAGTTTGTCAATTTTGTTTATCTTTTCAAAGAGCCAGCTCTTAATTTCATTGATATTTTCTAATTTAGTTTTTGTTTGTTTGTTTGTTTTGCGGTACGCGGGCCTCTCACTGCCGTGGCCTCTCCTGTTGGGGAGCACAGGCTCCGGACGCACAGGCTCAGCGGCCATGGCTCATGGGCATGTGGGATCCTCCTCGACTGGGGCACAAACCCGTGTCCCCTGCATCGGCAGGTGGACGCTCAACCACTGCACCACCAGGGAAGCCCCTCTAATTTAGTTTTGATTTCATTTATTCCTGCTCTAATCTTTGTTATTTCCTTCCTTCTACAGGCATACCTCAGAAAATATTGTGGGTTTGGTTCCAGACCACTATAGTAAACTGAATCACGTGAATTTTTTGTTTTCCCAGTAAACATAAAAGTTATGTTTACACTATCCTGTAGTCCAAGTGTGCAATAGCATTATTTCTTAAAAAACAATGTATATACTTTAGTTAAAAAATATTTTATTGCTAAAAAAATGCTAACCATCATCTGTCAATGCAGGGTGGCCACAAACCTTCAACTTGTAAAAAATGCAGTACCTGCAAAGTGCAACAAAGTAAAGTGCAACAAAATGAGGTATGCCTGTACTAACTTTGAGCTTCCTTTCTTCTTCTGGTTCCCCGAGGTGTAAAGTTAGGTTGTTTATTTGAGACTTTTCTTGTTTCTTGAAACAGGCATTTATTGCTACAAACTTCCCTCTTAGAACTGCTTTTGCAGCATCCCATAAATTTTGGTATGTTACATTTCCACTTTCGTTTGTCTCAAGGTAATTTTTTTATTTCCCTTTTGATTTCTTCTTTTATCCATTGGTTGTTCAGATAGTCCCATTTTTTAGAGGAGCAAATCGAGACTTATTAGAGAATTCAGATAACTTGCCTTAGGTATCTCAGTTTCTCTCGCTGTCTGTCTCTTTCTGTCTCTCTCACACACAACACACACACACACACACACACACACAATTATGTGGAAGAACCAGAATCCAAACATCTGGCTTCAACACCTATGTTCTTTTTGATTCTACTTCAATGTCATAGAAAGAAAGGAAAACAAAACCATAAAACAACAAAATAAACAACAAAACAGGCAAGGACTGAAAAAATTTCTAGTCGTTATAATTTCCAGGATCAGGAAAAATACATATAAAAAAAGTTATCAGTGAAGTAAAAAGTTTTCCCACTTGTGATTTGAAAGTCACAAAAGAAAAGATAAAATTGCACACAGAGGGGGCAGACAGCAGAAGCAAGAAGAACTACAGTCCTGCAGCCTGTGGAAGAAAAACCACTTTCACAGAAAGATAGACAAGATGAAAAGGCAGAGGGCTATGTACCAGATGAAGAAACAAGATAAAACCCCAGAAAAACAATTAACTGAAGTGGAGATAGGAAACCTTCCAGAAAAAGGATTCAGAATAATGATAGTGAGGATGATCCAGCACCTTGGAAAAAGACGTAGGCAAAGATCTAGAAGATGCAAGAAATGTTTAACAAAGACCTAGAAGAATTAAAGAACAAACACCTGGAAGAATTAAAGAACAAACAAACAGAAATGAACAACACAATAACTGAAATGAAAAATACACTAGAAGGAATCAATAGCAGAATAACTGAGGCAGAAGAACGGATAAGTGACCTGGAAGACAGAGTGGTGGAATTCACCGCCACGGAACAGAACAAAGAAAAAAGAATGAAAAGAAATGAAGACAGACTAAGAGACCTCTGGGACAACAATAAACGCAAGAACACAAGCATTATAGGGGTCCCAGAAGGAGAAGAGAGAGAGAAAGGACCCGAGAAAATATTTGAAGAGATTATACTCGAAAACTTCCCTAACATGGGAAAGGAAATAGCCACCCAAGTCCAGGAAGCACAGAGGGTCCCAGGCAGAATAAACGCAAGGAGAAACATGCTGAGACACATAGTAATCAAACTGACAAAAATTAAAGACAAAAAAAAAATTATTGAAAGCAGCAAGGGAAAAATGACAAATAACACACAAGGGAACTCCCATAAGGTTAAGAGCTGATTTCTCAGCAGAAACTCTGCAAGCCAGAAGCCAGTGGCATGATATATTTAAAGTGATGAAAGGGAAGAACCTACAACCAAGATTACTCTACCCAGCAAGGATCTCATTCAGATTCAATGGAGAAATCAAAAGCTTCAAAGACAAGCAAAAGCTAAGAGAATTCACCACCACCAAACCAGCTCTACAACAAATGCTAAAGGAACTTCTCTAAGTGGGAAATACGAGAGGAGAAAAGGACCTACAACAACAAACCCAAAACAATTAAGAAAATGGTAATAGGAACATACATATGGATAATTACCTTAAATGTGAACAGATTAAATGCTCCAACCAAAAGATGCAGACTTGCTGAATGGATACAAAAACAAGACCCATATATATGCTGTCTACAAGAGACCCACTTCAGACCTAGGGACACATACAGATTGAAAGTGAGGGGATGGAAAAAGATATTCCATGCAAGTAGAAATCAAAAGAAAGCTGGAGTAGCAATACTCATTAACAGATAAAATAGACTTTAAAATAAAGAATGTTGCAAGAGACAAGGAAGGACACTACATAATGATCAAAGGATCAATTGAAGAAGAAGATTTAACACTTATAAATATATATGCACCCAGCATAGGAACACCTCAGTACATAAGGCAACTGCTAACAGCTATAAAAGAGGAAATTGACAGTAACACAGTAATAGTGGGGGACTTTTAACACCTCACACCAATGGACAGATCATCCAAACAGAAAATTAATAAGGAAACAGAAGCTTTAAATGACACAATAGACCAGATAGATTTAATTGATATTTATAGGACATTCCATCCAGAAAGAGCAGATTACACTCTCTTCTCAAGTGTGCATGGAGCATTCTCCAGGATAGATCACATGTTGGGTCACAAGTCAAGCCTCAGTAAATTTAAGAAAACTGAAATCATTATCAAGCATCTTTTCTGACCACACGCTATGAGATTAGAAATCAATTACAGGGAAAAAACCGTAAAAAACACAAACACATGGAGGCTAAACAATACGTTACTAAATAACCAAGAGATCACTGAAGAAATCAAAGAGGAAATCAAAAAATACCTAGAGACCAATTACAATGAAAACACGATGATCCAAAACCTTTGGGATGCAGCAAAAGCAGTTCTAAGAGGGAAGTTTATAGCTATACAAGCCTACCTCAAGAAACAAGGAAAATCTCAAATAAACAATCTAACCTTACACCTAAAGGAACTAGAGAAAGAAGGACAAACAGAACCGAAAGTTAGTAGAAGGAAAGAAATCATAAAGATCAGAGCACAAATAAATGAAATAGAAACAAAGAAAACAATAGCAAAGATTAATAAAACTAAAAGCTGGCTCTTTGAGAAGATAAACAAAATTGACAAACCATTAGCCAGACTCATCAAGAAAAAGAGGGAGAGGACTCAAATCAATAAAATTAGAAATGAAAGAGGAGAAGTTACAACAGACACCGCAGAAATACGAAGCATCCTAAGAGACTACTACAAGCAACTCTATGCCAATAAAATGGACAACCTGGAAGAAATGGACAAATTCTTAGAAAGGTAAAACCTTCCAAGACTGAACCAGGAAGAAATAGAAAATATGAGCAAACCAATCACAAGTAATGAAATTGAAACCGTGATTAAAAATCTTCCAACAAACAAAAGTACAGGAACAGGTGGCTGCACGGGTGAATTCTATCAAACATTTAGAGAAGAGCTAACACCCATCCTTCTCAAACTCTTCCAAAAAATTGCGGAGGAAGGAACACTCCTAAACTCATTCTATGATGCCACCATCACCCTGATACCAAAACCAGACAAAGATACTACAAAAAAAAGAAAATTAGAGACCAATATCACTGTTGAATATATGCAAAAATCCTCAACAAAATACTAGCAAACAGAATCCAACAGCACATTAAAAGGATCATACACCATGATCAAGTGGGATTTATCCCAGGGATGCAAGGATTCTTCAGTATACACAAATCAATCAATGTGACACACCGTATTAACAAATTTAAGAATAAAAACCATATGATCATCTCAATACATGCAGAAAAAGCTTTTGCCACAATTCAGTACCTATTTATGATAAAAACTCTCCAGAAAGTGGGCATAGAGGGAACCGACCTGAACATAATAAAGGCCATATATGACAAACCCACAGCAAACATCATTCTCAATGGTGACAAACTGAAAGCATTTCCTCTAAGATCAGGAACAAGACAAGGATGTCCACTCTCACCACTATTGTTTAACATAGTTTTGGAAGTCCTAGCCACAGTAATCAGAAAAGAAAAAGAAATAAAAGGAATACAAATTGGAAAAGAAGTAAAACTGTCACTGTTTGTAGATGACATGATACTATACATAGAGAATGCTAAAGATGCCAACAGAAAACTACTAGAGCTAATCAATGAATTTGGTAAAGTAGCAGGATACAAAACTAATGCACAGAAATCTCTTGCATTCCTATACATTAATGAGGAAAAATCTGAAAGAGAAATTAAGGAAACACTCCCATTTACCACTGCAACAAAAAGAATAAAATACCTAGGACTAAACCTACTAGGGAGACAAAATCCTGTATGCAGAAAAGTATAAGACACTGATGAAAAAAATTAAAGATGATACAGACAGATGGAGAGACATACCATGTTCTTGGATTGGAAGAAGCAATATTGTGAAAATGACTATACTACCCAAAGCAATCTACAGATTCAATGCAATCGCTATCAAATTACCAATGGAATTTTTACAGAACTAGAACAAAAAATCTTAAAATTTGTATGGAAACACAAAAGACCCCGAATAGCTAAGGTAGTCTTGAGGGAAAGAAACAGAGCTGGAGGAATCAGACTCCCTGACTTCAGACTATACTACAAAGCTACAGTAATCAAGACAATATGGTACTGGCACAAAACCAGACATATAGGTCAATGGAGCAGGATAGAAAGCCCAGTTATAAACCCATGCACCTATGGTCAACTAATCTATGACAAACGAGGCAAGGATGTACAATGGAGAAAAGACAGTCTCTTCAATAAGTGGTGCTGGGAAAATTGGACAGCTACATGTAAAAGAATGAAATTAGAACACTCCCTAACACCATACACAAAAATAAACTCAAAATGGATTAGAGACCTAAATGTAAGACGAGACACTATAAAACTCTTAGAGGAAAACATAGGAAGAACACTCTTTGACATAAATCACAGCAAGATCTTTTTTGATTCACCTCCTAGAGTAATGAAAATAAAAACAAACATAAACAAATGGGACCTAATGAAACTTAAAAGCTTTTGCACAGCAAAGGAAACCATAAAGAAGATGAAAAGAGAACCCTCAGAATGGGAGAAAGTATTTGCAAATGAATCAACAAAGGATTAATCTCCAAAATATATAAACAGCTCATGCAGCTCAATATTAACAAAACAAAAAACCCAATCAAAAAATGGGCAGGGGCTTCCCTGGTGGCGCAGTGGTTGAGAGTCCGCCTGCCGATGCAGGGGACACGGGTTCGTGCCCCGGTCCGGGAGGATCCCGCGTGCGGCGGAGCGGCTGGGCCCGTGGGCCATGGCCGCTGAGCCTGCGCGTCCGGAGCCTGTGCTCCGCAACGGGAGAGGCCGCGGCAGTGAGAGGCCCGCGTACCGCAAAAAAAAAAAAAAAAAATGGGCAGAAGACCTAAATGGACATTTCTCCAAAGAAGACATACAGATGTCCAAGAAGCACATGTAAAGCTGCTCAACAGCACTAATTATTAGAGAAATGCAAATGAAAACTACAATGAGGTATCACCTCACACCAGTTAGAATGGGCATCATCAGAAAATCTACAAACAACAAATGCTGGAGAGGGTGTGGAGAAAAGAGAACCCTCTTTCACTCTTGGGGGAAATGTAAATTGATACAGCCACTATGGAGAACAGTATGGAGGTCCCTTAAAAAAACAAAAATAGAACTATCATATGACCCAGCAATCCCACTACTGGGCATGTACCCTGAGAAAACCATAATTCAAAAAGATACATGCACCCCAGTGTTCACTGCAGCACTATTTACAATAGCCAGGTCATGGAAGCAAGTTAAATGCCCATGGACAGACAAATGGATAAAGAAGATGTGGTACATATATACAATGGAATATTACTCAGACATAAAAAGGAACGAAACTGGGTCATCTGTAGAGACGTGGGTGGATCTAGAGACTGTCATACGGAGTGAAGTAAGTCAGAAAGAGAAAAACGAATATCGTATATTAACGCATATGTGTGGAACCTAGAAAAACGGTACAGATGAACCGGTTTGCAAGGCAGAAATAGAGACACAGATGTAGAGAACAAACATATGGACACCAAGCGGGGAAAGTGGCGGGAGGTGGTGGTGGTGGTGTGATGAATTGGGAGATTGGGATTGACATGTATATAGTAATATGTATAAGATGGATAACTAATAAGAACCTGCTGTATAAACGAATAAATAAATAAAATTGCACACATTTCTGACAACTCACTGAATAAAACATAACACCATAAAATATTGCTCCCCTGACATTTCACGCAGAATTCAATCCAAGCTTTTTTTTTCATCCAGAAAATCAAGGTAGTAGTATGAAAATTACACTTGATGATGAACTCAAAAGTGCTTTGCAAAGTGTTATAGATATTGGCCATTATTATTTTCTTAAAATCTTTAGAGAATGGGCAAAATCACATTTTCTTTAGGTGGATGATATACGGAATAAAACAGGAGGGGCTTTTCCCCTTACTTTAAGCAGCAGAAAGAGGTATGAAGAAGGGATCCAAAATGTGATTTTCTAGCATGGGGGGATGGTATTAGGTGTGCGCTACTGAAGAGAGCACACAGTCTGTATCTGCATAATGGCTTTTCTTTGTATTAAATGTATTATTATCATTTCTCTTTGTAGAGAAAAGAAAGTTGAAGGTGTCTATCTTCAAGAAGATGTCTAGGGGGCTTCCCTGGTGGCGCAGTGGTTGAGAGTCCACCTGCCGATGCAGGGCATGCGGGTTCGTGCCGCGGTCCGGGAGGATCCCACGTGCCGCAGAGCGGCTGGGCCCGTGAGCCGTGGCCGCTGAGCCTGCGCGTCCGGAGCCTGTGCTCCGCAATGGGAGAGGCCACAACAGTGAGAGGCCCGCGTACCGCAAGAAAAAAAAAAAAAAAAAGATGTCTAAAAAAGATGAAGACGTCTAAAAAATAATCTTGAAAAGGAACACATCTTTCTGATTTTACGTAAAAAATAAATAGAGAGAGCAGTCCTGGTAGTGAAGCTGTGGCCAAATAGGAAAGGATGAGGGATGTTAAGCTCTCTCCACCTGGACACAGTGAGCCACTTCCCTTCTCTCCAAGCACACACAACTCCACCCTCCTTACTCACCGTGGTAACCAGTTTATTTTCACAGTTCGGCGGCTGGTTAGGAGGGGAAAGTTTTACTGTGTTTAATGATTAGCTTGATGGGAGGCAACTAGTCTGTTTTGACTGGGGCCATGGTTGCTTTTTTTAGTTGCATAAAACATAATCATCTGGACGGAACTAAGTCTCGGCCTAGGACAAACTCAGTCTTACGATCTGTAAATATCCATAAAGCCAGGAATGATTTAAGAACAAATTTACCTATGTTAGTTTCCACAGTGGTAAATCTAATTGACTTTAGTGAATATCCGTTGAGGACTTTCTCTGTGCCAGGGCATCTTAGGTTCTGAAGATACAACGGTGAGTAACATATCTCCCCCCAAATAATCTGATGATTTTCCTCTATAATGTTGATTGTTTTAAAAATTTCTATTTGGGAATACCATAGATATGTTTTTCATAAATATGTTTGATACATTTACTTTAACTTTTTAATGGTAATATGAAGGACAAGCAATAGGTATTTTACAGGTTTTCTCTTCTTTCCTCCAACCTGCTCCCCCTGCCGTTTCCCCATCTCAGTTCACGACAACTTCATCCTCCCCGTTGTTGCAGTTAAAGCCTGGAGACGTCCTCGTCAAGCCCGCACCAGCATCTATCCGCATCTTACCGTCTCTCCTGCAACTACTCTGGTTCCTCTCGTTTGGATGCTCACAGCTGCCACATCGTGGACCTCCCTGATCCTTCCTATCCCCCTCTATCCAACTCTCAGCACAGCAACTCAAGTATCACATGCAAAAGTGGGTCAGATCACAGCAACACATCCCTTTGTCAGTACCCTCCGGTCGTGTCCCAGCTCATGTGGCGTGAATGTCAGTCCTACAAGGTTCTTCCAGACTTGTTCCCCTGTGTCGTCCCCCCACTTCTTCATTTGCCCTTTTCCTCTGTTCTTGGCACTTCCGCCTCCCTGGCCCCTGTGATGCCTACTGACTGCTGAGGGCACTGCCTTGGGCTTTTGTCTTTGCCGTTTCCTCTGCCCGTGTTCACTGGTTTGTGTCCACAGCCTTTCCTGATCACCCTGCTTAAACTTGGCAATCCCCCAACACGTCCACAACTGTCTCCCTGCGTTATTTTTTCCACAGCAGTTATCGTTGTCTAACATACTGTGCTTTTCTTGTTTATTTTGTCTATTTCTCTCCACTGAAAAGCAGTTATCAGGTGGGTAGGAATTTTTGTTTTGCTTATTGCCGTATTCCCAGGACCCAAAACAGCGACTGCCACGTCGTAGGTATGCAATAAAGATTTGTTACATGAATGAGTGTCATAATGAGAGATGCTTTTTCTGTTACAAGTCAGAAAAGGTAGTCTAGGCTTTGAAATAACAGATTCTCCAGAAGTGCTGTCTGTGCTATAAAAGGTTATGTGATGCAGGGGGCATCTGGCGTTGTCCCTCGGCAATGAGGGACATTGCATTTATCAAACCAAAGATGACGGAAAGGGTTAGAGTTATGGATGGGAGAAGTGACAGGTGTCTGTAGATGCCATCTCTGGGTGTGATAATGGCACTCGATCCTCAAGCACAGAAACAAATGAAGCCTGTCTGACCTCGAACCCACCCTAGCACGAAATGTGGGAGGGCTTTTCCTCAGACGCCAATCACTTTACCTGTACCTGATCCCTGGGCCGGCCCTGCAGAGTCCCCTGGGCAGATTTCATCTGGGAGGAAGCTGCAGAGTAGCAGAGTCAGGAGGCAAAGCTGACACAGGGTGGGACAGGCGGCCGCTGGAAAGAGGGACGTTGACACACCTCATCCCTATCTGCTGGGAACTTACAGCTTGGAAAGCCCAGGTGAGTCACATAATGCCTGCAGTGAAAATCAATTCCCCTTTTAACGGTAACCTAGATCACAGAACTGGATCTCATCAAAAGGCTAAAATGACCCAACGTTTGCATTCAAAGAGAATTTCATTGAAAGCAGGGCCCCACTGGAAGCACCACGGAGGAGGTCCTTTTATTTATGGAAAGAAAATCATAAGGAGGCAATGACGTTGCATTGACAAACTGACACACTGCAGTTGCTTTCTGGAAGTAATACGTTAAGATGTCTAAGGTCTTTGTTTATAAAATTAATAAAAATGCAGAAATATGAAAGCTATTTATTTGCCAGTGTGAAAATCATCCTTTCCAGTTGCCCTACCTTCCATCTTTCTCTACTACAATCCATCTTCTATGACTATTTTAACCTTAACCACAGTTCACCCCATATCATGTTACTCCCTTTCAAATACCTCCAGTGACTTTTCGTTGTTCAAAACACTGGTTAAAATGTTATGTTTAAGCAACAGAATTCTTTCTTAAAAAGAGTGTCATACTAAAATATAAAACAGATCCAAGCAGAAATGTTCTGCGTTAAGTAGGGTGGGGTGGAAAAAACCTAGAAACCAACTGATTCACTCTTACACCCATACCCCAACCCCCGTCCAACATGGCACACACATATTTGCAAGCATTACGGCTCAGTGGAGCTGTTTGCAAAACCCTGGCCTGAAAAATTAAGTAGCTTTTGTTTTTCACTCTGCTGCTCAAGATCTTCCACAAATGATGACCACTCCCAAATCACCTTCCCATTATCCTCTGAGTCTACATCCAGTATCCCATGTTAAACCAAAGCAATCTACTCACTGTTGCATTCCCCACTTTCACTATGCCATGTCTGGCACCATTAAACATTGGATTGGAATCAAGTGTCTTTTAGTCGTGAGCCTTGGGCAGGTTATAGGGCCTCTAAAAGCCTTTGTTAATCCATCTACATCTGCAGGAGCTGAAAGCACAAGTCCCTAACTCGTAACAGTGTTACGAGCTAACCCATGAGAAGCAATGAGCACCCCACCTGGACTGCAGAAGTGTCCCATAAATGTTGGCTCTTATCCTATGTCCAGGGTCAGCCTCCACAGGGGGGAGGCGCTCAGGTGGCCCAGCACTCCTGCCACTTTAGGGGAGACCTCTAGTACCCTCAAGATCATCTCTCTGAATATCCGTGCCCTGAAGAAGAGCACACCAGACATTTCACCTTGGGCAGAAAGAGTCTGAAAATCGGACCTTCCTTGCTCACAGTTGGGCTCGTATTCTTAAACTGCGTCAACTATGAAAATCCCACTTACTTCTTCCTTAGTTTTTAAAGGTGAAATTTGGGAAGAAAGCAGAAACCCTCCAGGGGCCCTCCTGCAGCCCTCCCTGCACTGTGCAAAGCAGGACAGACACGGACCGAGGAGGGGCCACAAGCACAGTTCTCTGTGACTCCTGGCGACAGGATGAGGTCTCCAGGGGTGCAGAATAAAATGTTTATTCAGGAGCACAAGGGGCACTGGCCGGGCTCAGGGGCCTGCAAATCCTCCACAGCAAAGCTGTCCAACCGGGGACACTGCATGGGTTCTAGGGTGACATTGATCCCCTTAGTTCTTGGGCAATCAGGTAGGGCCTGGGGGGCCTGGAGCCCTGGGCCATCATCCCCGTCCTTCAGCAGCCTCGGTTCACATCCTCCAATGTTACACAAAATGATCGCTATCTATGTATTTTGTGGAGCAAGGATGTTGGGAGCTGTCCGTCTTCTCTCCCTCCTCCGTTGAGGTCTGTGCTGGTTGCCCTGCACTGGTTTCGGTCTTGGGGGAATGCTCTCCGGTGTTCTGTGTAGTCTGCTGTGGCCATGAGGGCCCTGGAAGCTGAGCCAAGTCAGCAGTGGCCTCAGGGGCCTTGGAGGACCCACAGTGGGTCATGATGCTCTGAGCTGGCCCGGAGATGCTGGGCTGGGCAGTAGCAGTGCTGCCAGGGCCCTTAGACCAGGCCCAGAGCCCCACGGATTGCCATGGAAGTGGTGGTATTAATAGTCAGGGTAGGGTTTTTAATCATTAAAAGTCTACTCTATGCAAAACAAAGAACTGGTTACTGGAGTCTCTGCCCTAAAGAAAGAAGGACATCAAATTCTTGAGAGGCTTAGCATCATTGAAAAAGAAAAGGAAGAGCTGGAAAAGTCCAGCTCTTTACTCGGGTTTACAACAGAGACTTTTAGGAAAGGTCTTCGAGAAGAGGAATTTAAATATTTAGAAAAGCTGAACTGATGCCTGACATGATGAGAAAGATTCAGTCTTTAGAAGATGCATCAACACACATCCAATTTCAAGTAGCTGTCACTAAAACAGCCTTCAAAACACATCAGAAAAATGAAGAACTTCATACAGCACTAAAAGATGCTTTGGATGAAAATGCTACTCCTCAAGGAAGTATAAGTTGCTTTCATAACAGATTGAGGTTGGAAGGAAGCATGAACACATTTGTTAAATAGAACAAAATAGGAGAACACTGTAAAGTGCCCACAGGACAAGTTAAAGTGACCAGAAAAGTCAAATTAAGCCTCTGGCTGACCTCCTGCTAAAGAGGAGAGACTGGGTCCTCTTCATGAAGCAGCACGAATAGTGGGAACTTGTAATTGGATATAACGAAAGCATCAGAAAATGGAGACCTCATAGAACAGGGATCAAAAGCAGTTTTGAGGAAACCAATTGATATGTCTGAGTCAAATACATATAGATAGAAGAAAAAAGAAACCAGATGTACACCCAATTAACTGAAGGAAATAAAATAACCAATGAACTTAAAGATTATGTTAGAACTCTCCATACAGAGAAAGCTTTCCTGCGGTTAGAAAACACACAGTTAGAGAGGGAAATGCAAAAAGTCTAGCAGAAACATTAGATCCTCTCTGATCCGCATTTTAAAAAAATGGAATGAATGAATTTTCATCAAATATCCAATTTAGAACTAATTTAACTCATAAAAATACAGATGAATCTTTCCAAAATTGATACAAGACCATCCGTGCATGTGAAGAGCTGGACATCTATAAAATACAAGCCAAAATTCTTTTAGAAAAGTTCTAATGAATCACTATCTCTTATCAAAGCCAGTTTATTTCTCATGAAAGAAAAGCTCATGGTAATAGATTGAGAGCCCCGCTGGTTGAGAGAAATCTCAATAACTTAAGAAGAGGTGTACATTGGACAAAATTTATTGCATTAGAAGTTAAACATTTTGAAAAGTATACTTACGTCCTTGATATTGGAAATGGGGCATTTGGCAGAAGCTTGCAAAGATCATCAAGGAATCCTCTGGATGGCCAGCTCACCAAGAAAGAATGGGCATCTAATGATGATGGCACAGGAATTCAGGTCCAGCAGCCTGGGTGGACCAGATGTCCCAATGGGGCCGGAACTCTAGGGGGAGAAGCCCTCCATGAGGCCACCTCCATCCTGATACAGTAAGTCCTCAATGAGGCCAGAACTCCTCCTGGGGCTCCTTGTGCCGGCCCTTGGTACCTTCTTTTGAGTCAACCTTCCCACCTGAACGGGGGCCACAGGCTGGAGTGCCGGTTCTCCATTTTGTGGTCCCATCAGTGGTCAGATGCTCCCCAGGGTTCCCAGGACATAGCTTCTCAAAAAAGAATCCCCTCTTCTTCCTCTGTTCTTAAAAGTGAGGGCAAATCTCCCCAGGAATTGTCTAGGAATTCTCTCTCCACCGAGGGACTTCCCTGGCCTGAAAACATCCTCTACTAGCATCAAGAAATGTCCCTGCACCAAGCTCTGGATTTGGTGTTCCCTTCACACAACCTGAAAACAGAAGTGAGCCACCTTCCAAGTGGATCCCACCTTAATAAGCCTCCTTCTGAAGGTCCAGAACCTCCTCAGCAAGATGCTTTCTCCCCCCGAGACTAAAATAATTTTGATGTTCTTGCAAATTTGTATTGCAATCATTGTATTAAATGATTATGGCTCAAATGGAAGCTTGATGGGATTATAATTCTTTGAATAATGTTTTATCATTGTAGATTATCCAAGTGTGACTCTTGTAAGCTACGTCTATGTAATTCCATCTGTAAGTAGTATAATTACAGCATTTTTATTGTCGTTAACAAGTCCATTAATATCATCCAGAAACACAGCAAGATTTTTAAATTTCTCTTAATATAATTTTGAATTTTTTCTCTTTTGGTTTTATTGCTATTATGTAATATTATACAATAGTTCAAATGGAAACTTGACACGATTATCATTCTTAGGAGAATGTCTTACAGATACACATTATATAAATGTGAATCTTATTAATAAATGGTTTTTACCTTATTTGATTTTTAGATAGTCTAATATTTTCATTAAAATCACTTAATAAGTCTCTTCTATTGACACAGAAACTTTTTTTTCTTCCAAAGTAATTTTGAACTTCCTTTCATTTAGTTTCACTACTGTAGTTTAGTAATTATACAATTGCTCAATGAAAGAGAATTCTTAGAATATTTTATAAATGTAGTTTAAAAGTGAATTTCCTGAGTAAATGTTTCTATTCCTTTTTCTTCTAAATAATTTAAGGATGAAAGTGCCAATTGTTGCTGATTAACAAGTCCTCCATAACATGAACTATAGTAAGAGCTTTACATGAACAATCTTGCAGATGGAGACATTTGAAACTCAATTTATTTCTGTATAACTGGGGCTGAATTTACTCAAATTACTGTATTTAACTAAATAAATTTTGGTTTAGAAAGTCCTGTTCATCTTTAAAATCCTATCTTTAGTGCTTTCCTTTCTGGGAATTTATTTTTGATCTTTCCCTGTAATTTCTCCCTATAAACCCTCAAAGTACTTTGAATTTCTTTAATTGTACACTATCCTGCTAAATCTTTGTCTAATTGATCACTGTCCCTATAGATTATAATTTAATTGTCTGTGGGTAGGGAATATGTTTCAATCTATGTATTTTATACAGCACCTAGTATATGTTTTGAACATAGGAATATCAGAGGTGGTCAACAAGTATCTATTAAATTGAATTAAAATCACTTTACTTTTACTTAAGTGAATTTGATTACATACTGAACAGTTTTCTACCATAATAAAATAGAGCCTGATGCCAGTTGATCACACACAGGATGGGGGGTTCTATCCCACATGTGTGCTTACAGAAATGGACAATCAGCTTTTCTGTCTCAGGCAATGTGACTCGCCTTGGGCATGTGACTCCCCTTGGGCATCCTCAGAATGTCAAGGTGAGCTGTTGGTCCTAAGTTGGTTGCAGTGAGAAAGTACCCAGGTAATCAAGGAAATCTATGACCTCTACCGGACAACAGCTTTCACAGCACATGTGCTCCTGCCTGCACAGGGGACAATTATTTACAAATACCAAGGACTGTCTGCTTTCATTCCTTAATATGAAACTTCCTGCTAATACAATGTGAAGGCTTTAAGCCATAACGCTCAGAAAAGGCCCAAATTGTGGAACTCTAAGGTTCTCATTAGAATGGCAACTTGACTGTACTGCACATGTTTCATATAATTAAACAACCCCGGAAAGTTTATCCAGACTTGAAAGACAATATATGAGCACAATTTGGATGAGTTAACATTATAATGAAAGCCTCCACTTTTGCATTTCCAAGTTTTTGTGCGCCGTTATTATTATTTATGATTTGAATACTGACAGCCAATTCAGCACTGCATAAGCCATAGAGTAAGCAGGGTTTCTGCCTTGGGGCTTATTGAATGAATAACACAGGCAAAATATTTCATATTAAAACTCTCCTGCGGTAGCTGACTCTCAAAGGTGCAAGGAGCTTTGTCATTGAGACACCTGTCCCTTTTCTTTCTTTATCCTTTTTGACCTTTTACCTTAATTTGTGCACTTCTTCGTTTGGAGAAGATCATTGAAACAATGTATGAAGATATTAATTTCCCTAAAAAAAAGTTCGTCTGGTGTTTCAGTGTTGCACAACTGAAAACAAAGGGGTGAAGAAGTGAAAAAAAGACCAAGACGATGGGAATTAAATTAAAACTTGTTTGCCTCTGTACTCTGGCACACGCAGGTACTTCTGCTTATAATGCCCCTTCCTCCCTGACTTCCAGCTCAAAAGTCTCCTCCACTGAGAAGCGTTCCTTGATCACTCATGGGCCACACCTACTGAAACTGTCTGTCTCCCACCTGACTGTGTACTCCCTGAGTGCGGGGAGCGTACCTTATTCGGCCGTGTGTCACCAGCATCTAGCACTGAGTGCTTGGCAACCATGTATAAATAAAAAACAAGAAAGGACTGAGTCCGAGGTAGAGATATAGAGCCTGTCTTTTAAAGTGATATGACTAATGACGTTTCTACCCTTCTATTCAAAGTCTTAATCATGATTATGAATACTTTCTAACCCCTTAAATCATCTTGCAGGTAGCCTACCAACCAGCATAATGCCTAAACGTTATCAGGGTCAAACTATGTTTGTCGTTTGAGTAACTTTCCTTTTTGGGCAACCTATTATTGGTTTTTGGTACTCTACTTACTTTAGAAGTTTCCTAGGAAATAGCTCTGCCTCTTCTTCATTCACTAATCTTGTCACATTCCCTGAATCTTTTCTAATTCAATACTCAAGACTTTGCTTGATACGATAACAGTTTGTTCTCTGTCTCCTTTGTGTTTCTCCTCTGAAACTCCTATTATATAGACGTTGAATTTTTCATCCTGTCCTCCATATCTTTTATCTTTTCTGTCATAGTTTTGCCTGTTTTATCTCTCTGCTCCATGTTCTAGGAGAGTTTTTCAGGTTAGTATTGTTATTCACTAATTGTTCTTTTTCATATCCATTCTGATGTTTACTGCCTCTTCATTTAATATTTATTAAAGCAAATGGTTGAAGAACCTGATAAAGCAGTTAATGACACAAAGAGTCTAATTATTAACCATTTAGTGTACCCATATACCTATTACCTTATCCTCCATCCTGTGGATGACCATTCGAGATTTCAAGAAAATATTTTAAGTCAATTTGGCCATGAAACAGCACTTCTTTTTATTTTGTATTGGGTACTGAATCCAATTACATTTACTAAAGTATCGATTACTTACTTTAGTTTGTATCTTGCACTCTTCCAGATGTTGTGGGAATACAAAAAATATATAGCATTATTTATGAGGTAGTTGATAATCTTTCATCTTTAAATGTTACACTAAAATGTAAGATAATACTTAGGATTTGGGCAGCCTAAGATATGCTTCATGACGGATACATGTCCATAGAGACCGCTGGAAGCAAATGAATCTGCTGTCTTTTTAGGATGATGACATTTGCAGTGGAACAGAAGCAAAGGGAAACAATCTGAACCTAAAGTTAGAGCCCAGCTGGAGTGCTGCCTTTGCCTCTTACTGGCTGGGTGGCCTCATTTTACCTGCTTATGAAACAGAGAGCATAATGCTGACCTAATTGGGTACTTTTGAAAATTAAACAAGATGGTACACCCTTCAAAGTAATTTGTGATCTAAGAAGTACATTCTGTAATCTTATCTTAATAGAATTCCCCCTTCCTCTTTTTTTTTTTTTTGTGGTACGCGGGCCTCTCACTGTTGTGGCCTCTCCCGTTGCGGAGCACAGGCTCCGGACGCGCAGGCTCAGCGGCCGTGGCTCACGGGCCCAGCCGCTCCGTGGCATGTGGGATCTTCCCAGACCAGGGCACGAACCCGTGTCCCCTGCATCGGCAGGCGGACTCTCAACCACTGCGCCACCAGGGAAGCCCCCCCCTTCCTCTTTTAACCACCCAAATTAGCATTTACGAATTATTCTAAGTTTGAAACAGAAAAAAAAGAACCCAGATATTTTCTTCTTCAGAGTGTCAACCCGAAGACCAAATTAAACTTCTCTGCTTGGAAATAACTCTTTACAATATAAATCAACAAACATATACTATAAGCTGGACACATCTGCCAGGCACTTGTAGTTTTCTTTAAAGGGCCAGATGGTGCAGAGTTTAGGTTTTGTGGGCCATACAGTCTCTGTCAGGACTATTCACCTTTGCTGTTATAGCACGAAAGTGGTCACAGATGATATATAAACATATGGGTTTGACTGTGCTCAAATAAAACTTTATTTACAAAAATAGGTGGTAGGGCAGATGTGGTTGGTGGGACATAGCTTGCTGACTCCTAAGTAATACTGAGATGAAGAAGACAAAGTCTGTGACCTCATGAAGCTTATATTCTAATGGGGACAATCATCAATCAGCAAATAAACAAACAAAAATACACCATGAAATGGCAGATGGTATTAAAGGGCCACAAAGAACAAGAAAAGCAGAACAAGACAATCAAGAGTGATGGTCGGGCTTCCCTGCTGGCGCAGCGGTTTAGAGTCCGCCTGCCGATGCAGGGGACGCGGGTTCGTGCCCCGGTCCGGGAAGATCCCACATGCCTCCGAGCGGCTGGGCCCGTGAGCCATGGCCGCTGAGTCTGCGCGTCTCGAGCCTGTACTACGCAGCGGGAGGGGCCACAACAGTGAGAGGCCCGCGTACCGCAAAAAAAAAAAAAAAAAGAAGAGTAATGGTTGGGGGCGGGGTGTTACTATTTTAGATAGGGCAGTCAGAGAAAGTCTCTGAAAAATTACTACTTGAGAAGAAACAGATAAAGTGAAGGAGCAATGCCGTGTCTACAAGGTGAAAAAAGATTCAAGGAGAAAACTGCGGATGTAAAAGCTGTTATGTAGTATAGTGGTTTGAATAGTGGCTCTCCAAATGGTATGTCCACCAGGAACCTTGGAATATGACCTTACTTGGAATAAGAGTCTTTGCAGATGAAAGTAAGCAAGGGATCTTGAGATTATCCTGGGTTAGGGTGGGTCCTAAATCCGATGACAAGTCCTTAAAGAGAAGCAAAGGGGAAACAGACACAGAGAGAAGAGTGGAAAAGGCCAAGAGAAGACAGAGACTGGAGTTATGCAGCTGTAAGCCGAGGGATGCCAGGATTGCCAACATTCACCAGGAGCTGGGAGAGAGGCATGCAATGAATTCTCCCTCATCACCTCCTGAAGGCACAACTCTGCTGACATCTTGATTTCAGATTTCTTGCCTCCACAACTGTGAGAGAACAAACGTCTGTTATTTTAAGCCACCCATTTTGTGGTAATTTGTAAAGGCAGCCCTAGGAAACTGATGTAGATGGAAATACTCCTGGTATGTTCCAGGAACAGCAAAACCAGTGTGGCTAGAGCCAAGTGGGCAGAGACAAAAGAGGTGATCAGGGTAGATATTCAAAATATTTAATGGCTGACCTGACAAAGGCACCCACCAATCAGAACAGACGCCAGTTAATAAGCCCTGCCAGTACCTACTGATAATATTTTCAGGCTGAGAAGTTGGAGGAAAGATTGAAGAAAGGATTTGTAGTCCGTGGAAGGGAGGTGGAATTTTATCTTGAGTGTAAGTGGAAGCTACTGGAAGGTTCTGAGCAGGGGAGGGACATGATTTGATGTCTGATTTTAAAAAGATCATTCTAGATGCTCTGTGAAAAAATGCCTGTAGTAGGAGGGCCAGAGAGGAAGTAGGATAGTTAGACAGCTCTTGCAGTAGCCTAGACATCAGATGACGGTTGCCTGACTCAGGGCTGCCCAACCCCATGGGTGCCATTCACAGTGCAAACATCATGGACCTATATTTGCTATAGTAGCTTTCCGGCAGACAGGGGAAGATGTTTCTTGTTTGGAGAAAAAAAGCTACTGAACAGCGATATTCCAACAGATGGTTGTGTCTTGAGAAAGGGATGCCTTTTAAAAATTTGCACAAGGGCTAATGATGCTAGGTCCTTGGGCTAGTGGTGAGAAGGTACCGAGAAGAGGTCAAAGTCGATTATGGAGGTAGAACTGATGGACTTGCTGCCGTTGGGGGTGAGAGAGAGAAGAATGAAGGATGACACGTTACTTTTTTGATTTGAATCACCGGGTGATATCATTTACCGAGATGGGGCCAAAGGGGTAATGCCCATCTGGTGTGTTTGTGTGGGGGTAGCCCTGGACTCAAGGGTTACTTCTTTCCTGTTGCCTTTGGGATGTCTGTTACACATCCAAGTAGAGAGCCTGAGCAGCAAGTTGTCTATACTAAATTAGGGGTTAATTTCTGATCAACTCTTTTCTAGCATTATTATATCTTAAGATAATGTAATAAATAATTATTACATTTCCCTCTAATAGCGTAAGGTTGATTGGGTGGACTCGATGTGGATCCAGCGCCTAAATTAAAAATAAAAGCATTTTTCAAAAGGTGCTTGGAATTGACTATGATTATCTAGTAAAATTTATAGTGGATGAACCACATCTGGGCCTAGAGCCAAGTCACTGCTGAGCCTTTTATCACTGGTTTGTGTGGCTCAGGGCTGCTTTCATTGACTTTGGGGGTTAGAAAGTCTCCGTGGATGTTAATGTCAAGTAATCTTTAACAGTAGGGGTTTAATGAGTTGTTTTAGTGTTGGATGGTAAGTACTTCAAATCCATAATTCCACTTCACACTGCCTTTGTTATCCAACACCATCTTCATTGAAATGTATCTTTTGAAAGAATTCCCAAGAGAAAATTCTTTACTATTCCTTTGCCCAAATAGCCTCCCTGAGAAATTATTTACTTATGGAAATAATGACTTCAATCAACTGTAGGTCAAATTGGATATTAATAGAAACTTTTTAATATATTTTTATAAGGCTTGTAGAAAATGAAACGATGCATAGCTGTCTCATGGGTAAAATCTGAACCTGTTTCTACTGAAAGAAAAGCATGAGGCTCATGCTTTGTCTTTTCCTCATTCCCTAGACTCTCATAGCCGGAGTTTTCTCAATGAATGCTGCAGAGCCCAGGAAAAGGCATTTTTTCCAATGCTTCCCACAGGTTTGTGACACAGTAATTATAGGGTTTGGAAAATTAATGTCAGTTTTGACACCAATGCTCTCTTGAAGTTCCCAAATGTATCAGTCTATTAAATAGGCTTTGGTTGCCATAGAATAAACATAAAAGTGCCTCTGGGGAGATGGAGTCATTTTTACTGGTGGGGAGGTGGTGGATCCTTACATCTATATCTTTATTTCTATGTTTTCATCAGAGATTAGAGACATTGACAGGTAAATTCTTTAGAAAGTAGGATAAATGTTGGCTTTCCCTTTAAACATAAGCAGCAAAAAATACCCTATAAATCCTGAAACTGCTCTTTTTAAGCAGACTGTCACAGATACACTCACTCAGTGAGTTGACTAAATTGGTGACAAGATCTTGGGATGCAGGATGCCAGGCGGCATCAGAGGGAGCTGGCTGGTGGAGATCCCAGGCTCAACAAAGATTGTCAACATGAGTTTGAGCAAGTTACATAACCTCGCTGAACCTCAGTTTCCTCATCAGTAAAATGGAGACTGTTGTAAAGATTAAACGAGAAAACGTAGTGAAAGTGCCTAACTCAAAGCCAGAGCTCGTCCAGTGTCATTTCCTGTCTCTTTTTGTTCTAAGTAAGAGCAAGTGGGCAGGAAGAGAGCTATTAGAAAAAGGCGGCCGCTAAGTGGGAGCTAGAGAATAATACTGAGACATCCAGCAGATTGAAATCCCAGGTTTGGATTTTAGAAAAGTGTCTAAGGTAACCAAGAAACCTGGAATCACTGGCTGAATGGACTTGTGAAAATAAAAGCAGGCTATATACAAAAGTGATTTATAGGCAGAGGTTATAAAATAGCTACAGGATATCACCTATCTATTCCTCCTCCCCCACGAAAAATACATTTTGTTTAAGGAATTAAATATGTATGTGACTGAGGCAGGAGATAGATGGGCCCCAGGCTGAACAGTTTCTTCCCTGTGGACAGAAACTCCATAACAGCAGGAACTCCATAAAAGCAGGATGATGGAGGAGGCTGGACCCAGCCCAGATAAGAGATAAAAGACCACACATTCCTCATTCTAGAAGTCAAGGAGACTTCCCGGACTACACATGCGCAGAAAGGCTCCTTGGAGGTCAAAAGGGAGGGGGCACCACCTCATAGTAAGTGATGCCACTACCCATAGGCCTCTTCACTAGAATCCATCTTGGCTAAGAGATGCGCATGCACACAGGGGAGGACCCTGAGATATACCAAATACAGACGCAGAACCAGGCAAAGATTGGTCAAAGGAAACCCGGAAGAAAGGTCCCATGAAAGTGATTCAAACTGCCATGAGCGCGCGACTCTCTCTCTGAGCCCGCCCGGGTGTCTATCCACACGTACTGTACTCTTTTTCCTCCTAATAAACACTTCAACTTGCTCCACTACTTTCCGTCTCTACGTGGAAATTCATTTCTTCATAGCTGACAGGCCACAGCCTTGTCACTGGCCACGGGTCCCTGGCGGTCTGGTGGTTAGGATTAGCGCTCTCACTGCTGCTGCCTGACCTCAATCTCCGGCCAGGAAGCAAAATCCTGCTTCAAGCTGCTGCAGGCTGAGGCCACCGAAGAGCAGTGACTGCTTTGGTTTAAGGATTTCTAGGTATTTTTTTCCTTTTAATTACTCCTCACTAATTTACGATCCACAGCAACATGAAATGGGTTAGCACCCTGGACCGCTCACCTAGTCTCTGCTTCTAGGTTCACTGCCTTCTCATTGTCAACTGATCAAGAACAGACTCACCACTATGGGAGGAACCCGCTGTGGAGTGAGATGCAGATGTCATTCCTTCAGCTGCAATGGAATGATCTGCCCCACTGGAGGCATTCCAGGTGGCTCTATTAACCACTTTATTTGATGTCATATTTGGAATTGTTCAGAATCCCCACAAGGAAGAAAAGATCACTGTGCTTCGAGGTTTGCTGAGATTCTAATGGGATCTAGTCCACGGCAGAAGCTTGGGAAGATTTTCATAGCAGTATACTGCTGCGTGACCCATCTGACCTCACATCTCCATCCCTGAAGCGTCTATTCTCATTGATGATTAGTGGGAAATACGGCTTTTAAAGGGCCCATGACTCATCTTCCAGTCTCCCTGTTGCAAAGTGAATGATATCAAATCCTTTAAGTGAACAGAGGTGGTGTTCCAGTGTCTCCCTCAGAAAAGTTTAGAACAAGACAAGCAACAGACTCTCAGTGATGAATAACGTAAAAACAGAAATCCACACCCGTAAATCCAGCATGGTATAGCTCTGGAAACTATGAGTGGGAAGATGTCAAAATAAGCACAATTTGTTCCATTCTGTAAAATACAGAGGGATAATAGGAAAAATATATTCGTAGGCTATCAGATATAATGAAAATCCCTTCTTTTAAAAGTAGACAAGAAAAATGTCTTTAAGAGAAAAACACAGCAGACATAGTTTTGTATTATGCACATTTCTGTAAAGACAAGAAAAGTATGCAGAGAAAGAAAAAAATAAATTTAAAACACTTTGCACAATGTAAAATTCCATAGGAGAGACAATGTCAAGTTAATTTAGTCGCAAACATATTTCTTATGAAGTGAATGCCGATTATAAAGACATTTTCTATCGGTTCTTAGGTATTACTACGTGGTCTGGTGAGTAATACAGTCCTCTATCTGCTTATAAAAGCTATTTAGACAGGTGTCATTTCTGAATCAGCAATTTCTCTCTCCTTTTCTGATGTGCATTATTCCATTCACATTTCTCTAGACTAAAAAATCTTATGTCCTACTTAACCAGGAGAATTCTGGCTTGTGAACTAAAAGTAGGTGGAAACTGAATATATTAACGAACACCCACTCATTAATATTAATCTATTAATATTTTACTCAATCTCTGACGTTCTATCATCTGAAAAAATATTTATAAAACATGCACCATGCAGCAGGAATCTATTGAAATTTCTAACGCATCTGATGCAAAAATACCACTGTGCAGTTTAAAAGCTGAACCTTATTCCTTTTATCCGAAAGTAGACCACTGATATCTTCTCTCAAACACAAGCAACTATAGCAAAGGGTTTACTAAAGGACAGGTCAACCTTACTCATGATTCTCATATCTTATGTGACACTGAAGTACTAAAGTGGAGCTTAAAATCAGGCTTTTTGTTGCTGCCTCCGAACCAGATACTATATTCTTTTCTATGGAGATATGACATCTTTTCTGCAGAGACATAGCATCATGAGTGCTGTGAACTACAAAACCCTTGGACAGGAACACTCCATTCAAACTCCTGCACTAAGACACCTGGCCAAACTGGAGTGTGGCTTCTCCCAGTGTGGCTCAAGATGGTGTCCCTGGATGATCCAGATTCCTTGTAACTTCCTGCCTGGTAAAGCTCACGGCTATCAAAAGGATTTACTGTTTCTTCTAGCAACAACCTGAAGATAAGCCCCTGACCTCCCTTTCTCAGAGCATTTATTAAAAAGGACTTCCAGTTGTGAATGCTTCCTCGGTTCCTTTGAGATGCAGATGTACCTTCTACAACTCAAGAGCATCTTTCTCTCCAGGACCTGGATTCCTTTAAAATGTAATCATTAGGAGGGCTGGGACCTTGGTCTCCCGTGGGAGAACAGAATCCTGACTCTGACTTTCCTGGAGCCCCAGCTTGTTCCCTCATTCTCCCTTTAAAATGCCCAGTTACCTCAATGCATTTCGCAATTCGAAATGGAGCTCGGCTTTTTCCCCTACGGCCAGCAGTTAGTAAGTAAGATCTGTTTTCACCATTGTAACCCTTGTCCAGCTTTGCTTGACAGCACCAAGCCCTTGCTTTTTCACTGAAATATATAATTTCATTGAAATGTCATTGAAGATATCGTTGGGTAAGTAGCCAAAGGAACTGTAAAAAATGTGTGTGCTTTTTAAAGCAAATTGAAGACTAGTGTGTTTGTTGATACTGAATTGATTTTTAAAATTCTCTTAATTTCCTCGGCACTGAAGAAGTTCTCACAAACTCGAGGAGGAATGCAATTTTTAAAAAAGAGGAAAAGCAGGGCTTCCCTGGTGGCGTAGTGGTTGAGAGTCCGCGTACCGCAAAAAAAAAAAAAAAAAAAAAGAGGAAAAGCGGAGTTACAAAGGACCCAAACAATTAAGAATCCAAATAGGAGGAATTCATCCAGAAATGGCAACATGGCTAGTAGAGGGAAAGCTGTTTCCTCACGTTCCTCTCCACCAGTAGATAATGCTGGGTCAGGAAGCAGAGTCGGCATTCGTAACAGAGTTTGCTTTGTCACCATAGGTTTTTATTTTAAGACATGGAAGATTCTCTTCATGCTGCCAGCCCCTCACGTATCCTGCCAACCCCCCTGCTGCAGAGAAGGACAAGGCGAGTACGTTTATTCAGATGCAGGGCGAGGAGGGGACTCCTGGGATCCATTCTTAGCTCTTCCTGGTATTTACTGAGTGATCTTGAGGTTATTCAACCTCCTTTTATTTTGGAACGTCAGCCAAGAAAATAGAATCATTGTAACTTTTCCTAGAAGATTTCAAACGCGTTCTTATAAAAATATATCATTATTTTTGTGGCTCTGCGATCTTTCTCAGAATCGCAAAATCTCTATCAGGAATTGCTGAGAGCTGTGCTAAACAGAAGAAGATGCCGTTTGCCCAACTCTTGGACTAATTTTAAAAAGCTAGGAAAGGTATGTCCCCCAAACCATAGATTATTAAATGGGTGCTTGGTCCCCGCCTTAAATTTTCTCCCTCTCTCTGCAATTCCCTCAGGACTTGGAGAATCACACTGTCAAGTTACAGGGAAACCACATCAGAATGACTTAAAAAAAAATTGTGGTGAAATGGACGTAACATAAAATTTACAACCTTAAGCATTTTTTTTTTTTTTCCTTCGGTACGCGGGCCTCTCACTGTTGTGGCCTCTCCCGTTGCGGAGCACAGGCTCCGGACGCGCAGGCTCAGCGGCCATGGCTCACGGGCCCAGCCGCTCCGCGGCATGCGGGATCTTCCCGGACCGGGGCACGAACCCGCGTCCCCTGCATCAGCAGGCGGACTCTCAACCACTGCGCCACCAGGGAAGCCCCACCTTAACCATTTTTAAGTGTACAATTCAGTGGCATTAAGTACATTCACATTGTTGTACAACCATCACCACTAGCCATCTCTGGTACGTTGGCACTGTCTCAGCCTGAAACTCCATCCCCATTCAACACTAACTCCCATTTCCCTCTCCCGCCAGCCCTTGGTAATACAAGGGAGCAAAATTTGCCCCCTCAAAATGTGTCTTTTTATCAGGAGTATTAATTTAGGCTGATTAGTTTTAAGAGACAGAAGACTCAGGAAGTTTTAGGCAGACTATTCCCAGAACAGAGCTGCCACCAGAGATATCTGCAAGAATATGGGCTAGGTGTGGTGAAGGACACTCCAGGTAACACCTACCTAGAAATCAGAGTTCACTCTGTTTCCCACTGCTCTGCAGGCCCAGCAGACATTTATTTACCAAACATTTGCTTTTCCATCTTCATGTGAATTGCCTTCCCCCGCTTTGAAGTCCCAAACCACTACCCTCAACATCCTCTTTTGTTGGTATTCAAGGTAAGAGTTTCAGCCATTCTGGGGAGTTACTCAGTTTTCCTGGGTCTCTTCACATGTACATGTCATTAAACTTTGGTTTGATTTCCTTCTGTTAACCTGTCTCATGTCAGTTTAATTCTTAGACCAGCCAGAAGAACTTAGAAGGGTTGAGGGAAATTTCTTCCCACCCCCCCGACGGTAACCACCGTCTACTTTCTGTCTTATGAATTTGCCTACTCAAGGTACCTCATCTCAGTGGAATGAAATCACACGATACTTGTCTTTTCGTTGTGTGGCTTATTTCCCACTCAGCATAACGTCCTCGAGGTCCGTCTATGTTGTAGCATGTGTCAGAATTTCTTCCTTTTAAGGCTGATACAGAATTACTTTTTTTTTTTAAGGCAGAAGTTTCAGTTAAGTTTATTAATGACGGTCTTTATTAAAACTACTCTCAAGGGACCTCCCTGGTGGCACAGTGGTTGGGAATCCGCCTGCCAATGCAGGGGACACGGGTTCGAGCCCTGGTCCGGGAGGATCCCACATGCTACGGAGCAACTAAGCCCCTGTGCCACAACTACTGAGCCTGCGTGCCACAACTACTGAAGCCCGCATGCCTAGAGCCCATGCTCCACAACAAGAGAAGACACCGCAGTGAGAAGCCTGCACGCCACAATGAAGGGTGGACCCTGCTCGCTGCGACTAGAGAAAGCCTGCCTGCAGCAACGAAGAACCAACGCAGACAAAAAATACAAAAATAAATAAAACTACTCTCGAGTGTTAAAAATAAAGGGTGACTAATTATAATTTAGTCTAATTATAATTTAGTTTATAACTTGAACTACCTGTTTGGACTTTCTAATTAGTTTAGACTAATTATAATTTAGTTTATAACTTGAACTTCCTGTTTGGACTTTCACTGGAAGTGCCAAAGGGTGGGAAGCTTGCCTGATTCTGAATCACCTGGATAGATGGAGTTCACTGGAGAATGAGTAATAGACAAGACAGAGTGCCAATTGGACAGCTGAAAGATTACTTTTTTGATCTAATTTTTTGGAAGTAGAACCTCTGTCTAAATATTAGCTTTCTGACTCACCATCCAAACAAAGAGATGCAAGAAGATTTATGAACCAATTCTTCACTTTCTTGAAAGAACTCAGTTCTGAGGGACTGTCACGGTATTCCCCCATGAGAAATAAGGACTTTAGGAAAAATATATATCTCTTAATTAGACTTCCCACAATCTATGGATTATAAAACATTAAGCACTAAATATCAACCAAAAAATGCAAATGCAAGACAATATGTAATTCAAGCAGCAATATTAATGTATATATAATATATTTAACATATATATTTGAATATATTGTGCTATTTGAATATACAAATATTTCTGACATATCTATATCAGATTATCTTCAATTTATATACACCTAGAAAAATAGTAAAAATACAATTGATTCACACCTCAAGAATACTCCCTAACTCAACCTGGTAGGTCTTTCATCTGTTTTAAAATGAAGGTGAAAAATTCTGCTGTCAACATTAATGAAAACGCTAAAGAAGAGAAAAAGGTAACAGTAACTGACATTTCAGTGGCTGGCGGCCTAACATAACAATTCGTAATCTGTGAGACAGGATACGTATTGAATACCAATGACAATAGTTGGAAACACTCATCAATGCTCTCTGTCATCTACTAATCAAGGTGACATTGTTGATGCATCAGTATCTAAAATTGATAAAGGCAGGAGAATTGTTGATATTTCCATTTGGAGTTTTATCTTCAAGTAGGTGTGGTTCAATTCATGAGTACTTAAGGCTGGCAACTGGAAGCATCAGAACATAATCTGTTTCCATTTAGAGATCACCAGGCAGTTTAGCTGACAGAATGTAGAGCAGTCCCGTGTCCCATCTGAAGCTCCAGATGGACATGATACCCATAAGTTACTCTGAAAATAGGAGCCCAGAAGCTCTGATATCACTAAGAGCTGAGCCAAGTGAATCAAAGTGAACTATATATAATACTTTCCCTGGGGATGCCTTCAGCAGTAGAGGAAGATGGCAGCTTTGTTACTAGGCTTCGCTAAGATAGAATTGATGTGATACATATATACATAGAAAACCATGCACTTGCGAGCATAAGATGCACTACTGCCATCTTGCAGCGCTGCTCATATGAAGAGTCCAGAAGCAGCTTGCAACTCCTTCAGATGGGACGTATTCCAACCATGGGATATAAACCCTACGACAAAGTGCCTATAAAGTGGCACGGGGCAGAGATCTGGCATACACACCCAGCACATGAAATGCCAAGTGCTGGGGGTGAATCCCTGCCTCCGTGAGACGTGGCTCTTAGGTAGGAGATGGGCTCTAGAATTTTGCATCACTGCGCATTAGACGCGGTCAGTACAGGTGTGGTACTGATTAGGCTCTACGGATCCCAACTTGGTGCTGTGACTCAATTATATTTCACAGAGATCACACATAGAATTTTTCTAATTTCTAATAAGGTGAGTAGATAGGAAATCCTGGCACTGTCCGCTTTTCTCTACTGCAGTCTGGGACATCACTGTCTCAATACCTTCAGCTCACCTAATGAGACAGGCCAACAAGTCTATTACTGAACTTGGGGTCAGCTGGTCTGGATTTGAGTCTTCACTTTCACTTCTTTTGGTCAAGCCATTTAACTCCTCTAGGTATCAGTTTCTTTATTTGTAAAGCAAGAGGAATAAGCTCACAGGTTTCTGCGAGGACCCCATGAGATCATGTAAGTGAACAGTTCAGTGAGTTCCTGGCATGTGGAAAATACTCAACAAATTTTGATTGGCTTGTAAGCCAACACAGAGACCCAAGCAAATGCTTGACACATTTACATGACATTTAATAGATCGTGGTGACTATCTACTCACTAGAGTACTGCTAGTAAGATTCTAGTCAAAGGCTGTGTTTATGTTCTACAGACAAATGTATCCAGTTTCTAATATGGCAGCTCCAATTTGGCAAAGCTTGTCCTAGGACTTCCCTGGTGGCGCAGTGGTTGAGAGTCCGCCTGCTGATGCAGGGGACACGGGTTCGTGCCCCGGTCCGGGAAGATCCCACATGCCACGGAGCGGCTGGGCCCGTGAGCCATGGCCGCTGAGTCTGCGCGTCCGGAGTCTGTGCTCCGCAATGGGAGAGGCCACAGCAGTGAGAGGCCCGTGTACCGCAAAAGAAAAAAAAAAAAAAAGCTTGTCCTAATGCTGCAGGAGCAATGGTATTATTATGTTTGGGGTCTGATACGTGGTGTCACCATATTACATTGCAAGATGAATAAATTTTTCATCCCTTGTTTCTTTCCCTTTTGTTGAAAAGATTTCAACCTGTACCATCAGGATTGGACAAACTATGACTAAACGGTATAGGACAGAAATCTGGTAGGTAACCAGTTAATGTCATCAAGCCGTATAATTCACAGCAAGACAAAATAAAACAAAAAACACCACTTCAATTCCAGAGAGCATGCATCTGAAGAGAAGGGGGTGTGGGTTTTAAAAAACCAGGGTTTTATGTGGTTGGCACAGTTACGGTGCACATGGGTAATTAAATTTCTGGTATGAATTACTGTTTACAGGGTACGAAAACAATTGGTTCACGTACAGCACAAAATCCACTTTCAAAGAACACAGCATTTTACACACAGATTTAGGTGGCCGATCATAATGGTACCATTATATTCACTACAGACACATTTCAATGAACGAAGGGCCATTCTTTCCCCAGATGTTCAAACCAACAGAACCTACTGAAAAACGAAGGTTATTTCCTTTGAGTTGTCCCAATTCAGCCAATTTCAAATTGCTGGAAACATGAGAGAAAAGTTTATTCAAACTTCCTTTCTGCATGTTTTTGCAGGGTTATTCTTTTCTTTGAGTACGGTTGTTCTCCTAACAAGTTTTCTCGATAGGCCTCTGCTCAGAGCAAAGAGAAATTTGTCCATCAGACGTAGTTTCCTTTGCTCATGCAGAAGTCCACTGGTCTTCAAAAATCAGTTCCGGATAGGAAGTGTCTAGCATCTTTATGTTTTCCCATTAGGGATTCATGGCATTAAAGAGTATTTTCTAGAAAGGAAAAACCTAGCAGTGATCAAAAGTGATACAAATTCGGAAGGAAACGATGAGTAAGCGTCCAAAACGTGCACTGCATTCTCATCAAAAGGCAGACATCTCAGCAGAGTGAACGGCCACCATCCACACTGCGGAGGGATCTTCCTCCCCGTGGAAGATGTGAGTCAGACATGCAGGATGGGCAGAAAAAAGGCTCAGGATAAAGACTAAATGGTCTCAGTCTAGATTAGGGATTGATGCAGGGTCTAAGGTGTGCCATACTGTCACGTTTGTCCTGGGATGACCAGGGAGCTGCTTGTTTCACGCCTTGAATTACATTCCAGAGAGTTCTAGCTCATCACACTCCTCAATTAAACATGACGATGCCTGGCACACAGAAGACCCTCCATAAAGATTCTGTCCTTCTTTCTATCCTTACTTCCATCCTTCCCTCTTTACTTCCAAAACTGAAGGGTCAACATACTTTTTGTTTATTGACTCTGCGTGGAAAGGGTACCTGAATGGTACTGGAAACACAATGAAAGCATGCTCTTGAACTAGAAGACAGAAAAGCCTCTTCAAATCTGGCATATAGAAAAAGGAAAATAAAGTTCTGGTAGGTTGGTTGAAATTTTTTGTTTCCTTTTCTTGGCAGGCTCAAAAGCCTTTCCCAGCTATGGGAAAGTCAAAATAGCTATTTCTTGACAAGGCTAAAAGCTTTAAAATGTGCCTTTTTTCTTCTGGTTTCAAGTTCTCTATATTCAGGCTTCTTTCACATCTTATATTTTTTCAACAAAGCACTCCAAAATATGTCTCAACTCGATTGGCAAAAGTACTACACAAACCCAGGCAAAAAAAAAAAAAAAATGTTCTCTGCACAGAGAGGCTCTGAAGATTGCAGCGACAGCAGGCTCTTTTACCTCCATTTTGCTATTCTGATATCTGATTTTATGGAAGACAAAGGGGTGCTGTTAAGTTCTCAAAACTGGTTAGGAAAATTCCTCTGCTGCTTAGGTAGGTTTCCAGGTGGTGACGGCCATTGTTTTAAGGCCCTCTCCCCACACCCACTGAATAAAAGATGCAGGTGACCTCAAAGCCCCCAGGTATTAGGAACCACGACATATAAAGTATCATGGGCTCCTTTCTCATGTGTATCAATACCGTCTCCTTTACCAGACTAAAAGTTCTTCGAGTCACTGCCTACTCCACTGTTTCCTTTTTTTTTTTTATTTTGCGGTACGCGGGCCTCTCACTGTTGTGGCCCTTCCCGTTGCGGAGCACAGGCTCCGGACGCGCAGGCTCAGCGGCCATGGCTCACGGGCCCAGCCGCTCCGCGGCACGTGGGATCTTCCCGGACCGGGTCAAGAACCCGTGACCCCTGCATCGGCAGGCGGACTGTCAACCACTGCGCCACCAGGGAAGCCCTCACTGTTTCCTTTTTAATGATGGGCTGTACCATCCAGAAGTGTTGTCTACTAGAAAAGAATGTGAACCATGTATGTAATTTATAGGGTTCTCATTGTCATATTTTTAAAGGTATAAAGAAATAGGTGAAATTAATTATAATAAATTTCGCTTAACACAATACATCCAAAATATTATCAGTTCAATATATTGATATAATCAATATAAACGAATGAGACTACACTTTCCTTTTTTGCATAAAGTTTCTAAAGTCAGGCATGTCTTACATTTATAGCACAGCTCAATTCAGACTAGCCACACTTCAAGTACTCCATAGCTCCCTGTATCTAGAGGCCGTATCTAGAGGCTATGACACTGGACATTACAGATTACTCTTCCTCTTTACTTACTTAGGTAAATCCTACTTAATTACACTTCAATGTTCATTCAAATCCTGGGCTTTAATGTAGTCCTGTGTTCAGAGTATATGATGAATAAGTAATGGACAATTCACTGAGTGTTTCTGGCTGATGGAGGTACACGTCATAGCTTCATATGAAATAGCTGGCCTTACATTTAGTACTTAATACCAATCCAGCTCTTCACCTGTCCCAGGCACTTGTGTTAAGTGCTTTACAAGACATTGTTTTATTAACCTTCATGACTAACCCGTGAGGTCTGATGGTGCTCATTTTACAGATGAGGAAACTGAGTCTTAGTTAAGTAGCCTGCCCAGAGTCCTACTGCTAGTGAGAAGCAGTGTCAAGCCTCAAGTCCAGGCAGCCTGACCACCAAGTTCCAGTGCATGCTAGCCATCAGCTGTCTTGGTGTTCAGATGGCTCAAGGAGAAGCCCAAATACCCAATTTCATTGGTTTCTAATTTAACATGATATAAAAACAAAGGTTAAAAGGACTGAAAGCATTAGTAATGACAGTAGCTAAGCAAAGAAAGAAGGTATAGCCCAGGACATCTATAATGTCCATTTCTTTTCCTGACACAGAAAGATATAATCCATATCTCTTGAGCAGACAGTGAAGAATTAATTACATGGGCTTGATTTAACCCACCTGGGTAGTTACAGGAAAGTAAGTACATTGGAAGGTGCTTTAGAAATGGGGCTTTGAGGGATGTGAAAAAATGAATGCGTCTACCAGTAGGGAGCAATTAAGTCTATTATCACCAGCAGAACCATTACCATCAAAATAATCATCCCCAAATTAAACCACACGATGGTACCTTGATGCATCAAAATTTTAATTAAATAAGAACATTTTGTTAGACTGTAAACGGGAATTCAGGCAGTTTCATCAATGGCATAATGATACAAGGTAGCTGTTGCCTGATCTCCTGAACCTTTGCTTTCATTTTTTAAATTCTTGTAATTTTCATTGTCCCTTTACCAATCTGCCCCCAACCCTGCCTCCCCACCCGTCGTCACACACACCTCCTTTTCCAATACAGGAACATGTACAGACTAAACAACCACTGTGTAAGTTTCCAAGATTATGGCTGGGGAGGGCACTTAAGACCAACTTCTTTTGCTTTTATACCTTTTCTTAAGACTGGCTTTGCACCATCCGTAATATAAAATTGAACTAACTGATTCACTTATAGCAGTATCATTTAAAAGACCTTGGATTTGGAAGATGAATTTTTTCACCAAAATCATAAAGTCCACTGGTCCGTATTTAAGTCAATGATGATGTAACACCGACAGTTTATACACTGTCATTAAATTCCTTGCTCCTAATACATTTTTATCACAAGTTGTTTTATGGGCTTTCTTCTGTTTTTTCATCTAGCATCTGATTTCATGGAGCTTAAAAGTGGAATTTTTCATGAAGTTTTTTTTTTAATTGATGGCCCTCAGCATTAGTGTTCCTAGCCCCCTGGACTGAGTGCCATTACAGATACCCACTGAAAGCAGCACTTTCTGAAAGGTCAGGGTATGATTTTCTAAAGGACTTCACTCTGATAAGGCATGACTCGGGCTCTTCATTTCCATGCTATGTCCTGACACCGTATCATTGACAACCACATACAACCCAGCAACATGGAGGGTTGGCCCAGTGGTACAATTTTGCTGCTCATTTACTCATTCTTCCCTGACTCGTTTGTTCCACAAGCACATCTTTCACTCCTGCTAGGTGTCTGGCACTGGAGACAGACATGTTTCCATTGTTGGAGAAGTCACTGTGTTGTAGGAAACTGATGTACAAAAAAAAGTCAGTATCACACCAGCAAGGAAATCCTAGAATCAGAGTTGATGACCGCCATTCATTGGACAAAGCACACCCTACTCTATTTCTCCACGTCTTGCCTAATAGGAGCTCCTTTATCATGGGTCAGGGCGTGAAGCTACAGCTCTAGACACATGCAAGGATACAGGTGATCACCTGCTCTTGAAAAATCAGTGCAAAAAACAAAAATCCATGACGTACTCATGCACGTCCAGCCCTGCCATCAGCTCTCTTTCACCTGACATTGTGCCATCTGTCTAACCTGTTAGGAGCTCCATTCCTTATTTCTATGTTTAGTTTAATTGTTATAGGAAAACCCTAAGTGAGTAGTTCTGAACCCTGGCTGCACACTAGATTAACCTGGGGAGCGTAAAAGTAGACCTATGCCAGGACCTCTCCCCGAAATTATGCTTCAAGTGGTCCATGGTGTGGCCTCAGCACCTGCATTTGCCTTTTCTTTCCGTTTTATTGAGATATAATTGACATACAGCACCGTGAAAGTTTAAGGTATACAGTGTCATGACTTGACTTACATATATTGTGAAATTCTTACCACGGTAAGTTCAGTTTCTGATGCTCCCTCGGTGACTCTAGAAAACAGCCAGGGTTCTAAGACACACTGCTCTACTCAGAGATCGTGAAGCCTGAGGAGCCAGACTTGCATGAAATCACACACTTCCCTCGGCATCTCTGCACAACCTTGTGTTGGAAAGAGTTAGTGAGCAGAATATCTGGGGGAGAGGCAGAGGAGAGGCCAGGGGAAAGAGGCTCTGTTTGTCAAATACTAACACAAGGCGACCCTCACAGTGCGGGGGAGAGAAACCTCAAACCAAAGAAAGAAAACGTGGACTATTAAGAAGTTTTAAAATAAATGACTGCATGAGAGCTGGGAATGGTTTTCTGCCCGAAGGTTAAGGGGCAGGTCAGCAGTAACCTAACTGGTGGAGGTCTAATCAGTAGATTTGGGGCCTGCTTGTTATATTTCTGTGCTTCCACCGTGGGCCATAGGACAAGTTGATAAACAGTCATCCTGAGTCAGAATCTGGAGTTGTGCGGCCCAAGTTTCTTCTGCAACAAAGACCAAGCTGGGGAAGGTCACATTCATCAACGTCAAAGAAAATTCTGGCTTCCTGTACATCATGATGAATTTGTTAACTATGAAATTATCTAAAATTTTAAAGACCAATTCCTATCTCCCCTCTGGGGGGGTCACTGGAGGTAGAAAGAAGGAGCTGCAGTGAATTCCCTGGTGGTCCTGTGGTTAGAACTCTGAGCTTCCACTGCAAGGGGCACAGGTTCGATCCCTGGTCAGGGAACTAAGATCCCGCAAGCCTCAAGGTGTAAAAAAAAAAAAAGAAGGAAAGAAGGAGCTGTCTAGGTGAACATTTGTGCACACCAGGCATGCCTGGAGCCAATAATGAGAATTCAAAGAAGACACGATGATCTACATAAGTTGGGTGATGAATTTAGTACCGTCTAAAGTAGGCCTTGGAAGCACTTCCTTCCGACATTTATCCTCTAAAGGCATGAAGGGTGTTTTGATTTGGAGTTTTTCCATTTGGGGGTGGGAAATGATGCCATGTAGTAGGAAAAGTTCCAGGCTCTTTCAGAATCACCATGTGTCCAGGCAGGTCATCCAACCTCTCCAATATAATTCCTTCAACCGGAAGATGGAGAAAATGGCATCAAAGGGCTTCGGAGTTCCTTCCAGCTATAAAAGACTAAGAATTGACTGAAATTGGATTTTGCAGGAGTTTGGGGGCACTGCTGTCTCCTGTGTGTGTGTGCGTGTGCGTGTGTGTGTGTGCGTGTGTGTGTGTGGTGTTTTTACTTGATAGGCAGAAATTAGACAGCAGTTAAGATTTTAAGGCTGACTTGAAAATATACATGTTTGCCTTATACAAGCAAACTGCATCATTAGAAATAGTCATTAAAAGAAGAACTCAGCTTCTACAAGAGGGCTTTCTGGGGCTGTGAAGGAGATTGTGGCATGGTTATTTTGGAGAGAGGCCAAAGAATTAGCAACACTTGTGAAGCCTGGTGGCCTGTGCCCTTCATGGGATTTAATTCTAGGGATTAGAGAGCAAAAAGGTGTAATTTCACAGCAGTTTACCAATATTTTGCAAGTTTCCATACACCTACAGGGGAAAACTTTGGGGTGTTTACTCTAGTTTTAGTGTAATGTGAAAGATAAAAACAGAAGAAAAAAAAAAGACGAGATGACAGAAGAATAGGTTTTGACCCATTTCAAAGCCACAGCATCTTAAATGATCCCTCACAGAATCTCTAATTACTTCTGTGGGGAAAAGAGTGATAATTCTAACAATAACGAACAAATGTAAGTGTTAATCTGTGCTAATTGCTTTCCATCATTTCCTCGCTCAATCCTCACAACTATAGGAGATTGGCATCATTATTATCCCATTTTACAGATGAGAACACAAAGGCCCAAGTCTCAGGGTTGGTAAGAGGAGAAACAAGGAAACACCTACCCACAGGCCTTCAAGTTTTTGACCTCTATTTACTCCTCATTCCATAGCTTGTTCACTTCTTCTGTTTCTTCTTTTTAAAATACCCGCCCCCCACAATTATCTTCAAATCTGGTCCCTATCTGGCTCTGCAGCACCTAATCTACTTTGGCTCCTCACTGTTCTCACATGAGGTTGATGGCAAGTCTTTGGTGACCTGTAGGCTTAACAATCTTTTAGTCAAATGCTTATCAGTGCAATTCAACTGTTAAATGGAATTTACATGTTAAGGAGATGAGAGAAGAGGGATTTGGAGAGGTCTTCCAAGACTTCCGAGGTCTAGCTACTTAAAAAGAAAAGTAAGATAATGGATAAACAACAAGATCCTATTGTATCCATACAGCACAGGGAGCTATATTCTATATCCTATAAGACCATAATAGAAAAGGAAATGAAAAAGAATATATATATATGTATGTACGTATGTATGTATCTCAAACTGAATCACTTTTTTGCATACCAGAGACTAACACAACATTGTACATCAACTATACTTCAATTAAGAAAAAAAGGGAGAGAGAAGTTAAGAGAAAGGGAGGGAGAGAGACAGAGAAAGAAGGAGAGAATGACTCGAACTCAGCCGTAGCTCTGGGGCACACCTCTGCTACGTGAGCAGCTCTAGCTACACTGCACACATTTCCTGCTTCTATAGCCTTCTCTGCTTCCTCCAGTCTCCCAGCCCATGACCAGCAGTTTACCAATAGCATGATTTTCTAATAGCTATTTCTAATAGCTAATAGGGATCATGTGGTAGAAAAGAGTGACGTGACTGCATCCCTCTGGATGGATTGATAGCTCTAACTTCCCTACAAAACAGATCTCTTCAGAAGGAGGAAGAAAAATGTTGTTTACAAAAGCAATGAACTAAGCTGTGAAATCCCTTAGTACATCTTGCCAAGCAAAACCAGATTAACTCTCCCGATACAGGCCACTATAAAATACAGAGTTTATTTAGAGTAGGGCTATTCTTTGCAGCCTGGTTTAATCCAGTAATGCTACTAAACACGGGGTTACCCCAGGCCACACTGTAGAGTAGACCACTGCATCCTCACCTACCTTTGGTTACTGTTAGCAGAGACCGAGTCAAAGGCCTGGCATTTCCACCACCTAGTGACAGTGGCAGGAAGGCTTTAGTTCCAGAATCACTGTCAACCGCATCAACCACCGCAACATGCATAACACCTTCATACAAACCACGTGCTTGCTTAGCAAGTATGTCTTCCAGGCAAGGGCACCAACCCCACTTCCCCTTCCAACCCAATATTGCCCATAAGGCCCTCCTATAAGTGAAATGATTGCGGAAGCAGATATTTCAAGCCTGGAAGACAGTGATTCAGCCTTATGGCATGTCAGCGTTTGTCAGTGGCAGAAATGGGTCAGTACTTGACTTTTACGGATCCTTCCTCTTTCTTCTCCTTCGACTTCTTTCCCTACTTTGAACTAAAATGAAGATCTGATGTTCTCTAATTTGAACCGTCATGACAAAGATTGCTCTTGAGGGAGCAAGAGATTTGACTTGACTTACAGAAGCGAGAACATCGTAGTTGTAAAGGGCACTGTCTTCGGAGACAAAGAAAACTAGGTTATAGCCTTGCCTCTGCCTCTTGGTAGCTGTGTGACCTCAGGCAAGTTACTGAACCTCTCTGGGCTGCAGATTTCCGATACACAGTATAACAGGGATCAAAATGTTCCCTATCATAACATTGCCTGGCTGTGGTGAAGACTGGTGAGATAAAGTACATAAAGCATTCAATAAATGTTATCATGATTATAACCTAATTGAATCAAAATGAAAGGATGAGAGCAAACTAGAGGAAAACTGCATCCCTTCCACGGTTCATAATGGATGTTTGTCTGCAAATAGTTTGCTAATTTCGGTAAAAACCTAGTTTGCTTGCTCTCAGTTAATTCGATACCTTTTAGTAGTCCGTATTTCCATAATGAGTCGGACTGCAACCACCTCTTCTAGAGTAACAATGCCAGACTCTTCATAAATTGTCCTTTTACCTTAACTAACCATCAGAGATAGATACTATGTTCCCTGTTTTACAGAGAAGGCATTTCAGAGACGCTGTGGGATAGGCCCAAATTTGAGCCAAGAGTCAGAATTTGAACGCAGGTCTTCTCATCTCACCACCGTTGCCTCAGGTTCTCTGAACATCAGAAAACTCACGACAGTGAGAGCTAGCCTTCACTGGGCCGTGTATATGCCAGGCACTGTTCTAATCAATCAGATCTGTAAACTTATAATCCTCATAAAACCCCTATGGATTTCTACCATTCCCATTTTATAGATGGGAAAACCAAGGCAACAAGGAAATTAAGGAACTTGCCCAAAGTGACACAACTAGTAGGCAGAAAGCTGTCAGAAACCAAACGCAGACTTTTAACTTTTCTCCTTTGTATTTCATACCCCAAATGAAGTTTTAGCCCCTTTCTGCATAGTTAAATATGGCAGTGTGTGTAGCAGCCTTTGCAGTGGACCTCCATCCTATAAAGGTAGCAAGAGGCAAACCTGACCATAGTAGAGGTGAGGAAATAAAACCGAAGACCAGAAGCCTTCCCCACTGTCACTCGGTGAGATCTCGGCGGCAGTGATGGGGCACTCTTCATTCAATTCTGGGCTCTGTATTCCCCAGAAGGACCACATGGAGTCCCTCTGGGGCCTTTTCTGTCCATCAGGCAAACTCAGCTCCAGAGTGACAGGCTGAAAAGTCACTGGGAAGATAATTCCTTCATTTTGATGGTAACCACACCTACTTGTGATGACCCAGAATCTCACATAAGTTGAATTATATTGCTTTAGAAGCACTCCCAAATCCTTCAATCACGAAAGGTGAGATACCTGTCTCTTGGATGTTTGCGTCTGCCTACCTTCAATCAGGATTTGCAGCTTACTGCCAAAGGGGAGAGGAAGCCTTTTTGAGTCCAGTCTTGCCAACAGACACAGACAAGCGGTCACCTCCCCAGGAACGCCCCGCCTCACATCGAGCTTGGGGCATCACAAAGCAATCTGAAAGGATTAGGCTTCATCCGTAGGCTTGAGTGTGGAGCCTGTGCTATCCATCCAGACCAGACTTGGGGTCACTGACACAAAAGTTAAGATTTCAGATTCACACTGCCTGGATCAGCTCCCCAGTACAACAAAAGCTAGCATGTTTCTGAGCTTCCCTAAGAACTCCAGGTGGCTTGAAAGATGTAGAGGAGGGAGAGAAGGAAGGTAATATTTTAGTCCAACCCCAAATCAACACAAATCATTAAAACGCATTGTCTCATTCTCCAATTGTACCTAAATATTTTGGAAAAAATGACCTTCCTTATGTTAATCCTGTCATCAGGACCTACTTGGATCCAAATTTTAGCTTGATGTATTTTCTCCTAAACTTATTGTTCTCTTTAATTAGATTTGAGTTGATCAGAACTAATAGCATTCTTCATAGTTGTTCTTCCCCTGCTGAGGGAATAGAGCATCATTAAAATTATACTGACACCCCAATGCCAAGAAAGAAAAGTGGAACTGAGTTACCTGCCTTTCCCAATAATACAAATATATCCAATCTAAAAATCACAATTAGTATGGGAAAGAAACTAACTCTATAGAAAGAAATCCATCCATTTTGTTCATAATCTAAACTCCTGCCACGAAAAGTGTGGCCTATGGACTTGCAGGGGTTACATCACTTGGGAGGTGGTTAGAAATGTGGAGTCTTAGGTCCCAATGGAGGTGATGTTTAACAAAATACTGCTGTAGTGGGGGGAGCCTTGGGGGTGGTGGTGGTAATGAACGTACCTTTGATCTCTACCAGTTAATTTTGTCAATGGAACATTAAGCATGCCCATTAACTGCGTGGATTCAGTTTTCTAGTTAAATGCTTCCTAATTAACCGCATGCTTCTTCTCATAGTAACAGGTTAGGCCAAATCATGACGTTATCATCAGTTATCACTGATGAATGAAAACATCCTCTCACAGCACGAGACGCTTGTTATCTGCCTCGGTGTTGGGCTGTGTCACCCAGGATTGGCAGCAAAGGACTGTAAGTGAAGCGTAGTTCACAGAATTCGCATCCTGAAGCAGGGGTCAGCAAAGTTCCCTGTAAGTGGCATATAGTAAATATTTTAAGCTTTGTGGACCAAATGGTCTCTTTTCCAACTCCTCAGCTCTGCCAGTGGAGTGCGAAAGCAGCCACAGACAAAATGCAAATTAATGAGAGTGGCCATGCTCCAATAAAACTTTATTGGCACTGAAATTTGAATTTCATATAATTTTCACGTCATGAAATATTCTTTTTCTTTTGATATCTCTTTGCAATGCTTTAAGAATGTGAAAATCATTCTAGGTTTGGAGGTCGTACAGAATTAGGCAGTGGGTTGGCTGACCCCATACTAAAATTGAGGCTATACTCGCACAAAGGAAGTACTGGCACAAGGCTGAGGGACCAGGATGGATCAACAGCTCCTTCAGGCCATTCTGAATAATATGGAAAGCAACTCAGTAGGAATATCTGTTTTTCAAAAGGAATGAAATATTTGTTAGAACTCTAGCCTGACAAAGAACATTTGTTCATGTATTGATATTAATGTCTGATGATTTAACAATTTAATTACAATGCTGCTATGGGTTGAATTATGTCCCCCCGGCCAAAAGATATGTTGGAGTCCTAACCCCCGGGACCTCAGAATGTGACCTTGTTTGGAAGTACGGTCTTTACAGATGTAATCAAGTTAAGATGAGGTCATTAGGGTTGGTCCTAATTCACTATGACTGGTGTCCTTATAAAAAGGGGAAAGTTGAATACAGACATGCGCACAGGAAGAACGCCACGTGAAGATGAAGACAGAAAGTGGGGTGATGTGGCAGAAGCCAAAGACGGCCAGCAAACCATCAGAAACCAGGAGTGAGGGCTCCCCTGGTGGCGCAGTGGTTGAGAGTCCACCTGCCGATGCAGGGGACACGGGTTCGTGCCCCGGTCCGGGGGGATCCCACATGCCGCGGAGCGGCTGGGCCCGTGAGCCATGGCCGCTGAGCCTGCGCGTCCGGAGCCTGTGCTCCGCAACGGGAGAGGCCACAGCAGTGAGAGGCCCGCGTACCGAAAAAAAAAAAAAAAAAGAAACCAGGAGTGAGACGTGGAACAGAACAGATTTCCCCCCCAACCTCATAAGGAACCAACCCTGCTGCCATCTTGATCTAGAACTTCTAGCCTCCAAAACTGTGACACAATACTGTTCTGTTGTTTAAGACACCCCGTTTGTAATACTTTGTTAAGGCAGCCCTAGGAAACTGACACAAATGTCCTTATTCCTTTTAGACTCAGGATATAAGGGGGTCTCTGTATGTATCTTCTCTCCCCTCATTTGCCAAAATAACTGCTGCTGGTAGAAAGGACAATGCTAACAAATGTTGCTACCGGTTTGCTCTGTTAGGGAGAGCATATCTAAAGTCTGGCTTTTTTATTTGTTATGTGAAAAAAAACAACATCAGTGAGGTCACGTCAGTAGCTGGAAAGGCACACATGCTACCTACAGATGCTTTGACAATAGAGAGTGGCAGCTTGATCAAAACACGCTAAATGTAAAAATGAAATATAAATTGTGCCAAATGTATAAAACTGAAGACTTCTGGATTGGGGGTGAACTGGAAGGAAAAAAGAACAAAAATTCTGTGGTTAATTAACTTCCGGCCCTGTCATATGTCTCTGTCTGTATTAATAATTATGTGAATCTTATTAAATGCGGTGGACAAGAAAAGAAGTCACTTGAAGATTAAACTCCTATAACCATGAAAACTAGCAGTTGTGGTAAATGTTTAACAACCAGCTCTTGGGGGAGGCAGGGGGTGAGCCTGATTTGCTGGGTTTGCCAATTTCTATGGTGTAACTATCCCCACCATGGCTGATGTCAAGCTACTAGCAGTATTTCACTGAACACTTAGTAGGGAAGAGATGTCCACATCACTTACCACCAGCTGGTGTGAGCCAGCTCCTGCACGTATCTGGTTATAGCAATAATAACTTCCACCAACTCCCAACATCAGCTATATCTAAGAATGAAACTGTGGCTGCAAAGGTGAGACTCTCACTGCCTCAAAGCTGTCTCCCAACAACCTGGAGAATCAATGCACATAGATCTGGGGGAGCTAGCCTTTAGAAGCGCTCCTAAAAAGTATTATTTTGATGCCTGGTTATCTCTTCTTTCCTGGGAAAAGCCTGCTAGCCTGCTAAACCACTGGGAAAAGAAGTGCTTCAAATGTCAGCCACCCCTCCAGCACACGCACCCTAACAGAGACACGATCCACATGATAAAGGACAAGACAGTTCGTTCTGCTATAAAGTTTCTAAAAATCATTGCGCAATGTAAAATTGTGCAACAAAAACCACGGGGCTGGTGAGAAAAATGGAAGCTCAAAAATTCAGCAGTGAAACATTTTAAGAAGTCACCTAATAAAAATGGTAGCAAAGTTTTACACATGTTAAACGATGCAGAAATACCTAAATATTACAATAAATAGAACACTTTATCTTGAAACTGCCTGGAGTTTGCTTGTGGAAGTGAGCTTTGAAGGGCTGAAGCTTGTGAGTTATTGTGAAGTGGTGGAACGATGGTTAGCTGAAACTGGAGAGAAAGTTGGAAGCCCAGATGTGGGTGGTGTCACTCAGAACACGTGGGGAACTGAGGTAGCTGGCAGAGGTCTGAGGTGTGTGCATGTCTGTGATTTGGGCGTTCCTACACAGCTCCTTTCAGTTGGGTACGGTTTTCCTTATTCATCCAGTGCTTACCACGGACAAAATCATGCATAAGAAAACAAGAAATGCTCACATTTTCCCCTAATGTATCAACTGTATTCAGAAATTTTAGTCATTGATTTCTGCTTTCTTATTTTTTAATTTTATCTTTTATTTTTTGGCCATACCATGATGCATGCGGGATCTTAACCCCCAACCAGGTGTCGGGCCCCGTGCCCCGTGCGTTGGGAGCAAGGAGTTTTAACCTCTGGACTGCCAGGAAAGACCATACTTTGCTTTTTGACCCTCTACAGGTCCTTCCTACTGTTTCCACTCTACAACTTTCTACTAGGATAGAAAATACAATGAGATGCACAGAAAAAGACAACTTTAGAAGCTCTAGGAAGTGTTTTTCATATCGGTTAGTCATTAGGCTCTATCTCTTCTGCCCTTTTTCTTCATTCCTTAGTGACCTCCTGCTCTAGATTTAGCACCTGGGATCCTTACATTTTTGTATTCTCTTCTGCATAAAACTCTGCTTTCATGAAAGAGTGAGCTAAACTGATTCTTACTAAAGTTAAAGGACTAGGCACAATTTCATGGAGATCAAAGCTTCAAGCTAGAAGAATCTGGCAGGTATTTTTGGATATTGGGCATTATCAAATAGATGGGGGAGCCACTGGACGTAAAGTGTTCTTCTAAACACTTCATAAACAGTCCCCAGTGGTCCCATTTATTCTGGCTGTGTGAGGAGGAGAGGCATGTCTGCATCTCAGCTTCTCCTCAACCTGGTTGTTTGGAAGAGGCATTCAATGCCCACTCCATCGCCCCCAGACATCCTTCACAAGGTTGTTACGAGGAACAAATGCAAGAACATGGTTTCTGGCCTCATGTTTATCATGTGAAAGGGAAGCAGCACACATGATGGCTAAGGGTGCCAGCTCTACGATCAAACTGCCTGGGTGAAAATGTGGACCCCACCACTTCCTCTTTGCTGGAACTTGGGTACGTCCCTTAGGCTCTCTGAGGTTCAGTTTCTTCAGCCATACAATGGAGATAACGATGGGAACTCTGCTCAATATTATGGAACAACCTAATTGGGAAAAAAATTTGAAAAAGAATAGATACACGTATATGGATAACTGAATCACTTTGCTGTAAACCCGAAACTCACACAACACTGTTAATCTACTATACTCCAATATAAAATAAAAAGTTAAAAGAAGAAAAGAAAATGAAATACATATCGAAATGCTCAGCACAATGTCTAGACAGAGCCAGTGTTCAATATATGTTATTAATAACAAGAAATTCAATATGAGCTAGCTCTATGGACACCCTCTGGACACATAATACGAATGTTAGCCGTTTAACTGCATGCGACACATTATACCTATAAGCTGCCCAAGTATGTGCTGAATGCAATGGTTTACTTATTTTAGAAGACACTTAGGGCTTCCCTGGTGGCGCAGTGGTTGAGAGTCTGCCTGCCGATGCAGGGGACACGGGTTCCTGCCCCGGTCTGGGAAGATCCCACATGCCGTGGAGCAGCTGGGCCCGTGAGCCGTGGCCGCTAAGCCTGCGCGTCCGGAGCCTGTGCTCCGCAATGGGAGAGGCCACAACAGTGAGAGGCCCGCGTACCACAAAAAAAAAAAAAAAAAAAAAAAAAGGCACTTAAATCTATTCCATAGAATGTGGCCTTAGCTTTGTGGTTTGCTGAATAAAGCACAGGCTCCTGGTTCCCAAGAGCCTAGCAGTACAAAACTGCCAGATGGGTGACCCACGTTGGGATACGGCTTGTGCGCTGGGCAGAACTGAGCTGCACATAAAGCCAGGTTACTTGTGTCGAGATTCAAGCCAAGACCTTGCCCTCCTCAGCTCTCCAGCCCAGACACCAGAACTAATTTACGTGCCAGGTGAATAAATGTGACTTCAGTCTTCCGAAGGTGCAGAATGATTCTACGTTTTCCTTTAGACAGTAGTCTTTCTATAGACATAGAATTGCTCGGCTCATTTTGAAATGGCTTTTCTATTCTGGTGACTTTGGGCAGTTTGGTCTTTAAGCTTTTAAGTATTTTGCTTTTGAAATGGCTACATGTACCGTGTGACCAAATGATGAGGCACTGCACAACTCTGATCCTGAAGCTGGAGTCTAGACAATTCCTTCTCTCTCCACAGCTGACCAAACCATCCTCATGGTCTTTCCTCGAACAGTATCACCTGGTAATGCAATGCTAGCATTTGTTCAGAGTAATTTTTTTTCTCCTTTGGACCAAAACCAAAATCTTCAAATGTAAAGTATCTACTGCCTCAGAAATAAAGATTTTAAACAAATTTGCATTTTCTTCCTCATTTAGCTGAGGCTACTGAGCTTTTTACTTGGAAATAATTCGAGTGATTTAAAGGTTCTAACATGTATATGTTCTCCAATTATTTGAATGCAACCTCCTTGGGGCAGAGACTGTTTTGTCCATTCCTCCATTTCCAACACCTAAAACAGTGTCTAGAACCCTGCAGGTGCTTCTGTTAGTTTCCTATTTCTATGCAACGAATTACCGCAAACTTAGTGACTCCAAACAACAAACACTTAGCATCTCCCAGTTTCTGTGGGTCAAGAGTCCAGATATAGCTTGACCAGGTCCTCTGCTTGGGTCCCACAAGGCTACAATAAAGCTTTCGGTCAGTGCTGAGGTCTCACCTAAGGCTCTACTAGAAAAGGATCTGATTTTGTTGACAGAATTCAGATTCTTACGGCTGTGATACTGGAAGCTGTGGTTTCTTGCCAGCTGTTGGCTGGAAGCTTCCTTGGGTCTAGGAGGCTGCCCTCGGCCCCTTGCCATGTTGGCTCCCATAGAGGCAGCCTAGTTCTTCAAAGGCAGCAAGGAGAGAGAGAGAGACTCCAGCAAGATGGGTGCTGCGATGTTACGAAATCACATACGTGTCATCTTGTACATCTTTCACCCCATTAGAAGCAAGTCACAGCCCAACCACACTCCAGGGGCGAGTATGACACAGTGTGTGAACATCAGGCGATGGGAGTCGTGGGGACACCCTGAGAGTCTGTCTGTCACAATTCTTTTTTTTTTGGTCACATAGTTTTCGGGATCTTAGTCCCCCAACCAGGGATCAAATCCACGCCTTCGGCAGTGAAAGCACAGGGTCCTAATCACTGTACTGCCAGGGAATTCCCTGTCCGTCACAATTCCTAATACGTTGATCCAATAAATGAATGCAGAGCCACTGTCTCTAGTGAGCACCTAGCTAGGATGATCATATGAGATAAGTTTACATTTTGAGTCCTTTATTCTATAAACCGTAGATTTTCAATTCCTTCTTTAGTTAAAACACACATCTCTGAGTAAAGATAATTTGTCAGAAGCCACCTCAGGCTTATTAGAAAACGTTTGGGGAGAGATCGTAAATGTAGCACAGAACCATACCGTTATCTTTTTCGGTGAAGAAAGCGCTTCCACAAGCTCGAAGGGATGAAGTGCCGCGGCCGTAGAGGAAAAGGCACTGAATGGGTGTTTCCTCTTTCAGGCTGTCCTCCCAGATTTTCTGAGCACACAGATAATTGGAGAAGTTCTCCCTCAGAGGTATCCAGCTCCACATGCTTTGACAGAGAGACCAGTACAGAAACCAAAGCATTGCATCGGGCAGAATAAAGATACTTGGGAAATGAGTATGCATTTGTAAAATAGTTCATGTTGAAATATTTTACCAACACAAACATCAAAGAAACTGGATTGATTTATATACATTAAAGTGGAGTGGGCAGAAAAAGGAGGGGGCATGGTTTTTAGTTCTGTATCTACTAAGTGATTTATAGGATGAGCTCCTGACCGGCTTAACTACTCTCTCTAATGAACGTAGTCTTATGAACTGATGAAAAATCCCTGAAGCATCTGGCCAGCTGTGAAAGGAAGGAGTGATCGTGAGGGGACCAAGGGAGCAGTGGTTAGAGAGGACACATTATGCAAATGGTAGCGTGTCTCTGGGGCCAGCCTGAATGGGTGTGACCCTTCACACCTGAGGCTCTGGGTTCCTGACTTCTCATCTATCAAACAGGGAGAGAAACAGACCTACCTCTGGTGCTGGTTGTGAGAATTAGTTACACGTAATGCATTTAGAATATAGCCAGGAAGAGAAACGCTAGCTCTAAGATTTAGTGTTATTTGTTAGAAAAACAGATTTAAACTTATCCAACTGATAATATGCATACTCTTTTATAGAAACATGAAACACAGGAAAAAAAATTGGAAATTCATTCTGAAATCCTTAGAAGAAACCATCATTACGAAGAGCCATTTTCCTTTATTTTTCCTTTTATTTTTTTTTCCAAACCAACAATGAAATGCAGGCGCCATGTTGTGAAATGTTATGAATGGGTAATCTCTGTCATCTGGTCCAAGCTTCCTGAATGCTGGAAGCCTCACTCCTTGCAACTTGTTCACAAGGTCATGACACACCTCTTTCCCCTAACAACTTATCAACCTACCTTCCATTTGTAAAACTTTTTTTGGTTTTTCATTGTCCCCTGAGACATGTCCCAATGGCATGCGTTCTAAAGTCCTCTATCAGGACACACCAGTAACTGTACTTCCCAGCCTTCACTTTCCTGCCTCTTCCGTCTCCACCCTCCCTGTTTCAGTAAATGATGGCTCAGTTCTCCTCCCCAACCCTTCCTCAGTGTCTGCTTCCTAAGGCCCACAGATGGCTTCCACCGCTCACGTCCTGTCCTCCTCAAAGCTGGAGGTTGAGTCTGTGTGCACTCCTGGAGCCATGTCAACTTCAGAGGGTAAAGGACAAGAAACGCCCCTGAACTGTGATGGGTATCTCTATGATCTAAGTCGGTAGAAGGAATGTATTTCTTTCCTCCAGCTTTGGGGATAACTGTTTCACTCGATCACTACAGCCAGAGAAAGTTAACCTCAATGCCGACTGACTCTGGCTGACTGCAAGAGAACTCCTAACAGAAATGCTGCAATGAGACAGCATCATGAACAACAAGCCAGTCCATGAAGACACACCCAAAACACCATTTACAGACCTCCAGTTTCCTTCTTCTTACACCATTCTGACTTTTGTAAAATCAGAATGCTGAGCCCACATCCTTGTTTTATAGATGGGGAAATTCAAGTTCAGGGAGATTCAGTGTCTCACACAAGCCCACAATGATGAGTTTAGGAAGAACTGGACCAGATCCCAGGTACAGAAGTGCTGGGACCTGGGCTCTGAGAGCCATGCCATGGGACTCTCCCATAGGTTCCTCTGACTCCAAGTAAGATGCACTGAGCACTTCAACAGATAGGGGTCCGAGATGCACCCCTCAGATCAGATTCTGCTGCATGCAAATTACATGTGACTTAACATTCTGATATGGAACAGAACAATTAAACATTAGGGTTCTCTTATCAGATTCTTATAGAGTCCTTGTGGCATTAACTGTAGACCAACTTCTAAAGAAAACTGCATATCCTACTGTACAGCACAGGGAACTATATTCAATACCCTGTGATAAACCACAGTGGAAAAGAATATGAAAAGGAATATATATATATACATACATCTGTATATATATAACCGAATCACTTTGCTGTACGGCAGAAATTAACACATTATAAATCAACTATAGTTCAATAAAATTAAAAAAATAAAGAAAACTGCACACTAGGATTTAATCATCTAGATTATTCATGTCCCTCTTCATTAGATTCCTATGTATTTTTTAAAAATTTGCCTGCATATTCTGTTTAATAAATTAATCATTTTTCGAGGCTTGACACAAGGAAATGACTTTCATCCCCATTTCACTTTGCCTGTGTGGGAAGATGTTTATTCAATTGCTCGTCATCAAGGTAATATTTACTCTTAGACTTTCTAGCAGGTCATGATTACTCTCACATTGCTTCAACTGTTATGTATGATGGTAGGTTATGTTAGTAACATGTCTGAATGTCTCCTAATACTGGAAGGTCAAGAAGTTCTCCAACTGGCCTCTGTATTCTTGGATAATAATGAAAGACTGTCTGGATATGATGCATAAGACTAGTTACAGAGGTGGTGGAGTTTTCTCCTTTTGAAATCATTTATAAAGCATTTGAAAAAGGTTTATAATCTGTTGAAGCCAGGCAAACATTTTTATTCCTGTTTTGCAGAACAGAACAAAACCCTAAGAGAAGTCTAAATCATTCCTTTAGATTTAGATTTAGAATCTAAATCTACATTTTTAGATTTAGATTCCTTTAGATTTAGAATTCCTTTAGATTTAGAATCTAAATCATTCCTTTGTGCATCATCCCACGAAGATCAGAAGAATATCCTATTCATCAGTTTATTCTTAACACTCACATAGGGCTTGGCACCTTGTGGACATTCATTAACTATGCACTAATAGAGAAAATAATTTATTCAAAGAGATTAGAGATAATACAAATTAATGTCTTAAAAGACAGACTTGGGCTTCCCTGGTGGCGCAGTGGTTGAAAGTCCGCCTGCCGATGCAGGCGACACGGGTTCGCACCCCGGTCCGGGAAGATCCCACATGCCGCGGAGCGGCTGGGCCCGTGAGCCATGGCCGCTGAGCCTGCATGTCCGGAGCCTGTGCTCCACAACGGGAGAGGCCGCAACGGTGAGAGGCCCACGTACCGCAAAACAAAACAAAACAAAACAAGACAGACTTACCTGGAAGTAATCAAACATAGCAAATGAAACAACAAAAAAGCAGGAAACACTGCCTGCGTATATGCCTGGATTTACATGAACACTCTCATCAGATGTATGAATACAGTCTCCAACATTGAACCAACTTTTCAACAAACTTGCAAAGTGAATTTCAAAAAGTGGTTAGAGTAAGCTACAGATTTCAATAGATCTTTATTTGATTTTGTACTTAATTGAAGATTTTAGTCTAAATTTTATCAAAACTGTGGTATTTCTATTTTATTTTTTTTTAAAACTCTAATTTAAATGAGTGAAGGAAAATATCTGAGTCAAGTAATGTTGTTATTATGGTATAACAAGACAAAAAAGAAAAAAAAAAACTTTCTGGGAAATGACAGGAAGAGCCATTAGCTGAACTGATGATCCACCATACCATCTTTCTAGTTTTTAGAATAGAAAGAGCTGGAAGCTGGGATGTGGACTGCATGATGTGATCATGCTGGGGATCTCGACTGGCCATGTCCTCCAGGTACACCAGCAGATGGCAGAAGCTCCTTGGTATGCATGAGAGGTTGTTACCGACAGGCTGGGTTTAAATCATTTGGAGCAAATAAAAAACTCAGATCAGAAAGAGTTAAGAGATGTAATTTCACTGGGATTCTTTTGAAAAATACATCTACATAAATTTGCAGTCTTATATCTCACATCAATATAAAAGGGAGACCCATATGTACAGAATCACTCATATTCATCATAATAACCTTTTTTATTCTAGAAGATTCACAAGTGAGATGGTTAGATTTTTCAGAAAAACAAAAGCCTCAGACAGACTCAAGTCCAGATACCATGGGAATAGGGAGGAATGGGGAGTTGTTGTGTAATGGGTATAGAGTTTCAGTTTTGCAAGACCAAAGAGAGCTCTGGAGAGTGGTTGTATAATTGGAACGTACTAAACATTACTGCAATATATACACTTAAAAACAGTTAAAACAACAAGGTCCTACTGTACAGGGAACTGCATTCAGTTATCTTGTAATAACCTATAATGGAAAAGAATCTGAAAAAGAATACATATATTTATGTATAGCTGTGTCACTTTGCTGTACACCTGAAACTAACCCAACATTGTAAATCAACTATACTTCAATAAAAAAAATGGTTAAGATAGTAAATTTTATGTTATATGTATTTTACCAGAATTAAAATGAAAAAATCCGGATATTCACTTCTGCATCTAAGGGCCTAACACATAATGCACTGAATTAATATATCTAAAACATAATATTGGAGGGCCTGACCACCTCGGACAGCAGTTGCTTCCAAAAGAAACGCTTTGGTTAGAAAAGGATACTGGGATTTATCACAGACCAATTCAAGAGGGCGCTGAAGTGCCTGTTGCTACTGCAATTGTTAGTTCACGAGAGACCCTTTCTTTCCAGAAAGTTTAAGATCCACTAACTCCTTCTACTTAGCACTAATTGATATTGTTGATATCGCAGAAGAGGGACTCAGGATGGAATCAGCACAGAAAATAAACCTGCCTGTTTCTTTCCAGATGGGCCTTCCCAGTTTCTGCTGGAGAGGCTCTGGTCAGCTCTGTGGGCGGAACATCTAAGCTACTTGTTAGATCTCCTCTTCCGTGGCAACGTTGTATTGAACTGTTTTCCCAGTAGAGTAACCAGAAAACTTTAGTTATCTAAAGCAGCACAGGCCAATAGAAATACATGTAATTCAAGATGTCTGTGCCACATTTAAGAATATAAGCAAGTGACATTAATTTTATTATATTTTATTTTTAATTTATTTTTTCCATAGTTTTTTTTTTTTTATTGGAGTATAATTGCTTTACAATGTTGTGTTACTTTCTGCTGTACAACGAAGTGAATCAGCTCTATGTATACATATATCCCCTCCCTCTTGGACCTCCCTCCCACACACCCCCATCCCAGCCATCTAGGTCATCACAGAGCACCGAGCTGAAGCTCCCTGTGCTATACAGCAGGTTCCCACCAGCTATCTATTTTACGCATGGTAGTGTAGATATATCAGTCCTAATCTCCCAATTCGTCCCACCCTCCCCTTCCCCCGCTGTGTCCACATGTCCATTCTCTGCATCTGCGTCTCTATTCCTGCCCTGGAAATAGGTTCATCTGTGTCATTTTTCTAGATTCCACATACATGCATTAATATACAATATTTGTTTTTCTCTTTCTGACTTACTTCACTATTTATGACAGACTCTAGGTCCATCCACCCAATTACATTGTTTTCTATGGCTGAGTAATATTCCATTGTATATATGTACCACATTTTCTTTATCCATTCATCTGTCGTTGGACATTTAGGTTGTTTCCATGTCCTGGCTATTGTTAACAGTGCTGCAATGAACATTGGGGTACATGTGTCATTCTGAATTATGGTTTTCTCAGGGTATATGCCCAGTAGTGGGATTGCTGGGTCATATGGTAGTTCTATTTGTAGTTTTGTAAGGAACCTCCATACTGTTCTCCATAGTGGCTGCATCAATTTACATTCCTACCAACAGTGCAAGAGGGTTCCCTTTTCTCTACATCCTCTCCAGCATTTATTGTTTGTAGATTTTTGATGATGGCCATTCTGACTGGTGTGAGGTGATACCTCATTGTAGTTCTGATTTGCATTTCTCTAACAACTAGTGATGTTGAGCATCTTTTCATGTGCCTCTTGGACATCTGGATGTCTTCTTGGGAGAAATGTCTATTTAGATCTTCTCCCCATTTTTGGATTGGGTTGTTTGTTTTTTTGATATTGAGCTCCATGAGCTGTTTGTATATTTTGGAGATTAATCCTTTGTCCACTGCTTCGTTTGCAAATATTTTCTCCCATTCTGAGGGTTCTCTTTTCGTCTTGTTTATGGTTTCCTTTGCTGTGCAAAAGCTTTTAAGTTTAACTAGGTCCCATTTTTTAATTTTAGTTTTTTATTTTCATTACTCTAGCAGGTGGGTCAAAAAAGGTCTTGCTGTGGTTTATGTCAAAGAGTGTTTTTCCTATGTTTTCCTCTAAGAGTTTTATAGTGTCCCATCTTACATTTAGGTCTTTAACCCATTTTGAGTTAATTTTCGTGTATGGTGTTAGGGAGTGTTCTGATTTCATTCTTTTACATGTAGCTGTCCCGCTTTCCCAGCACCACTTATTGAAGAGTCTGTCTTTTCTCCAGTGCATATTCTTGCCTCCTTTGTCATATATTAGGGGACCATAGGTGCGTGGGTTTACTTCTGGGCTTTCTATCCTGTACCATTGATCTATATTTCTGTTTTTGTGCCAGTACCATACTGCCTTGATTACTGTAGCTTTGTAGTATAGTATGAAGTGACATCAATTTTAATAGTAATTTCATTTAACACAATATACTGAAAATATGCAATCAATATACAAATTTTCATACAAGGTAATATTTCACTTTTTTTTTGGTACCAAGTCTTCAAAGTCTGGTGTGTACTTTCCACTTGTAGCACATCTTCAGTTCAGACCAGCTATATTTGAAGTGTTCAGTAATTACCGTATTGGACCACACAACTGTAAGTATTAACACATCCCATGAATGAATATGCAAATCCTTTAATACATCACTTCAACTGAATGGTTCTGAATTTTGTTTAAATCTCACTTTTATTGTTGCAGTTTTGAGGATTATTTTCATTGTTGCCTAAAACTGATGGTGTCTACATACCATGAAAATGTGGAACAAATCTTCTTTTTTTGAAGGATAAGATTTAGATGAAATAAAATTTGATGATAATAAAGTAATGTTTTGAAGTGAAAATGGGTCAGTCCTTTCACTACTACTTGTCTCAATATCAACAGCAAAACCACAAAAATGTATTTTTATTAAAATAATCTTACATTAAAATCTAGTTTTATCATGAGATGGATGCATGACAACACAGTAACATTTCTATATTCAAGTTAATATTTAGGGTGAATTCATTGACAAGAGAAAAAAAGGAGAGCTTCTCCGATTCTAAGGGTACGAGACCTCAAAATTCACTGGGGGCACTATTTGTTGTGATCTTGGACCAACGCCTCTGTTTTGAGGTCCTCCAGAAACTTGAATCGTTTGGGATGTTAGTGCTGCGGGATCATTTTCCTACACACGGTGTGCAGCTTGCAAGGCTGGAGAGATAACTTCAGTCTCCACTGCCATCTTGGCAGGTATTTTTAGCTTCCCCGTCACACAGATGCAGCAACACAAGAGGCTGTAGAGAAACAGCTGTGTGTGGAGGAACCACGGCGTGGGAGGCTGCAGAGCAGCTGCAGGATGCAAGTCTCCCAGTGTCACTGCTGATGTTCTAGACTGTGAGCCCCAAAGTCATGCTCCCACATATGCCTTGCTGAGGAGCCTGAAAAGCTTAGATCGTATCATGGTGCATGTTTTCTAAAAAAAGGCCGTAGACAGCACTTGCCAAAAATCACTCTATTTTTAATCGGTTGTTTATTTTATTTTTTTTTTTTTGAGGGATGTGAGGGAATTCAGTGTTTGGGAAAACCACTAGATGGAGAGTTTAGAAGTGAGAGGAAGGCATGAAACCCACACGACTGAGACCAACAGGGTCAGCTCCGGGAACATGTGTGAGTTCCAGAAATTGGTCTGTGTCCTCTCCCTTCCTCCCCCTTTGATCCAGGTTTCTCAGCTCGAAAAAGTCCTCATGTCACCTTCTGCCTGCCACCTGGGTACCCTATTTTGGACTGATTCTGTAGACATCATTTTGCTTCCCCAACTTTTCTGCCTAATCAAACCTTATCATAAATGTCCACCCACTGCCAGACAAACTAACAGGTAATCTCATGATCGACCTTTGTTCTAACCCTCCAGCCTTTCCTAGATGATAGTTTCTGCTATTTGAACAGGATTTCAAAAGAAAACACCCTTATCTCCGATTCCAAAAACAAAGCTGTACATTCATTGATGTATGTTTCAGATGGAAGAGGGAAACAGCCACGGCAGGGGAATATCATTTTAGGAAGGCAGGGCTTTTGTGCCCAAATCAAGTTGTACACATTCTTCCATCCAACCCTGGAGAGATTCCAAGGACTCTCATCTTTGAGCAGCAGGTTCAGCTCCCATGCCCCTACGTTTCCATTTGGCGCTCACTTTGCTTCCAACATGAAGCAGAAACGGGTGCATCTGATGGATATAGAGTAGTAGAATGGAAACACAAAAATGGACAATAAACCATGGCGCCTGTTGATTAGCTGGCATTTTTTACAACAGACCCTTAATTATTCAGTCACTGTTTCACTGGTTACTTGGAATTAGTCTGCATAAATCACATCAGAGCTGAAACCTGGTGCAGGGTGTGGAGACACAGAACTCTGAAAGAGGAAGGAATTCTGGAAGCTCACAAAGGATGCCTGGGAGCTAACAGATTCATTTAAGCCCCTCCAAGTCTCCTCCAGCATTGCAGTGCAAGGCGAAGTGCAGGATAGTTTTCTGTGTGACTTAAATTACCTTGCGTCCACTGACTTTATAAACTTATTAAAGCAAATTATGATACTTGAAGCTCTGAGCTGAAGGACTCTAGTGAGGATGGATCTGCTTGTCTTATCTTTTCTCCTTTATTTGTTCATTTTATTCATTTACCTTTTAAAAAACGGTATGCTTCATGTGGGCAAAGAAAAGTCGATTTATAGGTTAGGGAATCTTTTTTTAAAATCTTAGTCAATTTCTTGTAAACTTTCCAAAATTTAGTGTCTAAAATTAGAGTTCCCAGTCTATAATACATACCTCTTCTCTACTTTATTCTTTCTCATGAATCCCCCCAAACATACCCAACCCCCAATGGTCCAGTCTCTTATGGGGCAGAACAGCATTTTTCAAAAAGTGGCCAAGGACCAGCTCTATCCAAACCACCCCCTGCATGTCTGTTAAAATGCAGATTCCAGGCTCTACCACGGGCCAAGTAAGTTAGAAATTCGTAGACTGGGGTCCTGAAATCTGTAATAAACCAGCATCCTAGGTAATTCTCATGCAATTGAAAATCCAAACTCCAGAGCATAGGTGAGTTCTGTGCTCCATCTTGAGCCTGGCATGCCCCTCAGTTTATGGTTTCAGAGCCAGGTAAAGCCAGGTTAAAAAACAAAAACACAGGACCACAGATTACTGTGCTTTCACATACAACATCTTATTTGATTCTCACAACCACCCTTCAAAGGAGGCAGAAGATTTTAAGATTTTCATTAAAAGATAAGGAAACTGAGGTTCAGAGAAAAAAATGATGTTCTCACTGCATATAATTAGTAAGAGGTAGACCTGGGGCTAGATTTCAGGTCTTCTAAGGAGTTCCATGCTCCTGTTTCCTGGATTGGCCATACATTCTCCAGGCACTCCAAACATGGAGCCCAAGGGACAGCTCATAGCTTGTGCTATGTGGAAAGAGGTTATATTCATGGTGGTGAACTGCTGCTACTGCTGCCCTGTCCACATCTATCACCTGGTCATGGGGGCCTCTCAGTGGCAATACGTAGTCCCTGCTATGGACTGAACTGTGTCCCTCCAAAATTCATATGTTAAAAGCTCTAACCTCCAATGTGATGGTATTTGGAGATGAAGTCTTTGGGAGGTAATCAGGTTTAGATGAGGTCATGAGGGTGGGGTCCTCGTGATGGGATTGGTGCCCTTGTAAGAGGAGATACCAAAGAGCTGGCTTTCTCTTTCTCTCTACCATATGAGGACTCAGTGAGAAGGTGACATTTGTAAGCCAGGAAGAGGGGTCTCACTAGAACTCAACCATGCTGGCACTCTGATCTCATATTTCCAGCCTCCAGAACTGTAAGGAAATAAGTTTCTGTTGTTTGAGCCACATAGTCTATGATGTTTTGTTATGGTACCCCTAGCTGACTAAGTCCCTGTTTCTCTGATATTTCTGGTACCTTAAAAGCATTTCGGCATTCAGTCACCTAGGTCATATGTGCCGCATATGTGCCACCAGATGTGGTCCTAAGTAATTATGACATCTCTCCAGGTCTCCATGGAAACAGTGTCTCCCCTGAACTTTTCTGTCAGGATGCAGTAGGGACAAGAAATTATTCAAGAAATGAAATAACTTACTTCAGAAAGGACAGAACCTGCAGAAGACAGACTCTGGGTATCTAGTCACAGGTGGCAGATTTAAAGTACCCTGAAGCAGTTCTCCTTGGAAAAGCCATACAAGAGCACACACCCTTATAAACACCCTTTCTCCAGAATAAAAAGCAAAGGCAAATATCAAATAACTGCAATAATCATGTACCAGTATCTACCCCATGCCCGATCCTGTATTTTATTGTGTGATCTCATTTCATCGTAAGAACAATAAGGTCAGATGGGGAGTATTCATTTAATGACAAAAGGATTCAAGTGTCAAAGTTACGAACCTTGCCTACATTCCCAGAGTATTAGGGCAGAGCTTGAATTGAACCCAAATCTTCTCTGATGCTACATTTAACACCATGTGTTGACCCATCAGAACTACAACAAAAATCCTTCAGTGGTAGGAGCTAAAATAAAGAAATACATTAGAAATAAATTAGAAGGTGCTTCCTTCCTATTTGGCGTTTAATCGATATCTAATAAGACTATTTTTATGCAATCAACAGCACTGGGAGAAGAGGCTGTGATGTTATGAGAAAGAAGAGATGCTTAATGTGGACTGTACATTACACACTTACAAGAAAAGAACCAGTTTGCATCAATGGTGCGACTCGGTACGTTTCCCCGTCTGTCCTAGCAGGAAGACAGGCAGCATTTCTACAAGAGAATTCACGCCACCCAACTAAAATTAGATCGTCCACATTTATGCTTTGAGTTGGTGTCATTATCTCAGTGGCGGTGTGGGAGTTTAAACCCGTAATCGCTGCGTATTTAGAACGGATAAACCTGATTTGCATAACTGCAAGAGCTCAAGAAACCACTCTACTGCATTACTTCATTCTGGTGATGAATTTTCAATGTGGAACGTTCAGAATTTACCAGTAGAGGAAAGCAACTCCACTAATTAAACTGCTGATATGCCAACTGATAGCAACTAACAAGTCCAGTGTTTAACAACATCAGGGTTACAGTGTGACTCTATCAGATGTGTGAATATGGGTATCAGACATCCCAGAATGGCTGGGACAGGCCAAAGTGGGATGAAGTTTACTTCTAGCAGCACAGCTGACACTGAGGCATGATGTCTCACCAGTTGGGCAAACTCCACAGATGGCCAGACCTTAATACAGAACAAAACACTGATTCGACGTAAGAGGGATTTTACTTTTACTTTTTTTTCTTCTAAGTCAAATGCTGAAGAAACATGGGGCTAATTAGAAATATTTTTTATAGCAAAGCACCGTAAACACAAAGCATCATGGTCTGTCAGTGATTCAACGTGTACTGGATAACAGCGTGAAAGGTATTTAAAGCTTTTTTTTTTTGAGGAATATAAATTCATACTCATCATACGCATAGTAGCAGATTTCCTAGGAATTTGCAGAGGCCAAATGTGATAGCCCATTTTTTGCTTGTTATGACTGAATTCATCTGGAAGATAACTGCCTATTCATAATCCACTATTTTTACTTTTATTTTCAGCTTATCTTTCTAAATCCAGATTCACTCTGTCTGGTCATAGTGTTGAAAACACTTTAATGATAAAGCGGGACAGAAACAAATGAGTCCATATGTAACTACGGAGCAGCTCTTGATCCACTGTTATCTAGCTGCCTTTTATTCTATAACTGTGTGTGTGTGTAGGGGGGGTTGTGTGAATAAAATGACATTCACTTCATAGATGTTATTTCAACAGGGGATCATATCTCCTAACAATACCATCATGTTTAATTTTCCAAAAAAGTGTTAAAACTCAGAGAATCTAACTCTGAAATCTACTGAAAAAGAACATGCCAGTTTTTCTCACGCTGCACTTTATTAAAAAATAATTCTTTGTAAGTTAAAACTTGAAAATGCCTAGGAGTTCTAAGGACTAAAATAATCCTTGCCTTGGGAAAAATCAGTGATTGCATGCAGCAGCATTCAGACATCCATTCTACCTCCACAAAGCCCAAGGCAACCGCTTCCGCTTATCTTGTTCGAGACTTTGACCCTGATGTATGGCTGCCTGGCACTGTCTGCTTCAATGTGTTGAGTTTTACTAAGAAGACCTGAATTAGAACCAGATTTTCATGGGCGTGTGTTTCTAACTCCTATACTATATTCCATGATATCATTTGCTTAAAAGAGATGGAAAACTTCAGGGAGGAAGAAATCGGGGCAAAAATTTCATCAGCTTGAAATGACAAAGAACTGGAAGCGATATCTTATTCTGAAAATTCACTAGCAAGTCTTCAACAAAATTTTATTTCCTTGTGTTTTCCAGATGATGTTGTTCATATTTACATTTGTAATACCAAAAGGTCAGTAGAGCGAATCGTGAGCTACTTGTGGGCGGGTTAAGCATCACTCTTCACCCAGAACCCAGCACTGCTGAATTCTTCAATCTCAGAACAGTAAGTAAACTTATGTCTGTCAGTAAATTAAGTTGGGATAGGCAAACAGTCAGGCTTTCTATGTTAATACCGAGCGTTGTTGGAACAGTTACGAATTGAGAAAAGTCACAGAATATATTGATGATCAGTGTTAAGTAAACTACGAGGCTGATAATGACTTTGCTGGGGATTTAGTATTTGAGAGTACCTGACATTTGTACAGTGTTTTTAGGGTTTATATGCCCTATGTCATTTGAATTCAACAATAGGTGAGCTGGCTTTTTGTTGTTTTTTTTTTTTTTTTTGCGGCACGCGGGCCTCTCACTGTTGTGGCCTCTCCCGTTGTGGAGCACAGGCTCCGGACGCGCAGGCTCAGCGGCCATGGCTCACGGGCTCAGCCGCTCCGCAGCACGTGGGATCTCCCCAGGCTGGGGCACGAACCCGTGTCCCCTGCATCGGCAGGCGGACTCTCAACCACTGCACCACCAGGGAAGCCCAGAGCTGGCATTATTTTTTCTACTTTAAATTATAGTTAACATTTAGTGAGTTTTAAACATGTTTCAGGCACATATAATAATTAGCTAGCTAATTAATTAATATCATTTAATCCTTATCACAATCCAATTGCCCCCAAAATGAGGAAAGTGAGGATCTGAAAAAATAAATGGATTTCTCAAACTTGGGCAGCAAGTGGGCCACCTAGGATATTAAGTCCAATTGGAGTGAGCTAAGGCCTGATATTTTCTATTCCCATGTGTGACAAATATAAAGCAAAAAGTTGAAACTGAGAGAACGATACTATGGTCTTCATGTGTTGCAAGGTGGAAGGTTCATTACCATAGAAGGTGTCCCTTCCTCAGTCCACTGTAAAGAGCCAGTGTTCCACAGGGCAAAGCAAAATCTACACAACCCTCAATACCTCCCTCCATGTTGCCAAAAGAGTCATGCGTCATTTACACGCAAGGGAGCCCTTCTTATAACAGGAAGTCTAGATCATTCAAAGATCATATACTGCACAATATAAACATTATCTGTGACTAAAATAACCTGCGAGATGTTGACAGATTCAGATATGGGACTTCAATCTGCCAGGGTCCCCAAAACCCAAGAGTTGTAAGCTTGAAAGTGGTGACTCCAACTCTAATCCCAGGGTAGCATTTGGAAACAGAGGAACCCCGTCCATATTTAAGAGGTATCTTTAGGTTTGCTACCTTTGTAAATGTTTTGGCAAAATTAACATAGCTATCTATTTTGGAATAGCAATCAACTTTGAAAATGATGTTTTAAGATCCAGCAGATGGGGGCTCCCCTGGTGGCACAGTGGTTGAGAGTCCGCCTGCCGATGCAGGGGATGCGGGTTCGTGCCCCGGTCCGGGAAGATCCCACATGCCGCGGAGCGGCTGGGCCCGTGAGCCATGGCCGCTGAGCCTGCGCGTCCGGAGCCTGTGCTCCGCAAAGGGAGAGGCCACAGCAGTGAGAGGCCCGTATACCGCAAAAAAAAAAAAAAAAAAAAAAAAAAAAAAGATCCAGCAAATGCATAATTGTCAGGAATTTATAAGAAAATACAACATTCTGAGAACTGAATATGGTTTCATTTTTAAGATTCAGAGCACATGATTTTTTCTGTTTATTCAGTGCTCCGTGCTCCCTATAAAACGACGGATACATGAATTTATAGTAATCTCAACATACACACCTTGATTCTTTGAGCAATTCTACCATTGATCAGTACCAGTGAAGAAAGCAGTGTTCTAAAGGTGATTTCTTAAACCCAAGGTCAGCCTGTCATTACTGATTTGAGACAAAATTATTTTCCCTACAAATCTGATCTCACTGGATTTGGCCTAAGTCACCCTGTTATCCCCTCATGACCCAAGCTGCCAGTCTTATTCTGGCATGTTTTAAATTACAAAAATCCTGTGTTATGTAAACCATGTGTCTTCTGAATCGACCCAATCTAAATGTTGATTTTATTTTCCTTTGGAATGATTTCATTTTTAATTTAATGATGTCTTAATCCTTCACCCTTATTTTATGTATTTTTAACATCTTTATTGGAGTATAATTGCTTTACAATGGTGTGTTAGTTTCTGCTGTATAACAAAGTGAATCAGCTATACATATACATATATCCCCATATCTCCTCCCTCTTGTGTCTCCCTCCCACCCTCCCTATCCCACCCCTCTAGGTGGTCACAAAGCACCGAGTTGATCTCCCTGTGCTATGTGGCTGCTTCCCACTAGCTATCTATTTTACATTTGGTAGTGTATATAAGTCCATGCCACTCTCTCACTTTGTCCCAGCTTACCTTTGCCCCTCCTCGTGTCCTCAAGTCCATTCTATACATGTGCGTCTTTATTCCTGTCCTGCCCTTAGGTTCTTTATAACCTTTTTCTTTTTTTAGATTCCATATATATGTGTTAGCATACGGTATTTGTTTTTCTCTTTCTGACTTACTTCACTCTGTATGACAGACTCTAGACCCACCCACCTCACTACAAATAGTTCAATTTAGTTTCTTTTTATGGCTGAGTAATATTCCATTGTATATATGTGCCACATCTTCTTTATCCAGTCATCTGTCGATGGACACTTAGGTTGCTTCCATGTCCTAGCTATGGTAAATAGAGCTGCAATGAACATTGTGGTACATGACTCTTTTTGAATTATGGTTTTCTAAGGGTATATGCCCAGTAGTGGGATTGCTGGGTCATATGGTAGTTCTATTTTTAGTTTTTTAAGGAACCTCCATAATGTTCTCCATAGTGGCTTTATAAATTTACATTCCCACCAACAGTGCAAGAGGGTTCCCTTTTCTCCACACCCTGTCCAGCATTTACTGTTTGTAGATTTTTTGATGATGGCCACTCTGACTGGTGTGAGGTGATACCTCACTGCAGTTTTGATTTGCGTTTCTCTCATGATTAGCGATGTTGAGCATCCTTTCATGTGTTTGTTGGCAATCTGTATTTCTTCTTTGGAGAAATGTCTTTTTAGGTCTTCTGCCCATTTTTGGATTGGGTTGTTTGTTTTTTGATATTGAGCTGCATGAGCTGCTTGTAAATTCTGGAGATTAATCCTTTGTCAGTTGCTTCATCTGCAAACATTTTCTCCCATTCTGAGGGTTCTCTTTTGGTCTTGTTTATGGTTTCCTTTGCTGTGCAAAAGCTTTTAAGTTTCATTAGGTCCCATTTGTTTATTTTGGTTTTTATTTCCATTTCTCTAGGAGGTGGGTCAAAAAGGATCTTGCTGTGATTTATGTCATAGAGTGTTCAGCCTAGGTTTTCCTCTAAGAGTTTTATAGTGTCTGTCCTTACATTTAGGTCTTTAATCCATTTTGAGTTTATTTTTGTGTATGGTGTTAGGTAGTGTTCTAATTTCACTCTTTTACATGTAGCTGTTCAGTTTTCCCAGCATCACTTACTGAAGAGGCTGTCTTTTCTCCATTGTATATTCTTGCCTTCTTTATCAAATATAAGGTGACCATATGCATGTGGGTTTATCTCTGGGCTTTCTATCCTGTTCCATTGATCTATATTTCTGTTTTTGTGCCAGTACCATACTGTCTTGATTACTGTAGTTTGTAGTATAGTCTGAAGTCAGGGAGTTGGATTCCTCCAGCCCCGTTTTTCTTTCTCAATATTGCTTTGGCTCTTCGGGGGTCTTTTGTGTTTCCAAACAAATTGTGAAATTTTTTGTTCTAATCCTGTGAAAAATGCCATTGTTAGTTTGACAGGGATTGCATTGACTCAGTAGATTGCTTTGGGTAGTAGAGTCATTTTCACAATGTTGATTCTTCCAGTCTAAGAACATGGTATGTCTCTCCATCTGTTTGTATCATCTTTAATTTCGTTCATCAGTGTCTTATAGTTTTCCGCATACAGGTCTTTTGTTTCCTTAGGTAGGTTTATTCCTAGGTATTTTATTCTTTTTGTAGCAATGGTAAACGGGAGTGTGGCCTTTATTATGTTGAGGTAAGTTCCCTCTTTGCCCACTTTCTGGAGGGTTTTTATCATAAATGGGTGTTGAATTTTGTTGAAAGCTTTTTCTGCATCTATTGAGATGATCATACGGTTTTTATCCTTCAATTTGTTAATCTGGTGTATCACATTGATTGATTGGCGTATATTGTAGAATCCTTGCATTCCTCGGATAAACCTCACTTGATCATGGTGTATGATCCTTTTAATGTGCTGTTGGATTCTGTTTGCTAGTATTTTGTTGAGGATTTTTGAATCTATGTTCATCAGTGATATTGGCCTGTAGTTTTCTTTCTTTGTGACATCTTTGTCTGGTTCTGGTATCAGGGTGATGGTGGTCTTGTAGAATGAGTGTGGGAGTGTTCCTCCCTCTGTATGTTTTGGAAGAGTTTGAGAAGGATAGGTGTTAGCTCTTCTCTAAATGTTTGAGAGAATTCGCCTGTGAAGCCATCTGGTCCTGGGCTTTTCTTTGTTGGAAGATTTTTAATCACAGTTTCAATTTCAGTGCTTGTGATTGGTCTGTTCATATTTTCTATTTCTTCCTGATTCAGTCTTGGCGGGTTGTGCATTTCTAAGAATTTGTCCATTTCTTCCAGATTGTCCATTTTATTGGCATAGAGTTGCTTGTAGTAATCTCTCATGATCTCTTTTATTTCTGCAGTGTCAGTTGTTACCTCTCCTTTTTCATTTCTAATTCTATTGATTTGAGTCTTCTCCCTTTTTTTCTTGATGAGTCTGGCTAATGGTTTATCAATTTTGTTTATCTTCTCAAAGAACCAGCTTTTAGTTTTATTGATCTTTGCTACTGTTTCCTTCATTTCTTTTTCATTTATTTCTGATCTGATTTTTATGATTTCTTTCCTTCTGCTGACTTTGGCGTTCTCTTGTTCTTCTTTCTCTAATTGCTTTAGGTGTAGGGTTAGGTTGTTTGAGATGTTTCTTGTTTCTTGAGGTAGGATTGTATTGCTGTAAACTTCCCTCTTAGAACTGCTTTTGCTGCATCCCATAGGTTTTGTGTTTTCATTGTCATTTGTTTCGAAGTATTTTTGATTTCCTCTTGTTTTCTTCAGTGATCTCTTGGTTATTAAGTAGTGTATTGTTTAGCCTCCATGTGTTTGCATTTTTTACAGAATTTTTCCTGTAATTGATATCTAGTCTCATAGCATTGTGGTTGGAAAAGATACTTGATACGATTTCAGTTTTCTTAAATTTACCAAGGATTGCTTTGTGACCCAAGATATGATCTATCCTGGAGAATGTTCCATGAGCACTTGAGAAGAAAGTATATTCTGTTGTTTTTGGATGGAATGTCCTATAAATATCAATGAAGTCCATCTTGTTTAATGTATCATTTAAAGCTTGTGTTTCCTTATTCATTTTCATTTTGGATGATCTGTCCATTGGTGAAAGTGGGGCGTTAAAGTCCCCACTTTAACACATAGTAACACTGTGATTGTGTTATTGTCGATTTCTCCTTTTATGGCTGTTAGCAGTTGCCTTATGTATTGAGGTGCTCCTATGGTGGGTGCATAAATATTTACAGTTGTTATATCTTCTTCTTGGATGGATCCCTTGGTCATTATGTAGTGTCTTTGTCTCTTGTAACAGTCTTTATTTTAAAGTCTATTTTGCCTGATATGGGAATTGCTACTCCAGCTTTCTTTTGATTTCCATTTGCATGGAATATCTTTTTCCATCCCCTTACTTTCAGTCTGTATGTGCCCTAGGTCTGAAGTGGGTCTCTTATAGACAGCATATATTCGGGTCTTGTTTTTGTATCCATTCAGCCAATCTGTGTCTTTTGGATGGAGCATTTAATCCATTTACATTCAAGGTAATTATTGATATGTGTGTTCTTATTACCATTTTCTTAATTGTTCTGGGTTTATTGTTGTAGGTCTTTTCCTTCTCTTGTGTTTCCTGCCTAGAGAAGTTCCTTTAGCATTTGTTCTAATGCTGGTTTGGTGGTGCTGAATTCTCTTAGCTTTTGCTTGTCTGTAAAGGTTTTAATTTCTCCATCAAATCTGAATGAGATCCTTGCTGGGTAGAATAATCTTGGTTGTAGGTTTTTCCCTTTCATCACTTTAACTATGTCTTGCCACTCCCTTATGGCTTGCATAATTTCTGCTGAGAGATCAGCTGTTAACCTTATGGGGATTCCCTTGTATGTTATTTGTTGTTTTTCCCTTCCTGCTTTTAATGTTTTTTCTTTGTGTTTATTTTTTGATAATTTGACTTGGCGTGTGTCTTGGCGTGTTTCCCCTTGGATTTATCCTGTATGGGACTCTTTGTGCTTCTTGGACTTGATTAACTATTTCCTTTCCCATATTAGGGAAGTTTTCAACTGTAATCTCTTCAATTATTTTCTCAGTCCCTTTCTTTTTCTCTTCTTCTTCTGGGACCCCTATGATTCGAATGTTGGTGCATTTAATGTTGTCCCAGAGGTCTCTGAGACTGTCCTTATTTTTTGTCATTCTTTTTTCTTTATTGTGCTCTGCAGTAGTTATTTCCACTATTTTATCTTCCAGGTCACTTATCTGTTCTTCTGCCTCAGTTATTCTGCTATTGATTCCTTCTAGCGAATTTTAAATTTCATTTATTGTGTTGTTTATCATTTTTTGTTTGCTGTTTAGTTCTTCTAGGTTCTTGTTAAACATTTCTTGTATTTTCTCTATTCTATTTCTAGGATTTTGGATCATCTTTACTATCATTACTCTGAATTCTTTTTCAGGTAGATTGCCTATTTCCTCTTCATTTGTTTGGTCTGGTGGGTTTTTACCTTGCTCCTTCATCTGCTGTGTGTTTCTCTGTCTTCTCATTTTGCTTAACTTACTGTGTTTGGGGTCTCCTTTTCGCAGGCTGCAGGTCCGTAGTTCCCATTGTTTCTGGTGTCTGCCCCAAGTGGCTAAGGTTGGTTCAGAGGGTTGTGTAGGCTTCCTGGTGGACGGGACGAGCACCTGTGCTCTGGTGGATGAGGCTGGATCTTGTCTTTCTGGTGGGCAGGACCACGTCTGGTGGTGTGATTTGGGGTGTCTGTGACCTTATTATGATTTTAGGCAGCCTCTCGGCTAATGGGTGGGGTTGTGTTCCTGTCTTGCTAGTTATTTGGCATAGGGTGTCCAGCAGTGTAGCTTGCTGATTGTTGAGTGGAGCTGGGTCTTAGCATTGAGATGGAGATCTCTGGGAGAGCTTTCACTGATATTACGTGGTGCCAGGAGGTCTCTGGCGGACCAGTGTCCTGAACTCGGCTCTCCCACCTCAGAGGCACAGACCTCACACCTGGCTGGAGCACCAAGACCCTGTCAGCCACATGGCAACTGCCTTTGTAAGTATAAATGCCAGTCATTCCTCACCCTCATTTTAAAATGAGCTAATAATAGACTTTTCATCATATGGTTGGTTGTGAGGATGAGTTAATATACTTGTAAAGTGCTCAGAATGGTGCCTTTCATATAGGAAGTGCTGTATAGTTTCTGGTTATTATTAGTGTTATTATTACTGAATATGCAATAAGAGATCACATCTCTATTCTTTTGCTAGGCATGATTTGTTTTGAAACTTTCAGTAAGAGACAAATCAATTGCATTTCTAGGCTTTTAAAAATAATGCTTGGTAAACACAAATAAGAAAAAAATATGCAATAAATTTTCATAGCATCATAAATTAAACTGGTGAAAGTCTAGATTTTGTTTCAAACTTTGTTCCTGGTTTGGAGTCCAGTTTGTCAGCATATCAGTTGGAAGACAAGATCCCACTGATTTAAGCAGGAAGACTGGGCTATTATAAACACCTGAAGCTGAGGGGATTATATTTCAGTACAGCATCTACTTTTCAAGAGATGTGATCTGAAATGCCTTAAGAGTCATCAGCTTTTCTCTTCCCTCCAACAATTCCCTGCTCTGATCTTTTCCAGTTCACTGATGTGTAGATTTTTCCCTGTGTCTTATTATAACACTATGGTTAGAAAGGTCACCAAATTCTTTTCAGGTATTATTAATTTATTGTACTTTAACGGGGGCAAGAAAAAACTATTTTAGGTTTTCAGGCTCCTTTACATTAGGAAGAAGAAGATATCCAGGGCCATACCTTGTGGATATACTCCATATAAACTGCAGCCCCTGGATAACAGAGTTCTAAGTGAACGGTACCCTGAATGCAATGTGACGACACTGAAGATGTCTAGATGATAATGCTTCATTCCATTGCAGGCTGTATTGAAAAATGATGGAGGAAATGCTCACTTGTGCATAATGCTCAATGGTCTAACATATTTTACAGATTTTCCAAGAACTGCAAATAAAATTATACTAAACTGAGCCTAATAGGCATTGCAGCATAAAATAGTAAATATTTGTTTCTTGCCCTTTTTGCCTGATACCAGATTTTGTAGTACATTACAAATCTGATTTTATCTGTGTCTACTCTAGTTTATGTTCAAGCACAAATAAAAAGGCAGAAGAAAATATTAATAGTATTTATTGTAGGGAAAATCTTGTACCTAATGGGAAAAAAGAATAAGATTACAAACCCTCATGACGAGATCTATTATGCTAGCATTTTTTTAAATTGAAGTACAGTTGATTTACAACGTTGTGTTAGTTTCACTTTGTAAAGCAAAGTGATTCAGTTATATGTATATGTACGTGTGTGTGTGTATATATATATATATGTATACGTATATATATTCTTTTTCAGATTCTTTTCCCTTACAGGTTATTACAAAATATTGAGTACAGCTCCCTGTGCTATATAGTAGGTCCTTGGTGGTTAACCATTTTATATACAGTAGTATGTATATGCTAATCCCAGACTCCTATGCTACATTTTTGAATCAGAAGGAATTAAGGCTTTTTTAGAGGGCAAAACGTAACATGGTTTATAAAGAAACTTCTTGGAAAAGCATTAACTGAAATTTTATAAATCAAATAAACTTTTAAAAATGCTCCTGGAGAGCTTGTTATTTTTTGGCATTACTCTTTTAAATCACCTTTAAAAGCAAATAACTATCACCTAATACCATGTGATCATATGTGTATGCACTTGTGAGCATATGTGAGAGGGAGAGAGAGAGACAGAGACAGAGAGAGAGAGAGAAAGAGAGAGAGAGAGAGTGTGTGTGTGTATGTGTATAGGACCTATTTGGCCTAAGAAACATGGACCCAGGTTATAGCTTTGGCTCTTCCACCAACTAGCCATGTGACCTTATACAAGTTCTCTTAAACGCTCTGGGACTCAAGTTTCCTCATCTGTAACATGAAAGGGGTTTTGGACCATAACCTCTGCGATTTCCTCTCATTCTAATACTCCATGAAACAATTCACCTCCTTCCCACCATGTTTCTCTTGCTAAAAGTTATACCTCCATTACAGAAAATTACTTGTTATATATAATTTTACCAATTTATGAATGTTAAGGAAAATCACTTGTTTGTACACCTTGCTCCTCCTCCTTATAGCCATCCTCTGACAATCTTTTTTTTTTTTTTTTTTGTGGTACGCGGGTCTCTCACTGTTGTGGCCTCTCCCGTTGCGGAGCACAGGCTCCGGACACGCAGGCTCAGCGGCCATGGCTCGCGGGCCCAGCTGCTCCGCGGCATGTGGGATCTTCCTGGACCGGGGCACGAACCCGTGTCCCCTGCATCGGCAGGCTGACTCTCAACCACTGCGCCACCAGGGAAGCCCTCTCTGACAATCTTTAGATGGCTGGCATCTATATGATGACTGGAAGTTAGACGGGCCAGGTCGTGAAGCTCAGAGCAGGCTCCTGGCTTTGAGCTAATTTATCTGCACAGTGGCATCTTACCTTTGGCCCCTGGAATTATGTGTCATCCTTTCCTTTTTGAAACACTTTTCTCTCTCATCTTCTGAGAAACAACACTCAAATTGTCATTTTCTATTAGTCTCCTTTGCTGTCTTCTCTCGTCCGCTCAATCTCTCAATGTTAGTAGTGCCCTCGGGGTATTTCCTGGGCTCCCTTCCTTCTGTTGACACCGACAGGCATCTCTTAACTTACATCCTCTACTTCTCTGTCTCCAGCTCCACTACCCTCATCCAAGGCATAAGCACCGCTCACTTACCTATTCCACAGCCTCCCAACATCCTCCCTTCTTCTCCTCGTGCATTCCTACAGTCCACTTTCCACCAGCAGCCAGAGTGATTTATTAAAAATACGAATCAGATCTCAACACATCCCCACTTTAACACTGTCTAATGTCTGCCCACTGCAGTCAAAACCAAGTCCAGCCAAGTCCTTGGGTGACTGCTCTGTGTTACCGGACCTCTTCCCACCTCTCTGATCACTCTTACCTCCCCATCCCAGGCACCCATGTCTCTACCACCAATGGCCACCCCATCCTGCTGCAAATATGCACATGGCAGGCTCCTTCTCCCAGGGGCTTGCTTCGACTACACGACTTAGAGTAGCTGCCCAGAAGTCTCTACCACATCATTCTCCTCTAAAATCCCTGAGTAGCTCATCACTATCTGAAAATACTTTCAGGTTTATGTCTCTCAGCCCCTTGAGAACATAAGCTCCATTAGAGTAGGAGCTCGTCTGCTTGGTTTATACCAAAACACTAGCTCTTTGAACAGTGCCTGACACACAGTAGATGCTCAATTAATGCTTGTTTAATATGGATGAATGAAGGAATAAATGAACGGATAAATTCCTGCCTTTTCATTTACTGACCCAGTCTAAATGTCACTTTTATTTCATAACCATAAGTTTAATTTTATAAATAAATACGTGATCTTCAAAATATAATGGAAAAATTAAATTTTATTTATAGTATTTTCTGTTTTTATTCAAGCTTCTTTTTTCATTCCTACAGGAGGAGCATCTATGGATCTTCTCCTAAGACCTAAGTACATCTTAGGTCTTCTTTTCCTAAGACCAATTATCCGATGTGGAAGTGACAGTCTTCAGAAGGAAGCTGAATTTTCTATAGCTATCTCTAAGGATTTCAAAAAATTGATCATTTTCTAAATATATTGTAAAATATAAATCACAAAAATCATACTTTATTGCTCATATTAATCATATATAATCATATTATATTACTGTTAGACGCAGAAACTTAAGTGTTTTATCCTCATCATTCTTACATATCAATATTTTTGCCAGGACACACCAGTCTGGGAATGCAGTAATGAAGAACAAGTGACTGTAACAGCAACACAATTAAATTCTATAGCTCAGTCTCCAATAAATACATCAGGCAGATTCCAGCCCTCCATCTCTCTCCCCACATCGCTGCATTTGGAAACAAGGGGCCCTTGGAGTGCCTTGCAACATTCTTGAGAAGGACGGTCCTTTCGACTTCATGAAGCCCACTTTCCTTCCTTCTGCTTCTCATGTGCCTCTGCACTGTCATCTCAGATACACTTTTCCACCTCAACTTTTGCTCCACCTTAGGGAGAGTTACTTCATCACCTGAGGTTGCAGCAGGTACGAGGTGGATATTCGCTTCTATTCATTGGCCTCTCTTCTTCATGGGGAGCATCCCTGATGGTCTATTCATGACCTCTCCGTGGCTTATCAGAACTTCATGCCAACTGACCAACCCGCAGCCTCACAAAGGGCCAAAGCCACAGGGGCCATGGAGCTGAGGACCTCTCTCTAGATGCCTCCAGGCTAAAAAATTAATGTTAAGGTTCACATGTTTTTTTATTGTAAAACAATAATCAACGAGTAGCATGATAAATATTAATAATGAAATAATAAATTGCCATTATCCTGCCATCCACAAGGAACCGGAACATTCGGATGCATTTTCCTACCTTTTAAAATATTATAAATTTTATGCTATGGTAATAGTATTTCATCTACAATTCCGCAGTTTCTTTTGCTTAGATTATGAGTATCTTCGTGTTATCACTAAATAGTCATCAACAGTCCATAAGAATCCATGGATTTGTCACTACTATCTAGTAATTCCTCTATAATTATTTTTAGTTTTTTCCAATTTATAATTCTGTGAAAGAAGTATTTATACTTAATACTGAGTGAATTCCTTATTATTCCTTAGGACCAATTTCTAGAAATAAAACTACAGGGTCAATGCATATGAACATTCTGACAAATGGTTTTCCAGAAAATTATAACAATTTTAACCCATTCCAGGGGGCCCGTCTTGCTGCCTACCCACCAGCACTGAATCCTCTTCTTTTAAAAAAAAATCTTTGCAATTGTACAACTTGAAAAGTAGATTATTTCAATTTATATTTCTTTGGTACTCTTTGATTCACTTGAAAATTTTCTTCAAGCTGTCTTTTTTTCAGTTATTACTTTAGTGTTCCCCTTGTTATTCTGAAATACTAGGGATATGACATCTTTGTAGTTTCTATGGAAAAGCTAGTCTTAAAACTTATGACTTTTATACTCCTATAAAATTAAATTCCATTTAATTACCACTTTACCTATAATTTTATACTCACCTGCCATCATTAGCAACTTTATTGAGACACACATCTTGACAGAGACAAATCGAAATTGGAAAAAAGATTCATTTGGAGTACTTTTTTCCCCATGAAATCGGTCTGCAAGTAAATTAGTTTGTGTGACATAAAAGGCTTTCCCACAATCTTTTTGAAGCAGTTTCCAAAGAATTAAAAAATAACTCCACTTAATACATCTCTCTTAACGTATGTATATAACATCTAACTGGTGAAAGACATTTCTTTCCTCAGTAATAACTTAGAAAGCTGTTCTAATAGGACCACAGGGCTCGCTTGAAATAATTGTTCCCTTCTTCTCCTAAGAAAATTCTTTGAGGCCATGTGATGGTTTTCCCCATAGTTAAAAGTCTTCATGTTTCAGATTTGTAATAGTGACACAAATGGGCCCAAAGAACAAAACCAAAAGCTGCCACCACCACAAAAGCCCTAATGATGTCTTGTGTGGAGCCCCAGTGTAGCTGAGACACCAGCCAGCTGCCTAGAAGGGAGATGACCCTGTGGGCACTACTGTTCCCGCCATGTTCCAGCTGTGCTGTGTCAGGCTTGCTAACGAGCACAGCGGCCATGCGATGGGGCGCTGCGTTTCTTTCTGACATTTCCCCCACGTGACTTTTTACAGCCTCCTTCTGTTAACTTCATCTCCCAGCCTTGTGCTGTGAATGCTTTCTTATTGCAAATTTGAGTGGCACACACCATGGTGAACCTCACTTAGGCTGACTGGCTGTCTCAAAAGTGACAGCACAACGGGAACCAAATGAAATATTCTAAGCAAGACTGCTGATAAAGTCATGAGAACAAGAGAAAACCAACTTGGCATCAAGATGCCGTCACAGAAAGCTTCTCAGGAACGTTAAAACCATTTTCTCCTCCTTCGCAGAACACAGGAAAAGGTGTGACTGATGGCTAGTTCATAAAATCATGAAAGATACATTTTTTAAAAATCACGTGCTTTTCTCAGCACTCTAATCTCTGATGGGGATGACCTTTGGAGTTTAAGTGAAAGGACATAAAATTCAAAACCACAAAAATAGGGACTTCCCTGGCAGCACAGTGGTTAAGAATCCGCCTGCCAATGCAGGGGACACGGGTTCAGCCCCTGGTTCGGGAAGATCCCACATGCCGCGGAGCAACTAAGCCCGTGCACCACAACTACCGAGCCTGTGCTCTAAAGTCCGCGAGCCACAACTACTGAGCCTGCGTGCTGCAACTACTGAAGCCCGCGTGCCTAGAGCCCGTGCTCCGCAACAAGAGAAGCCACCGCAATGAGAAGCCCGAGCACTGCAAGGAAGAGTAGCCCCCGCTGCTGCAACTAGAGAAAGCCTGTGCGCAGCAACAAAGACCCAACGCAGCCAAAAATAAATAAATAAAATAAATAAATTTTTTAAAAAGAGTAGTTTAACCAAATTACTATTTAAAAATCAATACTCTGAGGAAAAATACAGAATTGCCAAAAATGTTCACTTAAACAGGCACCGAGGGATTAATTAATACATCCAATTGAAAGGCATTTCTAAGCAATTAAAATGCTCATGGTTCTTTGCTGGGTGATTTTGGGGAAAGTATATAGGTCTCTCGTTATTTGAGGACCTAATATATGTAAGATATATAGTATTTTTTTTTTTTTTTTTTTTTTTTTGCGGTACGTGGGCCTCTCACCGTTGTAGCCTCTCCCATCGCGGAGCACAGGCTCCGGACGCACAGGCTCAGCAGCCATGGCTCACGGGCCCATCCGCTCGGCGGTATGTGGGATCTTCCCGGACCGGGGCACGAACCCGTGTCCCCTGCATCGGCAGGCGGACTCCCAACCACTGCGCCACCAGGGAAGCCCTATATAGTAATTTTTATTCCCACAACAAAAATCGTAGCAAACAAAAATGGTACCAGCAAGATCAGTACCATTTGTCCCATTTTACAGTTGAGGAGACTGAGGCTCAAAATCCCACGTTGGCTCTTAAACACCACATCGTTAAGTTGAATTCAGGGTTTTTGTTTTTCTTGGCATTGACTCTTTCTGCCATGTCACAATTTCTTCTCAAAATAAGGTATAAAAACCAAATAGAACATGCTCTCCATCCTAGTGGCAGATACACACAAACACATTAAAAATAGATTGGAGAATGAAGCACTTACTGTATGCAGGTGGTGTCTTAAGCAGTTATTACCTCTTGACTCATTTACTTCACACATAAACTCTACTAAGATTCAGTATTAAGACCATTTTAAAGATGAGAAAACTGAGGTATGCAGAGAGGATACATAACTTGCTCAAGGTCATATCCTAGGGCGGCTGTAACAAAGTGTCGCAAACCAGGCGGCTTAAAACAACGAATACTTATTCTCCTCCCCCGTTCTGGAGGCTGGAAGTCTGCAATCAAGGTGTCAGTGGGACCGAGTTCTAGGGGAAAATCTATGTCTTTCTCCTAGCTTCTGGTGCCGCTACAATCCTTGGTGTTCCTTGTCTTGTAGATACATTACTCCAATCTTGGCCTCCGTGGTCACGTGGGGCTCTCCCTATGTCTCTTCATCTTGTCTTCCCTTGCATGTCTATCTCTGTGTCTCCTCTTCTTATAAGGACGCCAGTCATATTGGATGAAGGGTCCACCTTACCCCAGTATGAACTCAACTAATTACATCTGCAATGACCCTATGTCTAAACAAGGTCGCATTCTGAGGTTCTAAAAGGATGTGGATTTTGAGAGGACACTGTTCAGCCTAGTACAGCTAATAAGTTGTGAAACTGGGAGTCCCTCTGGCTCAGAGTCTATGCTTGTAACCACGGTGCTCTGGCACTTCTCCAACTCACAAGAAATGATCATCAGCGAAAGCATGATCCACTCCTGCACTGGTGACACAAGTACCATGTTACGGGAGTGCAGGGCAGGCGACATTTGAACAGAACCTTGAAAGATGAATAGGCCGTCCACTTTCAGCAGGGGGGTATGGAGGTAATGGGTAATATTCAAGGAGGAGAGGACCGCTAAATAAGGTACACGGTCAAGCAGGGGCATGTTGTGTTTGGGAAACAGCATGGCCAGAGCACACTGGGACACGGTGAGCGGTGCAGGGATGGGGTAGAGTTGGGAAGGGAAGGGCCGATGCTATGGTTAAAAAGAAGAATGAGAACAAATAATGGAGGACCTTGTGCGTCAGGCCAAGGCGTGTGGATTGCGCCTTACAGGCCACTTGGAGCCATTAATGAGAAGCGACACATAACACACGTGCTTTCGTACAATCATTTGGGAATACTAGTTAGGAGACTATGCAAGAGATGCCCAGAGGTTAAATTCCAGAGGTAACACTCAAGAAGATAATTTGATTGGCTGAAGGGAGTAAGAGAAGGATGGGACATACATCAGGTTATAGGAGATATGGCCTGATGGTCGATGACTAGCAGGCTGGCTTTGTTTGGTGTGCTTTTAACCACAGAGGAAATGAAATTGACTAACCCACCTATGGCGGATTAAAGATGCCCATGAATTCTTTGACACTCCTTCCATCTAGAGAAAGGCAATGTTCATGCCACCTTTCCTTGATTTTGGGTGGGCTCCATGATGTTCTGGGGCTAAGTCATTAGAAGCTTTGTAGCTCCTACCTGGGCTTCTCGGAAGGCTCACTCTGGGAAACTGCAATTGCATATGAGAAGTCTGACAATCCTACTGGAGAGATGATGTGGAAAGACCCCACAAGACTACATGGAAAAGGAAGGGAGCCTGTGTGAGCCCAGCCTTCCAGCTGCTCCCACGAAGGTGCCAGGCTTGTGAGCAAAGACCAGCCAGCTGCCAGCTGAATTCTACCAGCTGACCTCCGTTGATGGTGCCTGACACGACGAAGAACTGCCAAGCCATGCCCTGCCTGCATTACCAAACCACGAAGCTGTGAGTCAGAGTAAAATGGTTGTTGTGAAGCCACTGCTGTTTAGGATAGTTTGGCAAAGATAACTGGAACCCACCCATGGAATGAGATGGCATGATTCATGTAATCTCTCACACAGATGTTATGTAAAGCTAAGTGAACAAATATTGAGAAGGGTGACAGAAATTAAAATGATTTGAAATGTACATTCATCCTTTGATTAAAATTCAGTAGAGCAGCAAATACGCTAGTAGTAATTCAGTAGTGGATACCAGTGGAAAAAATTCTACTTACTGTGTTATGCAACTCAAAGGAAGGAAAGGAATGAAAACAAAATTGAGGCCACTTCCCCAAATTTAGTTGGGTACAATCACGACAGACCACTCAGTTACCGAGACTTAAATGCCAAGGTTCATTTCCTCTTAAATCATTGTGAAAATGGCTGGAGCTGCCTAATATCAGTTATTAGTGCAAAGAATAGAGCTTCTAAGCTAAATAGAACATTTTGCATTTCAGGAATGATAAAAAAGCTTTTCCAGGGCTTCTGCCCACACACACAGAGTGAACAAAAATAGAGCATGTCTGGAAAAGTACAAGCCTTCATCTACTGGATTGTTGACCAAACTTGAGTTGCAATTCTGAGGACCTAAGCTAGTTAAAGTACATCCACAAATTTGTGCACGTCTGCGGGGCTTCAGTTCACGACTTCTTGGCCTCATTAGTTGCCTGCCAACACCATTTAGGGTTGTTGAAGTACTGCTTTGCTGATATTCTCAACAAGTTGTTTTTGTGTTAGCGCATCCTGTGCTGACCTGGCATTTGAAGCCGTCCAGGTCAAGAAACTACCTCAGCATCTATTTCAGGAGTTAAGATTTGCCTTGCTAGGATAACAGTCATATTTTCTGTATTCGGTAGCATGCCTGAGTATTTGCCCTTAAACACGTATCAGTGGAAGTTAAGTCATCAGTCAAGTTATAATGAGTCAAATCACTATACAGCAGTCAGTGAAGGGTTGAATCTTCAACTCCACACATAAGTGGTTAGATTTTCAACCTAGAGAAGCTTAATTTGTCATCTAGATATCTAAAAAGAAGCTAAGAATGTTTATAACCAGCGCTTCCTACATTACTGTGTGTTGAAAGGTCCACGCCTCTAATTCTGCTTCCTTTTCCAAACCCACATGGCTCACAGTTCTCCCCTTTTGCTAATCAACAGAGGTCTAATCATCGTATTTTTCATACTGTCCACTAGAATATAGGTTAACAACTTAACTATCAATGTTTTATCTTTAGAATCATTTCGTGAAAAAAAGTGCGATTAAAGAGAATCCATTGCTGGCAAATATAAGGCCAATGTCATTGACACAAATGGTGAAGTTCAAGTACATCAACTCCTACTGAGAGATTAAATTATGATTAAGAGAATGTTTAATGAAATGCTCTTAATTGTCAACTGAAGCCTAGAAAGGAAAATTAACGAATATGCTGATACTCTTTCTTTATAGGTAGTAATACAATATTAAGACCAAAACACAGGATTTGTTGTAACTAGAACATACTATCTTTATTTCTTTTTCAGTGTTTAGGAGTTGGGGCCTACTGGCTGGCAAAGTTAGGGGTGAATTCTAGAACCCTGGTTTCATGACCTTAATATACTCATCACATGAGGCCAGAACAATCTTAACCATATCATTAGAGCTGATCTGTCCAATAAAGTTTTTCTAACAATGATCTGATGACGAAAACAGTCTAACTCTCTACAGGGCTTAACTTTCAAGAAGCTGGGATAGATTTGAAGACTGCAAAGCCAATTTCTACATTGCATGGGCAAGGATATTTTCATTAAGTATTAGATTTTTGTCTTTAAAAAATGTTTATGGGGCTTCCCTGGTGGCGCAGTGGTTGAGAGTCCACCTGCCGATGCAGGGGACACGGGTTCGTGCCCCGGTCCGGGAAGATCCCACATGCCGCGGAGCGGCTGGGCCCGTAAGCCATGGCCACTGAGCCTGTGCGTCCGGAGCCTGTGCTCCGCAACGGGAGAGGCCACAGCAGTGAGAGGCCCGCGTATCACAGAAAAAAAAAAAAAATGTTTATGAAACTTTCTTATTTTGCCCTGATAACATGCTGATGCTTTAGCTAAAACCAAACACCAAAAACCAAACCAACCGAACAACCCCAAAACTGTAAATAGATTCTAGACTTCCATGTTTTTTATGTAGTAGCTTGATACGGTCATTTGTAAAAAGAAAACTTGCCAGCTTCAGGCAATGTGAAAATGGGAACAAGTTGGCTGCATCGCAGTGCTCCTGCAATGTCGGGGCCGGTAGCACAGGCAATAGCTGCGGCAGAAAGTCCTTACGCGGTAAACCACACTCTGATCCAGGCATCACATTTTGCTACCGTGTATATGATATTTGGAAAATTCCAAAAAGTAGGCACAGTTAATGCCAACGGCAACAGCAGATGATTTCTTTAGCTCAACACAGAAAATAGGATATAATAAGCTATATCCCGAACCACTTTCTTACCTTTGTAGAATATACAGAACTCAAGGCAAAATACCGCTGGAAATCCTCTTTGAAATTAGGTAAACGTAAGTTACAAATAGAATGGAATTTCTTGAAAATTCTGACCTATTAGCAATGATTTTGAGGCCCCTTTCTGTAATAACCAAGATTAACATGTCTTGAACGCTTCCTATGTGCCAAGCACCTCAAAGCAACTGATGCATAATATCTCATTTAAACTTCGCAACATTCAAATGAGATGCTAAAATCAACTCATTTATTAGCTGCAGAGACAAAGGCCAGGGAGGTTAAAGAACTTGTTACAGTTGTGGAAAATTAGGCCCAGAGCAATTCAGTGACTTCTGGTCACGGAAGTTTTAAATGGTGGAGCCTGGATTGAAATCGGGCACTCCAGTGCCAGACCCTACTCCTAACCACCACGGTGTACTAGATAGTCCCTGCGTATTAAGACAGAGCACCTCACTGCAAGGGAAGTCTGAGTCAGTCTCCAGGTAATCCATTTTTACTTGCTTTGTATCATTTACAGAAATCATTTATAAACCCTTAACTCCAGTGTCTCAACTGCAAATTGGGTATAATAACCCCTACTTATCACGTTGCTCTGAGGGTTACAGGAGCATACTTGTAAAGTACCCAGGACAGCATCGAGCGCATAAAAGATGTCGAATAGTTATCTTCATTTTTCCTTGGCCACTTTCCTCGTATTTATGTTTAACTCATTCCTTCAAAATGTTAGGAACATCTACTTTGTGCAAACAATGTGCCAAGTATTAGAGATTCAGTGGTGAAGAAGGTAGACAGGTTGCTCATTCTTGAGACTAAGAGTCAGCAAACTTTTACTATAAAAGCCCAGATAGTAAATGTTTTTTCTCTTGTGTATCTGTCTCCCACTACTCAGTTGTGCCATTATAGTGTGAAAGGAGCCACAGTAATAAGCATGGCTCAGTTCCAATAACATTTTGTTTACAGAAATAGGCAGGAGCTGAATTTGGTCCATGCGCCACAGTTGGCCAAGCCCTGCTCAAGACCATTAAACAAACCATTACCTTAGAATGTAGAGTGAGATACAGGAAATACAGGATGTGATGGGAACCCAACACGGCAGGGCCACTTAACTCACTCTAAGAGGATCAGCGACTTGAGAATTAAAGCATGAGTAGAAAGTCGCAAGAAGGATTTCAGGAAGAAGAAACCAGAAGACCCAGAGATAATGATCCATTTGAGGACGATCATGTGAAAAAGTTCAAGGGCTGGAGCAGAGTGGGCGGAAGCAATGGTGGGCAGCGCAGGCCAGGGCCAGCACACGAAGGGCTCTGTGAGGGAGTGCAGAGCTGATGTTAATGGGAAGAGGTTGATGTTTTCACCCGGGACAGAGAGAGGATGACTGCAATACTGTCTGTAAAACGACAGCACCCTCAGGGGCTGTTGAACTATGAATGACTCCCCTCCACTAAATGGTCCCAGGTTGCTAAGTCTGTGGTCCTTGTATCAGTTTTTCACAATTTTTCTCCTCTGTTGCCCAGGTTTTCGTCAACCGTCACTTCTGACTACTGTGAGTACACTGAGGAAAATATTCTAACCTCACTGGCTGCTTCTAGTCTGCTATCATATTCATAACTATTTCTTCAAATGCTTTCACTTTTTAAATTGTTTTTAAAAAGAGTAAGTAAATTGGCTGAGTGAATTTTCCTAAGTAATCTGCAGGGCAGGGAAGGAGGTCTTCTGGACTCTGTTACTACGTGTGTTTCCTTAGTTAGAATTGCTGAGTCCCCAGGTAAAGAAAAGTACCACCATATTGAGAGCATCTAGCTCTCTGCAATGTGTATAGCTTTTCTACTGACAGATTCGTCTAGAGATTTTGATCATTAACCAAAAGAAAAGTCTAGGCTACAGCCACAAAAATCAAATACTCTGCTTCCTTATTTCCGTAACCATTAGAATCTACCGAAGATGTCACTTCGGATATCTCCAGCTATATCTCCAAGACTATTCATCACAGGCCAGAGCAGTTTAAAATATTTTCTGCCGGATTATATTTGGTGATCTGAACCCGAGAACGTGGTGGACACACGTTTGAATGATGGTGGCAGCAGGGATAAGGGGGACTCAATTGCTTTGCTGCTTGTGGTAGAGTTAGATTATTAACTTTTTTTCAAATTGAAAACATCTTAAATTTTTAATAATAAGGAACCTGTTTGATCTTCTTATTTCCACTTCCAAATTCTTTGAAGGCTCCCATAAATATCAATGGAGCTGAGTCATGAGCAATATCAAGATGAGGCATATAACTAGATTATAATTTCCTGCTAGATTCTAAATTCCTTGAAATTGAGGCTAATTTTATTCATCTTTCTATCGCCTACGGTATCTAGTATAATATCTTGTTCAATTAATTACTGTTGAGTAGAGATAAGTAAAACAACCTTCACTGAGACCTAGTAATTAACACAGAGGTTTTCTTTTCCCTTCAATCTGAAAAAAATAAGACAAAATAAAAAAGAACAAGTTCCCATTTGCTTCCTGTGAGTCCAATAAACACAGCAAAGCCATTTGGCAGACTACGGCTCATTCAATATTTATGAAATTAACCATACCCCAGCAGATTCAATCATTTTAGATGCCCTAATAATGGTCTTCACAATTGATCGCCACATAATCGATTCAGCCATGCCAACAGATTATGGCTCCAGATCAGGAAGGGATTCATGGAAATTCACTGAGACCCTTAAGTGATCCCTAACCCCCGTGGTTCCACATCTCACACCACTGAGATGAGAAAGTTGTCACAGTATAATCCCAACCTCACATCTGTTCTCAACTCTTTCCCTGGCGTTGCCCAGGAATTCAAACAAAAATAAAAGAGGAAAGGAGTTACCCTGGTTTTCCCAATACCCGCCTCAGAAGTGACAAATTCTTTACCTCTCTCTTCTCCCACTGAATTGAATTTTTAACATCTTTCCCTTTAGTCACTAAAGAGCTCAGAGCCACTTTCTTTGGCCTTTTCCGTAGCCAAAACCAGTTTACACTGAGAACACAATGAAAGAATTTAGTGAAACTCTTTCCATATGTCAAAGTACTTCTCTCTACACAGGTATTTAGGGCTCAGCATATCTTTCTAAGTATAAATACTACACAAACTTTTTGAAGATGTCTACAAACAACCATGAATTCTAAATATAGTAGTTGTTATTTTCTAATTTAAATTATAACCACCAACTACCAAGCATGGCAAATACTCAATGCAATCAAAGAAAACTTTTTACATGTTGTCTTCTCTTCTGACTTTACAAAAGAAGCCTAAAATAAAAGTCTCTACATTTCAAAGTAGCTCAAATTTTAAAAACCTTTATTTTTATTCTCTCAGATTCTCTTACAAATGCTCATACCAGCTACTTGCACTTTCTTTCAGGGGTGCAAAACAAAAATAACCTGGATGGGTATTTTAGCCTTAGTATGTTAGGTTATGCTAGGTTATGCTGCTATAACAAAAACAAACCAAAACCAAAACACCAAAATCTTGGATGTTGAATACACAAAAGTCATTCTCATTGCATAGGACTAACATGGACCTTGTGGGTGTTCTACTCAAGAGTCACTGAGAGACCCTGAACGATGCAAGACCCATCTCAATGCACACTTCCAGATTCACCAAGACAGGATAAAGAAGAAATGTGCAAAATGCACACTGAAGCTCTGTCTGTCCAGAAGTGACACCCACCTCAATGTTCATATTTCAATGGCCAATGCAAGTCATATAGCCATGGATCACTTGAAAGAAATATTTGTAAACAGCCCTAATGATTACCACAGTTTTAGGTATACCATGCATCTAGAAATGAACCACTAACCCTCTCTCTCTCTCCCTCTCTCTCTCTCTCTCTCTCTCTCTCTCTATATATATATATATATATATATATATATATACATTTTGCAATATTAGCATTAGAAAAAGAAAAGTAATTCTCAAATTAAGCATCAACACAAGTATTCACTCTACTATTAACTCCATTTTCTCTCCTTCAGAGTGAAGAAGGAAATCACAAAGTTATTCTCAAGTATGTATTTCATGATTTCCTTATCATGAAACAAAGAGAGAAGATGAGTTTTGGGTAAAATTTACAAATCAGAAGGTTTCTATGTATCAGAGCATGAGGCAGATGAATAATCCATTGAATCTTTCATTTTGGCTCACTAGAGCCTAAATATATCTAGTACTTGAGCAGATGGACATAGCATAATTCAATAATAATGTGAATCTCTAAAGCAAAAATGAAAACTTCTTATGCTTTAAGTTTGGATGTATAATTTGATGTAGCTAAATATTCATTTTAAGAGATTATCTAGTTCTTAGTTACATAAGCTTATGTAAGATTATTCTCAGTGAAACTATTCTTATAATTCAAAAGGCTAACATTGTAACAGGAAAATCTTTACATATAATAATAACCCAAATAATTTTATTTCACCAAGTATCTACTGAGTGTCTACTAAAGCCCCATGCTACCTGCAAGGAATCCCAAATTGAATGAAATATGTCTCTGATCTTCAGTACACTGATAGTCTGGTCTGATTGCCCTTCAGTGAATTTTTTCTACTGTGTATAAGAATCTTATCTTCCTTGCATCTTCTCCTTAAAATCTTATGAACTCAAATCTATGCAAACAGAAAAATTTAAGAAGGAGGAGGAGGAACTGGATTGAGAAACAGAAATATAACTCCTGATTTTTCACTGCTAACTAAGCATGACAGGATTCTATGGTTTTGCCATTAGGATTACTAGAATAAATAATTTCCACTTCCATGGAAGCCTTGAAAGTAGCTTCTTCTACATGCCCATCAATTTCCAGCTATCAATCTATTATAGGTTGATTTATATACTTGTAAAGAAAACTTTTGGCTTCAAAACCACTAATATCCCATTGGATGCCCTAAAGGAAACAGATCAGTATCTGGCTGTAGAAATCGGTGCTTATGTGATTCATTGTATCTGAAGCTACCCAGAGCCTTCAGGGGCCTGCTAAGTTTCTGAATGCCTACGGGACTAGATGAACTAGATATAAAGTGCCCTAGCATTAGGAAAGTAGACTTCGGAAGTACTATGGTTAGACGAGATTTTCAAAGATGTTCATTGCAAAGAGCTCACTGAACAAAAGGTGCTTCCAAGAGAAAAGGGCAAAAGGATATTTAAAAGGTGAGTGAAACATTTTCATTTTTACCCGTTTGCATATTTAGAAAAGGTTTCCCTCTTCCTTTGCTTTATTTGTCCTTTGTCAAACATCATACATTGAAATCAAAACCAGAGGTTTTAGCTACCATAATTTAAAAAAAATAGGAGAAAATACTTGCAAAACAAGCACCTGTCAAAGGATTAATCTCCAAAATATAAAAGCAGCTCATACAGCTCAATATCAAAAAAAAAAAAACCCAATCCAAAAATGGGCGGAAGACCTAAACAGACATTTCTCCAAAGAAGACATACAGATGGCCAACAAACACATGAAAAGATGCTCACATCAACATCACTAATTATTAGAGAAATGCAAACCAAAACTACTATGAAGTATCACTTCACACCGGTCAGAATGGCCATCATCAAAAAATCTACAAACAATAAAAGCTGGAGAGAGTGTGGAGAAAAGGGAACCCTCATACACTGTTGGTGGGAATGTAAATTGATACAGCCAGTATGGAAAACAGTATGGAGGTTCCTAAAAAAACTAAAACTAGAACTACCATATGACCCAGCAATCCCATTACTGGGCATACAGCCAGATAAAACCATAATTCAAAAAAACACATGCACCCCAATGTTCACAGCAGCACTATTTACAATAGCCAGGACATGGAAGCAAATGTCCATCGACAGATGAATGGATAAAGAAGATGCGGTACATATACACAGTGGAATATTACTCAGCCATAAAAAGGAATGAAATTGGGTCATTTGTAGAGACGTGGATGGACCTAGAGAGTGTCATACATAGTGAAGTAAGTCAAGAAGAGAAAAGCAAATATGGTATAATAATGCATATATGTGGAATCTAGAAAAATGGTATAGATGATCTTATTCGCAAAGCAGAAATACAGACACAGACGTAGAGGACAAATGTATGGATACCAAGGGGGAAAGGGGTGGGGTGGGAGGAACTGGGAGACTGGGATTGACACATATACATTACTATGTATAAAACAGACAACTGATGGGAACATACTGTATAGCACAGGGAACTCTACCTAATACACTGTGGTGACCTAAATGGGAGGCAAGTCCAAAAGGAAGGGGATATCTGTATGTGTATGGCTGACTCATTTTGTTGTGCAGCAGAGGCTAACACAACATTGTAAAGCCACCACACTCCAATAAAAATTAATTAAAAAACAAAACAAAAAAATGAGCAGTGGCTATGGGCACACTAAGCTCAGCTGTGACTTTTAAGTTTTGTTTTTGTTTTCATTCGAGTACATAGGCAGCTACAAATACACAGCCTGAGAAATAGAAGGAAGACGAAATCTCAGGGATTTTTCTCAGTCCTTACCCTCAAAGGAAATGGAAATATGCCATTTCTAGGACCTGGTAGAATGCATTTGCCTTGTGTTCATAGCATACAGTTTACTTCCATTAAGCATTTTTAAAAAATGAAATGCTAGTGTTACCTCTCGCAAAGTGAAAGAAAAATGTTACAAGGTATCAAAGGACTCATTTGACCCAAATCAACCCAAAGTGTCACCTTATGCCAGTCCTTACTACACGATCATGAAAGCTCATTATGTGCTGGTAGAAACGTATTTCTGAAAGGGTTCATATTTCATGGGCCACGTGGTATGTGTGTCATATGATAGTCTGGTTACCATGGAGAAAAGTGAGCTTTTCTTTTAAAAGAAGTAACTTTGCCCTTTTGCTCACTGGCATTAGCTTCGTTCTGATTCCAGTGTTCTTTCAGAGAAGAGAAAAAAGGAAAAATAAAAGCAGTTGAAAATGAGGAATAAGGGGAACCATCTCAGGAAGATACCTCCATTCTTGTACTGCTTTGGAACTTAGTGAAACAAACAAATTACAAAGCAGGAAGAGGGTGTATATATATGTTAATAATACCACATGGTACTTAAAAAGGAGACAGTTCTGAGGTGATTAAATTACCTACGGTTAAAACGGCTATAAAATTTTGAAGAAGAAAATGAATGAGTCTGGGTGTTTATGGCTCCAAATGGAATTTAACTCAGGGATTCTCAATTCTATCACTCACAACACCTCCTCTGAGGAACATCATTTTCTGTGGCCTCATTTACTGTATTGAAATGGAATCCACGAATAATTTAATTTACCTGCACATTCATTCTTTTTAAAAAATCATTATAAGAACAAAACTGTAGTATAAAAGAGATAAAAGGAAACTAATTTATAATAACATAATCTGTGTTTCCATAACGTAAATACTCAGGCTGGACAACTACAATGAAATAGTAGCACGCCTGCACTTAGTTGTATGATCACCATGAACGCAGTATCTGCAAGTATGTGTTATTAGTGACTCAGATACCATGAGCAGTGCTGCTACTGATGATGAGATCAGCAGAGACAGTGATCATCTCCTGTAAAGTTCAGAGGAAAAGAAAGTACAATCATCTTTAGATTTATACTTCGGTTGCATTTCTGAAAAATTCTCTGTTCATTAAAACTGGGATTAAAAATATGTCCACAGTTAGGTCCTAGGTTCAGGTAATTTCTAACTCTATCAGTTCTTCCTTATGAGGGATGGCTGTGTGCCTGGCAGAGGGCTGAAGATTCAGCCCCTACCTACGAAGTGTCAACAGTGCCACATCATTGAGACAACCTTCCCAAGCACACACATTATCTCCTTAGGGATGAGGTGTCATCACCCCCCCCCCCAATTGAGAACCACCGTTCTAACTTACACATTAAACTGAAAAGAAAGCACTATGTTGAAAAGTTGAATGTATATATTTTAGAAGTGTCTTCATACCACAGACTTTTTTTTTAAGTTTAGATATAATTGATACATAACATTATATTCAGGGTGTACAGCATAATGATTCGATATCTGTATACATTGTGAAACGATCACCACAATAAGACTAGTTATAACATCTATCACCATGCATTGTCACAATTGTTTTTCTTATGATGAAAATGTTAAAGAGCTATTCTCTTAGCAACTTTCAAATATACAATTCTACAGTATTATTAACTACAGTTCCCATGCGGTAAGTCACATCACCCTTACTTATCATACCCCACGCTTTCGTAACAGAGCAATCTTCCCAGGACAGACCACCCCTACCCCATATCCTCCACGTCTGCCTTTTATCTGTAGAAGAACTTTAGCCAAAGAAAAAATTTAATCAGAGAAATGAGAAAACGCAGAAGCAATGGAAAGCAGTCAGACAAGACAGAATAATCGTTGTTTAGCCATTAAGCAAAGTCAAGGACTTCTGGTTCCTCCTCATGGGCTATAGATAATATTCTGACCCACACCTGTTGAGATGTTTTGCAGATTATGAAACTCCCACCAGATGGAAGGAGTTAACCACATAATGACCCGACTGTAGACATGACATCAGCTGCTCCCTCTTACACAATTCTGAGAACTGAACTCAAGGAAACAGGAACAAACTGACCCTGGAACTGAAGATTAACTGTACAGAAAACAATCAACATGGTGCTGATCAGACCAATTTCAAGATGATTGTCAGACCTGACTCTGCTGGTCTGTACACAGTCTCCTCCCAATGAATGTGCACCCCTGAAACGCCCCTTTAAAAGCTCTTGCCCCCGACTGGCAAGGGGGAGTTGGTTCTTTGGGACACAAGTCCACCTTCTCCCCAGGATTGCCAGCTTCCTCAATAACGCTATCTTTCCTTTTACCCAACACTTGTCTCTCAGTATTGGATTTTTTTTTTTTAAAGCTCGTATTTTAATGTTTACTGTAGACAGGGTTCCACTTTATTTGTTTATTTATTTATGGCTGTGTTGGGTCTTCGTTTCTGTGCAATGGCTTTTTCTAGTTGCGGCGGGCGGGGGCCACTCTTCATTGTGGTGCGTGGGCCTCTCACTATCACGGCCTCTCTTGTTGTGGAGCACAGGCTCCAGACGTGCAGGCTCAGCGGCCGTGGCTCACGGGCCCAGCCGCTCCGCGGCACGTGGGATCTTCCCAGACCAGGGCCCGAACCCATGTCCCCTGCATCGGCAGGCGGACTCTCAACCACTGCGCCACCAGGGAAGCCCACGTATTGGATTCTTGAGCAAAGAGCAGCCAAACCTGAGTTTGGTAACACTTTGATTGAAAGCAGACGACAGACAGTCTCACAGACCAAAATTACAAATAAATACTTCTAAGTGGATCAAAGGGATTTATTTGCCATCATCCATGCCATACAGTCTGAGGAAGTATCAAGCTACACTCATGCGTTCAGAGGTCACCTAATACAGTTGCGGCCTGTAAGTAAGAAACAGTGGGTGCTGGCCCTGGCTGACTGCTCAGTTTAGCTGCCCCCCGCTTTCCAGCATTGAGTGTCCTCTCCTTGATGTTACGCGTTCTTCATTTTTTCTGCACTGCCCCTGAGTAGAGCAGTGTGCATAGTGAGCCAGTCCACACAATCTGGAATCAGAGCCCAGCTTGGTCACTTATCAGCTATGTGACTTGGGACATGTTTCTTAATCTGGCTGTGCCTCAGTTCCCTCACCTATTAAAATTCTGTGGAAAATATACCAATCTCTTAGGCTTGTTGTGAAGAAGAAGTGACATAATCCGTTCAGTGCTTAGAACGGTGCCTAGGGGAGACTAGTACTCATTAAGTGTTGGCTGTTACCATTGGTCCCAGGGTTCAAGTTAAAACATGAATGATATTCAAGAGTCTTTTAAGGTGAAGAATCCCAGAGAATCTCGGAAACCTCAGACTGGAAGAAAACTTAGAAATTTAAAATCGTGAACTCTAAAGTGGGTTGTTAAGAAAATTTACGAGAAAGATAGAACTTTCAGGTTTGAAAGATGTGACCGAGTTTCACAGTGCCAGTTTAGTTCTAATCCAACGACCAGGAACATGGCTTTTCTGTAAACATGTTCCACAAAAACAGTGCACATGGAGCATAACATTAACCATTTTCTTGAATGTGGATGGATGTTCAAATCCATTCTCTTTCCAGTTTTAAATGAATCATACTGACAAAGTTAACCCTGGCTCTAGCTCATATACAGATGCTCAATACAAAGTAATGTTTAGCCCTATTTTCCTAAGGTAATTAAGGCACTGTAATAATTTTAACAAATATGAAGTGACTTAATAAAGTTTCAGCCTGTTTTGAAGTTTACATTTTCAGTATTTATATTAAATGCTACAAAATTATAGTTAGATGTAACAAATTCATTCATTCATTCTTTCCTTCCCTGAGCCACCATTTACACACAACCTACCATGTTCTTGTAACTGAAGTGGGAACTGGAAACAATAAACGAAAAGATATAATCCCTGTCTTCAAAAAGCTCTCAATCTCTTGAGGCAAACAGGCTGATACACACAGACTGGCACTCGATGTGAAAAATGATGTGAATCTAGCAAGCGTGGCGCTAGAGCTGGGCTGATGAGCTGTTTTCAAGGTTACAAAGTCAAGATTTGTTATTTCTTCATTGCCCAGCCTGTACATACTGAGCACATTCCAGGGAAAAAAGAACTATTTCTTTTCTTGACAGCCATGCACTGTAGTACTTGATCAAACAGAAAATTTAAGATTTTATCTTTGCTTTCATAGGTCATATCTGAATAAAAAACTCAGGGATGCTAACCTCAGGATTGAGGGCACCTGGCAATTTGAGAAGATAATATATGTTACCTGTCTTTAGAATATAAGGGTGGTTATTTTCTGATGGCTAGAAAATTAAATAAATGACCTCTGCAAGTGACCCCAGTCCTAGAAACCCAGGAGGCTTTTCATAAACGTGGTGTGGTTGGGTTGTTGATTGTAGTTTTCCTTCTTTATTCAAGGATTATTTATACTGTCTTGACAGCCCGGGTGATGGAGTCACTCAAAGCAGGACTCGAAGTGTGGAAATGCCCTGGTTTTGTCTGTTAACCTCTCTCAGCTTTAGTTTTTCATGCTCAAAAGTAAGTATAAGAGCACCCAACTCGTAGGATTGTGTGGCTAAAATCAGATAACGTGGAAAGTATCACGGTGGACAATAATAATGTTTGTCTCTTTCCTAGATATCAGATATCCCATCTTTCTGCATGATCATGTCATCAGGGTCTTCACTTAATTCTTTACTTAATTCTTTTCTACGAAGATATTTTTAAACTAAGTGCAGAAATTACAGAACGCTCAACACATTTGTTTCAAAACCTATATCAATTGATGCATTTTATTATCTTTTTGAGGACCTAGTTAAATTACCTTAGAGCTTGTGTATAAGAAGAGAAATCCTAATGTAAGTACCACCTGGAGATCCATCTTTAATCTCAACAATAAAAGAGCAGTCTACAAATGGAAACTGCAATTGTCATTTCTCAGAGATAGTCTTTCCAAGTAGAATAGAACTACAGGAGTGGGTTCCGCATTGGTAAACCAGTCTGATGTATTTCTAAGCAGTTAATTTCATAAAAGTTTTTCTCTTCTACAGTAAGGAGGTAGGGGACGAAAATGTAAGAGTTCATTCTGCTAAGCCTGAGGCATCTGGCAGTGTGGACAGTTCTGCTCCACATGGAGAAACCTCAGTATGTCACTATTCTGGAATGCTGGCGGGTTAATAAAAGTCTGCTCAGAGTGAGACAGAACACAAGAATTTGCCATTAATTTTTGGAAGAGATCTGACTAGATAGAAATGCCATACCCTTTAAAATGTTTCAAACTACTGCCTTTCCAAACTGTCAGTTTCCTCTCTTTTCTGAAAATATGGATTTGAAAAATATCAAATGACAAATTCAAACAAATGTCCCCTGCCATTATTTGGCATAAATAAGGTGTTTTCCAAACCTGCTCAAAAAAACCCAGTCGATGGCAGGTACAAGAAATCATATTCTATCAAAATCGTTTACATAGAAAATCTTAATTTTTTCCAGTTTTTCACTGTTGACATGACTTGTTTTTAAAGAAAACATTCAAAAACTAAGCATTTACTGATCATATGCTTAATGCTTTGACACTGGAACACTAATTAGAGTATTAGAGAGAGAAAGAAAGAAATACGGAACGGAACTTGCAGCCCTCATACAGTTTAAGATCTAACTGGGAATATGAACACACATCCGCAGAAAATTCAATTAAGAAGAAACAGACAACTCAATGCATGGTGATTTCTTAACAGAAAACTTTATTGATTTAAATATGGTGAGCAATTCCCAGGGAATTACTTGCAACTTTTCTCCCTGTTCCTTGAGAGCTGTTTACAAAGCTAGATGGCATCTTTTGCCTACACTCTGGTACTAATGACAACAGTAGCAACAAATCCCCTTATTTAGTGCTGACTGTTTGCCAGGGAGTCTACAAAGCCATGTGACGTGTTTTAAGCCAATCAATCCTCAGCAAGACCTGTGAGCCAGAACTGTGACCCCCTCACGTTCCAGATGAGGACCATTTAAGGCATGAGGTGCTTCCGTGCCTGAAGGACCAGGCTGTCCTCCAGTCCCAGAGCCATGACTTGCAAGGCTGAGGCTCCAGAGGCCCCTCTTCACCACCACATGCTCCTTCTGCTAATCCAGAATAGGGGAGCCAAGAGAGTTGGGCTCAGAGAAAGGGGCAAACCCTTCTGTATCTTCAACAGCTTCAAACCGGGGCTCCCAATGGTCATTTTTTGTCAATAGCAAGTAACCACAAAGCGAACACTGACGTGTGTTCCAGGACTTTAAACGCTTTAAATGTATAAGACCATGCCTTTTGTTTTGTTTTGTTTTTGTTTTTTTGTTGGTACGCGGGCCTCTCACTGTTGTGGCCTCTCCCGCTGTGGAGCACAGGCTCCGGACGCGCAGACTCAGCGGCCATGGCTCACGGGCCCAGCCGCTCCGCGGCACGTGGGATCTTCCCGGACCGGGGCACGAACCCGCGTCCCCTGCATCGGCAGGCGGACTCCCAACCACTGCGCCACCAGGGAAGCCCAAGACCATGCCTTTTTCATACAGCAGGAACAGCAATGTGTTACGTGCTCAGTGAATCAAGATTACATAGATATTTGCTGTGCATTTCCCGAGAGACAGTTCATGTTCCACAGGAGGCGGGGAGTGGCTTATAATACTGTCAGTAGGTGGAGCCTCATATGATAGTCTCAATCTGGTCTAAATTTAAAAGATAGACATATACATATTTATTTTTTTATTTGCTATTATTTTTCATTTTTTTAACTTTTTATTTTATATTGGAGTATAGTTGATTAACAATGCTAGTTTCAGGTGTACAGCAATGTGATTCAGTTATACATACATACGTGTATACATACACGTATAATCGAATCACTTTGCTGTACACCTGAAATTAGCACAACATTGTTAATCAACTACACTCCAATATAAAATAAAAAGTTAAAAAATAATAAAAGCAAATGAATATATATATTTTTCACATCCTATAAATCATTACTGCTAGTTATAATTAATGAAATATTTAAAAAATACATATTTATATACATGAACATAAATATATATTTATTTATAGTAAAGGTAAGGGGAAAAAAAGCATCTTCCATTTGAATCGAATGAGTCCTAGGGAGCTGAGGTGGGAGAAGGCCCTCAGGAATGTCAGCTCTGAGCCTCATTCCAGGCACTGAAGCCAAATAAGGTCCAGGGCACTTCCTTGACTTGGGACTTCCCTGCTTTCGTGGAGGTCCTCATGTTTATCTGTGTCTAGATTTGTCTTTTTTTTTTTTTTTTAAACCCGCATTTGTCTATCTTCTCTGATTGACTTTTTTTTTTTTTTTAAGCAAGGCTCCTTAGATGCCCCTAAAAAAAGGTATCTGGATTCATCTGTGCCTGGTTTTATTTTTTCCCAAATGTTCCTTTATTTATTTATTTATTTCTGCGGTACGCGGGCCTCACCGTTGTGGCCTCTCCCGTTGCGGAGCACAGGCTCCGGATGCGCAGGCTCAGCGGCCATGGCTCACGGGCCCAGCCGCTCCGCGGCAGGTGGGATCTTCCCGGACAAGGGCACGAACCCGCGTCCCCTGCATCGGCAGGCGGACTCTCAACCGCTGCGCCACCAGGGAAGCCCCAAATGTTCCTTTTTTTAGACAGCACCAAAGAAGTTAATTAATTATAAGGATGGCTGAGGACAAATCTACCTTTACTAGCATCCTTAGACTGATTTATGCATGAAAACAGTTTTTATTCCCCCCTGAGGTATTCTATTATCTGTTGAAACCTAGATTTTGATAGCAATTTTTCTCCATAGTTTAAAAAAAATGGGTGGCTAGGATAATGTACTCATAAACCTCAGTTTGAAGAAGAAAGACACAAAATGTAAATATTCTGGAGGCTATTTTGTTGAATAAATAACATATTCATAGTTTTGTCATTGAATATGATTTGGTCTCTCTAGAGAATTATTACAAGAGTCTCCAGCTTCATCTTTCCCCCTTGTAAATTTCAGCACAGGAGCTGGGGGCGCCCATGACACTGTGAGTCAGATCACCACTGCTCGGAACTTGCCCCTGGTTCCCCTTCTCCCTCAGGGACAAGCTGAAAGTCCTGGGACGATCTGACAAAGCCCTCCAGCACCTGGACGCCCTTTCTGTCTCTGACCCCATCTCCTCCAAGGCTCTCCCAGGCTTACTGCGCTGCATCCCCCTTGCAGTAGTCCAGGTTTCTCAACCTCGGCGCTATCGGCACTTTGGACTAGATGGTTCTTTGTCACGAGGGCTGTCCTATGCACTGTAGGATACTTAGCAGTATCCCTGTCCTCCGCCACTAGATGAGAGCAGCACCCCTCCCCCAAAAGTAGAAAACCACAAACTCCTAACATTGCCAAATGGTTCCTGAAGGATAAAATCACCCCATGCTGAGGACCACTTCTGCCAGTCATGCTTCCACTGCTGCCTGTAGCCCTCTCCCCCAGACATCCACAGGCATCCTTCATTTCTTCAGAACTTTGCTCAGAAATAACCTTTACAGTGAAGTCTTTCTTGGAAAGCCGATTTGAAATGAAACCACCAGACAGACCCCAGTCACTCCTTAACCTTGTTTCTTGTTTTATTTCCCCCCATATCACTGACCACTTTTTAATGTTGTACAGTTATTCCTTTATTTTATTATCTGTCCCCTCCCTCTAGAATGTAAATATCATAGTGGTGGAAGTAGGTTGTATCCATTCTGTTTGAGGTTTGCCCCCCAGCACCTAGAACAGAGCCTGGTGGTTGCTCCGCAAATATTTGTGCAATAAAATAATGGTCATCAGAAGAGCTGACCATACACACCTCCTCCCTTTCCTGCCTGTAAAGTCCAGATTTTACATAATTTTGTTCTTTTTATGTGTTTTCCTGTTTGCTTTAGCATTAAGAATGCTCAAAGCCTGTTGCCCTCCCCCACCAATTATAATAGGCACCTGTGTCATAAATATTTCATAGGCTAGTCACCCCAGTCTCCTCTTTATTTTTCTACCCATATTTCCCTTTTCTCTTTTCTCTATCCATCTAGCATCTATCTAGTCTCCCTCTACTTATCTATTCTATCTTTCTATTTAGTCTAACTTTCCATCTAGTTGACTGATCAATCGATCTAGCTACCTACAATCCATTCAGTCATTTATTATCCCGTTGTGTTATATATCTCTGTAAGATACATTGAGTAATTTAGGGAAAATGAGGCCTCGTAGTAAATGTTCTTAATCCAGAAGACGATTTTCTAACTGCTCATCTCAATTGTAAAACCTGATGTTTTGATTTTGAAAGAATTTTTATTATTTTATTTTCAATGTACACATCAAGGAGCAAATGCTGTTCCAAATACTTGTCTCAATCGCATGCGCAGAAAATGTCGCCCTTCGTGAAAAACTAGTAATTAAAACCCGTTTATTTCCCATGAGTGACGGTGTTCGTCTAACCTCTCCCAAGTTATAACGTTTCTGACAAACTTGGGAGTTTCTGAGGTTCAGCGTGGAAAATCTGATGGCTGAGACAACATTTACTTTGAGTCCAATTCTTCCTGAGCCAAATAATTATTTTCCATCAAATATATTCCTGGTAATGCATCATAATGACAGGCCTTCAGGAGGTCAATGATCTGTGTTCAATTTCATACCCTACTAACAGATACTTAGATAAGAGATAGGAGTCAGTGAGCCCAACCAGAAAGCACAAAGTGGTAGTCGGATCATTTCCTCTCCCAAAGCACAGGCACTGTCTCGGAACACGAACAGAGCTATTTACAGCTGCTCAACTTCCGGGCAGTTATATTAATGTTGGTGATCAACACGAAGGCAACCATCGAGGGAAGAGAGATGAACACAGAGGCTGTGCTGTAATCAAACTTGGGAATGGTCAGTTCATTCTTTGATCTTCATCGTTTCCATTAATAGGACCTATTTCCCCCAAATAGGCTTTTTAAGATTTAAATTTTAATTTGTATTCCAGGTTCCATTTATCTCATGTATCACGATCACGAAATTTGGATAAATCAATAAACATTCATTTAATTTGCTGCTTTTCAAGGGTTAGATGATAAAAATGAGATGAAAATAGTTTATTCCCTATACATGGATGCTGTCTTCACAGTCTAATAAAATTACTTGAAGTGCAACAGAAGAATACCCAAAATTTATGGGGAAAAAAAATTCCTCTTGGTGATAGTTCAAAATGAATTCTTTTGAGTAATAATGGTAATAATCATTATAACACTCACATGTAATCTGTTCTAGGTGGGCTTGTGGACCAGGGATTCAGCTAACTAGCCCATTTAATCTTCACAATAACTGTATTGGGTACAGATTGGTATCCTTGTCACTGTTCTGCTGAGAATCTGAGGCTCAGCGAGGTCAGCAAGTCAGCTAAGTGGCAGAGTCAGCCCTCCATCCCAAGTTCATGTTACTCCTGAGCCTGTGCTTCTCATCACTGGGTCACCCCACCTACCCTGCAGCTTCCCACCAGCCACTGACAGGTACAGGCCCAAACATCACCCACCTATGACCTTCTGTCGGGGTGCAGACGCTCAGGTGGGCACTCAAGCCAGAGCAGTACATGGCCCTGCCTGACCCTTCCGACCCCAATTCCTACTTCTGACAGCTTTCCTGATGTCCCATGCCTGCATCAGGCACCTTAATCCCTTTCTTTTTTGCCTTTGTTCATGCTTTCTCCCTCTTCTCCAAATATTTTTCTATCCTTCCTACTTAATTCTCTCTCACTTACAAAGCTTTCCCTACCTGTTAAAAACTGACAAAATTCGATCCTTCCTCTGAAATGCCAAATGCCTGGTGATAAAAAACATTCTCTGATCATTTTATATCTATCAAGTTTGTCTCCCATATAATCTCACGATCTCTTCAAAATGCCTTTTCCCCTGGTCAGTGCACAAATAATAGCAGAACTGGAAAAATACTTGAACTTGACTGTTTCTTTTTGCAGTGGAACTGCAGAATTAAATTATAATACAATGCCACTAAAAGCTCTTAAAAACTGACATGTGATAAAGTCAAAGGAGTTAACAAATGAAAACAAATTTACTTTTAGCAGCTATCTCATTAAAATTCTTAGACGACATATATAAGGCTTAAAAGTTTCTTATATACAAGGTAGCTCTTCAACCAATCGTTTTATGAATTACTAAATTAAAACACGTCAAAACTACTTCCTAAGAGACTAGGGAATTTAAAAAGGCTCTTTCTAAAAAATCAAATTAGAAAATCCCATCAGTACGGTGAAATATCAGAATAATATTTGAACATGCCTGATGACCAAGTGGCATGCTGATAGCACGCAATTTTGAGACAAAAAAGAATGCCTCATTTCTATTTTTAAAAACCCTCAAACTAGAAGTTTCCAGGAAATATCTTTTTGGATTACAAATAAAAGTAAGTTCTCCCCTAAGTTGACACCATTATGATTCTTTTAGCTGTTGTAGTAAAAACAAAGATTCCTGATCTCCCTTTTTTACATTATGCCATTAAGAATTTATTTTTTCAGACTCTCTTCATATTCCTACAAAAAGACATCATATTGGAGATCTGTCTTAACTCAAATCTTGGAATTATCCACATTCGTGCCTTTCCTGAGTAATGGGATAACACAACTTGGGCCCAAGGTCCTCCAAAGGGAGGCTGATTGAATGCAATGAAAGGATCCATCCACCTCCTGGAGGGCACGGAAGGACTGCCCGTCCCTTGGGGGCCAGATCCAGCCCTCCTCCCCTGGTTCACACACAGGCTAAGAGTTTCCAGAACCTGCAGTTCAGATCAAATGAGCAACCCTAGCAAAGCAAAGCCTCTGAAAGCGTGCCTTGCAGCAGCACCTGATGCCTCCCTTTGCATAAACTCGGTGGCGTACAGAGCAGCCTACATGCTACTCTAGATGGAGAATTTATACAAAGTAAAAATGGAAAAACCACATCTATGGCTGTCAGCCTATTTCAAAAACATAAAGTCATTTAAAATGGGTAATAGAGCCAGCTTCCTTGAACTGCCTAAAACAAACAGCATTATCCAGGTCTAATCCCTGGGATGAGATCCTCAACCTCTACCTACGTTGTTTAATCTTCATAAAGAAATAGAAATACTATGAAACATCTGGTCTTGCCGTTATGTCTGCCCTTCAGTGCCATTTGCTGGCAGGTACGGAGTGGCCAGGAACAGTGCTAGGTGTCAGGAACTGAAGATGAAGGTTTGTAGTCTGATCCCTCAAGTGTGACAACCTAGCTGAGGAGGTGACAGGCAGAGATAGAATCTCTAGATTACAAGTATAAAGAAAGAGCTAGGGGAAAACACAGGGGAGAATCAGATGGACATCACAGCAGAGGGTCATCTGAGCTGAGACAAAAAGAAGAACAGAGAAGGGGCAAAGGGCATTCCAGATGAGGAAAGCAGTGGTGGCCACAGGAGCATGCCAAGTGTGTGCAGGTGTAGCTGTAGCCAGTTTGCAAGGCACCCTGTGCAAATGAGAAAAAAGGTATCCGCCCTGGATGGATGGACTGCTTGTTGAGTGCAGTAAATACCTGTCTTAGACTAGAGCCCTGTCTTCAGGAATGGTCGCCAGGAGCACAAGGTATGGTAAGGCATGTGGCTGGATAGGAAGGTTGGATAGGAAGAGTCTTAAATGCAACGCTAAGGAGTGCAGGCAATGAGAAATCACTGAAGTTTAGAGTTCAGAACTGACCCAATCAGAGGCATGTTTTTTAAAGGTAATTCTGTTGGCTACATGAAGAATAGGTGAGAACGGGGAGGAAAATGAAGTGAGAAAGTCCAGTTAGTGACATAGCCACCATCCAAGTAAGAGATGTTCAAGGTCTGGACCAGGGCAGTGGATCCAGTGGTCCCGATGGAATAGGAGAAAATAAAATAAAAGTAAAATAAAATAATAAAATAAAAATTTTTTAAAAAAGAAAAAGAATGGGATAAGTAAAGCTGAAAGAGCTCGCAGTAGGGACCAAGTATACATTTAGTGGGAAAAGGAAGCCTCCATGGTTGTAATCAGGATTCAAGATTCCAAAGGTAGTTTCCTCCCTGTGCTAAGTGAGCTCAAGATGGGGAAAATTTAAGCTGGAACTGAATGATGGGTAGTTGTCCTGCATGACACCCAAGGGGTACAGTAAGAAGATGATGTTTGGTCATAAACCAAAGACTTCAATGACTCTTGGGCAGTGACAAGAACACTGGGCAATGATGAGAAAGGAATGATAAATACAACTGGACAGGAAGAAGAAGAGCGATGGGAAAGCCAGGTTTCCTACGGAATGGATACAGATCCCAGTGTGCCACTTAGTGAGGGACAAGAGACACAAATTTGATATTTCTGGGTTTCAGCCCTCTTAACTGTATAATGGGATTATGATGTCTTTTCACGGCGTTGATATAAAGTAGCGGTAGGCAAGCCACGGCCCATGGGCCAAACCCAGCCCACTGTCAAGTTTTACTGGAACCCAGATACACCCATTTCTTTACGTGTTGTCTGGCTGCTTTCACACTAGAAAGAGTTGAGTAGTTGTGACAGAGACTGTATGGCCTCCCAAGCTGAGAAGATTTACTATCTGGCCCTTTACAGAAAACGTTTGCCGACCTCTGCTGTAAGCGGTCAACGTGAAGAATCCCCAAGTTCAGTGTATGACACACAACAGACACCCAATATAAACTCTTTCCCTCCTGCCCTTTCAGGAAGGTCATCCTAATTACTGAAGGGACAAGAAAATGTGGTCTCCACGTCATGACTATGGACTTCAGGGAATGAGGTTCATTTTTTCCAGGTTGTGAATATTGTTAGGAAAAAAATGGCTCAGGATAAGAGACAGAGTAAAAGGGTGGCAGGAACACTGATGATATTAGGAAGTTATAGCTAGACCTCACAGAGGACTTTGAAAACAGAAGCTAATATAGCCTTGTGAAAAGCATCTGTGACTGTAGCAGGTATCAGTTAACCACACTCTCTTTCCCCAGAGTTAAATTTCTACTCAAAACAGAAAGCTCTGCAGATAGTGACAACTATTACGAGGGAGTGGAAAGAAAAAACAGCTTCATTTGCACAGGCAGAGCTCATGGATTAAGAGAGGGCATAGGGTGGGTGAAGAATCAGATTCTCTCAAACAAAGAAAAAGTACTATTTAGACACTGCTTTTAAAGAGTCGAGAAGAAAAAAGTCTACCTACTCTCAGGCTCTGATGCTTTAGGATAAAGGAACACAAATGCCTGTTTATAAATTAAAGACAAAATGAAGTCTGGATTGTTTAGGTTGCTCTACCTTCTCTCATCTGGACTCTTCACTACATCCAATTTCACTGAAATCTCGTAGACATCATCTCATGAAAAGATGTAGAGCCAGACTAAAGACAAACGTGAAATCCAGACGGAGACAAGGAAATTAAATGGAAACCAAGAGTTGCTCAATAAGGTGTCACCAAAACAGGCCTTGATGAGCAGGACTCTGGAGGGGACCTGCAGGGCTGTACATGGAATGGGCAGGGGGACAGGGTTTCTTCTGTATTCGTGTGGAAGTGCTGACCCAGGTAAAGGGGCTGAGAAGCAGGTAGGTAGCAAAGAGGAAGAGAGGAAGGTGAGCCTCCTGGGACAGAGAGGAAATAAGAGCTGGAAGGAAGTAATAAAGGCATTTCTTCATGTGGGCTGAGCTGCAATAAGAAAGGCATTTGGATATTTTCAAAGTACCCACTGGTGGCAACATGGCACCTCGGAGAATGTTTCTCTGAACTAAAATTACACCGTGGCCACCCCACCACAGCCAGGTCAGAGTGTCTGATAAATGGCAGAGACTGTCATCTGATCTTCGGACTCAGTTTCAAATGGATGCCTCGAAGGGCAACAGGGTAGAAAAGTTCATCAACACTTTGGCATTTGCCAGATAACTTAACAAAGACAGTGAAACACACAACCCAAAGCAATTTTTGCAGAACCCGAAGTAATATACCATTTCTTTTTTTTTGAGCACGTAAACATACCCGATATAATGTTAAAATATGCCTATCAGGCTTCCCTGGTGGCGCAGTGGTTGAGAGTCCGCCTGCCGATGCAGGGGACACGGGTTCGTGCCCCGGTCCGGGAAGATCCCACATGCCGCGGAGCGGCTGGGCCCGTGAGCCATGGCCGCTGAGCCTGCGCGTCCGGAGCCTGTGCTCCGCGACGGGAGAGGCCACAACAGTGAGAGGCCCGCGTACCGCAAAACAAACAAATAAACAAAAAATATGCCTATCAAAACAGTTTGCTCCCCTTTAAGCTATCTCATTCATAATCTACACACAAAACTTTGAAAAAAGAAGTGTAGGTGATTAGCACTTTGTAAACACGCCATGCAATTGAAGATATTTATAATGGCTCATGAGCAAGCGTCTGAAAAATAAATGCCAGTGCTTAAAACAGACCTTTGCTTTGAATTTTAATATTACGCACAATGCAATTACTTTACTTACACAATAATTTTCACACCTGCGGAATTCATTTAAGAAATATGATAAAATGTGCTAGCTTTTTTACATAGCAAATATGTAAGAGCAAATTCACGTTATCCTAGATTCTAGCTTACTGTTTCATATTTTCTTTCCTTGCATAGGTAGTTCATTCCATCTACAGCAAAGCAAATTATCACCTTTTGAAAAACAAGACTGTCTATCAATATTTTTCTGCCTTTAAACTAAAAACTGCACTGAAGTAGAACAGGATGCTTACCTTAAAGATATTATGCAGGTCTCTGCTAGTTTCCCAAAGTGAAATTTTCCATTGGATTAATGAAATACATTTAATTTATCATAGTACAAATCTGTCGCTACACTTCACAGATAGTGGCATTGATTTATTTTCCAATTCAACCAAAGTCTGTTTGGATACCAATGTATAAGTTAGATAGTCCTTTACAAAATGTTGCCAGAGTCTTAGTGGTAACTCTAAGATATAAACTAAAATATGCATGTTTAAAAAAAAACTAATTTGAGGAACACATTTGGCTGTGGATTTAATTTAGATGACAACAGACAAGAAAACTGCACATCAATATCCAAAACCACACTCTAGGTTTTATATTAATTCAAAATAAAACAATGATCAGAAGGTCGGAAGATCTTCCATTCATATGCAAATATCCTGAGGCTGGCCTGCAGTGAAGGATGCTCCAATCAAGCAACCCCATTCAGCGCTGCGCTGGGATTACTTGGCTGTCCTTGGCACTGCTGTGGCGCAGGCTTGAGAAGCTATTTAAAGTAGCATTCAACACTTGTTGTGTTGAGAGTGACTCAACAAGACATAAGTAAAAGCATGAAATCCAGGGTGGCAATGACCTCTAGCAGCCTGAAACAAAATCCTGGGACAGTGATGGAAATACTTCTTCCTGCTATTCTGGGACCATTAGGACACTTTCCATGGACTTCATGCCCAATCAGGTTATCATAAAACTTTATATTCTGAATGAGCTGTCTTATTTGGATGACCAGTTACACCTACCCTAAGTTACCAAATACAGGTTGAAGTTCATTGCATTTTTGTGCAGGTGGTTTTTTATTATATAGTATGCTCTAATGGAGAGGTGGCAGTGTATATGAGTAACTTTCTCTCTCTCTCTCTCTCTCTCTCTCTCTCTCTCTCTCACACACACACACACACACACACACACACACACACACACACACTCTCAAGAACAGACCTAGTTCAGGTACCACTAGGTAAAGGCTGCTACTACCTGGTTTGCCCACCCTAGACACAGAAACTTGACCACAAACATCAGCTGGATCTACTTCAGGTACCAGTCCTTAGTAATATCCAGAGTTGTTTCATTTAAAGTTTTATAGGGACTTCCCTGGTGGCGCAGTGGTTTAGAATCCGCCTGCCAATGCAGGGGACACAGGTTCAATCCCTGGTCCGGGAAGATCCCACATGCTGCGGAACAACTAAACCCGCGAGCCACAATTCCTGAGCCCACATGCTTAGAGCCCATGCTCCGCAACAAGAAAAGCCACCGCAATGAGAAGCCCGCGCACTGCAACGAAGAGTAGCCCCCACTTGCCGCAACTAGAGAAAGCCTGCGCACAACAACAAAGACCCAACACAGTCAAAAATAAATTATAAATAAATTAATTAAAAAGAAGTTTTATAAAGACATTAAAGGGGATGATTTAAGAGGGAAAAAAATCCATTAATTTTCTGTACTAGCTAAGGAGTTAACTTAAACATAGATGTATACACAGCTGCAAATAAATAATACACAGGTGCAGGGTCTGATAGAGTTCTGATGTTAGCTTTCAGTGCCTCCTGGAAAAGTTTTAGAGGGATGAGAGCAAACATCTTCCTCTCCCACTTTTCCACACTGCCTGTCACTATAGTTCTCTGTTCCCAGCTGATCTATGTCTAGCTGCTTTATTCTAGATTGGTTATTTCTGTGTATCAAAGCTGACAGAGCAACTGCAGAGAAGTCTCCATCTCCTGAAGTTCTTCAAAGTTCTGATTGTAAACTATAAAGTTAACATCAACTACAGTGTTACAGATACAGGAAGTACAGTTTGTCTCCAATGGCCACATGCTCCGTGGAACATGCTGGCGACCATGACCTGGGAACTCCTTTATCCTTCTCAGCTCCACTGCAGAAACAGGAAGGGTTTTAATGACCACCCAGGCTATCGGTGGGCAAGAATAATTTCCAGGCTGATTGCTGCCTTAAAAGCTCATATCGTTCTTAGAATATTTAAATAGGATATTTTAAATGAAGGAGGTGTCCTGTATGAATCTCTGCAATACCATATGATCGTCTCTACAAAATATGGGAACTTAATAAGAGTTAGTATATATGACAATCAGAGGGAAAAAAAGACTGGGAGAGATTAACAGTGCCAAGTGGCCAGCTAAGCTCACTATCAAAGTCACTAGTTGCCTCAGACCAACCTTACATTATACAGAGTTCAGACTTATGCCTCGGCACATTAAAGATTATCGAATGTCATGGAACTCTAGGATTAGTTTCAAAAAGAATAAAACCACCAATGCTAAATCAATGCCCAAATCAAAAAAAATCTATTGTAATCTATGGTTAATTCATGAATTGTACATTAGCAGTTGGGTTTATTTTTCCCTATGTAATCATATTTTGATCAAAAGGGAATTTTTATTCCAGTAATTGATCTAGAATCAACTTTATTATTTTGAAAATATCTTTCTTATCAGTCAGAATGGTCAATTCACACGAGTATACAGACAGAGTCTCAGTGTTAAGAATGGGTCTTACTTGAGTCACTAAACAAGGTTCTCTAAGAACAGACAGGCAAATTTTTCTAATCATGAACACAAATTTTGTTTATGAATTTCAACTCTATTATTAAATTTTAAGACTGTCATTTTTTAATTAAAATTATGCAAAACATTTTGCAGAAAATGAAGCATTCCCTAGTGTTACTAGGACAATTTAAAACATATTTCTTCTAGTTCTATTTTTTGCTTTTAATTCTTTTTGTGTTATTTTATTTGAATTCTTAGCATATGTATTTCTAGTGAGCTTCCTCTTTTGTGGAACAAGATGGGAGTGTAGAGGAGTTAAAAATAAATGGATGTTTTTTCTTTTTGATGATCCGATTTATGCAATATTTAATATTCAATAAATGTTCAATATTTTATATGCAATACTTAATATTCAATAAAAATTGGCTAATCTGACATTCCATAATAAACAACCTTATATTAACAAGTTCTTTGGAAAGAGGTTATTTCTTTTCATTCTATACGACAAATATTTTTGTCAAATATAACAATGCTAGTAAAAGGGGAAAGATCAACGACATTCAAAGTAGCACCTTCCCATGTTCAGTTCCAATGCAACGAACTGCTCTATCTGTACCATATCACAGCACTAATTGATAGCTATCCTGAATACCCTAACATGCTGGGGGAAAAGTTAAATAGTAACAATATAAATCCATACGGATGAGGCAGAGACTACCCATCTCCTTGAGTAATCAAAGCAGTTACAGACTACTTTCATACACTTATTAGATGAAACTTCCAGGGCCAAGTTCCACTAGACAGCGTAAATGCTTAAAAGTTAAAGTACGGGCAAGCTCTCTGAGGTCAAGGCATAAGGCACCATGGGAACTTTCTTATAAACTCTTCACATTTGGAAAGTATTTGTTTTGCTTCTTTTTTTAAAATGGGAGATAAAGCTCAGACATGAACACTTAATCTAAAACATTATTCAAACCCTTCTAGAGCCTTCCAAAGCAGAGAGTGTTAAACATTCATAATACTTATGCTTACCTAAAATAGTACATCCGTCACTTTATAAAGTCTCTCACTTGAAAGAAAACAAATCTGTTAATAACCAAAGCGGGGTACATGGATTTTCAAAACCAGAATATTTAAATACTGCCAATGTACTCTGTTTTGTGATAACATTAGATAATGTAGAAAGAAGTCCCTAGTTTTTTTTTTTCTTTGAAAATGATAATTACTACTAAGGTTTAAAAATCAAGCTTGAAAGAAATCTGAATGTCTTTTTTTAATATTAATAGAAACCAATGATCTTTCAGAAGAGATGAAAAAAATTGCTTGAAGATTAAGACTGGCCCTCTTCAGATGTAACCAACAAGCAAAGAGGAAATGAAAAGTACATGATTCGTGGGTAATTTCTTTTTTAAAAATATTCACATGCAAGGTGATCATATAGTTTATTGTCCAAACTGGGGCACTTTTTAAGAGTGAAAGGAGATGTTATAAATAATTAGACGAGGACAAAAGTCTAATAACTTTAACTGGGGTATTTTCAGCAAAACCACGACTTCTGGCACTCTGTATAAGGACATGGGACGTAAACGTTTTATCAATTTCTTCCTCTTTTCTCACCCTTCTCTTCCTGATCAAATGAGGCCAAAAGGGCAGAGAGTGGTACATTTTCAAGGCAGTTCTTTGGGGAAAGCAAAGAAGCACGGATCTAGAAATAGGACCACTGGAACCAAACAATGGAATAGTTGAGACATTTTCATCAAAACCCAATGTTATTTTCTATCTTATCTGCTCTATTTTCTTATACCTAATTTCTTCAAGGCTTTCAACCTGTTCATCTGCAGGTTTCCTATCTGAAAAAGGAAAAATATATCTCCAAGTGAATCCTCCACAGACTGGCCAAGTTCTGTTAAGTTACCTCCTGTGAGCGCCTCTGAACCCTTGTTCCCTGTTATCGGAAAAGCACAAAAACTTAATCTGTGCAGTGGGGATATAGGAAGGAAAGGCCAAGAAGGGAAAACAGTAAGCATTCAACACAAAAGCAGCAGGAGTGGCACAATAATTAGGCCACTGGCAATCCAAGGTAAGGAATGGAGTACAGCTCAGTCCCCATAGGGGCCCCAACGTAGGGAGATTTCTGAGTGCACTCACATTGCATTGTCTACTTTGCGGGGGGCCCGTTCATGCTTTTGATGGCTACTGTTATCGTTAATCACTAAGAAAGTCACCAGAAAGCTAAACTGAGGGTTTTGTATGGACAGAGTTGTTCCACTTGACTATATATATATAGACATATATTTACTACATACATGTGTGTATATATGTCTATATATATATATATACTATGTGTGTGTGTATATATTTACACACAACATGTGAAAATTCTGTTCTTGGACTGAAAGTAAATCATTTATGGCTCTGTTCTCATACCTTCCTTTTTTTCATTCAAAGCATGAGAATAACTTATCCACATACTAGAAACAGAATCAGAATGTTAAGCATTTTCCTCTTGAATAGTACACAGGAGTTTTGTCTTATTTGGATCTATTTTCTTTCTACTGTTTCCATGACTTGAAAGGCCCACACTCTAATTCCGTCAGAAGAGAGAGTACGGTTCTCAAGGCTACCATCGAAGGCCAATGAATAGGCACCATCCCCTAGGAAACTCATGACTTCGGTGTCTGGCTCCTCAGAGACCTGGAGCTCCAGGGACAGACGTCCACCCTCACCAGCCTCCTTCTTGATCCAAGGAGGACTGAGGTCTTGGGACCCTTCTCATGCCTGCTCTAAGGGCTGTGCTGCACCTTGCCAGTGATGGTGGCCATGTGGATGCCTTGGAGCCCATGAGCCGATGCAGGAAACACGGTCACCCTCTTCCCTCCATGCTATGCGTTTCCAGTGTCATTGCCAAGAGGAGAAAATTGGTTCTTGTGGGGAGGGGGTGAAAAAAATCTTAGGTATTTCAATAGTTTGTAGCCCTTCAAGATCCACCCTACCTGACAAAAATCGTATTCCTTCATATGCAGTTTCTTTCTTTAGGGAGAATTTAAATTTAGCTTAATTTTTCTCCTTAGTGGGTCATTACTGAAAAAAGTTACTAATTCTCTAATCAATCATCCTTTCCATTTTCCTGAGGATGAGAGACGGAGAGAGAAAAGGAGGGTGGGGAAAGAGAGGAGAAGAAGAGAATGGGAAAAAAATGTACCCCTTAAATGAGTGACAGCTGTGGATAAATGGGGAAATTGGAGAGGGAAGCAGATAATCAGCAGTGGCCCCCATCGACCCTGGACCCTGCCCAACAGGGCTGCTGGGTGGCGCTCTGTACCTGTAGCTGTACTGGCTCAGATGATCAGGAAGGTCCTTCTGCAGATTTCGCCTTATACTGTCCTTTTCAAATAAGGGCTGCTTACAGTCTGGTTTCCTGACCAGACCCCTGGGGTTGGCCTGTGTGCCAGCACTGTCCTGCACACCACGTCCACTTACTTTCCGGACTGAGGTTTGCCTCCTGGGCTCAGCCATTCCTAACTGGGTTTGCCTGAAGACCCGCTGACTTTGCTCTTGACCTTCCTCAGATATCCTAGTGAGGGCGCTGTAGGGTACTGAGTCTAGTTCCATTCAGCTCTCAGGTTGGCTGTGCTTCTTCCTGGTCATTTTTCATCCAAGAGGCTGATAAGCCCTCCTGCCGTAGAACACGTCTCCCTTACATAAACACTTTCAAACACCTCTTAGAGCCGAGTCGCTGTACGCAGTATCTAAAGGGGAATAGCTACTGCAATTCCTTTGGGAAAAGGCTAAAGAAAAGAGGAAAATGTTTCCAATTCAGAGGCTGACTAAATTGTCCTGGGCTGGAAGAGGTACCGGATCAAGCCTAATTCCAAATAACTGCGCAGGAAACTGGCAGCCAGTTAAGCCCATGCATGTTCTCCTCCCCTTGCATGTTCCTATGTCAGGCAGCCCAGAGTCTGCAATTCCATGTCATGGCAAACTAGAGATTTGTCCCAGCCGTTCCCCAGGCCCATTTAGCTGGGCCCACATTCACAAACAGCCTCTAATGTACACTTTGTACATTATCTCCAGGTGAGGGAAAATACACAGTCACTAGATACAGAGGACTGAAAAACAAAGTCCATCCCACAAACATAAACTCGGGTCCCATTACTAGATCACACCACACCCCCAGAAAACTACCAGCGTCTCTTAGTCCTGTTACCATTTTGTGAAAAGTACAATTGTATTGCATGGTAATCTGTGAATGTATAAAAATGTTAATTTGTTAAACAGAGACATTTTAAATATATCCCACTTTTAAACTCTATTTGGCATTTTTTTTCAGTTATTAATATACTAGAAAGTTCAATTAATAGAAATGACACCAAGGAGCATGTTCTATAAGAGCTGAATTGCTATTGTCAGGGTCACACCCAAAGATGGTATGACAGATCAGCTGGCCTTGCGATAACTTCATATAGCACAGTGGATACACCTAGCATGGGCTGAACAATTATTACTTAATAGATTACTGAGCATTTAGTCCATGTCAGTGAATAGATATTTTAATACACTGTGGAATATTTGATAGAAAAGGTCAAAGTTCTCTGCTATGCTAGGGATTTGGCAAGTAATCTCACAACATTTATATTTTATTACAGAACTATTATAAATTATAAAATACAGAAAAACCAAAAGAGAAAAAAATCAAGTATTTTCAAATATATGAAATCCCTGTTTAAGCTAAGAGAGCATTTTTTAAATTCTGGAGAGAAGGGAGTATGTTTCTACACGTCTAGTCTAATGTGTATAGCACACAAAGAACAATCTATATACATTCAACTGAATTACCAATTATTACTGAATAAGCGATAACTGAAAAGGCAAGGTAAACAGATACTTTCCTCCAAAGATATCTTACCTCCCAAGCAAGTGAGAAAAAAACACATAGATTCCAAGCATTCCTACACAAGCAGGATCCTGATGTACCCATAATACAGTGAGGGCTAGAGTACCATCCAACTGAAGCTTTGACAAAATGAACTTTTCCTAAGTTGTAAAAATACTATTCACACATTTTCACACACACATAGCATTAGCACTCCCCACACCAATAATTATTCTCGAAAAATAACAAGTTACATGACTTGAGAAGAGTACAGGAAAGGTAGTGGTTTACATAAGGCATCACACTGAGCTATTTTTAAAAGGCTCTAAACCTCAGGCAAATGAACAATGCTTTCATTTAACTACCATGTAATCAAATGTAAAGAATTTGCATAATATTTCCCTATTCAAACAGAGAGGGAAATGTAGACATTTAAAGAAACAAACACAAATCCTTTATGGAAATTTAGTAGAGAATCTGCCTATTAGCAGAGATTCCCGTAGCTTGATTAATAATTCGGAACCAACGGAACCAAATTTATTATTTATAACTACGTAAAAGTTTCCAAAACCAAGGTCCTTGGCTGCTGGGTATCGTTCGTAGGTAGATATCTTATCTGTACATACATAATTTGCAAACATAATTTGAAGCAAGTTTAAATACTCTGTCTGATGTACAGGGGTATATAGTGGTGTATTACAGACAACAGGCCATTATCAACATCATCTTCTTAGAGATAAAGACATGGCTCTGCATTGCAGCACTATTTACAATAGCCAGGACATGGAAGCAACCTAAGTGTCCACTGACAGATGAGTGGAGAAAGAAGATGTGGCACATATATACAATGGAATATTACTCAGCCATAAAAAGAAACAAAATTGAGCTATTTGTAGTGAGGTGGATGGACCTAGAGTCTGTCATACAGAGTGAAGTAAGTCAGAAAGAGAAAAACAAATACCGTATGCTAACGCATATACATGGAATCTAAAAAAAAAAAATTGTTCTGATGAACCTAGGGGCAGGACAGGAATAAAGATGCAGACATAGAGAATGGACTTGAGGACGTGGGGAGGGGGAAGGGTAAGCCGGGATGAACTGAGAGACTGGCATTGACATATATATGCTACCAAGTGTAAAACAGATAGCTAGTGGGAAGCAGCCGCATAGCACAGGGAGATCAGCTCGATGCTTTCTGACCACCTAGAGGGGTGGGATAGGGAGGGTGGGAGGCAGACGCAAGAGGGAGGGGATATGGGGATGTATGTATAAGTATAGCTGATTCACTTTGTTAAACAGCAGAAACTAACATACCATTGTAAAGCAATTATACTCCAATAGAGGTGTTAAAAAAAAAAAAAAAAAGACATGGCCCTGTGTCTAAAATTTAGAGATTAAATTAACTCCCTCATCTGGGAAATGAGATTACTGACCTTTTCCCATCCTTAGCAGAAATTCTTCAGAAAAAAATATGTATATGTTTGAAATTTTTTTCTATAACAATACTTAACTTTAGGTATGTGTTAGTAATGTTATCAGCAAATAAATCACATGAACCTTTCAAATTTTCTTGGATTTAGCTGTTATTTTTACATATTTGGTTACCTCCCTCTGGAACATCTCGTGGTACAATGATTTATTCCTCAGTTGCCTAAAAGCTCTTAAGAGTTCATCTGACACCCAAAACACTCCCTTAAATCCAGGGTTTATCTCATTCTGCTTCAAAATTCACACCATATTTTTAGTAGTAACTCAAATGTGTAACTTAAACACTTGACATTGGAAAGAACAGTAACCTTTCTCAACCAAATCCCACATCTCTCTCTTTCCTACAGATGAAACAAAAGTAAACAAATTATTCATAACTACAAAAAGACCTAATTGAAATATTTCATTTGCCACAAAATGTGCATTTCCTCATTTCATACAGCAGAAATAACATTTTATTCCATTTAGTTCCACATCCTGGCAAGAAAGTAAAATGACTTTAGGAGTCAAAAGATGCAAAACTAGAACTATCAATCGGGGCAAGAAGACAGCTTTATGATCGTCTACATTCAGCCAGTTATTTACAATATTTATATGGTATAGACTATCACGGAGAATTTTAATTTCCAGTCAAAAAGCACAGAGAAGCAATTATACTTCTGTCATCTTTACTGTTTATAAGAAAAGACAATTGAAAACAACAGTAATCCAAAGAATTTATAGGATAACACACTCTTCTCTACTGCATATTCCATTTTCATCTAATCTGCATGAAGTATCAATACTGCGCTTCTACAGTTACTGATGACTCTTTTGGCTTTTTTTCTCACAATTCATACTGAAATAAAGAACTAAATATATGAGATGAAAATCAGTTTGCACCAACCCTCAAAGCTCTAAATCAAAGTAGATAAACAGAGTCACGCCGTCGAATTAAATACTGAAATTAGTGGCCAAAAATTTTACCCTGAGATTTAGATGTATGCAGGCCCGATGGAAAAATATGAATTGACCTTCGTGTTCAGCAAACACTCTGTGAACTCTGAGATATGGGAATACCTCCGCTGTGGACACATTTATACACCAACAGACGGAAACATCACTGTCAGAGTAGACCTCACGAGGCGAGGTAAACGGATGCACGCTGACATTGATTCATCCCTACGCTGCTTTGTAAGCAGCTCCTTCCTCATATGGGAGCCCCAAGCTCACTGTGCTACACGGGGCCACGCTCTCCAGTCTCCCCAGCACCTCCAGAGAACCAGACCAGGAGGCACCTCCTCCACCTTCAACGACAGCACCTGGCTTCTCTTTGGGATGGAGCCCAGGCCTTTCTGCAAGACTCCACACCTGATGGATCTGAGCTGTGCTCTCTCCTCAACCTCCAAGTCACCAACCCCAGGCAGCGCCAGGGTGACCCGAACTCTTCATCGCCCTGCTGCCTTAGTCTATGCCTACTTAATAATAACAGTTAGGAAAGAGTAATGCCATCGTATGCCTTAACAGAAAGAATAACTCGACTTGACTCCATAAGACCTTGGAAAGGATGTCTCCCTGCACAGCCATCCTGGGTTCTCTTACCCAAACATCTTAAACGAAGAAAACCACGCTCTCTAGAATACAGGTACCACCTTTTCGGACGGCGCACAGGAAAGCGAGCAACGCTCTGCTTTTCGTACCTTTGCAGCCACGGAGGAGTTGGGCTTCTCCAGCAGGTCCCACAGTTTCTTCCTCTTTTCAGGGCAGCACGTGTTATCAAACTCTTCTCCCTCCCGCTCGCGCATGGTCTCCGCCTCCCGCCGCAGCTCTTCGTTCATCTGCTCCTTCTTTTGATGATACCTGGCTTGGCAACAGGATTCTAAGTAGATCTCATCGATCCCCCAGTAATCAAGCTCTTGGCCGAAAGAGAGAGCGCACATTTCTTCCATCATGTGGAGTTTCCCTGTCCGGTAGAAATTTAAAATGGAAGTGAAGGCTCCAGGGTGCCGATCGAAGAAATACTCGTTCTCGTTCAGGTTGTAGTCATCGCACACCTCCAGGAGGCTCTCGTGCGTGTTACAGTCCCGGAGCTTCCCCAAGCGGGTCCTGGGCAGCCGGTCCAACGTTCTCCACAGGACCTCGTGGTTGAGGCCCCCCACGTTGATTTTCACTCTACGGGAGCACGTTTTGCTCCTAATGATGTCCACCGGTTCCGGGGGAAGAGAAAGTGTCGACCTTGATGTTTTCCTGTTTAAGCCAGGGGGCGCCTTCTCTGCCATTTTGGACTGAACAAAGGGTCCTCAAAAGAATGGGCCGCGGGAAGGTCAACTCAAGCAATATCCCTGCGCGGCAGGCATTTCCACGGATGCACCTGGAAGAAAGCAACCACAAACCCTTTGGTTACTTGCATTTTTCCTAAAGCAGTTCCTATGCTATGGGCTCACTCTGTTGTTCGTGCATAACCGGGAGGTATAATATTAATTACCGTCTCTCGATGGAGATGTACATCTTTGCTTTCAGGTATAAGGAGGAAAAGACAACACAACGTACTATGCAGAAACAGCTGTGTAGTCAATTTTATACACCTATAGGTTGACAGCTCCCAAATTTGTCACCAGAGACCTCTTTCTCAAACTCTAGCCTAAACTATCCCTGTGCTGATCAGCTCTTCCCAGATAAAACACAGACACCTTCAATTAAATTGACCACACCTCCACACACAAGCTAAAACGCTGAGAAATCCTGATCTATCTGTCCACATGCAAATAAGCACCAGGTCTTAGCCAACTGTACCTCCTAAACATTGCTGAAGCCCTCCACGCCCATTACCCAGTCCTGGGTACCACCGAACCATGATGCTGATTCAAACCCTCAGCATCTCTTGCCTACGTTTCTACAATAGCACCTGAAACTGGATCCTGAGCTCTGGTTTTATCTACACAAAAACCGTTCTCCACACAGCTACTAGAATGATCTAAGAAACACATTTGACCTTACCATGCCCTACTAGATCTGACCTATCTCTCCACCTTCACCTCTCATTCCTCCCTCATCACCATATTCCAGCAGCCCCAGACCGTACACACTGTTTTGTTTCAAGCTCCTGGCCTTCGTTCATGCTGTGTCCTGGAAGGGCCTCCACCTTTCCCATCTCCCTTTGACTAACTGTGGCTTGCTCTCCAAGACTCAGCTCAGATATCACTTCCTCTAAAAAGCCCTCCATAATACATCTCCTCTATGATCATGTACTTCTGTGAATGTCTCTTCTATTTCATCATGCCACTGCAATAACACCTTTGCCAAGGATGCTGGGAGCCCTTGAAGACAAAGACAATCTTCTCTGTTATATCTTTATCACTGAGCACAGTGCTTATATATTGTGAGGGTCCGATAAATGTTAAATAGTCAGTTCTTTAACTGTTTTCCACGAGACAGCTGACAAGAGATCTCGTGGGGATAATGTATATGGCCAGAAAAATGCATAAATGGAGTCATTTGGATCACCTGACTAAAATGCACCTATGTTTACATTATGTGTATATATGTTTGTGTGTACATAAGATATGTCAGAATGTGTGTTTATATTCTTTGACCCACAGCTCTTTTCTCCTGTGTACTAATTCTTTAAAACATGACTGCTCTAGTGTCCCCTCTTATTGATCTATTCTTCTGATCTGCAGCAGTAAGCATCTTCTTATTTGATCTTCCCCTATAATGTTTTTGCAGAAAACCATGGTGCTTCAAGCAATTCATCCCAAATACCGCTGTCAATGTAAAACACCATGTTTCACACAGTCAATGGCTTATACCAAAGGGAAAAGCTTTTAGATTTAAGAGGTCCTTATAATTAGAATTCTCTTTTAAGATACACACCAATTTTGGCATGTGTTTGGTTTCTCCGCTCCTGTAAGTTAAATTTATTTCTCCACCTGGAAGCCAAGTATTCTCTCAAATGAAAATAAGTCAAATTTATGAAAAAAATGTAGCTGGACTATGTAAGAAGTATTTCAAATACGGCTAAGAAATATACTTGAAATGGGAGTTTTTTCAACTACATAGTTACAGAGATATTTAAAGCATATACATACACACTCTCATTGCAGATGATAAAAATGACTATTTTTACAATAAAGGAGAAATACAATAATTTGGGCAAGTATCAAATTCTCTAAGCCCCAATTTCTTAATCTACAAAATGAGGATAATAGTATCTACTTTATAGGCAGTGTTATGACAATTAAATGAGATAGTTTATGTGAAGGGCTCAGTACAGGAAGGTATATCTGAATAGAATAAGAAAACTCACATTCCTCCTTTAAGTGTAGCTTCCAATTAACTGCACAACAGCTATGATTAAAAGCTATACTGATGTCTATTCAATAAATGCTAGCATTTAAATTTTTTTCCCTTATACATATGTTCAGTCCCCTCTAATGGATTTTAAGCCTATAAGGCCAGGAATCATTGGTCCCAGTTTTTCTCTACCGAGCACTGTACTTACATATAGTGGGTAATAGCATGTAACTTTGATGCCACTGATGCCTACGTCGAAATTTGGTATTCAGATGGCAATGGACCACACACACACACACACACACCCCACATACAGCATGCAAGAGAGGGCACAGTAATACTATTAGGATCGGGCAAAACAACTGAAAATATTAGAGATGGGCAATTCGAGTGGTGAATCTGAATGTCTGTTCTCCAGCAAATTACTTGGTTTCAGGTGCAATGATATCTCAGCCATCCATATAGATTATGTGAACGGCCCATATGAATAATAAGCAGGAAGTTAATCCATTTTTAATTTGGCTACATATAAACATACAATGAATTCACTCTTTGTAGAATATCATGACTTACTAATGTGAAGAAGCGAGATGGTCTTTGAGCTGATTATGGTATCATATAAGAGGCTTTCCAGAAAGACTGAGAGCAAACTCCAAGGCAGTACAAACATCTCATGTTTACGGTCAAGGGCTTACTGTGACTTCCTTTCTTGTAAAAGCCATTACTAAAAGCATAAATGCTCTGTCATAGTTACCAGTAGGTCACCATTTATTTCAAATAATTTCACACTCATGACCTGCAGTGAATTCCCCTTTTTGTAGAATATGTGTCTCAAGTGAAGAGAGGTCATAAGACTTAAATTTCAAAGTATCTTCTTCACTAATCAAGAACTTTCTATTATAAGAAATTCAGTGTTGATTACAAACCTCACAATAAAAGACAGCCTGAAATTCAACGCCCTCTCTTCAAAGCAGGGGTAGAGAAATTTAGCATGAGTGAACGTAACCTGTTGATTTTATTTTCTTAAAGACTTAAAGATGATCTGCTCTGATTATTGTTACTGTGATTAAAAATTTTTTATTCTCCCTGGGCAGAATATTCTGCTTGTGACCTGGTGAAGAGTAGAGACTCAAAGGTGTAAGTTCTCGAGCAGTTGAAGAGCTGTAACTAGTGTTCAGAGTTAATCAGCCTTTCAGAATAGTCATAGTACACAAGTGGTCACAATTGTAAGCCTGTAATTCAGGTCAAGCCCTGCTCAGCAGTGCCTTAGAAACGCGCTGAGCCTTTCTGTCTACCTGCCCACCCGTCCGCCCACCCTTCTTCCTGCTCTCTCTTCCTCTGTATTTTTTCTCTCTCATTTTCCCATCTCTATTTCTCCACCCCCAACTTATCTCTCTTCGGTTCCTCTCCCTCTCTTCCTATCCCGTTCCCTAGATCTTTCTATCCTCATGGCCTCTTAACCAACCACAAAACCACTCTATCTTTTCAAACTTGTACATACTTTGTGAAGTTTTCTACATCCTTAACAAGAAAACCTCCTGAGCTGAAAATACCATGTTTCTCTCCAGAAGAAGCAAAAGACATCTAAACCAAGTTGCTTTTCATGGGAGGTTGTATGAGATTGCAAAAGGGGTTCTGCTGGGCTTCCCTGGTGGCGCAATGGTTGGGAGTCCGCCTGCCAATGCAGGAGATGCGGGTTCGTGCCCCGGTCCGGGAAGATCCCACGTGCCGCGGAGCGGCTGGGCCCGTGAGCCATGGCCGCTGAGCCTGTGCTCCGCAACGGGAGAGGCCACAACAGTGAGAGGCCCACGTACCGCCAAAAAAAAAAAAAAAAAAAAAAAGGGGTTCTGCTCTCAGGCTCACGACCCCTGGGTCTAGTTGGGCTGCCCTCCTGCATCCCCCTCACCTTTCTGGTTGGACTTTCAGTTTCTTCATGCATCAAACCATGGCATTTCCATGCCTACAATTCTTTCATTTCCTATGACACTTGGTTAATTTTTTCCCTCTCGCTATGATTCCGTGGCCATTGCCACCCTTCCTCTCCAATCACCATCCTAACTTTAGATAGAAATAAACATAACATAGTGCCTCAGATCCATGAAGACATTTTTTCATGTCTAGTTTCTTAAGAAAAGGTGGTTTTCATATTTCATTTCAAGAGTCCTTTAATATTTATGAGGGCTTGAAACAGACTGCATTCAGAACATCATAAAAGTTTCATTCATTTTATTTAGTGTTTTTAACTTTCCATTTTTAATCTGTTCTTTTCTGCCATGTTAATTTTATTTCTAGCAATGAATCTGTCCGTTCACTGTGTCTTGCCACTCTTGAGAGCTTGCAAAATTTTTGTTTTTAATTTTAGTAATTAAAGTGGATATGATGCTGTTTTCTCACGTTTAGTTTTATAAGTGAAATGCTGTCTACCATAATAATTTTATCCCATGAGAATCAATCATGTAATTCAATTTAGTGTATAAGTTTAATATAAAATGTAATAATTCCACGTTTAAACTGTGGAGATGTTATACAACTGTGTAGAATTTATATACACAACGAGATATAAGCTGAACACACATTTTTATGTCAAGGTCAGAATCTCAGTGAATTTTTGCTTTGGGCTGTTTGCTGGTTTATTTCACCTTGTTCAATCAATTCGAAGTCAAGCTTGCAACAGTCAGTCGACCAGTTGCAAATGTACTAAACATCCCTTCATCAGTCTGTTAGAGAAAAAAAGCGACTCTTGAAACAATAAACAACAACATTCTCATTTTGCACAGCTGCACCAGGCTCCACCAGCAGCATGGAATTATGCTGCCACCCGTTCAGGGCTCAACCTGACAAAACACAACTTTCTGATCATGGCATCATTATTACTGCTCGAGACTCCAGGTCTGAGGCAGGGGAGTTGTGGGGTGGGGGGGAGGGATTTTTTTTTTTTTACTGTAGTCTCAAAAATACTACCATTATGTCATATACTTGATACTTCCTTAGTGTAGCAAGGCAGGATAAATCCCATGTGTGATTCTGTGAAGATGAAAAGCAAATCTTTCTAAAGACCTAAGTGATGTTTACCATTTCCTTTCTGTGTTGCTGGTACGAGCTGAGCACACACTTGCAAACAAGCAGCTCCTAGACCTTTAAGTCTAAATCACTCTATGTATAGCTCTAAGGCATTTTCTTATATTTTTATGTATGGTATTAAGTAGTAAATGCATGTTTTTGGAACAGCTATGTCTGTTTCAGAGAGTCGCAAAGATTATTTGCAGTAGCTAGCTGCAGAGAAAGACGCCAGAATGGTTAGCTGAAATGTAATCAGTGCTTAAAAAAAATCACTACTCACTCAATTTTAAAAAGCACCTCCAGAATTTACTAAAGAAAAAGAATAAATTTATAACTAGTGAAAAACAAATCAGATTTATTTTAAAGTAAGGTCCTGGAAATCTTCAGCTATCCTAAGAAATTCAACAAACCTACTGAAGTACTTTAGAACTTGGCCAGAAATACTAATGAATTTATACTGTTGATTGTTTTTTAATATGTCAAGTTCTAGTAATAACCGAAACACTATCCTTTTCCTCAGAAAAGTGGAAGTAGCATTTCTTTTCTTCAATGAAAGGCTGCTAATATCAATAGGTTCCTCAATTTTAGCATAACTATTTACTCCCTAGTTTAAAAAAAAATCCAGGACTTTTATCCTTGGTATACCAGATGCTTTTTTTTAGATACACTCAAACAAAATCCTAAAAGCTTTGCTTTCAGTGGTCAAAGGAAGCACTGTGTTGCAGTATGAAGGAGAAAAGACAAGTAATAAGTAGAATATGTAATATGAGCATCTTTCCATATCATCAATGTCTCCAACTAACCAAATTTATAAACTATTTTATTTAGACACATAATATGAATTTTCTTCACCAGAAGACAGAACTATTTAAAGAATTAGCTCCTATATATACATTTGCTATAATTAGAGAGTAAAACACTAGGTTTGCCTTTAGAAAAATGGCCTTTTATAAGACATAGCTCATGAAAAATCCTTCTATATGCTGAAAAATATAATACTAATGTTATATTGCATCTTAGACCTTTTATAAACTACAAGGTATAGTTGTGGCTTGAAATTTTCAGTCTGTTTCAAAACCCACCAAAAAAGGCTCAGACTTCATACGAGCATTCAGCCATTCAGCTGGTGGAAGATTTTCTATTATGACAGTAAAAGTGCCCTTTATGTTGGGGCCCAAGACATGTTCTTTTAAATGTCTCCTTTTGCAGAAGTCTTCCCAGAGTCACAGCGGAGTGCAGGGGATAAATAAAGATGAAAGGCGATGAGAAAAATAAAAAAGGCAACAAACAGAGAAACTATTGGCGCCACTGAAAGGAATGGGAAATGAGGCTGGGCCACCCTGTAATATCCTGATAAAAGAAATCACAAACTTCAGTCGCTACCTGGGGTTCTCTGTGAATGATACAACCTTCTATTTGGGTGACTGACTTCAATTTCATATTCCATCTCGGTGTGTGGCGTAAGTTAGATTTAGCCTCTACGAAACCAAGTGAAAAGAAATGTTCATGAAGCTTGGATAGGATTTGAACTTTTTTTTTAAGGTTTCTTCCAATAAAATTAAATTTTAGATCATGCAATGGTTGGTCTGGAATGTTTAGCAGTAAGATTCTTGCCAAGAGATGTTCCTCAATGGGGCTCTGTTTCATAGTAAAAATACACTTTTCAACTACATTCCGGTCCCTTACTTCTCCACAACCAAACACACTGTAGGCAACGGAGCTTTTACTAAAAGCTCCAATACTGAGTCAGATTTGAGGTTAGTTTCTCTGACTTAAACGTACACCGTGCTTTAGATACCCCCATGTTTGGAGACAGGAATCACAGTATGTGGCAGAAGAGAGCTTGGATATGATCTGGTCCAGTTTCCCTATTTACAGCTTTCAAAACTGAGATCCAACAAGGCCACGTGACTTGGCTGACCTCTCTCTGGTAGTTGCTGAACTTGGACCAGAACCCAGATCTGCAGATGCCTACGTAAGTCTCTTTCCATTACACCCCAGCTCATTATTCTTTGCTTTTCACCTTCTAGTGGAAGTTTTAAAAAGCTTTTGTTTCTTTGTCTACACCCATGTCAAAACACTGGACTCAAACGACACTAAGTTGAGGCATGTTATCTCCTATACGTAGCTTGTTTCTTTACAGGGTAATGACTGCAGTCAGGCAACTAGACTGTTCTCTTCTGAAGACAGATGCGCTGCACAGAATCGTTCTTCCCTTGCCTTTGCCTCCCTAGGGCCGGTGTTTAGGATAACCACCTCCTTCGGCTCTGGACCCCTGCAGTCGGTTCTGCACGCTGCAGCCCAAACAGTGGTAGATCCGGGCCATCTCTAGTAGAACACGCTTCCACGCTTCTAGTCTCAGGATAGACACAGAACAATACAAAGACTGCAAGGTCTGTCCTCTACTTATCTCTGCGGTTCAGTACCTTCCTCCCTCTCCCCGTGTCTCTGTTCTAACTTTTGCTTTCATTTCTTTACACGTGCCATTCGCCTTCTGCGACAGGGAATTTGCACATCTTCTATTTTCTCCCCCCGTCCCCTGCAGATATTAACTCAAGGATCACATCTTAGTCAATACCACCTGACTTCCTTGAATATACAGTCATCCTCCTATTTTAAGAACTTATATATAATCAGATACCTTTACCTGGACCACTGGTCACAACAGGAGTTTTAAGTTTGCTGGGATGAGTATTTTGATTATTTGATTAATATCTATTCTCTCCACTAAACCAAGTTCCTTGTGGGCAGGATCAAGTCGGATTTGATTTATCATTGTATCCCAGGTGCCTGGCATACAGCAGACACATAATAAATATCATGTGAATGACAAAGTCAATAATCATTTTATTTAACATTTATTTAACAACCATTTTCCTCTCCTTCCAGCTACCTCATATTACCTGCCACTCCCCAAACCCAATAAGACTTTCATGTATGAAAAGCTCTTTTCCAAATTCTCCATCTGATAAACTCTTACTCGTTATTCAAGGTCAAGAACAAATATCTTGTTCAGGGAGAATTCATCTCTTCTGCCATGCTGGGTTAAAAGTTTGCTCTATTTTAATGCTTTTCTCAGTGTATCGCAACTATTCACTTAGAATTCTTTCTTATTCATTCATTTAGCAAATACTTATGAGCCTTTACTCTGCTTGAGGTGACACCATGGAACTTATATTCTAGTGGAGGTAGGTAGACATGCTACAGACAAACATACACAAGCAGCTAACTACAAAGCTGATAAAAGCTGCGAGAGAGAAGAAGGAGGTACCATGTGAGCTTTAAGTGAAAACACCTTCTTGGCTGTGAGCTCTTAGAAGTGATGAACATCTCTCATCCACATCTGTATCTTTGGGATGCAAGTGCTTACCAAATGTTTGTGGACTACCCGAAAGCATGAATGAATGAGTGACTAATGAATTTCAAAGCACTACTATCCTTTTTCTTGGCCACATGTTCTGGCTAACATCATCCAACGTCAGTTAATTATGGTGATTTCCAATTTGTTTAGACGTTCTGCCGGCCCTTATTTGCTTATTTTAATAAGGCCTGGGCTCAAAATAAGAGCTAGATTTTCTGGAGCTACGTAAGGAACAAGTGATAAACAAGTTAAGACTCTCTAATAATCACTGCTGCCCCAGAGTGGAATTTGCTTCCTCCAGGCACTCCTGGGCCTGGTAATATTCAGGCAGACACCAGGTGACCGCCTGCTCTACCGAGAAATGGACAAGACTGTCTCCAAGGCACCCTCTATCTCTGAAATTTCCTGGTTCTATGAGATTTCTGTGTGACCTCAACTCATCTACATATTCCACCGGATAGATAAAGAACAAGAAAAAAGTTCACTCTGGTGAATTTCTTAAGTTTCAAATTTGACAAAAGTGAATTTTCAATTCCTCAGCGTATACTCACTCCTAGGTAAAGTATTCGAGCCAGAAAAGCCATTATGATAGAATTGCTACTAATAAAAGGACAAAGAAAAGAAAGTATCAAAGTTAGAGTCTAAACTTTTTTCAAAAGATGAGCTTATACCCTTCAAGGATGAGCTTTTCTCTTTCTAAGTGATATAAAATATTGTCATGTGAAGACTGTAAGAAGGGGGCAAAGGTTAATCAAAGGAATGAGCCTACAGTAATGGAAATACAAGCAGAGCAGTATCTGGATTGGGAAAATAACTTACGGTGAAAGGCAGAAACTTTCCCGATGTATTCAAACCACAATGTATAGGTGACCTTATCTTTAGACTCAGAGCAGACGACTGCGCAAACTCACCTTAGGATCCTCAGTGTAGCCACATCCATCGGTACCCTTCCCTCTTTTCCTGACTGTGCATATTCAAAATGATGTGTTCTAGATTCCAGCATGAAAAAAAAAAAAACAATTTCTAACAAATCAATGGTATCCTTCATTAATGGATCTGATTTAAAAAATGAGAACGTGTCACAAGTAATTGGCTTGATTTTTTTTTCCCCCTGTGCATTAAGGAGAAAAGGGAAGAGGTTCACTGAACTATAAACATCCATCTCCATATCCCTTATGAATAATGTTTTCCATCTGCCCTTGTCATCAGTGAGGATCACTAAACAGCATTTATTAAGCGTCCATCTGTGTGTGGCACTTTATAAATATTCCTCCCCATGCCCCTGCCCACTTTCCCAATCTACCATGTGTCTCTGTTGTAGGAAATGCTAGGGAGCTACAAGGATAATAAATAATTAATGCTAAGAATGTTAAGGCAGATGGACGAGATGACCTACTAGCATCTATGAATCTGAGGATGTTAAATTTACTGCTAATAATATAATTTAGCACAATTTGATAAGAAAATATCAAAGCATTTGATGACAAAAAAATCAGCGCATCATATTCCGCCAACGACTTCTAAAATAAAAATGTGAAAATTAGGGACTACAGATGGACTGACTGAAGCCCTGAGTTCATGTGACTTGTACCAGATGATACAGTCTTCAAATAAATAATGTGAAAAACAGTGTGGAAAAATCATAAAAATTATGGTTGCAACAGTATAATAGGGAAAGGGACCTGAGCCAAGGGTGAATATATTCAGAAATAAGGGCAAGCCATTGTTTTCACTGAAAGCAGCAGTGTGGTTAACAATGGTGAAATTATGGATTTTCCGCCCTTTTTCATTCTTCTTTAATGTTATTCTATTCTTTTTTTCTTAAAGAAAAAAAACGAATTATATTGGTTTTAGTGATGGTGATATTCAGAACATTCTTTTGCACCTTTGCAAGCATCATGTAGTCAGGATTATAATAAAAGAGAAAGTCAGTGTAAAACAGCAATAGCTATGGGTTTCAGATTTGCCATTTGGATTTTGTTTCGGCTTAAGATCAAAATGTCCATAAGTAGAAATTGTATTTCCTAGAAGGTAGGGATATACTTGGACTTGTAGCTGAAGGACAGTCAAAGTTATGATCTCATTTGCTTTGTGACTTTGGTTAATAATTATCATTTTTATCACTTTCCACATATTGAGTGATTATTATATGCAGCCACTGTACTTATTCCGCTTAATTCTCATTAATTGTCATTAATTGTCAATCACCTTGGGGTGGGTATTATCATCTTTGATTTACAGATAAAGAAACTGAGGTTCAGAAAGGTAAGTGCCTTGCTCAAGATGACATAACCAGTACGTGCTCATTCCAGGATACCAGTCCAGCAATACCTTAACTCAAAGCCCATGTTCTTAACCTTCTAAGACCCTGGGGATTTTCCTTGAATGGCATGATTCTGGATGCCTTAGAACGATAAATAAATAGAAATATGAGACCAATATTGAGCAATCTTTTTAGCATGATAGAGAAGGAAAGAATGAAATAACTTTTCAAATAATTCCTGTAACACTATGTCTATCCCTTGGCCTAGACAGGTGGCATGTATAAAATATATTAAATGGAATAATTTTCTTTTGGATAGAGATGGCAACTGTTTCTGCAGTTCTAAATTTTCAAAACTAAACATAAATTTTAGTGTGTGGCTTTCAAAAGTAATGCTATTAGTTGTAGTATTTGAGATCTAATGTCAAGATAGATGCTTTAAAAATATTTTTTAAATGTTAAACATACAAAATTCAGCCTTTGGAAGGGCAACACTGGTAGGTTTTAATGATCTTCCCAGGGCCCATCCGCATCAGGATGAGAAGCCAAGTCTCTTGTTCCTGAATCCATATTCTTTCCACTAGACCTTGCTACCTCAGGGCTTCAGAAATAAATATAAAATTAGAATGATGGAAGAGAAAAAATGTGAAGCAGGAGCCATCTAGCTATTTCACACCCAGTTAAACCTATAAATACTGATGAGTTGAACCTAATTATTAATGATTCCTGACTACAACATAAATCTATAATTTCTACTATTCCAATAATGGTCGGAATGGAAAGAGATCGTAAGCTGTAAATAACACATACTGACTTAGATCCATGATTCCTTTCTCATTACCTTCCTTCCTTCCAAAACAACGTGTTACTTGGCTATTAGTATATATTGAGTGCAGGGGGTACAAAACTGGGTAAAGGCACCCTCGCTCTCAAGGAACCCATAGGATTACTGCAACGAATATTACAGAAAATTTTGGATTTGTGCTTTTAGCATGTGTTGTGTAGGCTCAGGTAGTACTGTGTACTTAAATATTTATTTGACACCTAATTAAAACTTCCTACCTGATTTAAACATACTGATGTAAAGGGAGAGAGAGGTAATGATGAAGATGTCTGAATTCATGGGGCTTTGTGGAATACAATCTTCATTTATTGTATGGGAGCTATAGCCTTAGCCACCATTTGGAATATTGAAGGCTCTTTGAGGTCTTAAATAAATTCATGAATTTGATGAATTATTTAATTAATTCATTATTTCCTTAATTCATTCATTCAACAATATTTACTGAGCATCTATTACATCTGTTCCAAATGCCATAAAATGCCCCAAACCCTTACTCTAATGTTCTACTTTAGCTTCATATATATATATGATTACAAACTATGTTTATTATGCTGGAAACCAAGTATTCTGCTGGGCCTGAATGAAACCAAAAGTCAAGTTAAAGAAGTAGCCTTTTAGTAGCTTCTAAGCTTTCTATGTGCACTCTTTCTATAAAGCCTAATGAAAATGCTCTCCTTAGAATGAGAAAAGACTAGGATTCCAAATTTAAAATGACATTTATCTCAAAAGTAAATTAATATTTAATGACAGTCTGATTAATAATTGTGATTTTATGAACTGGAGACATTTAGCACGAAAGCCCCTAGACACATTTGTTCAATGCAGACTAGGGAAAAGGGCTAAAGATGGACCATCTCTTTTCAAATGTTACTTTACTGTTATGTTTCAGAATTTTTCCTTCTACACACCACTTTCTCATCCTGGTATTAGCTTACTGGAAAGCTTTTCTTTTGTGGAAAGCAGAATAAGCGTTCAAGAGCTCCAGTCCCATGAGGACTTTCAAAGGATTAAGAGCAACTATAATGTTACCTAGGTGATAGCTGTGAAAAGCAAATATACAGTACAATGCTTCACCTTACTTTTTTTACATATTAAATACTGAAATTATTATATCTGATAAATCTCCAAAAATGTATTAATTGGCCTGTCAAGAGCTATCATCATTTCAGATTTTTTTTTTTTTCCCAATGAACTGAACTGTTCTTTGGCTGGTTTTTGTTAATGATCTGAACTGATAAAACGGCTTTTGTAAATAGGCACAAAAGTAAAGAAATCAATATGTGAAATAAAAGGAACTTGCTAAAAGACACAGTGTCGTGTCTGTCATTTTAGAAAGAAAACAAGAACAGAGGAAGGAGAAGCAGAGAAAAGGGGAGGGAACAAAAACAGAAAAACAAATCCGAGATGGGAAAAGTGGGTGTGAGAAAGCATTTAAGGTCACATTACACTGATACTTACAAAGATAAAGTTCTACCTTTGTATAACATTTTACATTTTGTACAGTTCACACAGAGAAAGAAATGCCTTCGTCAAAGAACAATTCCTATGGCTAGAAACGAGACACAGGACATTCAAATCTCTTTGCTAGGAGGTACAGGGAGATCCTCATCCCAGTCAAAATAGGCACTGGACTCCGGACATGTTAATATATGGTTAACTGGAGGCCAACACTGGTTGTAAATGGATGTTTCTAGAATTTAAACCATACTGCTTTTGAAACTTAGAGTTCCCTAACTTAGAGTTTCCAGGCCTGCACTGTCTCATATGGTAGCCACCAGCCAGAGATGGCTATTTAAATTTAAATTTAGAATATAATTTCTCAGTCTTACAAGTCAATTTCAAGGGTTCAATAGCTTATGTGGCTAGTGCCTACCATATTGGAGAGTACAGATATAGAACATTTCCATCCCTGCATCAAGTTCTATTGGAAATCACTGGTCTAGCCAGCCTTCTCGTGAGGTTATGAGGCTGAGTATGTACTGAAATAGGGATGAGAGACAAAGTCTACTGGAAGCACCATGTTCTGCCTGTGTGGATCTCATTCCACCGTCTCCATTCTTAGCAGTGGTAGCCCCTGGACCTCCACTTACAAACTCTTCTCCATCCCAGATTCTAGGACCATCTGGCTCTCGTCAAGAAGAACGTGAAGCCTGTGTAAGTGCAAAATAGTGCAGGGCCGTGGCTTGGCAGTCCCGTTACCAGGCAGACTTGCTCTGTTCCTCCTCTGCTCAACCCTGGCCAGCAGTTCTTGGTTAATTGTGCTCTTGGTGCTGTTTTGTGACCTAGAACCTGACACAGGTCCTGGCTCCATCCATCATTTGTTGATCCATCATTGGATCAACAAAGAAACAATGATTATCAGCCATGTGCCTGGAGTTGCAGAGATGTGATGGATAAAGCAGTGAAGGAGAAGGACGGTCCCTGCCTTTACTGAGTTGACATCATTCTCACACAGGAAAATGACACCTGGCAAGTAATTACCCACAATTTAAAATGAGAATTGGGGTAAGTGCTTCAAAGGAGAAAACAGTGCTAGGAAAGAGAAGAATGAAGAGACCTGTCCCATTCTGGGAGCCCGAGAAGACTTCTTAGAGCAAGTGACTTCTGACCTGAGATGAGAGACACAGGTAAGAGTTAAGAAAGTGGGAGAGAGCGTCCCTAACAACTACGTGTGCAGGCCTCACAGCAGGTAATCCCAGGCACCTAAGGGGAACTAAAAGAAAGCCAGAAATTGTAGCAGCAAACGAGGGGCGAGTGGGCCTGAGATGACGCTGGCGGGCAGGGGCCAGGCTGACCAGAGCCTGTTATGAACAACAGCTTTACACTAGTGATGCTTTGGAAAATGAAGGAGGAATATGGTAACCCCCAAATTAAAGATTTAGGCCTTTATCCTAAGAAAAGTGGGAAATCGTTTAAGGGTTTTAGGTAGATCAGTGATGTGATCAGATTTGCCTTTTCTCAAAAAAGTAAAGGGCGGGAGTTCCCTGGTGGCGCAGTAGCTAAGAATCCGCCTGCCAGTGCAGGGGACACGGGTTCGAGCCCTGGTCCAGGAAGATCCTACATGCCGCGGAGCAATTAAGCCCATGCACCACAACGACTGAGCCTGCGCACTAGAGCCCATGAGCCACAACTACTGAGCCCACGTGCCACAACTACTGAAGCCCACATGCCTAGAGCCCATGCTCTGCAATAAGAGAAGCCACCACAATGAGAAGCCCACGCACTGAAAGGAAGAGTAGCCCCCTCTCGCCCCACGCAGCAATGAAGACCCAACGCAGCCAAAAAAAATAATAATTTTTTTTTAAATCACTAAAAAAAAAGCAAAGGGCAAATGGATTAAGAGGACAGAAGAGAAGCTAAGAGTCTGTGTAGTAAGCTTTAGTGGAAGTTGAGACAGAGGTGTTGGTAGTTTGATGACGGTAGAGGAAAGGGCCCGGTCCACTGTGCCTGAATCCCTGAGTTGATAATGTGACCATCACGTGGCTTTCCTAACACACACCTAGGCCTAAACTGGTCTGAACCCCGCTAGTTACTTAACATAGACCTCTTCCTCAACTCTAAGTCCCCCCCAAACTATAGCATTTGGTCCTATGGGGCTGGATCATCTTAACCTTGCCTGCCCCACCTGCCCCTGCCTGTCTAAATCTCCAAATACGCCCTGTTCTCAGACTAGCATCCCCCTACTTGGCCAGGACTTGCCCCCGTGCTCCTTCAATCTAACCTCCTGCCTACCTGGACTGCCATCTGCCATCTGTCTCCACTCACTCTAGATGCCACATGTGCCTACCTAGTTGATTTCCTTTTAGGACCAGCCTATCCTGACATTACTAAGTGCTCACTGCTAGAAGACAAAAGGAGAGAGTGGGGAAAGAACCAAATAGCTCAAGTCCTGGAGTCTGCAAGAAATAAACTAGGTGATCAGAAGCAGAGCATAAAAGTATCTCGGGTAACAATGGCGACATAATGGCCCAACTCCCCTAGTTCAGCAAAACCACAGCCTACATGCTGTTCCTCACCCCAGAAGCGCCACCCTCACCCTTTTGTTTTCAGGAGGCTCGCCTCTGCCGATCACCTTTCTTTTCCAAATAGCTCATAAGGAAACACTGATCGTTTGAGCCAGGGCAGACTCACTGTACTTGGCCACTAGAGAGGAAACTGGGGGTTCCTATGGTTGCCTTCAGATAGACTGTAAGCCCAGCAGGGGTAAAGACCAATTTTGTTTAACCTGGTGACCCAGAAGAATGCTTTACATATGAAAAGTGCTTAATAAATATTTGCTGGGGCTTCCCTGGTGGCGCAGTGGTTGAGAGTCCACCTGCCGATGTAGGGGACGCAGGTTCGTGCCCCAGTCTGGGAAGATCCCACATGCCGCGGAGCGGCTGGGACCGTGAGCCATGGCCACTGAGCCTGCGCGTCCGGAGCCTGTGCTCCGCAGCGGGAGAGGCCACAACAGTGAGAGGCCCGCGTACCGCCAAAAAAAATTTGCTAAGTGCGTATCTTTTAAAACACTGGCTACAACTTCGAGCCAACTGGACTGTGAGAAAGCAACAAGCCCTCTTAGTGAAAGAACTGCTGCTTTGCCTCAGAAAGAACATCATGGACTTTTCTGCTCTTCCAGGCAAATCCCCTTGTGGACTTACACACCAAGTCCACTGGCACCTTGGGGAAGGACACAGGGAAAATTTTAGATGAAGAGATGTGAGGAAGAGTCTAGAGCAAGAGGAAGGCCTAGCAAATGGCTGGTATCTGGGCCCCAGAGAGAACCGGGCCGGTGAGCAAACCCCCGTGGTAAGAAGTGGTAAACACATTTCTAAGAGCAGTGACATCTAACATTCAATTAGAATTAGTTTCTTGTCTACGGTATAATTACCATCCTTTATCCCAAAGCACTCAGCCAGAGTCTGTAATCTACAAGAGCCTTATACCAGGCATGATTTAGAGAACGAAGGAAAATGTGTGGCAGTCCCAGAAGCCTGGGTCAAAAGCCAAAGACAGGACAGGAGTGAGATGGGGGAGATGCCATCAATAGCGTGGATGAACTAGTGAGTGAATGCAGTTCAAACCCTTTCCCCCTAGTTTATTCTGGAGGAAGATGATGGTAGCAGGGAACAGGTAATTGTCTACCTAAACTTAGGTTTCAATTGTGTAAGAAAGAGTTGTCACTGAGACGTTCTGGGGATGCTGGGATGACATTTCCCAGCGGCCCCTGCACCCCGGTGAGCCATCTGACTAGTTGTCATCAGTAGACTATAAGCAGAAGTGTTGTCACATATGAGCCAGGAGGTTTAAGAAGTCGATGTCTTTTCAATGCTCACTGTTGCTCTCTCTCCATTTGACTGTTATGCGGGTGAGAAATAAACATTTATTATGTTTAGCCACTAATAGTTTAGTTCATTACAGCAGCTAGCATCAACCTAACTTATTCTGAAATTGACACCTTGAAGTGGGTGCTGCCTTAACAAAAATCTGATTATGTGCTGTTGGCCATTGCCGAGGAAAAAACGACCAGAGACCTGGAACCCTGTTATGCCCTGGCAAAACTGGGATAACTTAGAGGGCAGGTCTACAGCTCTAGAGGAAATGGTTGGAAAGAGCCAGAATGCTAGTATGTGATGGTTGCCCCTCACCGCCTATATCAAGGTATCCCAAGATAATGGATGAACTCATGAAAGAACTGGCTTGTTTGAGAACAGAAATAAGGGCAAACAGCCAAACTCTAGAAATATAAGACTACAAAGCTGGAACAAGCCCCTGCTTCAGGGACTCTAATGGTGAGGAATGACACTGAAAAAGGCTCTGAATAACAAATGTCCATTAAGACTTCCCAGTTACAAAAGGGACTCAGCCTTGCAGCAAAGATCTGATTAATGAAGTTACCTAACCACCCAAGCCTATTATTTCAGATGACCCCAAAATAACCACTTGAGACACAGGTGGTTGAGACATGAGCAAAGAAATGAGGGAGGTTCAAGAATTATAAATAGGAAAGAAGTTATATGGTAGGCAGTGGTGTAACTGACAGCAAATAGATAAGAAACCTAGGAAGATTTTGAGGGAATTGTATTGTCAAAGAAACTAGGAGCCTAATTTCTAGCGAGTATAAAACAACCTCGGGGCTTCCCTGGTGGTGCAGTGGTTGAGAACCCGCCTGCCAATGCAGGGGACACAGGTTCAAGCCCTGGTCGGGGAAGATCCCACATGCCTCGGAGCAACTAAGCCTGCACGCCACAACTACTGAGCCTGCACTCTAGAGCCCGCAAGCCACAACTACTGAAGCCCATGTGCCTAGAGGCTGTGCTCCGCAGCAAGAGAAGCCACCGCAATGAGAAGCCTGCACACCACAACTAAGAGTAGCCCTCACTCACCGCAACTAGAGAAAGCCCGTGTGCAGCAATGAAGACCCAACACGGCCAAAAATAAACAAACAAACAACCTCAAGGCATCCAGTCTCATACCAGCAAGAAGCTGGCTGGGAAAGTAACATCACTCCCAAGAAGGATATACTTCTCAACACCCATTTTGAATGTGGCCATGGAGAGTAATGGACAAGGAAGAACCTTCCAGAAGGTGACCAGGGCTACAGAGAACAATGAACAAAGGAGTTCTTCCAAGACAGCAAAACCAGAGTCTAATAGAGGAATCCCCCCTACTGCCAGAGCAGGACGTCTTTAGCAATGTGTAATGGGATTTCTTTCATAATATATGCCAATGACTGCTTTATGCCTCCCATTCTTTTTTTTTTTTTTTTGCGGTACGCGGGCCTCTCACTGTTGTGGCCTCTCCCGTTGCGGAGCACAGGCCCCGGACGCACAGGCTCAGCGGCCATGGCTCACGGGCCCAGCCGCTCCGCGGCACGTGGGATCCTCCCGGACCGGGGCACGAACCCGTGTCCCCTGCATCGGCAGGTGGACTCTCAACCACTGCACCACCAGGGAAGCCAGATGCCTCCCATTCTTCCCTCTTCCAAATGGGAATTTTGAATGCAATTATTCTAAACCTGATCCACCATTGCAGAACAGGAGGCCAGTAACCTGCCTTTTAAGTATAAAGGTTTCTGGACAAGGAGGGGCCATATACAGATTTAATTGGGGAGGAAGGGTTTAGCATTATTACCCATAGAACCTGGACGTTGAAATGGATGCAGCGACCAAGAAGGCTTCAGGTAGTCTCCTGGGGCTGAGGTTTTCCTACATGTAGCTACAGAGGCAGAATACGATACAAATAGCTGTTTAGCAAAATCTGTGCTTCCCCTTTCACGATACAGGAACGTTGCTAGGGAGCTGCTGCCCAGCCAGGGGTTACATATTCCCCTCTATGTATTTAGATAGAGTGATGTGATCATCTCACTAACAGAATGTGAATGGCAGCAAGGTGTGTCACCTCTCGGATGTGCCTTCTCTGTGCTCATTCTCTTCCACAGCTGCCAGCTAGATGCAAAGAACTCCAAGTCCCTAGTGTAGATGGAAAGAATCTGGGTCCCCAAATCACCGCATTGGAACACACACAATGGACCCTCATATGAGCCAAAAATAATCTTCTACTCTATCAGTTACCGCAAAATGGAGGTTTACTACAGAAGCTCAAGTTACCTTAACTAATGCAATGACCTCTGAAGAAGAAAGAGGCTTCAAGTGTGCTGTGATGGGAGCTGGATGATTTGGGAGACACTTTATTTACAACTGTTTGCTACAGAGTATCCAAGCCCTTCTCCACTTCTTCACTATTCCTCTTAAAGTTAAGTCCTGCACCCTATCCTACCTGTATTACTCGGCAGTCTCCCAGCTCGTCTCCCAGGCATCAATCTCCTTTCCTCTTATAGTCCCTCTTCCTCATGCTAGCTCAGAGACTGTCCCCAGTAAAAGTGGACCACATCACTCTATTTAAAACTGCAGTTGACCTCCACTGCCTGTCCTACAGGATAAAATCCAAGGGGCTTTGCAAGGCATACAACACCTTTCCCATTTCGTCCCCAAGTTCTTCAGTCTTATCTGTCATCACTTCCCTACAACTGCCAACGTTGAGCCCCAATGAGCAGCCAGGCCCTTTTTACAACACTGCTTTGCAAATGCTGTTCCCTCTGCCTAGAATGTTATCCATCTGCCTCCTTTGTAGCCTGGAGGCCGCTGACTCATCTCTTAAAAATTAGCTTAGCTGTCACTTCCACTGTGAAGTCTTGTCTGACACTCCCACGTAGAACATAAAACGCTGACAGTTATGATCAGAGCAGTCAGCTTCGCATATGGTACGTACTATTACTTTGTTTCTAGTGCTTAGAAATCTAAGGGGTTGAATTTTGTTGCTGCTTGTTTTGTTTATTATTTAGTCAGCCTCTAAACTTCCCTTCTGACTAAAAACTTAAGAGAAGTCTGATTTTTCAAAATAGCCCAATTATGCATTAGAATTACAGTGGCTTCCTTCTGTAGGAGAATATAGCCATAATCAGTGCTGCTGAATGGGATTAATCCAGTCCTTCTGACAGAGGCTTCTAAAATCATTAAGTATTTGGAAGGCGAGGCCCAGGAATGCAAGAAACCCTACAACGTGGGTAGAAATTCTGTGTCCTCCATTATTTTTACACTTTCATCAGACACATAAGTAAATGAAAAACTTGCTTATTATTATCTGTGACTAGATTCTAACCTTGTTGTACACAAAATATTTTTACATAGGAATGTTCCAGGAATGTAACTGCCATACTGGGAACTTCACCAGGATTTGCTCACCATTTTGGAAAGTCACATCACCCACTGTAACACTGCTCATGTTAACTGACTCACTAATACAACACACCCACATCTGTTTGCAACTGTAGCTGTCACACTCAATGAACATATTTACTTTGTTCTTATTTCAAAATGCCAAATATACAAAAGTGTCATTGATATTCAGTTGAATATTTTCTCTTAAGTCCAAATTCATGCATTTCAAGTAGCAAGCACCTGACTGCTTTAGGACATCTTTTACTGTAGTATACCTGAGCGTACACATACTGATACACTTGCAATTTTCATAAGCTGCTTTCCTTTTATTTCTTCTTTCTATTACAGATAGGGAATTTATATTGATTTTTGAAATATTACATGTGTAGACAGGTTACACTATCTGTAATATCATTTCAGGAAAGTAAAAGGGATATTACAAAACACTGCTTGAGAAAAAGGGGGCATTGGGTCTGACTGAGTAGAGAATCACAGCTACATGCATCTAGGAATTCAAAGAAATCTTATTTTTTTTTACTCTTGGGATGCTTTTGTTAGGCAACTACTCAGCTGAACTGCCATCCTGCTCCACTGATAGCTTTTAAGGCATTTTGTTATGGTTTATGTGTCTACATGTGTAGGCTGTGAATGTATGATGTCTTATTCATATTTGTGTCCCCAACACCTCGCTTAGGGCTTGACACAGAGAAGCAGCTCAGTAGATACCTTAAGGATGAAATAACAAATGAGAATCTTGAGAGGTATGCAGTCCCTGGCTCTCTCCACAGAACTCTGAATCAATTATTCAACATTTTGCCTGTACCAATATTATAAAGCTTTCTTCATTCTGCCTAATGTCAGAGTCGGTTACGTACAAACTCAATTTTCTCTCCTCCTTGTTGGGCCAGGCAGTAATGTGTTCACCTCTGTATCCTGAAAGAACCCTGCATAGAAGCAGCAGTAAATAAGTAATATTTAAGTCAAATTATTCCCCGGGAATATTGCTATACATAATGGCTGTGTTTTTAGTACTAACCGTACTGTACTTCAGGTATATTATCGATTCACAGGGTATTTGTGGATTGGTCTGGACACCGAAGCATCATCTAAAGTACTGTTTCTATAAATGTATTACAAGTTTCAAAAAACCCAAACTTTTAAAATCAACCTTTATGCTCCAAGCCAGTTGTAGGCTGAGAGTTGTCTATAATACAGTGCAACTGGGCCTATGAGACCTAACATCTGTGAGAGAAACTAAAATGTCAATCAGTCATGAGGCAGTATCTAAAGATTGGATTGGATGGCATCCTGCAGGCAATACTTGGCCAGTTTATTTTCCAAATTTAATGATGGTATTTTTTCATATAAACAAAAGCAGTTGATATTTTGAAAGAACTTTACTTTAAATCTTATAAAAACTTTTCTTGATGAAAAACTCAGCTTATGATTTGATTTATGCTTTCATGGTTTTATTATAGTTATTTATCACTTAGTAAAATAAATGCACTCTAGACAATATACTAGAAAGTAAACCTGTTGGGCTTCCCTGGTGGCACAGTGGTTAAGAATCTGCCTGCCAATGCAGGGGACATGGGTTCAAGCCCTGATCCGGGAAGATGCCACATGCCTGGAAGCAACTAAGCCCGTGCGCCACAACTAATGAGCCTGCGCTCTAGAGCCCGCGAGACACAACTGCTGAGCCCACATTCCACAACTACTGAAGCCCGCGCGCCGAGAGCCCGTACTCGGCAACAAGAGAAGCCACCGCAATGAGAAGCCCGTGCACCATAACAAAGAGTAGCCCCCGCTCGCCACAACTAGAGAAAGCCCAAAAATTAATTAATCAATTAATTAATTAATTTTTAAAAATTTATAAATAAATAAATTTTTAAAAATAAATAAATTTTTAAAAATTTAAACAAATAAAGTAAACTTGTTAAGTGACTATATTCCAATTTCCAATATATTGGGGGTACATTTTACAGAAGAAAAAGTGGGGACAGGGGTAAAAGAAAATTATATTGTAAAACGAATAACTTCCTTTCAATATATGAATATTTAATTCTAAAAATAAATTTAAAATATTTATAATACTATACTTCATTCAAAATAATTCACATTTTTTTAAAAAAAACTGAAACTGAATATAAAATAAACTACCATTAGAAATTGTCCAGTCAGATCATGTGCCTTGCCCAGTGTTAGTCTCTGGTCACTGTAAAGGCAGTACTTCCTAATGTTCTAGCATTCTGATAAAATTCCACCCATCTTTTAAAAATCAGCCTCTAAACTACCTTCTTATTTCAAATTCATAATGAAAGTTTTGGGGGTTTCTCCTATTTAAAATGAAGTCCCTATTTTTGGTCTTTTCCAAGCATTCCCTGTCATAATAACTATGGTAACCCTTAATGGGAGGATATAGCTCCAAATAAATCTAGGAGCTGAAAACATCATTTCTCATTCTGCCGGAGATCACACTTCTTAATGTTTAATATCATAGTGGTTAAGTGAAGCCAGAATGCCTGGGTTCAAGCTTGAATGTATCATTTACTTCCTATGTGACTTTAGACAAGAAAAGTCTCTGTAATTTAACTTTTATGTCTATATAACAGAGTATTAGTGATAGCTGCCTCATAGGGTGGTTGTGAGAATGAAAATATTTAGCATTTTTAAAACACTAAAAAGTGGCTGGCTCAACTATGTGTTACAATAATAGTAATGAAAATAAATTTATTTTATTGACATAAAATAATATAAATGTTATTTATAATAATAATGCTTTAATTTAAATTTTTAAAAATTTTAGTAAAGGTTATTATTATTATTGTTGTCTTCTAATAACTCCCCAATGCCTAGACTGTGACAAATTTTCATGAATCTGCCTTAATTAATTAATTTATTTATTAAGTATGAAATTGTGAAATGCACATATGTATGCAAGAGATCCCTGATTTTGAACCATATACACAATTCTTCAATTAGTTATTCAAGTTTTACTCTCTATACTGTAAAAATCCTTCGGGGGCAAGGACTATGTCTTCTATCTCTTTTGTGTTTGCTACATTCTAATCAAGCACTCTTCTTCTTATACATAATGAGTATTAAATGAATTAATGAATAAGCTAGTGAGTGGATACATGGCATTAAATCAGACAGCACAGATAGGTACAATTCAACCTACAGGAACAGGCACTTTTCCCTTAAAGATAATACAGTAGGATTTGGCTTACGTAGGCCAAGGAGCACCAAGCCTTACACACTTGACCTTCTGCCAGACAACCTGGAGTTTTGGTGAAGGGTTGGTGGGAATACATATTTTAGAAGCTCAAGGAGGAAATAAGCAATGAACAAGAATGGACTACAGATCCAAAGTACAAAGATACTTGTAGTATATGACTAACAATCTGAAGGCTGTGCTGCTTTATAAAGTTTATTTTATCACTTCGGGAGTAACAAGGCTATAAACTCTTACCTTAAAAAATATCACATATAATGCATGTGCACTCTCCACTCCTCTGAAGCCCTTATGAAAATAATAGGCATCAGAGTTTTCTGTAAAATCCACTTGACAAATATAAGCAAACTTCAAGTAATATCACATTCTGAAGTAAATGGAAAGTCTTAACCTTATATATTTACCTTAAAATGTTCATGAGGAGATGTCCTATCAACTTTAATGATGCTTCTTATGATGCTTCTTAGGAATTAGTCTCTCTAAGGGATAGCAAATTTCAAGGAACTAATTACTTCCTTATAATTTATCAAGAAAAAATACATTAGATCGGAATGAAATTATCTTGTAGATTTCCAATTTTTACCAGAAATTTGGTTTACTTTCATAACACACACATATATGTATACATACACATATGTATATATGTGTATATTTATAATAATAATGCTTTAATTTTTAAACATTTTAATAAAAGTTATTATTATTATTGTCTTCTAATAATTCCTCAATGCCTAGACTGTGACAAATTTTCATGATCCTCTTCCTGAATCTGCCTTAATTAATTATGTGTCTATATATACTTAATATGTACATACATACACATACACCAGTCTCTCTTTGAACACCATTTCAAAATGCCAGATATAAATTCAAGAAAAAAAATGTTCAATGCGTAAAGAATAGCTTCCACAGATACGCAGGTAGGTATGCAAGAAACCTGGACAGATATGCTTTTAAAGTTGCCAAGAATGTGACTGAAAGCCTACCCTGTCATTTTGTTTCGCTAGCAGTCTCACTTTTGCTACCATACTGGAAATTAGAAGGGCGAGTTCATGTTCACAGTTGCTCCAAGGCATCAACAAGGAAACTTCAAAAGCCAAACGGAAAAGATTGGCTAAGGTAATAATTTTCACTAATCCCATATGAATATTCAGCAAACACGTATGCCTGGAAAACTGAACTGTGGGATGTGGAGACAAGTGAGACTGGAAACAGTTTCGACAGATGCACGGATTGAGTCTACTTAGAAAAACACAGGAGCAAAAGAAAAGAGAGAAACTAGCATTCTCAAAGTGGCAGGCAATGGAGTTATTTTCTGGAAGCTGTGTGTATATTTGTGTATGAGGCAGATTTGGGAACACTAACACGAGAGGGCAAGGTGCAGGTTAAAAGGAGGAAGAATGCAAAGAGAACTGCCAAGTGATTCACTCCTTTCTCCAAGAGTCTGAGTTGTGCCAGGAAAAAAAAAAAGGGGGGGAGTACATTAGACACAATTCTATTTGTGATAAACAACTGGTCTGAATCTGACAGCATGAGGGAGAGGAGTACAGTATTTGCTTGGTGGAGGCATATTAACACTTTTAGGTGAGGAAGTTACTTTTCATTCAGTGGGGGAAAAGGTGTTTATACATTGGGTCCTCCAAATTCTCAGAACCGTAGCCAAACAAGTAAGTAATCACGTAGTTATGCCTTACGTGAAAGACGCCACCTCTAGAAGCAATTAAATGCACAGACACATGTACAGTGCACCCAATTACTGAACTGTTTAAGTTCTGATTAATTTAAGAACCAAGAACTCTCTAGTACAGATGTCCGTAGAGCTTATTCATGTATGACAAGTAAGCTTTGTACAACTTTATATTTATTCACACACACACACACACACACACACACACACACACACACACCTCTAAAGAGTGAAATAAAGTAAAACTTTATTTTATACCTACATAATTTTTTTAATGATACCCTTTTTCAAAATCTTTCCTGTAAGTTATTCAGTACCGACAAGTTAAGACTTTAGATTTCTGACTGGAATTTATCTTTCTCTTGTTCTATGAAATGTGATTATCTCAACTGATGTTTTTTGGTAAATAAACCAAGAGACCTCTGTCCCACACAATACTACATATTTAAGAACAATAACAAATCCTGACTTTTCCTTTGAGCTGAGCTTAAAAAATCAGATTTCCAACAAAATTCCAAAACCCATCAATGCAAAAACAGAAACGTGAAATACTATTTAAAATACTGACATTATTGCATAACTTGATTAGAAGGAATGCTGAACCTGCATGAAATGAACCCAGTGTATATCTGTGCATCTTAAATTTTTCAGTGTAATCTATTATTATAACACTTGTGCGGTCATAAATGATGTATACATGGCATGTCTTTGCATACTGCACACTGAAAATTTTTATGAATGAATACACAAAAATGCTCATAATTCGAGAAAATGGATGGTAGCATACTATTTTGGAAATGGTCATTAAGCACTGGAAGCAAACGACGAGGCAAATGGTCGGTGTCTTTTGGTGCCATTCAGGGCAGTTGTATTCCCAGGTCCCCTAAGCAGAGTGTGTTGGAAACAGCCATGAAGCTCTTTCCTTAGAGACTCATTCTCTCTCTCAGGAACCCTGTGCTACACAGAACGGAGACCGTGCGCCGCTCGGAGAACAGAATGCATGCACGTCTCTGTGTTCTGAGGACTGTTCATACATCAGAGACATCACACTCCCCGAATCCGGTCCCACAAGTGTGTGCATGTGAGTGTGGCATTTACCAACAAATGAACAGAAGGCAACAAGAGCTCATCTCCTAGAAATAACATCTCCCATCCCTTCCCAGGCAGACTGCTCAGAAGCTTTTCAGGGGCTAACACTTGAGCGCCTTCCCCACGGGGATGGAGTCTTGCATTAATAACCCTCTCAGGGCTAAGTCAGCTTTGTGTGTAAGTCCACTCGGTGCCATATGGCAGTTTGCAATTCCTTTAGCAACTCAAGTCTGGCTAGGCTGCCCGCGATGATTCATTCTTAAAGGAAGACCCCTTCGGGGAGCAGCAATGCCCCCGCCACTTACCTAGCTCCCACCGACCCCGCTCTGCAGGCGGCACGGGCTCGGGCACCACAAAGGGCTGTGGGATTCCCCGCTCCCTCCGGGGCTCCTCTCCCCGCGACGGCGCCCTTCGCCAATGATCTGTCGCTGGAAATCCCCCTCCCCTCCACGGAGAGGAGGGTCTCCCCGGCTGGCTGGAGCTCCTGGCGTTTTTGGTTTTTTTTTTTTTTTTTTTTTTGGTTTTTTTTTTTTCACCCCTCTCTTTACATCCCTGACTCTGGTTCACGGTCTGTAGTAGGAAGGCTCAAAGGAGAGGCGGCGGGAGGAAGCTAAGGCATCCTTAAAAAGAACAATAATCTTCATCGATCTTCACCCCCTTCCCCAAGCGGGCCCCCATCCCCCTGCCGCCGCCGCCGCCGCCGCCCAGACAAGAGAGGGCTGGGATAGAAAAGGAAAAATCGAGCGAGGCTGAGCTCGCAGCGCGGAAGGAGCCGGGAAGGCGAGCCGCGCCAGCCGGGGAGTTGCCGCTCGCTCGGGTTGCCCGCGGCGCGGCGGCCGGCGGGGGCGGAGGGCGGTGGGTGCTTGGTGGGTGTGTGTCTGTGGCGGAGCCGGGGAGAGGCTGGGCGCGGGAGGCGAGGCGGGGCGCTCGGGGGCGCCGGCTTGGGCGCGCACACCGGCCCGCGGCCACCCCGCCTCGCGCTCCGCCTCCTCCCGCGCTCCGCGCACCCGCGGGTTAGAGCGACGGCCGCCGCCGCCTCCTTCTCTTCCTCTTCCTGGGCGCTAGCAGCTCTGGAGGTGGGCGGCGGCCGGGGTGGCGGGGCTGCGCGGCCGGCCGGGCACCGCCGGGGACGCCCGGGCTCGGCCTGGCGGCGCGGGAACTGTACGCTCGAGCTGGGAGAGCGCCCCGGAGCACGGGGCGCGGGCGAGAGGGCGCCGCCCACACCTTGGCGGGCGCTTCCCACTCCTCCCGCGCGCCCGCCGCTCCCAGCTGCCTGGGCCCGGCTGCACACCCACCTGCTTTCCTCGGCGGCTGCCGCTCTGCGGAGCGGGAGGGTCCGCGGCCCCGCGGGCGCCGCGGACAGGGCGACGGGGAAAGCCCGGGGCGCCCCACCGGCATGCGCTCGGGCGGCTTCGCGGGATTCCCTGGCCCTTCTGCTCTCGGTTGCTAGGTTCTCCCCCCGCCCGCCCCACACGCCCCTGACCCTGGCCCGCAGCTCGACCCGGGAAACTGGGGCGAGGAGAGACAGCTCCTGAGTGATGGGGCCCGGAGTATCATCCCGGGGAAAGAGCGCGGGGATAACTAGGAGAGCAGAGAGGATCTGACTTTCTTCCGAGCACCTCCAGCTCCGCTTGGGGGCCGTCGTCAGCCCCCAAACCCCTCTTTCCTGGGTTTGAAGGAAAAGCCTCGTCGGTGGCAGCCGTAACTCTAGCTTCCCACGGGGGCGCTATTCCTACTCTGGCTTCCTTTCTTTGGCCTGCCCTCCCTGTCATCTAGAGAACTGTGCCGAACTGTGCCAAGTTCCTCCTCGGGGAGGCCACCGAATGGGCATCCAGAACTCTCCCTACCTTCATGTCGAGGTAAAGACGGGATGAACTTGAATAATAACATCACTGGGCTCTCTGGGTTGCCGACCCATGGGCTCCTCAACAGGCACGAGATAGAGACAGCCTGCGCAGTTACAGTTAACAAAGTAGCTTGAAACACCCTTTTAAAAAGAATGCAGGCCGTGACAGTGTATTTAGAGTTGGGACTCCCTTCTGAGTTTCTTTAGGCCAAGAAAGATGGCTACTGAAGAAGGTCCAACACACTCAGGTTTAAACGTATCTCACTTAATCCTTGCTTCTCTTTTAGCCCTGATGTACACCGGGACGCTCCATCACCTAGGGTTCTCTACACTTTGACTTCCCACATCGCCACGGGCCTTACCTTGTGCTGGGTGGTTTTTTCGAGGCGCCAGATACTGGGCAGGATGTTTAGTATCGATGTTGGCCCTTCCGACGCCATCGCCCTCCGCCCAGAACCTATCCCGGCCCTTTGCTGTTTTCCAGGCTTCTCAAGTACGAACACTAGGAAAAGGAAGAGTACTCCCAGATCCTCAGACCTTTAGCCCCAACCCTGACCTGTTCCCAAGCTTCCGCTCCAAATTTCCAAGGACCTGCCGGGTGTCCATTATTACGCCTCCAGTCTTTCCAGCCTCTATACAGACTTCGGCAGATAACTCTTCCCCAGCTACAACCCTGACGTTATCATTCCCTGGTCACAAATGTTCTCTGGCTTCCCCATTCCCTGCCAAACAGTGTCTGCACACTTCTATGCCATTGCATGCCGCTGGAGTCTCTCCAGGGGCGGTCCTCTCCCAGTTTCGGATCCAGATCATTCCAGTATTTCACGGCCCACGTTAAACTCCGCCTCCTCCGTGACCCCTCCCTTTTGACGTCCATAGCGCTCGGTCTGAGCTCTGTCTTTAAAGACATATGACCTTCAGCTTCCTACAGAATGTATGTGCTTCCCATGTAAAAGTCTTACCATCTTAAATGTTTCTCCAGGGTAGATTCCCTATAACTTTGTTTGCGTTCTTTACATATAACCCAAAGCTACACATACAAAAAATACCTATTCATCCAACAAATATTTATTTTGCAACTTTTCTCAGGAACTCGATATTTGTTAAATGAATGGGATTTACAAAATATTTTGTCTAGAAAGACTACTTAAGATTCGTTTTAGGGGTGGTATGACCTTGCATAAATTTATGGGTGTGAAAAACCCCCTTACTTTACAAGCCCTACATCAGTATCACTGATCACCTTAAATAAGAATTTAATTATTTTACAAGTGTTTTGTTTTTTTGCTTTTTTGCGGTACGCGGGCCTCTCACTGTTGTGGCCTCTCCTGTTGCGGAGCACAGGCTCCGGACGCGCAAGCTCAGCATCCATGGCTCACGGGCCCAGCCGCTCCGCGGCATGTGGGATCTTCCCGGAGCGGGGCACGAACCCGTGTTCGCTGGATCGGCAGGCGGACTCTCAACCACTCTCAACCACTGCACCACCATTTAACATTTTAAATGTTAACATTTAAAAAATGTAAACTTTTTTTTTACCTTAAGTTTCCATTATAGTTCAAAGATCTGAATACATTTTCCTACTAAGTGGTCATTGATCAAGAGAGCAGATTATCTATTGAGTAAAACACACTGCTGCTATCTCCATCATGGGAAGGAGGGTGCTACGAGTAATTATCCATCATGCCTGAGTCCTGTCTGTACGCCTGCAATGATATGGAAAAACAATCTTTGGAAGTAAAATCTAATTCCACTTACAAAATTACTCATAGCTCAAATGGGCTATAGAGAATAACCCTTAGTGTACAAACTTTTTGGAATAGCTCAGTTCTCCATGTGCACAGCTTGAATTCTGGAATGCTGCAAAAACTCTTTTGTGTTGATTATCACCATGTGGTTTTACTGCCTTAGTGTATATAATTTTGTCTTTTTTTAGTTATTCTCCGAAGAAAAGATTAAAATGATCTAACTAAAAAGTCAGACGTTTTCACATTGCTCCTTAAGCCATCTTTTGTTTTTAACCTTTATTGATATTTATGGAAATGTTCCTCTTGCTTGTATTTCAATTTTTCAGATTTATCATGAGATTTGATGAAATTATATTAAAAGTAAAGGAGAGAAATATCTGTTTAAAATGTCAGAATGCTTTCCTCATAATACGTGGTAAAGAAAATCACTTTAATATAAGTTTAACCTGAAATACTCTTATGTGTGTCATTAGATCTATTTAGATGAAGCATGTGTTTCCTCATACATCATAACGCTGGTGTATTGGTATATTTATGTATATACACACGATATGAAGCAAAATAGGTTTTTGGTATTTTTTGTTGAATAAAGTGTTTGAAAAATATTTACTATAATCTGAATAACATCGTCACTGACTACACTTTAACCTATCCTTCTGAGAATGGAATTTTCATTGGCAAGTTGACTTACAGAAAGAGCCTATATAAGTAAGAATAAAGTAGTAAAGACTGGAGAAAGAATATATTTTAAAATGTTAAAAGCAGAAAGGTAAGAATTTACAAGTTTTTTGAAGGCTACATAGAATTTGATTTAAATTTAAAAAGTTAAATGGAAAGAAGTTTATGACATGAGTAAAATCAAACAAAAACAAAATTTAGTTTAAAAGAGGAGTCTTTAAGAATGATGTGAACCCCATTAAAGGAAAAAAATACACAAATATAAATGTAAATATGTGTGTGTGTGTGTGTGTGTGTGTGTGTGTGTGTCTTCTGGAAGGATAAACATTAACCAGCTAAAGGAGTTACTTTAACAGTTGAAAGGCAGGCTTACTTTTATTTGGTATAACTTGGTTTTACCAAAAGATGGGTGAATATTTATCTTCTTTAAACATTAGCACCATTATAAAGCAAATAGACACATAGATTAGGACTACACTTTTTTTTTTTTAATGGAGAAAATACTGCTGTGGTGCTCACCATCACACAAGAAAGCAGGCACTGAAGGGTGATTAGAATTTACCACATTCTTACACCTAAACTGCCTTCTTTTTCCCTTCTAAATAAAAAGGTAGGAAAACTGGGCAATTTAGAGCAACCCACAGAGTCCTAGCAGCCACTGAAATCCTTCACTCGCACATTGCAGCGAAAGTTTGAAAAATAAATGAGCCCTTGTGTGTTCATCGTTGAGGAGATAAGTACTATTTCTCTGATTCTTTTGAATTTAGTTGAGACAGATTTGGCTGTCCTTTGAAGATTTAAAGTAAGAGATAAACTCCAGAATGACTGTACTTGTATTTTTTTTAACAGGTCTTGTAGGGAGCATGAACTTTTTGGAAAATATCAAACGCTTAAGCACAACATTTTTTTGCTATGTAGTAGCAGGAATATAAGTACAGTGTTTGAATCAATCTTTGGAGCTACTTCCCAATGTCATTAGTATCTAAGCAACCTAGTTAGTTCTTAGGAATCCATGAAGTTGGGGGTAAAGAATTTCTGGGACCAGTTAACTGGAAATTCCAAAAATATGCTACATAAAAAATATTTAATCATGTTTTTCCAGGACATGGTAGAACAAGGATTGGATTCCTAGTCAGATCTGAGCCCCATCTCTGTTATGTATTTGTGCTGTGTAAGAACAGGTAAATTTTACAGAGACATTACAACATGTCAGGGACTGAATGGGCTAAATTCTTTACCGGTATTGACTAATTTAATCCTTATAATGGCTCTTTGCGGTAGATACTATCATTATTATTCCAGTTAATAAAGAAAGTAACTGAACCAGAGAAAATTTAAATTATTTGCCCAAGATCACGCTGTCAGAATTGGAATTTGACCTAAGATAGTGTGACCTTAAAATTTTAGGCTATTTCCCTCTATCTCACCTCACTCTGATAACATCTTTCTTCCTGTTTCAGAGGTTGTTTCAAGTTCATGTGGGAAATAGTGTATAAAGTATTATTTTCAATTTTTAGGGTGGAAATCTGGTTAAGATGAATGTAGGAGTCGCCAAAGACAATCTACAAAAAGGAAAAAGGAGGGCTTCCCTGGTGGCGCAGTGGTTGAGAGTCCGCCTGCCGATGCAGAGGACACGGGTTCGCGCCCCGGTCCGGGAAGATCCCACATGCCGCGGGGCGGCTGGGCCCGTGAGCCATGGCCGCTGAGCCTGCGCGTCCGGAGCCTGTTGCTCCGCAACGGGAGAGGCCACAACAGTGAGAGGCCCACATACCGCAAAAAAAAAAAAAAAGAAAAAGAAAAGAGATAAAAAGAAAGGATTTGTTGCTGGTCCTTAAAGTGCATGGAGGTAGGACAGGCATCTTTTGTTTTTCTAGCAGGTAGCTTGACGCTGATCACCCACACCACTCACGAGTTGTCTCCATAACATCTGTCTGAGATTTGATGTGTCAAGATTGGGTACATCTGGGATGAGGCATGTTGCCATGCACTAGGATGAAGGCTTTCAGGCTTACATAGGGAGGTATCTGTGTGGATCGCAATCCACGCCGAAGGACAAAACACTTCCAGATTGTGAACATACCACCAGCACAGTGGATCAGAAAGCTTCTGAGGCTCTTAGAATAATCTGGGCTATGGATAAGTAGCAAATGGATAATCTCCAACAGTAGAGGAAATACAACCAGTTACAAGTGAAAGAGCCCTCTTTGCAAATGCAAGGACATCTTTCTCAGCCCCAGACTTTACATTATTATAAGCAAAAAGTGGATATAATGATATAACATGTCCTTCCTGGCTTTGCAAGGACTTTGCCTCTCAGAAGCCAAGATACAGCCACCCCAAGCAAAATTAAATTAGTTACCCATGGTCTTTTCGGAGAAATTGCCGAGTGGGCCTAGCAGTTGGGTTTAAATGGTGGCAGATACTCTGACAGTGCCTTTGTTCCCTTATGAGAATGAAGCCTGAGCTGATAGTACGTTCAACAGAGACATCCTCCCCAAAGGGCCACTAATTCTCAGAATGACGAAAAAGCAACGCTGCCATAATTCTTGGTGTTTCCTGTTGTTAGCACTCTTGCACCTTTAAAACCTTGCAGTATCAAGTAGAAATACTGATCATTACTGGGATCCGTAGCCTGACAATTATTTCTCCCTACTAATTAAAGTTGTGCTTTAATGTTTTGTTCTAAATAAAATATATTATGGTAATAAATATACAATCAAAGCTTTTTTAAAGCATGCTAGCACTGTATATTCAGGAAAATTATATCAAGCGTTTAACACAGTAATTATTGAAAAGCATTTAGTATTAAAGATGACTAGACGTGCATAACTAGTCAAAACTGCAAAACACATATCAGAAGGCACACAGATTGAAAAATACAGAAATAAAACAATTATTTTCACTAATGCCAACCTTTGTTTAATTACTACTAACAAAGTGTCAGTTTATAGAATTACATGTATATGCTAATTATGACAGTCAATATTTTACTTCATATAATATATTATTATTTTATATATTATGTACATGATTTGAAGTTAAATACTGTCAATGTGCATGTTAGGTGGTTGGTTCTTTTTATTAGTCTAATCCTTTTCAATTGAAAACATGAAGACTTCTTTCAACAAACACAGGTATGTATTTTAGAAAACAAGAGCAAGTGATTTTGACTGGAATTTAAAACACAGAGATGAAAATTTTGAAAAGACTATTTTTTTCTCATCCCCCCACCATCACTTGTACTCTATGCAGAGCTAAACTAGGCCCAACCAGATTTTAGAATCTGTCATAGTTAATATTTGATTTAGTTAATTGCATTGCTCATAGAGATAATCAGATACGGGAATGGAGAATCAAACATGGAAATTCAGCCTGTTAAATGAATCTAATTAGCATGAAAGCTATCTAATTGGACTTTCTCCTCCAGCTATCATGGAAGTCCCCATACTGCCCCAGCAATGGATCAGTTCACATGGCACTGTGTTGAGAGATATTAGTAACACTAAAGAGATGTTAGTAACACAAATCATCCTGAGCTCTAAGTCGGCCATGACTCATCCTATCATTTCCTTCCCAGCACATAAGAAAGTGAGTTCAATAGAAAACTAACCTCTCCTGAGAACAGCAACAAAAATTAGAACCACATCCAGTGGTTCATGCTAATTTGAGTAGGGGGATGAAATCCCACCTGCAGAAATTAGAGAATTTCTCTTCTTCCCTCTTTCACGACATATATTTACCTCCAAAACTAGCCCCTGATATTAGCTGGGGGTGTCCATCACTGGTACCAGGTAGGGTTAGCTAATGATAGTACACACAAAAAGAAGCATGTCATTCTCTTACACTGCTTTGAAATTCCTAAGTGTAATGTTATGACAACTGCGTTTGATAACAATTGAAACAAGAGAAATCTAGTGTAAGCCTCATCATCTTTTCTACTACGAATTGCATTAATTTAAAACATTTCTGGGAATCCCCTGGCAGTCTAGTGGTTAGAACTCCCTGCTTCCACTACAGGGGGCATGGGTTCGATCCCTGGTCAGGGAGCTAAGATCCCGCAAGCCGTGGCACAGCCAAAAACAAAAAAACAAAACAAAACAAAAAAACATTTCTAATACTTATATTCCAATGAGAAACCTTTAAAGTTCAGCATTTTGCACAAAGTTTATTTGAAAATTTGAAGGGCACCGTATAGGATGTCATGAAATTGTTGTTTGGAGGAGAATGTGTTTCTATATATACATAAAATGAAATTTACCTATTAAGAACTACAAGCTCAAGAGAGTTCCCAGGAACGAGAATTTCAATACAGTGCCAGGTTATTGGCTTATGTAATTTTCTATATCACCTATGGCAATTACCAATAGTTGTAGAACTGGAAACTAATGCAAAAGAAAAGTGACACAGAAAAAGCTGAGTGGATAAATTGAATTAGTTAAATAGTGAATGCTGAGGAAGGAACACTTTCCTATTTCTTTACAGACACTCCAGTTTATTTCCCGAAGCATGAGATTTGAGTGCCTATAGACAGTATTATTGTTTGGTTTGCAGAGCTATATAAACTACTCCTGGGATCCCCACTTGAAAAATGTGACTGTTGACATTTAGATGACTGTTACAATTTGACCTGGAAAATTACAGTCGAATCTGTACATTTTATTACGAGAAGAACGTGGCCAGATTAGAGAGAATTTGGAAAAGATTAACGTAAATGATTAAAAAAGAAAACAGGAAGAGGAACATTACAATTGTACTACCAGAGTGACTGATGAGGAAACAGAGATTTACAAATCCTATGTCTGAGGAATGAATGGAAGTAACTTTGAGATTACTTTAGTGTCACAAAATAAATACAACAGAAGAGTGAGGTTAAGATAACCAAAACCTCTATTTTTGAAACATCCCTTTTGTAAGATATGAAAAGTTATTATAAAATATTGTCTTCTCAAAGTATCAAGTACTTATAGTAAGCCCCTCTTGAAAACAAAACAGAGCAAAGCAAAACAAAATGACACTTAAAGAGTGTAACTTGCTTACGATAAAGAGCTACTTTTCTTATTCTCTCAAGAAAAAGAAATGTGCTTTAGAACATTTTATCCTAATAATACTTGCTAATGTAAATAATAAGGCACATTATGTAATATATCTTTGGGCCTCATTGTATATTGAAAATATATAGTTATATCACATAATAAACATTAACATTATTAAATACTTGGACTACTTATTGCTTTATCCATAATTATGATTTAGAGAATTAAGATTCAACATGTCTTATGTCTAAATGAAAAGCTACTTGACAATGTCAGAGTAAATAATTTCTATACAATTTCTATTTTTTCTATATAATTTCTATACAATTTCTGTTTTTTTCCCTTAAGAAATATATAGATATAGCCAAGTTTTTGGTGTTCCTAGTTGATATTCCTTCCCTATTTCCTTCTTGTCACACTTTATGAACAATTTTATATCTATCACAGCTAGACAGTTTTAGTAGCTAAAAGATATATAATAATTTCTACCACAAGTTGGGTTATCCCTTAGAAAGTCACAGGGAAATGATAAAATTAGGAAAGTTAGAATCAGTGCTGACCACAGCCTCTCTCTGATGTCCCTGCCTTTTTCTCTCTTGGTGGCCATCACTGTCTCTAGAACCTTCCTCGAGATCCAGATGACTCCCAAAGCCATATTTTCTAACCCTCAATAATTGCAATTAGTGTTACATTTCTGGCTGTCTCTTGGAGACTTCCACTTGGATATTCTGCCATCGCCTCAAATGAATTCATCTGAAATAGTTCCTCCCCTCAATCTCCAGGTCTGCTAAGTTACCTCTGTTCTTTCCATCGTCCTGCTGGAAAGCTTTGGCAGGCATCTTAACTCATTGCTTGCTGCTTCCCACGTTCAGTTACTTACCAAGTCTCTTTGACTTTTCTTTCACAAAGTCTCCTAACCCAGTCTTGCGGGCATGTGCGTGCGCGCGCACACACACACACACACACACACACACACACACACACACACACACACAAAACTTCTTCATACTTTACCTCATTCCCATAATTCCCTCCAGTATGAATTCTTTCCCCACTATCACCTTCCCCAAACACTCCTATCATCCCATCTCAGCTGGATTTAAAAATGATACCCTTCTGGAATTCCCTGGTGGTCCAGTGGTAAGTACTCTGCGCTTGCCCTGCAAGGGGCCTGGGTTTGATCCCTGGTCAGGGAACTAAGATCCTGCAGGCCATGTGGTGACGCCAAAAAAATAATAAAGAAAACAAGATTCCCTTCTACCTATAGAATAAATCCCCAACCCCTTAGCCTGAGGTTCAGACTTTTCCATGATGGACTCCAGCCCATGTTTCCACCCTCACTATCCACACTAGTCACTATCCCTCAAAGAGACTCGACTTTTCCCAGCTCTATACTTTCAACCACACCACATTCTTATCTTGCAATACTCTTTCCTTCCTTCTCCATCAATCGGAATTCTAAAAAGTCCCACCTAAGTAATAATCATCGTCTCACTTACTCCCTGAAGCCTTCCTTGACTACTTTAGGCAGAAGAGGTTTTTCTCTCTTAAGCTATAACACATTATCTGCTACTCATTTATCTTAGAAAATAGTAGCATTTCACATTTAGAACAGACATGCTTTTTTCTACAGTATATTATATTGGATGCCTAATATATGTATTAGTGCTATATCTCATCATTGCTTTTTATAGAGCACTGCAAAGGTCATCTGTTTCTCTAATTAGATGATCAGCGACTTGAGAGAAATTTGGTAAAGACAAAATGTAAAACCATGAGCTTTGAAATTACAATCATCTATGAAGTTCAAAACAAACTCAAGAAATTGCCGTAAGAGTGGGCAAGTTACTTAGCTTCTCTAAGCCTCGGGTACCTTTTTTGTAAAAAGGAAAAGGATATACTTTTATATGGTTTGAAAACTTGCTTTAAAGGCTAATTAAACTAATATACATAGAGATATCAACCACGGAAGGCACTCAGAAAACGTGGGTTCTTCTTTTCCCTGTGTGTCCTCGGAGTAGCTTACTCACAGTGGGGACTTTGTCAAAATTAATTGATAACAGAAATTTTTGTAACAATTTAAATGTTTAACATTTCTTAGCAAAGAAGTTCCTTGGTCTCACTAGAGCAAAAGTGCACATGAGAGATTAGAGAATAATGGGTTGACAATGTCGGTTGGTACAAGACGGAGGAAAACCTGGATTGTCAGGCCATGGACGATTTTCCTCACTTAATCTGAAATAAGACATGCTGAAATACATTGACCTGAGAGTCATGTGAACTGTTGCTCTCTTTTGAATTTGCCCCCGTTGTGATAGGTGGGAAAGAACCAGCGGGACATTGAATAGGTGCTAGATATTTGTAAATGTGTAGACTTCGTTTCAGAAGGCTGGGCTAGCGTCCTGGCCTTGATAATGAATAGCTGTGTGGCCCTAGGGAAATCCCTTTACCTCTCTGAGCCCCTGTTTTCTCATCTGTAAAACAGGATTAATAATCCCCTTCTCACAGTATTTCTTTGAGGATTAAATGAGATTAAATATATAATACATAATTCCTAAGATGCGATGTACCACATGAATGTAAAATATAAAAAATGACATATATGTTCTGTTTCATAGATGATAGTATTATTAGAGTGAGATTTGGTGAGATATACCATATGTCTTGTAACTCCACACACACAAAAATTAAGATGCAGGTCTATGTTTATGGTGAAATGGGAGATAACAGTAAGGTAATGATGGAGTTGACTCGCATTTTAGAGGAGGGCTACAGCTACAAAGAAAATAACAGTAACAAAGGCAGTGATCCCCGTAAGATGGGCTCGGTCAACTGTTCTTTGTCCTTTTCTTCTTTTTCTGGTCTCAGTGCTGCCAGATTTCAAAAGGAGGCTGAAATTCCATAAAAGAAAATAACGTAATTTGACTGTTTACTAAATATATAAGACAACATCGACTACTGGAAAAAAGTAATAGCATTACATCAAGTGAAATTAAATCCAGTAGGAAGAAAATTCAATAGAATGTTGCAAAACAAAGGCATGCATTTTGCTTTGAGCACTAAGGAGCAGCAAGGGAATGGTAGCGCAGAAGTCCCCGTGTAGAAATGTTTCCTTGTGTTTCTATATTCAGGTGTGGGAACAGTTGACAGTGGTACCCTGGTTGGCTATGCTGCTGGGATGCTGGATGCAAAGGCAATTAGGCCTCAAATCTTTATGGCTTTAAGGGGCATAGATAATTCAGTACGAATTCAGAAATCAGCCATCTGAAATTACCTACAAATTGTAAACAGAATTAAGAAACAAGTAAAAATCAGTAATATTGTTTATGTTTCTTGATATCACTTAGGGGGCACTCATCATTGATTTTCTGGTTGCAGAAAAGATTATGTTTCTTTGGTAACATTAAGTAACACAGCAGTGGAATTGTAGAAAGAAATAAGCTTATGAATGTTTGGATTGTAATGGCAATTATGTACATAGAATATTTAGCAGACAACTCAACTAAGGTAATATCACTAGCTTTCTTTTCACCTAAAATGAACTCAGAGCATAAGCACATGAAAAAAGTTTATTTAAAAGTCTTGCTTTTTTATATATTTTAATTATTTCTGGTTTTGTATTTAATCCTTCAGGCTTGGCAATCTTCCCATGGAAGGTAAGGAAATGAAAAATAGGAACACATAACACTTTTAATTAAAATTCTAGTATCAAAAGATATTGAGCAGTCTCCCTTAATAAAATCAGCCCCAATGGTGCTTTTGTCTTCACAGTTAATCATTAGTTTCATGCTATTTTTTATATTAGGATCAACAGTACTTGATTAGGGGGTAGGACTTCACTATTTTCAAGTTATAACATAGCATAAAAAGAAACAAGTGCTCACATAAGATTCAAACTCCTTATTAGAATAGGTATGGAAGACCCCAGCCTGATCATTTGATTGGCGTGGCCAATTATTTGCAGAACTCTAAAGGTAGTAAGAATGAATTATTTTTACATACCATAACTAATCCTTAGATTTCTTAACAGATCAGGTGTCTATAATTTAAGTTTGAAGCTTTATCTGTAGTTGAAAATATAAGGGAAAAGGCCATTTGGAATTTCTTCGGTCCTCGATAGGTATGTTTTATTTTAAGAACACATGCTAAATTCCTAAGAGCTTTCAAGGAGCAGCTGTCATCAGACTTTTCACTGGCAAAGAGTCTTCAGATTTCTGAGTAAAAATGATTTTCAACCTACAATTCTATACTTGGCTAAACTATCAGTAAAATGTGAGGGAAATTAAAGAGATTTTTAGACTCCAAGGGCTCAAAATATTTTCTTTCTATTCACCATTTAAAAAATATTCTAAGTAACTTACTTTATTTTTTTCAACATTATTGTAATTTTTTCAGCTTCAATCTTTGATTGAATAGGTTTTTTTTAACATCTTTATTGGAGTATAATTGCTTTACAAGGGTGTGTTAGTTTCTGCTTTATAACAAAGTGAATCAGCTATACATATACATATATCCCCATATCTCCTCCCTCTTGTGTCTGCCTCCCACCCTCCCTATCCCACCCCTCTAGGTGGTCACAAAGCACAGAGCTGATCTCCCTGTGCTATTCAGCTGCTTCCTACTAGCTATCTATTTTACATTTGGTAGTATATACAAGTCCATGCCACTCTCTCACTTCATCCAGGCTTACCCTTCCCCCTCCCAGTGTCCTCAAGTCCATTCTCTATGTCTGCATCTTTATTCCTGTCCTGCCCCTAGGTTCTTCAGAACCTTTTTTTTTTTTTAGATTCCATATATATGTGTTAGATGTTCATCAATTCTTAAATAGTTGCTTAGACATGTTCCAACTAAACAAAGAAAAAAAAAAAAAAGGACAAGGTAAGCTTTAGGAGACCCAAGTGCCAAACCAGAAGAACAATAGTATATAATCCCCAAATGGTAGTTTGACACCTAAAGAGTAACCAGTTCAGGTTTCAGCAAGGGGTCCGAGATTTCCCGATTCAGGTCTTAGGGTTAGAAGGAGATTCAATTGATTAGATAGAATGAGTTTTGAGAAGCTTCAGAATACAGTAGAGACATATGATTAGATAGAATGAGTTTTGAGAAGCTAAGAATATAGTAGAGACATATGATTAGATAAAATGAGTTTTGAGAAGCTTAAGAATATAGTAGACATATGGTAGAGCAGAGAAAGGAGGACCTACTTGAACTTAACTGTAGAGATGTTTCCTTTGACTGGCACAGCAGTAGTGACATGGGATCTACAGAAGAAGGAATGTAATCCAATCCCACAACTTGACTCTGCAGTAAACAGAATTTACATATTCATAATACTGTAAACTTTGAGTTGTGAAACCATACCCCCATATCCATTATGCCTTGATTAAAATAAGGCAAAAGATGATTAATTAAGACCTTTGAGCTTAGCTGCGGAACAGCAGGAAAATCACAGACGAAGAAGCAGCTTGTTGGCAACCTCCTTGCACTGAACATTGCACAGGATCATTGAGGGACTAGATGACCAGTCAGCGAACTTTAGACGTCATGGGCCAAAAATCCACCACATGTAACACACGGAACCCCCCCAAATTTGCACAAATTTGCACAGACATGAAGACCGTCGTGCCTGTGCAGAGGACCCTTGAAACTTCGCTTTACTTTCCCCAATCTTTTCTCAAGTCCAACACCCTCCCAGTCCCCATTCCTGTGATAAATATCACACTCAAAACCCAGTGGAGGGCTTCCCTGGTGGCGCAGTGGTTGAGAGTCCGCCTGCCGATGCAGGGGACATGGGTTCGTGCCCCGGTCCGGGAAGATCCCACATGCCGCGGAGCGGCTGGGCCCGTGAGCCATGGCCGCTGAGCCTGCGCGTCCGGAGCCTGTGCTCCGCAGCGGGAGAGGCCACAACGGTGAGAGGCCCCGCGTACCGCAAAATAAATAAATAAATAAATAAATAAAAAGCCAGTGGAGGAGACAGCTGAGCTTTGCCTCCTGTCTCCTTGCTTGGCTGCCCTGCAAAAAATCCTTTTCTCTCTGGTCTTTCCCTTAAGCAGAGGACCCACTCGCTCAGTTACAGCTGTGAAATTTCGATTTAAAAATTAACCCATAAACAATTGGCATATACACACTACTGTATATAAAATAGATAACTAATAAGGACCTACTGTACAGCACAGGGAACGCTACTCAATACTCTGTAATGACCTATATGGGAAGAGAATCTAAAAAAAGAGTGGATATACATATACATATATGTATAACTGATTCACCTTGCTGTACAGCAAAAACTAACACAACATTGTAAATCAGCTATAGTCCAATAGAAATTTAAAAAAATAACTCATGAACAAATCAGAGACTTAATTTATTCTAAGAAAGAATGTAAAGGTTATCCACCTCAATAATATAAAAAGTAAGAATTTAGGAGATGGGTTGGAGTTGAAGATGTGTAGGGAAAGCCAGTGTTATCAATGTCTTGATCATTATTGGGGGATCAAGAGATATTGACTATGGTTGTTGGGATAGCAACTGGAGGTTTAACAAGCTGTTTAACACTGCAGAGGTATCTAATAGAAAAAGTGTAAACAGTGGTAAAACATGGGGACGTGAAGTAGGGAGATACAGATGAGATTAACCTTCATCTATCAGTAGGAAGTCAGAAGACACTGTCTAAAAAAGCTGTAAAACCACAAACACTAATGAGCAATTTAAAAGATTGTTGAGACATCCCAAAGGGACTCGCAACAAACATTTTTAAAGAATTGCCTCTAAAGAGCAAACTAGTGTGTTGGAAAGACGCAGCAGCAAACTCTTCATGATCAGCTCTTCTGTTTGATTTCCTAACCACGTGCATATCTTGCTTTGATAGTATAAAGTAAAATACAAAAGGCAATGCCAAATGAAAAGAAAATAGGAGATCAGGTTAGAATTCCTAAATCAGAATAATTTGGAGTACTGATTTGATTACAAAATATTACTTAATTTACTAAGGATTGAGTGATGGGCATATTTAAACAGTGAGGGTGCCATCTGCATTTCACTGTTAGCCCTGACCTGCTTGATGAAGATGGTCTTCAAGCTGAAGTGATAGAAGTAGGGCTATGAAAGATTCATCTTAAAGTGTGTCTGAAATTAAAATGTAAATCATTTGGTTAAATGAGTTTCTTTAAAAATTCAATTCATAAATAGCTTATTTGTAAAGGGAAGGCAGTTAAAGATGCTGAGATTATGTCTCAGTCTATTAACATAGCAAAGTTTCATTGATCCAGAACCCAAGTATCTGACCCCTTAATCTATTCTGGAAAACACACCAGAATAAGGGCATAAACCACAAACTTCTTAAAAGACAAAACCTCCGTATGTCTCAGTATTTTACCAAGACAGCTCCTCATCCATCTCTAGTTAGATACAGTCATAGATACTGATATTAATATATACCCACAATCCTAAATTTGGGGGGAGGTTAGCCAATCTCTATGTACAGAACTTCTTAAAAACGTAGTGGGGATATATGTATATGTATAGCTGATTCACTTTGTTATGAAGCAGAAACTAACACACCACTGTAAAGCAATTATACTCCAATAAAGATGTTAAAACAAAAGAAAAGTAGGCAGAAAATGGAGTATAATAGGTGATACTTGACACCATCAAGAATGACTAGTAAAAACAAAGGAAGATACATTAAAAAAAAAAAACCAATAAAGCAGACATAAGAGCTTTAAACAATAGCAGTTGGAGGCCATTTAGTTTGCTGACAAATCATCCTTCACACCAGAAACCCCAGAGAGCTGGTATAGCTTCACCAGCTCTATAACTGGTGTAACTAATGTCGTTGCTGTAACTAATGACAAATCGCTACCGGTATGTTGATGACTCTCAAATCTAGATTTCTAATTCGGACCAGCCTTCTGCGCTCCAGACATATTTATTCAACTATTCACTGAATGTCTTCAGCCAGATATGTCACAGGCACTTGGACTTCCTCGTCCTCATTCTCTTCCTGAAGCTGCAACTCCTGATTTCCTATCTCAGTGTCACAACTCTTAAGCACTCATCTGTGAGGTTTAATACACCGTTTCTTCTCTCTCACACAGATTCCCAGCTGTGGGAAATGCCTGGCAAATACTCATTCATTTTCAAGACACAGCAGCAGAAGCATCACATTCTGAAGTAAGCTTTCCAATCCTTCCTGGGTCTCCAAAGTGTCTCCCTTGTACTCTGTTTGGACTGACATTTCTTGCAGTGCATGTAACACTTTATCACTCGAATCCCTCTACTAGACTACAAGTTCCTTGAAGGTACCATCTGTATCTTTTTTTTTTTTTTTTTTTTTTTTACGGTACGCGGGCCTCTCACTGTTGTGGTCTCTCCCGTTGCGGAGCACAGGCTCCGGACGCGCAGGCTCAGCGGCCACGGCTCGCGGGCCCAGCCGCTCCGCGGCATGTGGGATCTTCCCGGACCGGGGCACGAACCCACGTCCCCTGCATCGGCAGGCGGACTCTCAACAACTGCGTCACCAGGGAAGCCCAACCATCTGTATCTTAATTGCCATTGTCAGGCCCCCACTGTCTGCTCCATGAATGTTTACTGAGCAAATGAGCAAGTTATATAGAAGATACCAAATTATTTTTAACAAGAGCAAAAAATATTAACAGGCAATTCCAGTGGAGAAAACACAAGTGTCCAGTAAACATAGGAAAGATGCTCAAGTTTACAAGTTGTTAGGAAAATGAAATAAACTAACAAACAAAAACCCACCCAGTAATTTAGAATGCCAAAGATTGAAAAGATCGATAACTTCTAATGCTGGCCAGGAGACATGGAACTAGCATTATTGTACACGATTGGTGGGACTGAAAAATTATAACTGTTATTGCAAGCAATTTAGTGATAGTTATTAAAATGTAAAATGTATATATTTTTTGATCCAGAAATCTCATTTCTGGGAATTTATCTGACAGAAATAAAAGTGCAGCAATTCATTACAGAATTATTTTAGTAGCAAATTTTAGTTGTTCTCCCCAAACAAACAAAAAAACATTCCTGGAAATGTAATCAATATGGGAATCAGTGGAGAAAATTATGATAAATTCATACTGTGAAAAAATACAAAGAAATCTTTGTGTATTTACTTGGAAGAAATTGTCTGCAATATACTGAGTCAAATATTAAGTTCCAGAATAATATGTAAACTATGATACAATTTTTAAAAGTATATGTATATATTCTTGCACAAGCAACAGAAAAATATGGGAAGATAAAATTGTCAGAGGAGAGGAATAGAAGACTGATTTTGCTTTATATACCTTTGAGTTATTTGAATAGTTTTTTAAATTTTATGATGAATAAGTTTAATATATGGAAAAGTACAGAAACTGTAGCAGACACCTGTCTACCCATCACTTAGATATATCAAATGTCAATATTTTTTAGATTCCACATATAGGTGATATCAGATGCTATTTGTCTTTCTCTGTCTGACTAACTTCACTTAATATATCTTCTTTTGTGCATGTGCCAGAGTCTCTCTAGGATATGCAGCTAGTAATGGAATTGTAAGATCATAGAGTCTTTCTGTTGGATTGATCAACTTTTCTTTATTCCTCTCCTTTTTTATCTCTCGACTGGTTTAGTGTTATAGATTCTTTTCTTATTTATTTAGTAATTATCCTTAAATTTTTAACATGCATGTCTGATTCTAAAAAGCTAATAAAAATCAACAGGTCTGACTTTATCTTGAACAATCGAAGCATCTTAGAACACATGGGCTTGAATTACTGTGCTTCCTGTCTTCCTGTCATAGTTGTGAAATATTTTAGTTTCACCTTCTTTTTAAATCCTTTAACTCCAAATTAGTCTTTGCTCTTGTTTTTACAGTTAATGTTTATTTAGATTTATCCAGATGTTTTCTAATGCCTTTGTTCTTCTCTGCTTCATATATATCCTACTCCTATCATGATCAATATACTTATTCCTAAAGTACATCCATTAGTATTTTTAAAAACATTTACCTAAAAATGTATTTTTTAATCTAATTCTTAAATGAGAGTTTAAATACTTTAAAAATTTAAGGATGACAGCTCTTTTGTTTCAGTAGTTTGAAAATACCCTCTTGTTTTTAGCCTCTATTATGGTCATTGAGAAGATAGCTATCAGCATACATTTTGTTGTTGTTGTTGATAATCTAGCTTTCATCTCTGAGTGATTTTTATTGTTTTTGATGTTTTATACTTTAGCTATGATTTTTCCAGCTGTGAATTTATTTTTATTCATTCATCCTAACTAGGTGAGATGTTTTTTCTTTAATCTGAGGATTTCTGTCAAATTCTGAAAATGTTTCAGTCATTATCTCTCAGTATTGCCATTCTTTATACACTCTCCTTCTTGATTCTTTCCTCCTTGTCTCTTGACAGCTGTTTCATATATTAATCTATTTTTCTTATTGTGTTGCACTGAAATAACTTTTCTTGGATGTGACTTTGGTGCCCCAGATGTTACCCCCTATCAGGACTCACTGATAACATTAATTTTTTTGTTGTGGTGCTTCCCTTATCATGCCTTTGGTAAGAATCACTGGTACATGGCTCAGACTTTTAAATTTCCTTCTTCACCCACAGCTTCTTATCACTTCCCTGGGCAGAGGTATTGGCAGAGAAAGTTTTTCAAGTTCACCTTTTTGTGAGGAGGCAGCCTTCCCAGAGGTCAGTTGTCTGCAGGTATCTCAGTTCTACATACCCCGAACATATGGGGCCCCAAAGTCACATCTGCCCTAGCACAGAGATGAAAACCCCAGCTCCTGGACCCTCCAATTTATCACTGATTCTATATCCCTCCAGGATGCCACAGCTCCAGCTTGTGAGTTCACAGCTCTGCTCTTAATCTTCCCTTTTGTTTTAGCACCGGGGACTTTCCTTCTCTTTCTTTCTAGCTTGGTCATGTATTTTTTTCAAATTTGTTTGTATTTCTTCCCTTATTTCTATGAATTTATAATAATGAAGTTTTCTTTATTAGTTTGGTCTACCATAGTGCCAAAATGCGTTTCCCCCTTGCAGTTTGAAATGTTACAAGGAACAGTTGTTAGCCTTGTAACTCAAAGGATAAATAAAAAATAGGGATGTTTCATTTAGAATAATATCCCTTCAAAATTGATATAATTTAAAAAGTTTTGAACCTTAAAGTGCTGCCCCCTAGCTCTCTGGAAAATTCAGTTATTCACAATAGTGTACTCCTTCAGGATTGTGGTTTCTCTAGCATGTACTATCCATCTATTTCAGAAATTTACATACAACACTCTTATGATATAATGTGTGTGTTGTCTAGGTCTAGATAGATGTAGAGACTTATTTTATGATACAGATAACGTCTTAACTCAGTGAGGAAAGGATGGTCTATTCAGTACTGGTAATGGTATAATGTTACTTTCTTGCAGCAAAAAGATAAAGTCACACTTTTGCGAAAACAAAATTCAGATAGATTAAAGAACTAAATGTGAAAAAAATTTTTTTAACTTAAAAATTATCACAGTGCATCTCTTTGACAGCAGATTAAAGTTTTGCAAAGCAAGAAGTATTAAGATATATGAAGAATACATCCAAATCAATAAGAAAAATCACAAAAAATCAGAAAAATAGCCAAAGGATATGAACAGACATTTCAGAGAACTGAAAACCAAATGGCCAGTAGCTATATTAAAAATGATTCCTATTTTTCGACATGTAAAATTGTTAAGTGAAAGAGTTGGTTCTCATTGCCACCTGGTAAAAGTAGAAGTTTTTTCCTGCCAATAGCATACTATTATAAACATACATATATAAATGTACAATGTATAACTACAATTACAAAGGTACTACACATTTTTAGGAGATTTGGACAAAATAGAATTCATGAGAATTTCTGTATTTGCACAGCACAAACCCGTAGCATTACAACAAACAACTGGGGTGTCTGTATGTGAAGTCACATGTTTTATGTGTCTCACTATTAATAAGAAAAACAATTTGCAATCAATGTTCAGAGGAAAGAATTTATTATCTTTCCATTTTCTCTATAGAAGATGATTTATGAAAAGTAATTGTCAAAAGTAATGTAGACAAAAAATATTGTAGAAGTGGGTAGGGTAATTAATTAATAATTTTATACCATTTTTTCTGGATTTTGTAATGCTTTTGGTATTTGTCAGATTTAAAATTTGGGGATTTTTTGTGAACTCACACTCTGTTCCACGGGTCCAGTCAGAGCCTGGGGTCCTCGCTCTGACGACTAGGCCCCAGCTTGGCGCTGTCTGGGGCTGAAGACTCCAGAGGTTTTGCCATGACTCGCCTTTGGTCTCAGGTTGGGCAGGTCGTCCTGTGGACTTACATGTGGACTCCCCGTCCCCATGCTGCAAACCCTCTGGCCAGGTAGGCTCCACGCTTGAGGGGTGTGCATGCACTCCTAGGCCGCTTCTACCCACACACGGTTTGAGTGTGGTCAGGAGTGTCCCCCAAACTCCCTCCATGCTGCCACTTTACTGTGTCAGCCAATTAGGTGGATTCCGTCCCTCAGCTTTTGGTTTCCCTCTACCTAAAATGCTTTCAACTCTGCGACTTTGACCCAGAAAGGTAGGGCAGAGATACACGTGTCTCACAGACCAGCTTCTCCTACCTCAGCCCCCATTCTCCTTTCCAAGATTCCCAGATTGGTGTGGGAGCTTCCTCTCTCTGCAGCTGTCAGGCTCTTCCTGAGGTGGCCTCTGTCACCCCTGTCCCTGAGGCAAACACAGAATGGTTGTCAGGGAAAACGTTTACATGAAGAAAAATGAAAAGCACCTTTCAATTATTGTAAGCTATTACCTTAGTTACATTTTATTTCAATAAACACATTCCACACCGTTGCTACTGAGGGAAATAACTAGTATGTTGGGGACATAAAAACTGTTTCTAAATATTTTAAAAGTCATCACTTTGAAGAGAGATTAAATTTGCTTTGAATGGTCCTGAAGGGTCCAATTGGGACCAAAGGGCAGACTTCACTGAGAAGTTACTGTAATTCAAAGGTTAAAAACTAATATTTTTGTAAGCATTTTATTTATAGGGGAAAAGTTTATCCTTGAACAGGTTTTACGATAAACTAATTCAGAAAACTATTTCCACGTATGTGACTACATTTTTTTTAAACATAGGTTATCAAGTCACATGGTAGAGACGCTGTTAATGAAAAGATGACTGACTTTAAGAGCCTGGCCACGTGTAGAGGCTGCGATTCTTCCTTTCTCTCTGTCTCCCCACTCCTTCCCCCATTCCGTCATCCATTCTCCTTCCAGGTGCCTTTCCTACTTAAGTCTCACAAAGCTATTGTGTTCTCCACAGACTTGATAGAGGTTGGGAGTATATAGGTTGACAAAGAAGTCAGTTGTCCACTCCAGAGGCCATTTCAGATGGTGGCAGAATTGGGATGATCACCCTTACCCCAGCTTTCTGTGATGTGGCTACTGTGTGGTGGCCCAGGTTTCATCTTAGGGTGTCAATGAAACATGAGCAGCAGGTAGTTTCCACTGGCTGGTGCATTAAATAAGGACCAAATGTCCACATACATGTACGAATTAGGCTTTCTGGCAGTAACAGCCAGAGCTGGAGAGATTGCTCCTCTGCGCCGCCCCCTCCCCACTATTCATAATATATTTTCACCTTGTAGAGCTCCCTTCTCCTTTCAGGTTACTCTTGGTATTAAATGTCTGCAGTATAGCTCTGTTGTCAGGGGACACATTCCAAGTTATTCTAAGTTCTAAAGCTTCTATATACATGGTCCTGGGCCCAAGGCTACCTTTTCCGCAGAAAAAAAATTTGACGGTAGTACTTCCCTCTCCTTTCTGATCACCAAAAAGCTACCCTTTCTTGCTACTTGCCTGGGCACTCCTGCCATTAACTTATTCCTCTGTGATAAGCCACAAATTTGAGCCATTATTTCTGGTTAAAATATTACACAGTATGTTTTCCCTCTTTGGAATGAAGGTCGAGAGGGGGCTTTCTCTAGGACAGAGTAGAGATCCAATCCCAAGGAATGAGATACTGACAAGATAATTCCAGAATGAAGGAAGAAGTAAACACTCAGAAACTAAAGGGGGGAGTCTTGGTGGTGAGGGAGGAGTAGGGTTTGGAATACCATTTAGAAGAGACAGAAAGGGGATGTGTGAGAGAAAAGGATGGTAAATTTAGGGAAGGAAGCGCTCAGGGGATGCTCTGATATTCAGGATTCCATAGAAGAGTCAGGAATTTCTCTTCCTTCCTCGAGATCGGGGAGACCCAGTTGGAAACTTCTGAAATGTTTCTGCCCTTCCCACTCATGAAGCAGAGGTGAACGATTTAAAACTTGAAAAAAGCACTTAATTTGTACATAGATGCTTGGATTTTTAGAAAAGAATTCTAGAAAATATTTTTTCCTGAAAAGTTAAACAAAAAGTACACCAGACCCTAAACTCTCTTCACCTAAGAGCAGGAAACATTTTTTACAAAACAGAAATAGACTCACAGACATAGAAAACAAACTTATGGTTACCAAAGGGAGGGTGGGGAGGGATAAACTAGGAGTTTGGGATTAACATATACACACTACGACATATAAAACAGATGACCAATCCTTATTTCCCTACTGTATAGCACAGGGAAATATACTCAATATGTTATAATAACCTATAACGGGAAATAATCTAAAAAAGAATAGATATAGATATATATGTATAACTGAATCACTTTGCTGTATACCTGAAACTAACACAACATTGTGAATCAACTATATTTCAAAACAAATTTAAAAAAATAAAAAAATTCAACCCTCACTGACTTTGCCATTTTGCCCCGATGTTTCTTTAGCAAGGTGATTCTTTTTCTCCCCTTTCTTTCTTCCTTTCTTTCTTTCTCCCTTTCTTCCTTTCTTTCTTTTTCTCTCTTTCTTCTCTTTCATTCTCTTTCTTTCTTCTTCCTTCCTTCCTTTCTTTCATTTTTAAAACAATTTTTATTGGAGTATAGTTGCTTTACTGTGTTGTGTTAGTTTCTACTGTACAATAAAGTGAATCAGCTATACGTATACATATATCCCCTCTTTTTTGGATTTCCTTCACATTTAGGTCACCACAGAGCACTGAGTAGATTCTCTGTGCTATACAGTGGGTTCTCATTAGTTGTCTATTTTATATAGTATCAATAGCGTATATATGTCAATCCCAATCTCCCAATTCATCCCAGTCCCCTTCCCCCTTGGTATCCATACATTTGTTCTAGCAGAGTAATTCTATTCCTAGGCTTCTCCCCTGTCCTCACGTAGAAGCACAGAATGAATTGTTTTTCTAAGCGTCTCAATTTTCTCAAGATCAAGTGTGGTCATACCTCCCAACTGAACACCATTCATCTTTCAAGTGCAGCTGAATCGAACTTCTTTGGGGACGCCTTCCTTGCTGTGGGATGCAGTTTGTTACCGTGCACCGACTTGCCTGGTTCAGCTGTCTGTATCTCTCAGTAGATGGGGAGGGAGCCGCGTGTGGTCAGGGGTTGAGGAAAGCAATGTGCCCAGCATCCCTGTGAAATATATGAATGAACACATGGTCACTTGTCACGGGGCTGTCAAGAGAAGTTATCAGAAGCTACACTTGGTGAGAGTTTCTAAGTACAGTGATTTAGTGTTGTGTGTCTTTATCTCTCAATTTTACGAAACTGCAGAAGCCAATAGCCCTATAGTTGTGTCACCACTTTGCCTAATGAAATTTTTATACTCTGTTGAAATGAGAGAGGGTGAATGAAAACAAAGGGCTCCAGTTCTGAAAAGAAGGTCAAACTAATAAGCTGGAACTGTATATAATTGCCTATCTACTCTTACTTACAGTATTTATATCTATATATAGACATCTATGGGTATAAATATTTATGTTTATATGATTAGGGTCCCTTTGTGTGTTTGGGTAAGGAGCATAAATGTAAGCAAGGACCATCTCCACACTCATTTACCTAATACACATAAAATGTTCACCATACTGCAGTCTATAGCCTACACTCTGGTTGGGCTCTTTACACTATATACTGATAGGTTTTTGGGTTTTTTTAATTATCCAAAGTCCACAATTTATTCAGGTTTCCTTAGTTTTTACCTGATGTCCCTTTTGTGCTCCAGGATTCCATCCAAGATCCTACATTCCTTTCAGATGTCAGGCTCCTCTGGGCTGGGACATTTTCTCAGACTTTCCTTATTTTCGATGATCTCGAAAATTTTGAGGCATACTGATCAGGAATTTAGTAGCATTTACCTCTGTTGGAATTGTTCTGGTGTTTTTCTCATAAGTAGTCTGGGGTTATGAGTCTGGGGGAAGAAGACAGCAAAAGAGATAAAAGAAGGTCCACCGACAAAAATCACCATTCTCATCACATACCATCGATGTGGTTCATCACTGTCACTGTTAACCTCAAACAGGGTTAACATCCTTGACTGAGGGAGTGTTTGTCAAGTTTCTCCACTGCAAAGCTACTCTTTCCTCATCTTTCCCTACTGCACTCTTTGGAAGGCAGTCCCTGTGCACAGCCCACACTTAAGGACTGAGGATCTATGCTCCACCTTCTGGAGGGTGGAGTAGCTATAAACATGATTGGTTCTTCTTCAGAGAAGGTCTGTGTCTTCTCCCTATTTGTTTGTTTGTCTATCATTTATATCAGTATGGACTCATAGATATTTATTTTACACTTTAGGTTATAATCCAATACTACGTTATTTTGTTGCTTAAATTGTTGCAGCTTTGGCCATTGCAGAGCTGTTCCAGTTGACTCCTGTGCCTTTGACATCCCCCTCATTGTTGGTTTTTTAGCACTTTCTTACTTTCTGGCACTGTAAGATACTCCAGGCTCATCCTGTACATTTCCTGCTCCAGTTCTATAATCAACCATTTCTCCAAGGATTCCTGGTTCCTTTTATTGAAGAATGGTATAGAAATCAAGATCTGAGCACGAGGTGTGCTTTTGCTGCTGAAGTGTTTATTTCTAGACCTTCTCAGTTAACAGAGCCAGGAAATACATATGTGCATAATAACTTACCCTGTATATTTATTTGCATCTACAAGCCTGTCTATATATACATCTGTATTTATAGTAAGCTAAACAGGAGTTCATACTGATATCTCCAATTCTAATCTATTATCAATGGATCATTCTAGCCTCCCCTTGCTTGTCTGTTCCACTCCAGCAGGGAGAAACCTGGCTCCCACCTTCTGCCATCCATTTACTTAATTGTCTAATTCCAGAATCCATGTATAGTGGTTTCAGTTTATAGGCTTTTATTGAAGAAAGTTGAAGCCAAGTACTCATTCCTAAGTGCCATTATGGACTGGCCATAGGAACAGCAATAGGCATCTATCTGCTATTATTAGTGCCATTTAGAGAGTGTTAGGAAAATTAAAATGATCATCAAATATTTGTCTTACATGTAAATGGATTCTATTCGATTGTACAAACATTTGCAAAGAGGCATCCATATTGACAGCTACTGGTGAAGGCATGGGTGGAGTGAAGGGACCCTTCAGAAAAAAAACAACACATTTTGTAAGCATATTGAGTGCCTACTGTGTGTCAAGCTATCGGGGAAACAAAAATGCGCAGGATTGAATTTAAAAGTTTAAATGTCATATAGTAGACAGACAAGAAGCAGGCACAGAACTAAAGAGAGATGCATAGTCAGAGCCTGGTAAGTATTAAAATACTTGTATAGCAAAAAGGAAGGAGAGAAAACGTTATACCAGGGAAGACAGAGAAACTTTACAGAGCTAATATTTGATCTGGGTCTTGAATACAAGCAGAAGTTCAAGAAGTTCAAGAAAGAGAGAGAGAGAGAGAGAGAGAGAGATAAAGGGCATCCTGGGCCAAGGGAACAACACACACGAAGGCACAGAGGAGTGAAAGTGCACATTGTTCTTAACAAATTCTCAGTATCCCATTTACCTTATCCTAATAATATCCTATTGCCACCTAGTGACATTATTTCCTGGTAAACCATAAATATAAATGATTAATGGAGGTTTATGCTTTGGAAACACAGTGACATTCATAACACCTGCACTATTTCCAGTGTGGGACAAACAGTGCAGAATTGAGTTACTAATAGCATCCTCTGAGAATTCGCTTTTTAAAACAACAGACATGGAGATTATGCCTGAGGAAATGATGGAATAATTAGGTTTTGTGAACTCTTGGTCTAATGCAACAAATCACTTCATTTTTTTTTTTACTGGAGATTAGCCCAATGACTAAACCATACTTTAAAAAACATCATAATATTATCCCACCCTTTCTGAGTATATGACCCTAAACACTGTATAATCCCCTCCAAAGTTATATGAAAAGGGAGAATCCTTATCTTTTTAGGCGTTAAAAGAGCAGTCACTAAAATTTTATTCACTTTTGTCTGTTTGGGTCTATCATACTTAATAACTTGTCCTATTTTTATAAAAGTAACTGCATTCCTGTATAATGATATTATGCCCACATGTTCCTTCTGTTCATGTTTATCATCACCAGAAATAGTTTTCCCGTTTTCCCAGATATCCATCAGCATTCTAAAACCAGTCATATACTGTCAATATTGAGAATTCTTTACAACATCAACTATAAACAAAAGTGATCCTCAAGAAACTACCATCAATAATTTCAACTTCATTCCAAAATATTGGGTCTAAACCTAGAAAATACAAAAGCATGGGGCCTAAAAGTTTTAAATAATAACAAGTTACTATTAAAATGTCATCTGTTAAATTAGAATACAGAGAACTAACTCCAAAGCATAAAGGGAATGAATTTAGAACTAGAAAAAAAATGTTTTATGTACCTGAGCCTCAAGATAGAAGGGGCCCGCGTGGATATACCAATTCATTGACATTTGGGGATAATTTATTAAAGCAGCAAATACTGCCCTAACTAATCTACCAATTCTACAGGAAAGGATTAGGGAATGCTTCAAAGCTGACTCCTTAATCATATATGAGGTTTTTCAGGGGTACATATAGGAGAGATGGGAGTGGGAAGGGGTGCAGCAATTAAAGACAAATATCATATGATATCGCATACGTGGAATCTAAAAAAAAAAAAGGGTACAAATGAACCTACCTACAAAACAGAAATAGAATTACAGATGTAGAAAGCAAACTTATGGTTACCAGAGGATAAGAGAGGGGGAGGGATAAATTGGAAGACTGGGATTGACATATACACACTACTATAGATAAAATAGATAACTAATAAGGACCTACTGTATAGCACAGGGAACTCTACTCAGTATTCTGTAATGACCTATATGGGAAAAGAATCTAAAAGAGTTGATGTATGTATATGTATAACTGATTCACTTTGCTGTACACCTGAAACTAACACATTGTAAATCAACTATACTACAATAAAAAATTTTTTAAAAAATAGCATGAGCAAAAGCATAAGAATCTGAAAACATGTTCATATAAAATGTTTTCAGTCATTCAATATGTCTGTCACATTAGGTATGAGGAGGACAGAGGTATGGAATAGGTTGGAGAAGTAACTATACAAGACCATAGTATGAAGAATCTTTTATTTCAAGGCATAAACTTAGGACTTTATGCTGGTCATTTCTAATACACATTTCACAGAGCCATAGGGTTACCTTAATCATCGTGACTGCCATTTTCTCAAGGAAACAAGAGAAAGAAAGGAAATTGAGGTTGATTATGGGGACTGAAGGAAATGTTGACCATTCATAATAGCCAGTGAGGAAAACAGTAAAGCGTGTGACCAATAACTAGGACAAGTATTGTATTTATTATTTTTAATGTGAAAAGATTTTATTTTTTTTAATTTTAACTGAGATATAATTGACATAATATTATATCACTTTCAGATGTACAACATAATGATTTGATATTTGTATACATGGTGAAATGATCACCACAGTAAGTCTAGTTAACATCTGTCACCAGACATAGTTACATACATAGTAGTGTTTTTTAATATAAGAGAAAGGAATGGAAAAGTGAATGTTATTCAGAGGGAATAAATAAATTGTGGTCTAGTCATATAATGAAATACTATCTAGCGGTTAAAAATCCATGAGCAATGCATTCACTTTTGACAATAAGGATAGATTTTAAAAGTAGGTTGAATGAAGAAAACTGAGTTGAAGAGAACTTTACTACAGTACAGTAGCATTTATGCAAAAAAGTTAAAAACACAGAATAACACAAATATGTATATAACAAAAAAATAAAATATTAACTTGAAGGATATATGACATTTTTGAAAGCAGCTGGCTCTGGGGAGAGAAGAAAATGGACCTGGAGAGGGAGAATTTAAAGTACTTCCATTTTATTTATAACGTTTTCTTTATAATATGCAAAAACCCACAAAAATGAGTTGGACAGAGGTATACTAAAATGTTAATAGGCAGTGACTGTGGAAGGTAACATTTTGGGCAATATTTTTCCTACGCTTCATATTTTTCTCCATTTTTCAAATTTTCTAAAATGACCAAGTAGTACTTTTGTAGTTATCTCCCCATTTTCAAAAACCATGCATGTTACAGGCACAATCGTGGCAGCCTCCGTTTTAGAAGACAGCACGGGACATGAGGAAAGTATTGTCACCTATACCTGATGTTCCTTCCTAGTCAGGTGAAGGCCAGTGGGCTTGAGGAAAGATGGTAATTTAAGATGTTCTGACTTCAGCAATGCTTATGATTCTCTCCTTATTTTGCACTCAGTGCATTGAGAAAAGAGCATCTGGAGTCATGATTTTCATTAGAATTTTCCCTGAGTCACATCCAGGTTAATAAGATATGTGGGTGAATCCCCATTGATCATGTCCATATTTAATGTACGTGGTCTGTTTTAGCCATGTTCAAAAATAAAGCTTTTTGGTACTGTTTCTAAATGTATTATGCCCTATGTTTTTTTTCCCCTTCTCAAAATCTTCTCACTCTCCCACACTTAGATCTCTTAAACCAATTTCTCTGTCTCTACATGCCTTCCTTCTTATTCATAAGTTTTTACACCAATCAAGCCAAAAGGCAGCATATCACAATGTGAGAAATAAGGACTTTGAAACTAAAAACCATGGGTTTGAGTGCAGGCTCTGCTTGTAATTATTTTCATGACTGAGCAAATGACTATCTTTCTGAGCTTCAGTTTATCTCTCAATCGGAGACTGTACTGCCTGGACCTCAGGTGAATGGCCTCACCGGAATAACCAGATCACAGGTGTCAGTGTGATTTGTAAGCTAAAAGAATGCTGAGGTAGGGCTTCCCTGGTGGCGCTGTGGTTGAGAGTCCGCCTGCCGATGCAGGGGACGCGGGTTCGTGCCCCGGTCCGGGAAGATCCCACATGCCGCGGAGCGGCTGGGCCCGTGAGCCATGGCCGCTGGGCCTGCGCGTCCAGAGCCTGTGCTCCGCAATGGGAGAGGCCACAACAGTGAGAGGCCCGTGTACCGCAAAAAAAAAAAATAGGAAAAAAAAAATGCTGAGGTAAAGGTTTACCAGCCTTCTTGAACTAAGTGGGTGGCTCCAGGATATCTAAGAGGGAGGAAGGGTCTAGCCATGTCCTGGACAATCAATGAGGCGAGTGATTTGTAGCTAGGTGTCCCTTGAAGCAAATTACTAATTAATCTGTGAGCATGTACATAGGACACGCTGCTGCTCAGGTGACCCGTGACCATCCAAATCCATGGAGCAGGTCAGTGGCACTGATACTTACTTTTTGTAGCTTTACATTCGTCTATTCTTGGACCTCTTGACCCATGTCGCACGGATTTAATTGCATACTGCCACAATCCAAACCTATTGGAAATATGGCAATATTAGTGAATTCATTCATTCAACTTTAAATTGAATTTTCAAGAGCATTTTCTTATGCTCCTGGCACTTGTCCTTGTGCAAAGAAACAGGCAATAAACCCAACCAATCAGGAAACTATATAAGTTGTTAGAAGTGATCTGTGCTATGTGATGTGAGTGTAATAAGGCAGGGGGAAGGCTAGGGAGTAAAGGGTTGGACTGCCTTTCAATAGGACGGTGTGGAGGCCTGGAGAAGGTTCCTCAGGCCTCCAGCTATAGGAAGTGTGTATTTGTTTTCTTTTGCTGCTGTAACGAGTTACCCCAAACCCTGCAGCTCAAAACAGCACGTACTTACTGTCTCACGGTTTCTGTAGGTCAGAAGCCTTGGGTTGCCTTGGCTGGCTCCTTTGGTCTGGGTCTCACAGGGCTGAAATCGAGGTATAGGCAGACCTGGATTCTCATCTGTGGGCTCTGGAGGAGAATCTGCCTCCCAGCTCACTCAGGTCTTTGGCAGAGTTGGTTCCCTGTGGTTGTAAGACTGAAGTCCTCATTTCCTTGCTGGCTGTCAGCTGGAGTTCTTTAACCTCCTAAAGGCCGCCTGCATTCCTGCAACAGCACACTGAGTCCTTCTCATGCTTTGAATTTCTCTGACAACCTTCTGCTACAGTTCTTCTGCCTTTAGTGGGAGAAAATTCTTTGTTTTAAGGGTCCATGTGGTTAGATTGGTTTCTTATCCAGGATAATCTCCCTACCTTATGGTCTCTATCCTTAATTACATTGGCAAAACCCCCTTTTTGATATTCAGTGGAACATTTACAGGGTCTAGGGACAAGGATATGGACATCTTTGCGAGGACATTATACCCACCACAGAGTTCAAGGGCTCCCGCTGCTGCACAAAGGAAGGCCCATTCCTGGGACACATGGGATCCTCTGACAGCTGACTTTGGCTTGAGGACTCTCTGAGGGCTTTTCAGAACCTTCCTGAGAGTGCATGACTTTCTAGGATGCTCTCACCCAACTTTCTTTTCCTTTCCCTTTCTCTTGGGTCAGACCTGAATCACAGGAATTTCTCCTAATACAATCCATGAACATTGAATCCCATCTTAGTGCCTGCCTCTTGGAACACCTGGACTTTGTGGTACCATCAGTGGAGACAGACAAGTGGTAGGATGGGCATCTGGGCTTGGCTCACCCCACCACCCAGCAGCAGATGGAGAGGATGCTGTGCTGGTTGGTAAGAGGGACACCGATAGTCCTTGATACATGGTATCACCTCCATTCCTAAAGATTTCACTGGGGGTGATTTGAAGCCATGTCCTGAAGGGAATGAGAATGCTGTGGTAGTGTAATATATAGGCATTTGTAAAAAAAAATCCGGGGAGCAGTGCCTGTAAAGACATCAGAATTAGTCAGTTACTGCTAAGTTGTATTCACACTTTACAGAAGAAAATAAACGGGGCTGTCAACAAGTGCGACAGTCTTATGGCTTATAAAGAGGTTTTTATATCCTGTAGTAGCAGGGCAGACACAGGCTGAAGATCTGTTAGAGTTGCAGGGATGTTTGAATGCTCAGCCAATGCAGGTCTGCTCTGCAAAGTCGGGGGATCCTGAAACATGGGATGGGGACATCTTTATGGATGTGCCCGAGGATGTTGACTTAATCACACCTCTCTTCCCAGACCCTGTGGGCTTGCACAGGTAGCCCACTGTTTTCTAGTAAAATCTAGCCCTTCAGTTTTGCTGGAAGATGCTGCAAAATCCTCAACCCCGCAGACGGTATAGTCTCGGACACCTCCACCCCAACTTCCATCTCTTCTTTTTCTGGGATCAGACTTGCATCGCAATCTGTTGATTTTCGTAGCCTTCCCAAGATGTCTACCGAAAGTTCCCTGAGAGGGGTTTCCCCTAATAAAATCTTTGCACATCTAACCCCTTCTTGGTGTCTGCTTCTTGAAGGACCCAGATAAACAGAGGTGGTGGAGGAAGGTCTCAGTGAGAAGGTGTCATCTGAGCCAAGACATGCAGGAGGTGGAGACAGCTAGCCATGTGGGAACTGGGGGGAAGAACTTTCCACGTGAGAGAACAACAGTAGCAAAAGCCTTGGGAGGAGCCTTCCCTGCTGTGGTCAGGGAGGTAGGTAATTGGGTGCTTTTTACTCTGAGTGACCAGGAAAGAAATTGCAGGGTGTTGAACCAAGGAATGACATGATATAACTTAAGTTTTTTTAACCTTGTAAAACTTGAAGTATAGTTAATTTACAATGTTGTGTTAGTTTCAGGTGTACAGCAAAGTGATTCAGTTATACATATATATATATATATATATATATATATATTCTTTTTCAGATTCTTTTCCATTATAGGTTATTACAAGATATTGAATATAGTTCCCTGTGCTATACAGTAAGACACTGTTATTGGTTTATTTTATATATAGTATTGTGAATATGTTAGTCCCAAACTCCTAATTTATTATTATTCCAAACTCCCCCACCCCCCGCTATTCCCTTTGGTAACTATTGGTTTGTTTTCTATGTCCTTGAGTCTATTTATGTTTTGTAAATAAGTTCATTTATGTCATTTTTTTTTAGATTCCACATGTAAGTGATATCATATGATATTTGTCTTTCTCTGTCTGACTTAATATGATAATCTCTAGGTCCATCCATGTTGCTGCAAATGGCATTATTTCATTCTTTTTTATGGCTAAGTAGTATTCCATTGTGTATGTGTGTGTGTGTGTGTGTATATATATATATATATATATATATATATATATATACACACACACCACATCTTCTTTATCCATTCAACTGTCAATGGACACTTGGGCTGCTTGCATATCTTGACTATTGTAAATAGTGCTGCAATGAACATTGGGGTGCATGTATCCTTTCGAATTACGGTTTTCCCCGGATATATTCCCAGGAGTGAGATTGCTGGATCATATGGTAGTTCTATTTTTAGTTTTTTAAGGAACCTCCATACTGTTCTCCATAGTGGCTGCACCAGTTTACATTCCCACCAACAGTGTAGGAGGGTTCCGTAACTTCAGATTTAAAAGGCTCTTTCCTGCAGCTATTTGAGAAACAGATTGCAGGAGGCCAAAGGCAGAGCCGAAGTATCAGTTAGGAGACTATTGCAAGATCCAGGTCAGGATGATGGAACTGACCAAGGGCGGAAGCAGTGGAAATGACCAGAATCTGGATGTATTGTGAAGGGAGAGATAACTGAATTTCTTGAAGGACTGGGTGTGGGATTCGAGAGGAAAGATGGTGACTAGAATGAGGATGCTACTAATGGAAATGGAGAAGGGAGCCGTTGCTTAAGGAGAAGATCAGGAGTTTGGGACATGCTAAGTTTGAGACGTTTATACGTGGGAATGTCAAGTGGCAGCTGGATGTATGAGTCTGGTGTCCAGGGGAAAAGTCTGGGCTGGAGGCATACGTTTGGGAGTTGTTGTCAGTAAGATGATATTTAAAGCCAGGAAACTAAATGAGCTCCCCAAGGAGTGACTGTGGATAGCAAAAATATGTAGTTTTTGCTACACATACAAGCAAGTGAATTTGTATGACTCACACCTGAATATCTATGTTCAAAAAGCACCGGAACATCTGGATGATTTTCTCTAGAGTTGTATTCCTATGATGCAAATTCTCAACTTGTTCACCGTACATCTCTATTTAAGAACCAGTAGAATAATTTTATACCTCCAGCTTTCCTAACTGATTAACAAAATAGAGAACCAAAGACATTTGTGAGTAAAAAAGATTTTTTTCACAAATTATTCTACCTGTAGAACTGAAACCTAATGTTAGACCTGGAGGCTAATTTGCTTATTAGGTTCGTTTCTGTCTATATTTTATGCTTGAATTACATTCATCAGGATTCTCCATTTTCTTCTATTTCTGCTGCACTGAGACTAAAATCTATTTTCTTTATTCTATGTATTTAAAAATTGTGTTAACTATTTTGAATCAAATAGTTTTCACTGAATTCTCCCAGGGCAATTTTCCACATATAATTCACAAAACAATGCAAAGGAAACTTTCTTATTTGTGTTTCTGGAGAAAAGACTTCCCCAGTGAGTATCCTCAGCCTGTGCTGCAGGGGAGCCTCTGCGCATCATGGCTAAGGGGGCACTTCAGAATTCCAGCTTGCTCGAGCTCTCTTACTTCCTTCAAAATACAGTAGATGACATCTTCGTGCAAGATCTTTATAGACGCATGAATATTTGGGGCTAGAAGGAATCACTGTGATCACTGCCTCTCCCTCATTTTATAAATCGGTGTATCAAAGATTAAGCTACTTTCAAGTATTGGCAGTTCTTGCTTTCTGTCCTCCTTCTCCCTACCTTAGGTTCCTAGGGCTGCTGCAATAAATTCCCACAAGCTTGGTGGCTTCACACAACAAGAATTCCTTTTCTCACTGTTCCAGAGGTTAGCAGTCTGAAATCAAGGGGTTCACAGGGCCACACTCCCTCCGAAGTCTCTAGAGCACAATCCTTCTCTGCCTCTTCCAGCTTCGGGTGACCCCAGGTGTTCCTTGGCTTGTGACAGTGTAACTCCAGCCTCTTCTGTCTTCACGTCGCCTCTTCCCTCAGTGTCTCTGTGTCTCAAGTCTCCCTCTCTTTTCTCCTATAAAGAAAGACACCGGTCATTGAATTTAGGGTGGACTTAAGTCTGGATCCTGAGATTATTAACTTAGTTACTTAATTACATCTGCAAAGAACCTATTTCCAAATAAGGTCATATTCACAGGTACCAGGGGTTGGAATTTCGACATGTCTTTTGGGGGCATACTATTCGATCCGTTACACTTTCCTTCCTTCTTTCCTTTCCTTCTTTCTTCTGCTTGATTCACTCCTCACACCAGGTAGTTCCTTTTATCCTTTCATGCATCACTTCAATTCCAAGCTATCACTGACTCTTCAAGGAGATCATAATCCTTCTTTTAAAAAAAAGGGCTTAGGGCTTCCCTGGTGGCGCAGTGGTTGAGAGTCCGCCTGCCGATGCAGGGGACACAGGTTCGTGTCCCGGTCCGGGAGGATCCCACATGCCGCGGAGCGGCTGGGCCTGTGAGCCATGGCCGCTGGGTCTGCGCGTCCAGAGCCTGTGCTCCGCAATGGGAGAGGCCACAACAGTGAAAGGCCCAAGTACCGCAAAAAAATAATAATAATAATAAATAAAAAAAGGGCTTAGAACACAAGGGTTAGCTGGAAAAACTAGTCCCACCTTTCGAGGTTGACCCAAAGTAGCCATGGTTATATTCCATTATCTCCTTTTTCTATCACCCACCCTGTAACTTCTTCATTTTTCACTCCATCGGCCATCTGGTCTAGTTTACTCACCTGGTGGAAGAACACAGACCTTAATCCCTGAGGACTCTGAGACTTTGGTTATCTTGTCTTTGCCAGCTGCGGTTGTGGGAGTTGCCTGGTTACTGTTACAATGCATATAGAAGCACCTGGGGACGTTTTGGTGAATCTGGCACGTTTCGGGTATACTCCTCCCTGGCTCCACTACATGGTCTACCAGCATGAGAATCTCAAAGTGGATGGTTGTAATCCAGCTTTACGTTCAGGGGAACTGTCACTTGTGTCCCCTGATGGAAGTGTGCCCCACCTCCCTTGGAACTAGGGCCTCAGTGTCAGTCAGCTATTTTTTTTAAATTAATTAATTTATTTATGTTTGGCTGCGCTGGGTCTTTATTGCTGCGCACGGGCTTTCTCTAGTTGTTAAGAGCAGGGGCTACTCTTCGTTGCCGTGCGCGGGCTTCTCATTGCGGTGGCTTCTCTTGTTGTGGAGCACGGGCTCTAGGCATGCAGGCTCAGTAGTTGTGGCGCGTGGGGTCTAGAGCGCAGGCTCAGTAGTTGTGGCGCACGGGCTTAGTTGCTCCGCGGCACGTGGGATCTTCCCGGACCAGGGCTCAAACCCGTGTCCCGTGCATTGGCAGGCGGATTCTTAACCACTGCGCCACCAGGGAAGCCCCAGTCAGCTATTATTGTAGAAGACATCACTTCAAACATCAGTAGTCTCCAATCATAAACAAGTATTATATGCACAGATCTATTGGAAAAGCTCTGCTTTAAGCTGCAGGTCTGTTGGTTGGCTGGATTGGTTCTGCTCTGTGTGTGTCTTCTTCTGGGAACTGCAGGCCAGCTGGGTATGTTCTTCTCATGGTGATGGCAGAAGCACAAGACAAAGCCAAGTGCACTAGCACATATCAAGCCATTGCATGTGCCATCCTACCAGCTAAAGAGAGTCCTTTGATCCTAAAGTCAAAGTGTGCAAGATATATTCTAAGGGGCCAAGCATATTACACTGCCAAGTCCAACAACAATACAGCAGAGAAGTATACCCTTCCCACGGAGTGTCGGGGGACTGGAAGCAGTGACTGTTTACTGAACAATACTCTAATTTATACAACCTTCAGTGCAAATGAGAAACCCAGCTTTCGGAAGTGGGACAATGGGAATGATGGCGAGATGCACCAATCCTACTTCCACATAATACATCATCCTTTGCTTCAGTGCATCCTCCTGGAAAACTGCACACCAACCCTACAGGTTGTGATCCTAGGTTGGTGCATTAGCTGAGCCTTTCATAGGCCATCCCAGGGATCTGTCAGATTGAGTGCTTCTGAATGATGATATGGTGAATGGGAGAAACAGTGGATCTCAGGGTCACGTGCCATTCAGCATACCCCTTTCCACATAAAATGGGTTCTTTGGTCTGAGCCTGTGTTGTGAGAGATCCTGTATCAGGAACCAAGCTTTCTTAGAGCCGTCATTATACTGCAGGCAGAAGCGCTGTGGCCAGAAAGCAAACTGCTCTCCGGACTAGGTATGAATTATATATGTAAACTCTAGGATCATAGAGACCTGCAGCAATTAACTTGCCATCAGGTGTTCTCCTGGAGATATGGTACCATACAAAGTGCTAAGACTTGGTCTCTGCTGCGGATAGGTCAGGCTTCAACAGCAGTATTGGTGGTGAGAGAGCTCACGCTTTGGGTCCATGAATAGCTTTCGACTCTAACATCAGGGGTGCTCTGTTCACAGGCCTCTTGTACACTGGGGTGGCCAAAGATGACCACAGACTTAGTGGCTTAAAGCAATACAAACTTATTATCTTAGAGTTTTGTAGGTTAGGAGTCCAACAGAGGTCTCACTGGGCTAAAATCAAGGTGTCAGCAGGGCTGCGTTCCTTTCTGCAGGGATGCTCTAGGGGAGAACCTGTTTCCTTGCCTTTTCCAGCTGCTAGAGGCTGCCTGTATTCCTTGGACCATGGATCCTTCCTCCATATTCAAAGCCAACAACATTGCATCTCTATGACTGTTCTTCTATAGTCACCTGTCTTTCTGAGCATAGTTAGGAAAGATTATCTGCATATAAAGCCTGTGATTAGGACTTCCCTGGTGGCTCAGTGGTTAAGAATCCACCTGCCAATGCAGGGGACACAGGTTCAAGCCCTAGTCCAGGAAGATCCCACATGCCACGGAGCAACCAAGCCTGTGCACCACAACTACTGAGCCTGCGTGCCACAACTACTGAAGCCCGCGCGCCTAGAGCCTGTGCTCCGCAACAAGAGAAGCCACTGCAATGAGAAGCCCGCGCACTGCAACAAAGAGTAACCCCCACTCAACGCAACTGGAGAAAGCCCACACGCAACAACGAAGATCCAACACAACCAAAAATAAATAAATAAAATTAATTTATTAAAAAAATTTTTTAAAAAAAGCCTGTGTTTAGCTTAGGCACACCTGGAATATCCAGGATAATCTCCCTATCTCAAGGTCCTTAACCTCAATTACATTGGCAAGGTGTCTTTTGCCATATAGGGCAATATATTAATGTGATCTGGGGATTAGTATGTGGACATCTTCTGCCTACCACAGAGAGAAAGTCCAATCAATGAAAGGCCAATCAATGGTGCCTTGATGAGTGTATTAACCTTGTGGAATGCAGTCTTGCTGGTGGTCCTCTGAGGAGCTGTGCAGAATACATCTCAGAATCGTTGCACTTCAGGACGGAAAGACTGAGGCATTCCACCACCTCCTGTCCCCCGTGGGTTAAGGGTTGAGATTGGAGACATTAACACCTCCCCATTTTGGGGTGGTCCCTGTGCATCATAGGCGAGTGATCTCCACAGCTTATAAATAGTGAAGTAGAGAGATATGGCAGAGTGCATACAACTAAGTGTTCAACAATCTTTGGCTAAAATCAGGTGGTCAAGGATGTGACGTGGTACCTCACAAGTGTGCCTCAATCTGTTTAACATGCTTGACTACGGCCCTTTATTAGAAGACACGTTAATTAAGAAACTTAGAGCTGTGCATTAAGGACCTGATTGTATTATATATAAACAAAGTAAATATCTAAAGGGAGGTGCTAGGAATAAGGTCGAAAAAAATAGGAAGACAGACTTTATTTCTACTTGGAAATGGCAATCCTTGGATTTTTACATAACACCACAGAAAAGAATGAATATTTTGCTTGAATTCCTTTCCCTCATTTCCTGGTCTGTGTCCTTCAAGACTCAGCTAAGACATCACCTCTCCTGGGTGGTTTTGTGGGTGTGGCCAGAGAGAAACAACATCTCTGTGCCGTAGTAGGACCCTGGGAGCTTTCTATTTTAGCATTACCATAGTGTTTTGTAACTGCTTGTCTAAACCTGACAAGTCTTTGAGGACAAGAATTTTGTTCTAGTCATTTTTTTTGTTTGTTTCCAGGGCTTGGAATATGTGTGAGTGTATATTATATTATACTATATTATATTATATTATTATTATATTATATTTTAAGGTTTACTTTATCTTTGTAGATTTTTAATTCATGCGTCCTCTATCTTTTTTTCCCCAATGAGGTATTGGTATTTTTCTTGTTGATTTGTGAGAGCTCTTTATGTATGGGGATATTAAATCCCTTGCAGCAACCCCTCTCTGTAGGCATGACTAAAATGAAGGGTAGAGGATAAGCATCTCTCCTAGGAGAGCCAGTGAGAGTGAGCAGAAGGGTTTCCTCTGCTGACATAACTCTCACTGTCACCAAAGAGGCTTAACTGACCCCATCTCACTGTATACATACTTCCTAGTTTAGCCTCAAGATGATCTCTTGATATCATTGAAGATGGGTGTGAGGAGGGGGATAATGAATAAAACTAACAAACAATTTGGATTTGTATAACTGGTATTACAGCTCTCCTTAATTAGATTACCGAATCTTATCTTATCTTACTGAATATATCTTTTATCTCAGTACCTCCAGTGCTACCACATTGTTGGGTATATAACAAGAACTAGTTCAATGTTATTTAACATCAATTAATTAGTAGTCAGAATTTTGAAAGAGAAAGGGACTTCAGAAACTACCCCATGAAGAGTTTCCCAAATTGTCTTCTGTCTTCTGCCAACAGTAATATCCAGAAAGAGTCATTCCAGATTCAAAAAATTTGGGAAATCCAGCATATACATTTTTCTAAAGAGTCATCATATTCATTAGTGTACTAAAGACCCTGAAAAGTTCTGCAGTTAAGAAACATGTTTCTCTGATTAATCTGGTGTGAAACACTCTTTCCCTCTCTTTTTCTTACTTAACAGAATGTTAACGTTGTACTCAAGACTATTTGGGAAGAGCAATTCTGTTCTAATCACTGAATGCAACAGAATACTTAGTGAGCTAGTTCAACTTCTCCCAGCTGGTTGATAGCACAGCTGGGGCTAAAACAAAGTCTCTTGACTTTTATTCCTGTGGTGTTTTTTTTTCTTTTCCACTGTAAGAGGCAGCAATTGTCACTTGATGATAATTATTGGTGACAGGAGTTGGAATGCCTCTGCTGTTAAGGGAAGGAGATTAAAGAGAAAAAAAGCATCATCAACACTTTATGGAAAACTTTCTTTTTGGCTGTGCCATGAGGCATGCAGGATCTTAGTTCCCCGACCAGGGATCAAACCCGTGCTCCCTGCATTGGGAGCACAGAGTCCTTTTTTTTTCCCCTCTCAGAGTCTTAACCACTGGACCACCAGGGAAGTCCTTGAAAAACTTTTTAAAGAGATCATTCATATAGCATATAAAAAAATCTAGGAATAAAGAAAAATATTTTTATTTGTAAGTTTAATATTAATTAAAATGCATGTTATTTGAAGTAGTGTCAATTGATGATATATTAGAAAATCTGTGCTATATGGTGCATTGTGTCTGCTTATGTCCATTTAATGGGACTTTAATAAGTCATCATAAGGGTGACTTTATTGACTTATTTGAAGAAAAGAAAGAAAAGTTGAGGGAAATTTGGGTGATGGGAGTCTAAACCAAACATAAAACCAGGATTAGAGGTCTGTTGGAAAGAAAATTTCTATTCCCTGTGAGCTACAGACACAAACAAAACGGAACCAAAGACCCAAATGAAGTCTTCCTGCTGCTTAGAAAACTGAACCTTTACCTATTTGAAGAAAATTAGAGGAGAAAGTTACCATTCATTGAGCATACATTTTTATCAGATATCATAAGGTGTTACTTTACCTAATCCTTATAATACTTGTGAATGAGAAACAGTATTGTCCCCCCCTTTCTACAGACAGGAAATTGAGGCATAGAGAGGTCAAGTAACTTTCTCTAGGAAGTATAATTAGGAACAATGCGAGAGCCATTGGATCTCAAAGTTCAGGTTCTCTCGTCATTCCATATTACATAAAAGTCTTAACTCTCAAAGAAAAGTGTTGAAACAAAGACCTTACTTCTAAGCAGTTAGAGAACGTACAGGACATGTGGTCTAAGGACATCGGTCCAAAGGTCTCATTCTGGGTCTTCAGTGGAGGTGTCTGATGGTGCCCAGGAGGCTGCAAAGTCTGCACCTTGAGGGTGAAGCTGTAGCTCCTCTGGAATCCAAAGGCTCAGCCTGGATAACAACCTGCAAGGAAGTAAACAGAAACAAACACAAATGTACAACAACAACAACAAAAGAACTAGTCAGCAGAAGAGAGAAAACAATGAAAACTAGAGACAGAGCTGTTTAATCTTTTCATCTCAATCTTTCTTGGTAAGCAGAGCAGAAAGCTGTCAGAAAACATCAGTTATTGAAAAGGAAATTTTAAAAAATGAATATTGTTACTTGTGTACAAGATAATCAAATGGCCTTCTCAGCAAACCCATAAGTTTTCCTTCAGGAATGGCTCAGCAAGCCAGTGTGAATGGTGACTACACTCTGAAACAGACTAAGGCAGACACCTTAATAAATATGCACTGTATCTCTCTGTGTTTTCAGAAAATTAAGAGATGATTAGCGTTATGCTGAATGCTTTCATTAAGTGCAATTTTAATCTCTACGTGTGGAATGTTTGGATAACAATGAAGGAATATTCTATTTTCTGAAACTGTCTTCCTCTTTCCATCCATACAGATGACAGGCTAGCACGTGGTGCTCAGTGCTTCGTCCCCATCCTCCACTGTCCTTCAGTGACCTCCATGCTTCACGCTCACTCAGCCATCTTAGTTGCATCTTAGTCTTTGCCCTTTGATCCATTTCTTACATATCAGACTCTGAATCATCACTTCTGGTCCATCCTGTCTCCCACTTCTTTGTCCCTATTGTATCTACTCAACCTTTCCTAATTATTGCAGACTGTCACTCCATTCTAGCTTCACTTGCCTCCCTCCTCAACCAATTTCATGGTTAGATGGAGCTGAACTGCACTCACTACCACCCTAGATCCTTCAAACTTTAACTTTCCTTCCCTCTTCCTCCAGCCTTTCCTTCTTCCCTCTCTTAGATTCTTGGCCTGCCTGCCCCCACAGCAGCCTGTGTAACTCCCATTGCCTGCTTTCTTTTCTGTTCTTTAGGCTTCTAATTTCTGCAGAACAGAGACCATAAAACCATACTGCTTAGGTACCCTCTTTGATGTTACCTAGGCAGCACTGATTTTTATATAATTTTATAGTTATATAAAATTATTACTTAATTAAATGTATAATCTCTCTCCCTGAGATGGTTTTCCTAAGGAACCATTCATGTACATCCCCTCCTTGTGGTGACTACTCTCCTGTGCACTCAGACGGTGAAAACTAGCATTGCAGACCAAGCTCTACACCCTCAACCAGTGAGTCTCAGTTCTTCACCCTGTAAACTCTCTCAACTGATGTGTGCTGTCTGCACAACCCTCAGCTGAGTGTATTTATATAAAATGTACTAGGTACTCCAGCTTGGCCTCCCTTTCAGCCATTATTTGTTGCTTCATTGAACCATTTCTACATATGATGGCTGACAAAGGGTGTACCATCGATAGTGAAACTCCTACAAATGAGCAAGGAGGAAGGATCTTGCAGTTTTTTTAAAGAGTAAGTTTTAGGTTTTTTGAGGTACAAGAAAATTGTATAAGTAGATTATCTTTGATTTCAAATAACAGAAAATTCTCACTCCAAGTGGTTTAAGTAATAAAGAAAAACATATTACCTCACCTAATTGGAGGATAGTTTCCAGGGTTGATACAGCGGCTCAATATCATAAAGGACCTCTTTTTTCATCTTTTTCTCTGCCTCCTCTGTACGTTACCTTTGCTCTCAGGCTGTCTTGCCTCATGACTATAAGATGGCAGCAGTGGTTGCAGAGATAATCAAGAGACAACAATGCTCAGAGACAGAAAGGGACCGTCTTTCTCAGGGCCTCCTAGCAGTGATCAAAGCTTTCCCTAGAACCCCCAGTGGAATCACCATCACTTGGCGTGGCTACCATGACTGGCTATCAATTACAATTTACCTTTGGAGTTGGAGATGAGGAAAAGGTTGGACACCTAAGCAACTCCAAGGGTAAATCTTAATTGGCTCTAAGCAATTTGCCCATGAGAGTCATGATCTATTATTTCTGGTTCCAGTGTGTCAGGGTCCTAGTTCTAGTGACTCTTCTTGCTACTTCTGTGCCCTTCATCGGTGCACAGGAATCAATTTTGCTGCCACAAGACCCATGAGGCCTGAAAATACATTATGTGACTTTCTGAGATCCTATCTGCCTGCAGCTCTCAGACCCACAGTGCCATCATCCTAGTTTTGCTCTATCCTGGGTGGTCCTGTCTGCTGAGATACACCATATGGCCATTTCTCTCCCATTGTTCTACTCCTTTCCTGAGGGAGATGCTCTGATCTTCTCTACTCTCAGATCCTACAAATCTATCTGGACATTGTGTTATCACTTCCCACCCCACACCCTTTCCTCTTCTCTCCCAGAGCCCAGTCCAAATGGCAGAGGTTAACCAGTAGCTAAACTCCTTTTCCTCTGAGTTCCTTCCTGCTCCCACCCCTCCTACTTTGGGAATCTGTACAATCTTATTGGTGAGAAAGCATGCTCTGATTTATCATGATTTTATTTGCACCAAATTCTTTCTGCACCTAGTCTTATGAAACTCAAAGAGCACATGCGTGTATAGGAGAGGAAGCACTTAAGGCTGACTGGCAGAATCTTAGAAAGCTTTATGGAGAAAGTTTTTGAAAGGAGAGTTAAGGATGAGTAGGAATTTTCAGGGATATTGAGGTAGGAAGTCAGGGTATGGAGATAGTATGTCCAGGGAGAGGGTCCTTCATGGGTGGGCATAGAGCTGCATGAGAACATGAGGTGTTCTGCAACTAGCACTGGTGGGAGAGGATGCCAAGCAGATAGGCAGAGGATTTGGCAGCGAGACATTGGTAAGGCATTTTCTTCTCATCTTTTGGTGTGATAAGGAGCCACTGAAACACTTAGAACTAGGGCCATGACATGGTCCAAACTGTATACTATAAAAAGTTCTCTGGCAGCAAATTGAAGGGATGACTAGGGGTGGGTAGAATTTGAAGCAGAAAGACCATAGGGCAGTTCTTGTTGTTCTCCTATAAGGGAAAAGTGACGAGGGCCCACAGTATGTTAGTAGTAGGAAAATGGTTGTAGTGGAGTTGATATAAAAGGAAGAACTGATAGAAATTGATGATTCATTCAATAGTGAAGGGAAAAGACAAATTTAGGGTAACTCCCAAGTCTCTGGCTTCAGTAAATGGATGATGGTGGTACCATTATATGAGATAATGAATGTAAGTCATAGGTATGCTTCTGGGGAAGATAAATCCCTTATTGTACATGTTGAGTTGGAGAGCATTCCAAGTGGAGAAGACATTGACATTGGACATATGGATCTGAGACAGGCAAGTCATTTGAGTCAGCTATTAATTTGGAAGTCATAAACAGCAAGGTTATAATTAAAGGCGTGAGCATGCATAAGATTGTCCAGGGAGAACATATAGGGTGAGGAAAGGAGGGGAGAAGTGAGGAAGTAGGAGAAGAGAGGGGGCCTTGAGAATACTTACACGAAGGATGAGAAGCCTACAGAGGGAGGATACTAGTGGCAACCAAGGAGATGACCCAGAGAGAAAGTCTACATGAAAAGTGAGTATAGAACCAGATTTGAATGGGTTCAGAAGTGAATTATTGCTATGTGGTCAAGTTCACCAATCTTTCCTTCTGAAATGTCTAATTTTCTTTTTATCCCATCCAATGTATTTTTTAAAAAATCTCTACATCGTATTGCTTCATCCCTAAGAATCTAATTTGTATGTTTTGTATTAGAAAAAGAGGGCTCACCTTGAGTAAAAGGAGAAAATCTCCAGGGACCCTAAATGTATATGTCTATATTTGCCATCTCATTATTATTTCCTTTCTGATGAGACTAAAGTGCTAATTTGGCAGGGAAAATTATTTTCTCAACTTTGTTATCAAACAACTTTGTGAATCTGAATTCTGTCATTTTCAACGTGTTTCAGAAATGGAAAAATCTCTTATGAGTTTTGAAAACTATTTTCAGATATAGAAGAAAACTTGAAATAATTTTCATTGCTCATTTACATATCAGGTAATCCTTAATGAATCACTTGATTATAATTAGATTTTAGCAATAAAGTAAGTTAAAGTGAGAAATACAGTGTACTTTCACTTTGATTTTACTTTTTTTTTTAATTTAATTTAATTTAATTTAATTTAATTTTTTTGCCTCGTGGCATGTGAGATCCTAGTTTCCCGACCAGGGATTGAACCCGCACCCTCTGCAGTGGAAGCACAGAGTCTTAACTGCTGGACCGCAAGGGAAGTCCCTGATTTCACTTTCTTAAAAATAAAATGCTCACAATAACATGTCCTATCTTTCCTGTTCTGCCAGGCAAAACAGAAATAAAATCATGCTGTCTGTGTATAAGGTAAAAAATTAACTGTTGTGACACTTCTGTTTATTTGTATTCCTCTCATATTTTCTACATTTTATAAAACTCAAGAATACTAATTGAAATTACTATACACTTGGGGAACTAAAAAGAGGAAGAGATCCTTCAATATAAATATTTGATCTAAAAGAATGAGAACAAGCTAGGATAGTATAGCTCATGGCTCAAATAAGTTTTATAATGAAGAAAAGAAATCGAACTAACGAGCCATAGAGTAGTTGTAACATTTAAAAATGTACAAAATATGAATAATAAGCAGAGAACCATAAAATGTTTGAATGTTTTAAAGATAATTTCTTTAGTGATAGCTATATGATTTGTAGTGTTCTCTATGATGTGGACACAATCACTATTAATGTAGACAACGATGTGTTTTTAAAATCTCAAAGTAATTACCCTCAAAAACCTGCATTCTATAAATATTCCTGCCTCATGCATTTTGTCATACTGTGTAGCACTGAAATAATAGAGAGAAGTGACATTTACTATAAAAAAAGAAGCATATCTCTATGTGTGTTACAACATATATGGCTATCATAAAGTTCCAAGCACAGACAGAAACATCTCTGTGACATGTACCTATTTATTTCAGAAAAGGTCATTTGGGAATTTTTAATTAACCTAAGAACTTACCTAAATGTGTCAAGATTATTACAGGCTGCATGGAAGATGATTATACTGCAGATAATTTGCACTATAAATATTTGCATTCAATCTACTAACAAATTTACCAACCCTTGAAATATTCATGAAAGGACACTAGTCTGTAATTGGGCATCATTTTTTACACAGAGAGAATAGAGGTGAAATTAGTGTTTCTCATCACATGTAGGATGTCTTTCAAGTGTTTTTAGAAAATGAGGTTAAAAATTCAGTGTGCTGAGAAACAAAAATAATATCAAAAGAATCAACATAATAAAAAGTTTTATTTGAAAATAAAATAGATAAACCTATAGTGATATGAAGGAAGGCAAGTAACATTAGAAATGACAAAGCATACGTAGCTATGGATCTAGCAGAGTTTTAAAAAACCACTGAACAACATTAAAAACAATGTTATTCCAATAATTTTGAAAAGCTAAATGAAATTTATATATTTCTAGAAAAATGTGACTTACCTAAAGAACTTCAAGAAAAAATAGAATCTGAAAATACACACAACCACCAAAGAAACTGAATTAATAGTTAAAATTCCTCTAACAAAGGAAACACGAGGTTCAGATGCTTTTAAGGATAAGCACCACCATACATTCAAGAAAAAGATCATTTCAATTGTTTATAAGGTTTCCTAAAACACAGGAAAAAGGAAACACTCCCTGTGGTAGATTGTAGTATTGTTCCTCACTTTCCCTTCTCTCCCTAGAATAAGATAATATATCCCCATTCTCTTCATGTGGCTTTCCCATTGACTTTGGGCTTGTCTGTGTGAAGATTATTCCCAGGGAGTGCCTGCTCTTTAACCTGGGTCCTGGAATGAGAAAACATGTAGAATCCAGCTGGGCACAGCCTAGCCCAGTATTGCTGAAGCTGATCTGCAGACCAGTGAACAAGAAGTAAAATTTGACATTTAAGCCGTTTGAATTTAGGGTTTATTTGTTACCAAAACATAAACTGACTAATATACTTTCCTACTCATTCTATGGGCTAATGTAACACAAACCTGGGAGGAACAGTAGAATAAAAAAATATATAGTAAAATTTCATTCATGAGTATAGATGCAAAAATCCTAAGTAAAAAAAATAGAAAAATCCAGTGATGTTTAAAATGATTGTACAACATAACTAAATTAGTTTATGTACAACATAACTAAGTTAGTTTATTCCAGCGAATCAAGGGTGGCTTAATATTAGACAATCTACAAATACCATTCATTTTATTAACAGACTAAAGGAGAAAGATGATACGAGACCTCAATATATGCAGAACAAACATTTAATAAAATTTTATAACATTATTTAAATGCATTTTAAAAAGACTTTAATAAATGGCATGTTAGGTTGTGTTCACGGATATGAAGATTCTAAATCATAAAGGTCCTCCCAAATCTATAGGTCCAACGTAATGAAAATCCAAACAGGGATTCTTTGGGGAAATTTTCAAGAAGATTCTAAATTTTATACAGAAGAGCCAAGACTGCTTAAGAAAAGGTATGAGATGGGAGGCCTTGCTTTACCAGTTATCAAGACTTAATACAAAGTTACAGTAATTAAGAAACTGTCTAGTGTGGAGTAGAAAAAGAATGTTTGATCAACAGAACAAAACAGAGATATATAGGAGCATATATTTAAACTCAATTTATAAGATAAGAGACATTGTAGACCTGTGGCAAAAGAGTGCGTCATTTGATAAACGATGCTGGGACAATAGAACAGAAGTGAATCAAATCCCTACTTCATACCACACACAAAAATCAATCACTGATGTATTTAAACGTGAAAATGTGAAACAGAAAGTTTTAAATTTCTAGAAGAAAATATGTTTGATATCAAGTTAGGAAAGGATTTCTTAAGCAAGAGAAATAGGCATAAATCGTAAAGGAAAAGATAAATCAGTTTCATCAGAATTAATAATTTCTGTTCATCAAAAGATACCATAGAGAACTGGAAAGGTCAAGTCACAAACTTTAAAAAGATATTTGAACCATGTATAATTACCTAAGGACTAATATCCAGTAATTTAATAGGAAAAAGACAACTCAGAAAGAAAATGGGCAAAGACATAGGTAGGTACTTCACAGAAGTGGCCCATAAACATATCAAAAGATGCTTAACTTTGTTGGTAATCAGAAGAACATACATTAAAATTACAAAGACAAACCATTTCCACCACCAGAGTCACAAAGTTGTCTGGTATGCCAGATATTGATGAAGGTATTAGTCTATTAGGGCTGCCATAACAAGATACCACCGATTGAGTGGCTTAAACAACAAACATTTATTATCTCACAGTTCTGTAGTCTGGAAAGTCCAAGATCAGGCTGCCAACAGGGTTGATTTCTGGTGAGGCCTCTCTTCCTGGCTTTCAGGCTGTCGCCTTCTCACTGTGTTCTCACATGGTCTTTCTTCTGTATGGAGAGAAAAAGGGCTCTGATGACTTTTCCTCTTCTTTTAAGGACGTCAATCTTATTGGACTAGGGTCCCACCCTTATGACCTCATTTAACCATAACTACTTTCTTAAAGGAGCTATCTCTATACACAGTTACATTGGTTGTTAGGGCTCTAACATATGAATTTTGGGGGACATGATTCATTCCATAACTGTGAGGATATAAAGCCATGGGAACTCATAATCTCCTGGTGGTGGTGTGTGTGGCCAATTGTTTCAGCTATTTTAGAAAACATTTGACAACACCCCAAAGATTCAACTTGTGTGTTCCCTGTGGCCTAGCAATTCCACTCCTAAGAATCAGAATTCCATAGGATTGCAAGATTAAACAAATAAAAGTACAGGACACCTAGTTAAATTTAATTCCAGAGACATGACAAATCTCAGTATTAGTATATCCCAATTTTGCATGGGGCATGATTATGTTAAAAAATTATTCATTTTTTCTCTAAAATTCAAATTGAATTGGAACTCCTGTTTTATATTTGCCAATTCTAGAAACATATGTGTTATGTGTACACATATGTGAAACATATGCATATGTGTGCCAGGAAGCATGTACAAGATTTCTCTTAGGACCATTGTTTGTAATAAAAAAAAACAAGCTGGAAATAACCCATCAATTTATAAATAAATTGTGAGGTATCAAACACTAAATGTGGATGAGCTCCTTTTATATGTATCCTCTTGGGTGAATATCAGAAGCTCAATACTGAGATGAAAAAAGCAAGTCACAGAAAAAATGTACACAAAATGATTCCATGGATATAACTTCAACATGATGCAAAAGGAAACAATATATTTTTAAAGATTCATATAAATGTGGGAAAACAATGCAGCAACGTAAGGGAAAGAAGAACACAAAATTCAGGGCAGTGATTACTTCTGAGGAGAAAGAAAGAAGATGAGATGGCAAGGAGCACACAGGGCGCTTCCGAGGTGTCACTAATATATCGTTTCTTAAGCTCATTGCCGAGTACATGAGTTTATGGTTTGCTAGTGTAATTCTTTAAACATCTGTGCATGTGTGTGTGTGTGTATATTCTTTTGAATATTTGAAACTATATAATAAAAATAAAATAGTTCCTGTTTCATAAAGGTTTTAATAAATGATTCACATTATATATTTTTTCATTCATTCATTTTTTTAACTAGGTTCCAGATTCTATGCTAGGGCTCATCACATTTAATCAGGATAGCAATCCTTTAATTTGGTATTACTATTGTATCCTTACCTCGGGTTGTTTTGTTTTGCTTTTTTGGTGTAGATTAGTACGATGCCTGCTATGGAGAAAATGTTAATAAATCATAGCTCATAGAATTACCATATGTCCTCATGGAGAAGGTATTGCCTTAAGCAGAATAATTAGTAAGCTGTGAATCCAGCGTTGATTTCAAAGTCCAGAACTTTTTCCGGCATATTTTCCTGCATAAAACCTTGAGTTCAAAGGAAGCAAATGTCCTCAGAGCATTCCTCATTACTTAAGTTAAACTTTTATACTCATGATCATGAAATGTACTATGTTGGGAAGAGATCATAAAAATGGTAGCAGGATTGAAAATATCAGAGTACAGTATATGTAACGAGGGTGACTGCTGTTCTGTGGATTTTTTTGGTTCCATTTTCTGTACATGCGCATAACAATGTAAAATATAATTCTTTCTGTGGGTTGTAACAAAAAATTTGAAAGCCTCTGAAATAGAGAAATCATTTTCCCCCAAACTGGACTTTTAACAAGATTAAGAAATGTGAAGCCAGCGCAAAAAGGATGGCTGTCTCTTTAGTTCTCCTACCGATAATTTGAATTTTTAAAATCTCCTGAGCCGGTTCCGTGAACTCTTCCAATGTTTCCAGTCTTGTTGACCGTCACCACCAAGCCACACATTCACTTGTATTCTATTTCCCTCCAGTGTCTTGGCCACTATTTAGACCACAACCATCATCGACCCTCTTCAAGGAAAGCCTGTCAATAGAGGTCCCTCAGCCTCTAGTTTCTGCTTTTGTTTTTTTTAAAATCATTTAAAACCCCTCCACTTTTTTACAGAGAAGCAAACTTTCTAAAGGGCACATTTGATAGTGTTATCCTTCTGCTTACAACCGTTAATGGCTTGTCTTATGTTCAAATAGTGTTCAAACTCCTTTGTACAGTGCACAGAATGCTACCTCTCAAGCCTATGTGCTCCTGCACGGTTACATCTCCTTCACTCCCTCCCCCAGCGACCGCCCATCACAGTGAACGGCTTGCGATTTCCCTGTGACACCAGACTCACCATCCCCTCAACTACCTGTCATCACTAGTCTCCTCTGGCAAACCAAACCTGGATTAAGGTACTTGGTAAGTACTTCCCTCTTTCATGCCATGGCACTGATTTACATTCTCCTATTTACTCATCCCATCCTTGCCACTGGCCTGCAAGCTCCTTTAGAGGGGGCAGAGTCTTGTTCACCATATCATCTCAACACCTAGCCCAGTGCCTGATACATAGTCAACTTTGGGGTTTATTTAAAAAGTTCACAGGGAAATAAATTCAAAATAAATTATAAAAAATTAATTCTGGGTGGGGGAGCTTGGGAGCCGCGGAGGAGAGCACAGCAACAGGGGTGCGGAGGGCAAAGCGGACAGATTCCAGCGCAGAGGATCGGGCCGACCGGCACTCACCAGCCGAGAGGTTTGTCTGCTCGCCCGCCGGGGCAGGCGGGACTGGGAGCTGAGGCCCCGGCTTTTGTCGGAGCGCGGGGAGAGGACTGGGGTTGGCGGCGTGAACACAGCCTGCAGGGCGTTGGTGCGCCGCGGCTGGCCGGGAGAGAGTCCGGGGAGGGGTCTGGACCTGCCGAAGAGGCAAGAGACTTTTACGTCCCTCTTTGTTTCCTGGTGCACGAGGAGGGGGGATTGGGAACGCTGCTTGGGAGAGCTCCGGGGACGGGCGCGAGCCGCGGCTAAGAGTGCGGAGCCCAGAAACGGACATGGGACGCTAAGGCCGCTGCTGCCGCCGCCAGGAGGCCTGTGTGCGAGCGCAAGTCACTAGCCACACGCCCTTCCGGGGAGCCTGTGCAGCCCGCCGCTGCCGGGGTCCCGGGATCCGGGGACGGCTCCCCCGGGAGAGCGCACGGCGCGCCTCAGGCTGCAGCATCACGCCGGCCTCTGCCGCTGCAGGCCCGCCCCGCACTCCGTGACCCTCCCTACCCCCCGGCCTGAGTGAGCCAGAGCCTCCGAATCAGCGGCTCCTTTAATCCCGTCCTGTCTGAGCAAAGAACAGACGCCCTCCGGCGACCTACACGCACAGGCGGGGCCAAATCCAAAGCTGAGCACCTGGGAACTATGAGAACAAAGAAGAGAAAGGGAAATCTCTCCCAGCAGCCTCAGAAGCAGCGGATTAAAGCTCCACAATCAACTTGATATACCCTGCATCTGTGGAATACCTGAATAGACAACGAATCATCCCAAATTAAGGAGCCCTGTGGATGAAAGGCTCTTGGTGCTGCAGCCAGGACTCAGTGCTGTGCCTCTGAGGTGGGAGAGCCAACTTCAGGACACTGGTCCACAAGAGGCCTCCCAGCTGCACATAATATCAAACAGCAAAAATCTCCGAGAGATCTCCATCTCAACGCCAGCACCCAGCTTCACTCAACGACCAGCAAGCTACAGTGCTGGACATCCTATGCCAAACAACTAGCAAGATAGGAACACAACCCCACCCATTAGCAGAGAGGCTGCCCAAAATCATAATAAGTCTACAGACACCCCAAAACACACCACCAGACGTGGACCTGCCCACCAGAAAGACAAGATCCAGCCTCATACACCAGAACACAGGCACTAGTACCCTCCACCAGGAAGCCTACACAACCCACTGAACCAACCTTAGCCACTGGGGACAGACACAAAAAACAACAGGAACTACGAACCTTCAGCCTGCAAAAAAAAAAAAGGAGACCCCAAACACAGTAAGATAAGCAAAATGAAAAGACAGAAAAACACACAGCAGATGAAGGAGCAAGATAAAAACCCACCAGACCTAACAAATGAAGAGGAAATAGGCAGTCTACCTGAAAAAGAATTCAGAATAATGATAGTAAGGTTGATCCGAAATCTTGGAGATAGAATGGACAATAGAATGGACAAATTGCAAGAATCAGTTAACAAGGACCTAAAAGAACTAAAGATGAAACAAGCAACGATGAACAACACAATAAATGAAATTAAAAGTACTCTAGATGGGATCAATAGCAGAATAACTGAGGCAGAAGAACGGATAAGTGACCTGGAAGATAAAATAGTGGAAATAACTACTGCAGAGCAGAATAAAGAAAAAAGAATGAAAAGAACTGAGGACAGTCTCAGAGACTTCTGGGACAACATTAAACGCACCAACATTCCAATTATAGGGGTTCCAGAAGAAGAAGGGAAAAAGAAAGGGACTGAGAAAATATTTGAAGAGATTATAGTTGAAAACTTCCCTAATATGAGAAAGGAAATAGTTAATCAAGTCCAGGAAGCACAGAGAGTCCCATACAGGATAAATCCAAGGAGAAATACGCCAACACACATATTAATCAAACTGTCAAAAATTAAATACAAAGAAAACATATTAAAAGCAGCAAGGGAAAAACAACAAATAACACACAAGGGAATCCCCATAAGGTTAACAGCTGATCTTTCAGCAGAAACTCTGCAAGCCAGAAGGGAGTGGCAGGACATATTGAAAGTGTTGAAGGAGAAAAACCTGCAACCAAGATTACTCTACCCAGCAAGGATCTCATTCAGATTTGATGGAGAAATTAAAACCTTTACAGACAAGCAAAAGCTGAGAGAGTTCAGCACCACCAAACCAGCTCTACAACAACTGCTAAAGGAACTTCTCTAGGCAAGAAACACAAAAGAAGGAAAGGACCTACAATAACGAACCCAAAACAATTAAGAAAATGGGAATAGGAACATACATATCGATAATTACCTTAAATGTAAATGGACTAAATGCTCCCACCAAAAGACACAGATTGGCTGAATGGATACAAAAACAAGACCCATATATTTGCTGTCTACAAGAGACCCACTTCAGACCTAGAGACACATACAGACTGAAAGTAAGGGGATGGAAAAAGGTATTTCATGCAAATGGAAACCAAAAGAAAGCTGGAGTAGCAATTCTCATATCAGACAAAATAGACTTTAAAACAAAGACTATTAGAAGAGACAAAGAAGGACACTACATAATGATCAAGGGATCAATCCAAGAGGAAGATATAACAATTGTAAATATTTATGCACCCAACATAGGTGCACCTCAATACATAAGGCAAATGCTGACAACCATAAAAGGGGAAATCGACAGTAACACATTCATAGTAGGGGACTTTAACACCCCACTTTCACCAATGGACAGATCATCCAAAATGAAAATAAATAAGGAAACACAAGCTTTAAATGATACATGAAACAAGATGGACTTAATTGATATTTATAGGACATTCCATCCAAAAACAACAGAATACACATTTTTCTCAAGTGCTCATGGAACATTCTCCAGGATAGATCATATCTTGGGTCACAAATCAAGCCTTGGTAAATTTAAGAAAACTGAAATTGTATCAAGTATCTTTTCTGACCACAACGCCATGAGACTAGATATCAATTACAGGAAAAGATCTGTAAAAAATACAAACACATGGAGGCTAAACAATACACTACTTAATAATGAAGTGATCACTGAAGAAATCAAAGAGGAAATCAAAAAATACCTAGACACAAATGACAATGCAGACACAACGACCCAAAACCTGTGGGATGCAGGAAAAGCAGTTCTAAGGGGGAAGTTTATAGCAATACAAGCCCACCTTAAGAAGCAGGAAACATCTCGAATAAACAACCTAACCTTGCACCTCAAGCAATTAGAGAAAGAAGAACAAAAAAACCCCAAAGCTAGCAGAAGGAAAGAAATCATAAAAATCAGATCAGAAATAAATGAAAAAGAAATGAAGGAAACAATAGCAAAGATCAATAAAACTAAAAGCTGGTTCTTTGAGAAGATAAACAAAATAGATAAACCACTAGCCAGACTCATCAAGAAAAAAAGGGAGAAGACTCAAATCAATAGAATTAGAAATGAAAAAGGAGAGGTAACAACTGACACTGCAGAAATAAAAGAGATCATGAGAGATTACTACAAGCAACTCTATGCCAATAAAATGGACAATCTGGAAGAAATGGACAAATTCTTAGAAATGCACAACCCGCCAAGACTGAATCAGGAAGAAATAGAAAATATGAACAGACCAATCACAAGCACTGAAATTGAAACTGTGATTAAAAATCTTCCAACAAAGAAAAGCCCAGGACCAGATGGCTTCACAGGCGAATTCTATCAAACATTTAGACAAGAGCTAACACCTATCCTTCTCAAACTCTTCCAAAGTATAGCAGAGGGAGGAACACTCCCAAACTCCTTCTACGAGGCCACCATCACCTTGATACCAAAACCAGACAAGGATGTCACAAAGAAAGAAAGCTACAGGCCAATATCACTGATGAACATAGATGCAAAAATCCTCAACAAAATACTAGCAAACAGAATCCAACAGCACATTAAAAGGATCATACACCATGATCAAGTGGGGTTTATTCCAGGAATGCAAGGATTCTTCAATATACACAAATCTATCGATGTGATAAACCATATTAACAAACTGAAGGAGAAAAACCATATGATCATCTCAATAGATGCAGAGAAAGCTTTTGACAAAATTCAACACCCATTTATGATAAAAACCCTGCAGAAAGTAGGCATAGAGGGAACTTTCCTCAACATAATAAAGGCCATATATGACAAGCCCACAGCAAACATCATCCTCAATGGTGAAAAACTGAAAGCATTTCCACTAAGATCAGGAACAAGACAAGGTTGCCCACTCTCACCACTCTTATTCAACATAGTTTTGGAAGTTTTAGCCACAGCAATCAGAGAAGAAAAGGAAATAAAAGGAATCCAAATTGGAAAAGAAGAAGTAAAGCTGTCACTGTTTGCAGATGACATGATCCTATACATAGAGAACCCTAAAGATGCTACCAGAAAACTACTAGAGCTAATCAATGAATTTGGTAAAGTGGCAGGATACAAAATTAATGCACAGAAATCTCTGGCATTCCTATATACTAATGATGAAAAATCTGAAAGTGAAATCAAGAAAACACTCCCATTTACCATTGCAACAAAAAGAATAAAATATCTAGGAATAAACCTACCTAAGGAGACAAAAGATCTGTATGCAGAAAATTATAAGACACTGATGAAAGAAATTAAAGATGATACAAATAGATGGAGAGATATACCATGTTCTTGGATTGGAAGAATCAACATTGTGAAAATGACTCTACTACCGAAAGCAATCTATAGATTCAATGCAATCCCTATCAAACTACCACTGGCATTTTTCACAGAACTAGAACAAAAAATTTCACAATTTGTATGGAAACACAAAAGACCCCGAATAGCCAAAGCAATCTTGAGAACGAAAGAAGGAACTGGAGGAATCAGGCTCCCAGACTTCAGACTATACTACAAAACTACAGTTATCAAGACGGTATGGTACTGGCACAAAAACAGAAAGATAGATCAATGGAACAGGATAGAAAGCCCAGAGATAAACCCACGCACATATGGTCACCTTATCTTTGACAAAGGAGGCAGAAATGTACAGTGGAGAAAGGACAGCCTATTCAATAAGTGGTGCTGGGAAAACTGGACAGCTACATGTAAAAGTATGAAATTAGATCACTCCCTAACACCATACACAAAAATAAGCTCAAAATGGATTAAAGACCTAAATGTAAGGCCAGAAACTATCAAACTCTTAGAGGAAAACATAGGCAGAACACTCTATGACATAAATCACAGCAAGGTCCTTTTTGATCCACCTCCTAGAGAAATGGAAATAAAAACAAGAGTAAACAAATGGGACCTAATGAAACTTAAAAGCTTTTGCGCAGCAAAGGAAACCATAAAGAAGACCAAAAGACAACCCTCAGAATGGGAGAAAATATTTGCAAATGAAGCAACTGACAAAGGATTGATCTCCAAAATTTATAAGCAGCTCATGCAGCTTAATAACAAAAAAACAAACAACCCAATCCAAAAATGGGCAGAAGACCTAAATAGACATTTCTCCAAAGAAGATATACAGAGTGCCAACAAACACATGAAAGAATGCTCAACATCACTAATCATGAGAGAAATGCAAATCAAAACTACAATGAGATATCATCTCACACCAGTCAGAATGGCCATCATCAAAAAATCTAGAAACAATAAATGCTGGAGAGGGTGTGGAGAAAAGGGAACCCTCTTACACTGTTGGTGGGAATGTAAATTGATACAGCCACTGTGGAGAACAGTATGGAGGTTCCTTAAAAAGCTACAAATAGAACTACCATATGACCCAGCAAACCCACTACTGGGCATATACCCTGAGAAAACCATAATTCAAAAAGAGTCATGTACCAAAATGTTCATTGCAGCTCTATTTACAATAGCCCAGAGATGGAAACAACCTAAGTGTCCATCATTGGATGAATGGATAAAGAAGATGTGGCACATATATACAATGGAATATTACTCAGCCATAAAAAGAGACGAAATTGAGCTATTTGTAATGAGGTGGATAGACCTAGAGTCTGTCATACAGAGTGAAGTAAGTCAGAAAGAGAGAGACAAATACCGTATGCTAACACATATATATGGAATTTAAAAAAAAAAATGTCATGAAAAACCTAGGGGTGAAACAGGAATAAAGACACAGACTTACTAGAGAATGGACTTGAGGCTATGGGGAGGGGGAAGGGTAAACGGTGACAAAGCGATAAAGAGGCATGGACATATATACACTACCAAACGTAAGGTAGATAGCTAGTGGGAAGCAGCCGCATAGCACAGGGAGATCAGCTCGGTGCTTTGTGACCGCCTGGAGGGGTGGGATAGGGAGGGTGGGAGGGAGGGAGACGCAAGCGGGAAGAGATATGGGAATATATGTATATATATAACTGATTCATTTTGTTGTGAAGCTGAAACTAACATACCATTGTAAAGCAATTATACTCCAATAAAGATGTTAAAAAAAAAAAAGATGATAAAAAGAAAAAAAAAATTAATTCTGAAAGCTTTTGGATTAGGTCATCTGTAACTAGTCCTTCAAAACTAATCTCTAATTAGGCACTTTCTCTTAATATGTACCCTTCAGTGATAACAGTAGTTCTGAAAACGTTCTCAGAGGCGTATAAATAAACACTTAAATTAACCATGGTGGCTTGTTTAATCTTTTCTAGAATCATACCAATCCTATCAGTGGATGGAGGACTTTCTCCGTGGTAACATTTCCTTGAATGCAAAAGCTCTGTGAACTATGAAAGCAATCACTCAGGGATGCTATTCCTGCCAAATCCAAATTTCTCTTTTTTATTTTTATTTTTATTTTTTTGCGGTATGCGGGCCTCTCACTGTTGTGGCCTCTCCCGCTGCGGACGCGCAGGCTCAGCGGCCATGGCTGACGGGCCCAGCCGCTCCGCGGCATGTGGGATCTTCCTGGACTGGGGCACGAACCCGTGTCCCCTGCATCGGCAGGCGGACTCTCAACCACTGCGCCACCAGGGAAGCCCTCTTTTTTTTTTAATACTATTTTTTTAGAATTTTATTTTATTTATTTTTTTATACAGCAGGTTCTTATTAGTTATCTATTTTATACATATTAGCGTATATATGTCTTGATTTGTTAGAACCTTGAACCAAAAAGAGTGCCCATAGAAATAGGTAATACTTTGTCTTCTGTTTCTGGGAAAGAAGACACAAAATGTGACCTGTGGATCTTTGCATTTTAATTATTTCCATAAAAGACTAGTACATAATACTACCTTCTCTAAGCAAGGAACCAAAAATGACAAATATGTTCTTTATTTTTGTATAATGGAACAATAGGAGAGCGATTGACTCTGTTGTCCCGTCATCCTTCTCAAGGATTCTAAGCCTCCAACTTGCAGAAGAGTTTACAATTTATAAGGGTAAATATTGAGTAAGTCTCTAACAGTCTTTGAAACGTTTGGAATTACTGAGACATGCAAGCACTGATATGAGTACAGATCAACAAAAAGAGAGGGAGTGCCCATAGTAAGCTATACGCTGCAGCTTTAATGCTATCGCATTAAAAAGGTAGAGAACGTGGTTTGAGGTACTGCAGAGTCTAACTAGTAATAAAGGTGATTACAAGGCCCAAGACACTGATAGACTTAAGTATCTGATTTTAGACATGTTCAATTTAGATTCTCTGGTTTGGAGAAATTTGGGTGCAAACCAGGAGCAAAGGTTACTGTGAAACAGTAAGGAAGAGGATTGTTCTGTGTAGAATTTCTCAAATCCATAATCGTATTCTGGAAATGGTTGGAAGGATTTGCTGTTTTGAAACCATGAAATGTGTTACTTCTTGAGGAGGGGAGCTGTTTTAAGGTTTAATTGCATTTCTGTCAACTTGATAAACTCTGAAAATGAAATAAATTGAATTCATTCATTCATTTAGCAAATATTTATTGAGTGTCTACTCTGTGTAAGGCAAAAATATTTTAGACTCTATACAGTACTCAAAACAAATTTCTCAACCTTTGTGAAACGTATATTCTGAGGAGGAGGCAAGACAGATAATAAACAGTAAACATAAGAAATGAGGGTAAGTGATATAGTATAAATTAGAAGGTGATGATACTGTGGAAAAAAAAAAGAGGAGGAGAATGGGGTAATATGCTTTTATTTTGAATAAACGGGTCAGGTCGATCAAGTGCCACAGAAAACGAGAGTTAGGCAAAGAATGGTTGGAGGTGAGGGAGACTGCTGTCCAGATGTCTGAAGAAGAGCGTTCTGAGCAGAGTGACAGCCAGTGTATGCTTATTTTGTTCAGGGAACGGGAAGGAGGCCAGAATGACCAGCGTGGTAATTAGTTTATTGGTTAAGCTAATGCAATGAAATCTTAATGGTTTATCAGAACAGAACTTTATTTTGTTCACTGAAGTCTGCTTCACTCAGGAGCCCAGGCTAATGACGGCTCTGTCATCTTCAACAGGTGACTTTCAAGGTCACCCTGGACATTGATATCCAGCAGGTGGTAGAAGACAGTATGAAAAATCACAAGGGGGTTTGCAGGCCACGGGTAGGGTGATTAACACTCCCTGCTCTCCTGGGAATGATTGGCTTCCCAGTGTATGGGACTTTCAGTGTTAAAACTGGGATGGTTGGGAACTGTCGGCCAGACCTAGAAATCGTGGTGGTGCATTGTCGTGGGCACATGCCACGGCCAGAAGTCAGCTGCGTATTATGCAAAAGAGTTTAGAAAATGCCTTCTAGCCGAGTGCAGGAATGGAGGAAATGATGTCAGACAAGAAAGAGTCACACACAGGGAGATCAGGTCGGTGCTTTGTGACCGCCTGAAGGGGTGGGATAGGGAGGGTGGGAGGGAGGGAGACGCAAGAGGGAAGAGATATGGGAACATATGTATATGTATAACTGATTCACTTTGTTATAAAGCAGAAACTAGCACACCATTGTAAAGCAATTATACTCCAATAAAGATGTAAAAAAAAAGCAATAAATAACATTGATCACATAAAAAAAAAAGAAAGGATCACACAGACAGATCACATAGGACACACCCCTTGGAGAGACTTTGAATTTTACTCTGAGAGAAATGAGAAGAATTAGAAGGTTTTCAGGAGAGGAGCAATATTTTACTTCATGTACTTGTTAATTTAATAAAGACATATCATGTTTTAAATACCAGGCACTCTTGAAAGCATTTACAAATATATATATATATGTGTGTGTGTGTGTGTGTGTATATATATATATATATACACACACACACACACACACACACACACACGTATACATATATAATTTTCATGGCAACCTCACAAAATAATCACACCTCTAATTCTCATTTTACAGGGGAGGAAACTGAGGTACAGAGAGATTTGGTAACTTGCCCAGAGTCATTCAGCTGTAAGCGATGAAGCTGGCATTTGAGTCCGGTCAGTCTAGCCAAAGCCTCCATGCTTCTGACAGCTATAATAGTCATCACTAAGATAATTTCCAGGATTTACAGAATCTCAGGGAAAAAGCAACAGATATGGTTCGTCTGTTATTGGCCCTCTCATGTCCCAGGGCAGCCTTTCTCCCTTCTGCAGGTAGACACATGGTCCTATCACGCTGGCCCTACCAATACCTGTCTTCCAGAAGAATGATGGACAAAAGCAATAACTATAATGTGTGCCTTTAAAAAAATTTTTTAATTGAAGTATAATTGACTTACGATATGTTAGTTTCAGGTGTACAGCATAGTGATTTGATATTTTTAAACACTACGAAATGATCACCATGATAAGTCTAGTTACCATCTGTCACCATACAAAATTATTACAATGTTATTGACTATATTCTCTATGGTGTACATGGCATCCCCGTGGCTCATTTATTTTATATAATGTATGTTTGTGCGGTGAGTGGAAAAACAGGGATAAAAAAGGAAAGGAATACTTTAATAACAACCTCAAAGACCTCTGCCCCCTACAGACTCCCCAGTGTCTTCTTCCTTTTCCCTTTTACTTCATAATGTCTACTTATGGAACAGTTGAAAGTGTGCTTTAAGTCAGTATAAATATTGCTTTATTATCATTGACTAAAGTATAATTTCTTAATTTAAGTTCATGCTTTTGTGAATTTTTTCAACAGTGGGATCTAACTGCTGGAAAAATCCTGCCATCTGCTAACATCGTATAGTGGTTTGAAAACAAAGTGAAGTAAGCCCTGTGAATATGTTTAAGCCAAATTCCATAATAGAAGATTGAGTAGACATTAATTATCTCTCGGTATCATGGAACACTAAAGATATCAAGAAATAAGTATGATACATTGTTCATTTCCTTAATAACCTTTTAAAAGTGAGATGCTATAGAAAAAAATCATACTGATGCCAGTGTTAAATTCCAACTGACAGAAAAAAATTTTTAAACAAAGGCGACTAAGACAAAGCAGTCAGAAAAACCCAACATGAGGGCTTCCCTGGTGGCACAGTGGTTGAGAGTCCGCCTGCCGATGCAGGGGGCACGGGTTCGTGCCCCGGTCCGGGAAGAACCCACATGCCGCGGAGCGGCTGGGCCCGTGAGCCGTGGCCGCTGAGCCTGCGCGTCCGGAGCCTGTGCTCCGCAAATGGGAGAGGCCACAACAGTGAGAGGCCCGCCTACCGCAAAAAAAAAAAAAAAAAAAAAAAAAAAAAAACACGAATATGAGCAATAAAAGAAAAGACAGTAGTATGTAATTTTGAGATTAGGGACAGGGTAGGAACAAGGTCTTCCTAAAAACTGGATATAATGATTAGTGAGGTCAAATTATACTTCCCATCAACTCTCCATCAGGTTAAGTTTATGTTTTAGATCTGATCTCTACCAAAAAGCTTAATTAGCAGTTTTCACCACTGGGTAAAGCAAGATGTGTTTATATAGAGAGAACAATTCATATTCATTGCTCACGTATTTTTTTCTTCATAAAAACATGGGAAATCACCTCCTGAAAACTCCAGTATTAGTGATTATTTCTAGTATGTGTCTGGAATTGCTAAAACTTCCTTCTGAGGCCTGAACCAAGTATTTAATTATTTGCATACATTGGCAGCATTGCAAGGATATAATTAGTGTACTTTCATTTCATTCATAAATTAAGAGGAGAATGGCTTTCCAAACCTGATTAGTGGGCTATGGCCTTGGTTTCAGGGTGGACAGTAAATCTAATGACTATAAGACTATACTTCCTTTTACCAGCATATTATTACCAGCGAATAAAGGAATTAGGCTGTATCACAGAGCTTATAACATTAATGAACTTCACGTAAAATGAAATTTCTTGGTGGCCTTTAGTAACCAGACACAAATTTTAAACAGGACTTAAACAGAGCAACCTCAGTTTCCTTATTTCAGACTTGAATGATGTAAAAATGAACACCTGGAGTGAGGGATATCATTTAACTGGTAACAACTAAAGAAGGGATTTACATTGCGTTTCCTGTCAATTTCTCAGCCTGTTACAAGACCCTCACAGCAGGGGCCATTGACTGTACTTTGAGAATCACTGGCCTTCAGACATGGTAACATCTTTAGACTCTGCTGGCTTTGGGGCCTTGGTAGCCTCATTCACAGAAGAGATGATGATGTTTGAGGCTTTCTGTCCTATCTGCTCTTGTTTTTTGTCTTCTGTGATTATATTTTCATCTTTCTTATATCTTCGGCTCTTTGCATTTGCACACTGCTGAGAGGGAGACAGTACCCTCTGTTTTGGAAAAGTAAGTCTCTTCTTTTTATCTTTAATAAACTGTGCTTGGGCTGAAATCCCACATGCTCCTCTAACTCCTGAATTGCACTTACTGAACTTCTGTTTAGTGATACTCTTTTGGTTTCACAGAAGTCTCAGGCCTCCTGGTCTTTGGGGGATCGACCAAGACTAGTACAGCTGCAGAAGCATGACATCAGTGGCAGCATTTTCTTCCTGTCTTTGTCAGCCAGTGTGGTCATCCCTACTGTTCTGGTCTCAAAGCCCATTTCCAGTTTGTTCTAAGCAAGGCTCTCAGGTTTTTATGCAGAGTAGAGAATTATAATTTTATTTTATTTATTTATTTATAAAATAAATTTAGTTTTTTACTTTATTATTTTTGGCTGCATTGGGTCTTCGTTGCTGCGTGCAGTCTTTCTCTAGTTGCGGCAAGCGGGGGCTACTCTTCGTTGTGGTGCTGGGCTTCTCACTGCAGAGCACGGGTTCTAGGCACGCGGGCTTCAGTAGTTGTAGCTCACGGGCTTCAGTAGTTGTGGCACGCGGGCTTCAGTAATTGTGGCTCACATGCTCTAGAGCGCGAGCTCAGGAGATGTGGTGCACGGGCTTAGTTGCTCTGAGTCATGTGAGATCTTCCTGGACCAGGGCTTGAACCCGTGTCCCCTGCATTGGCAGGCAGATTCTTAACCACTGTGCCACCAGGGAAGCCCCGAGAATTATCACTTTAGAATATAAATTTGCAAAGGATTCTAGTTTAACAGCTTTGGTTATTATGTGTAGTAATAACAGCTAGTATTTATGCCAGACTTACTATTTACTAAAATTTTTGTGTGTTATCTCATTTAAATTCTCACAAGTAATCTCATGAGGTAGAAATGATTATCCTTTGCATTCTACAGAGTTTTAACTATTTTTTTCAACAGTACTTAGGTTGAATTTATTTGCATTATATGGGGGGACAGGATTCTCATTTACAAGTCTCATTTTTATGACAGTAACTCTTTTTTTTTTTTTTTTTTTTGTGGTACGTGGGCCTCTCACTGTTGTGGCCTCTCCCATTGCGGAGCACAGGCTCTGGACGCGCAGGCTCAGCGGCCACGGCTCACAGGCCCAGCCGCTCCGCGGCATGTGGGTTCTTCCCGGACCGGGGCACGAACCGATGTCCCCTGCATCGGCAGGCGGACTCTCAACCACTGCGCCACCAGGGAAGCCCTCAAGTCTCACTTTTATGAATTACATAGACCACTACTTCAATTCTCTTCTATATTTTGATATTCTGAGCTACATCTCCATTTCAAAAGGCAAAGTATACTAGGATTAAACAAATAAGTACAGTCAGCCCCCCCATATCCATGGGTTCCACATCCTTGGAATCAACCAATTATCAATCAAAAATATGTTTTTAAAAATTAAATTTGAATTTGCCATACACCAGGAACTATTTACATAGCATTTACTCTACATTTAGAACTAGTCACAAAACATTTACATTGAATTAAGTATTATAAGTAATCTAGAGATGCGTTAAAGTATAAGGGAGGATGTGCATAGGTTATATGCAATTACTTACCATTTTATATAGGGGACTTGAGCATCTGTGGATTTGGGTATCCACCGTGGGGCGTGGTTGCTGGAGCCCATCCTTGCTACACACTGAGGGACAACGGTGTGTGAACTGTGCCCAGACTGGATCCTGGAACAGAAAAAGGACATTAGTGGAAAAGCTGGTGAAATCAAAATAGTCTGGAGTTTAGTTAAAAATTTGAACCAACATTGGTTTCTCAGTTCTGACAGAGGCACCATGGTCATGTAAAATCTACCATTAGGGGAAACGGACTGAAGGGTAGAAGGAAACTGTCTCTATTACCTTTGCAATTTTTCTGTAAAAATATTCCAAAATAAATTTATTATAAAAAAGCAAAGTGGAGAATTGAGACATTCTTCTCTGTCCAATACACATTGCCCTTTAGCAACGTGATAAGGTCTACAGTTGCTGATACCTTGCGGGGGTGGGGGGGGCCCACTTCAACTCAACATTTTTAGAATTCCTATCATATTCAGAAAATGCTATGCCCTCTCCTTCTATTTTAATGCATAGCTTTTCTTTTCTTTTTTTTTTTTTTGGCTTTAACAGAGGCTTTCAATAGGGGGAGAAAAGGTGGTGGAGAAAGGAACTCTCCCCGTTTTTTAACCTTCTGAATTTTCAGTGATGGTACATCCTGGTATTTAGTGGCTGTCAGTGAGGAGAAGTATTTGCAGGCCTATCCTCCATGAAGTTCCCACAGGACACGTTTGCAGTTGTTACGGTAGCAAAGGCGAATCTGGAGGTCCCTTCCTTCCAGAGGGCTCCAGCTCATCACTCATTCCGAGCTCTCTGAGAACCTGGGCTGGAGCAGCGGCTGAGTCTCATGGACCAGGAGAAGCCTCTCTCCCTTGCCAAGGCCAAGCTCACATCTTACCCCAGGTGCAGCAAATTGAAGTGATGAGACCACTCAAGTGTGTGATATTTGTGTATTTATATTTGTACCTGAAGCATCCCACGTTTACCAATGAGTTCAGGTCAAACAAATCCTCACTTCGGGTAGTGGGTGGGTACCTTGAAGGGTCTGGCAAGAGTTACGCAGCATCTTGCTTATGCAGAACCTTCTGATCTAAGTCTCTTGGGGAAGATAAGGCTCTGCGGGTCCTGGGAAAGTTGACTCTCCAACCACTTTAGTGTGAGTTTTAAAAAGAGATGTTGGAACCTGATGAATATTTTCCCTTTGCCTATCCCAAATCTAAATGCTGTGTTTCTACCTAATTCCTCCATGTCGAGGTGTTGGCTCACATGCTGACATAGTGACATTTTCATGCCTTTATTAATTAGCAATTAATGCCAAAAGTGAGAAGTAGCATTTGCAAAGAGGCCAATTAAAGACTACATATTGTCAAAATGCCTAAAAGCCCAAAACCAGCAGGCAGGAGGGGCGTGGCCAGCAATGCCCCACTGAGTGATTATTCTTGTTCAGATCCTCCAAGTATGAACACTTGTCAAGCTGCCTTGAAAATACGTGTTCCTGGGTTGATACTGGTGGAGTTAATACAACCTTAGTGGAGTTCGGAGGAAAAATGCTTTAAGGAGCAAGCATTTAATATATACATCTGTATGTCAGTTTCAAACAATACCGAGAAAGGTTCTCTCTCATAATTAAAAACAAAACTAGGGGCTTCCCTGGTGGCGCAGTGGTTGGGAGTCCGCCTGCCGATGCAGGGAGCGCGGGTTCGTGCCCCGGTCCGGGAAGATCCCACGTGCCGCGGAGCGGCTGGGCCCGTGAGCCATGGCCGCTGAGCCTGCGCGTCCGGAGCCTGTGCTCCGCAACGGGAGAGGCCACAACAGTGAGAGGCCCGCGTACCGCAAAACAAAAACAAAAAACTAATTAGACCCTTACAATAATCCAGATAAATTAGATACTTATAAATAGATATATTCTACCATTCCATGATATAGCCTATTTACAAAGAATGACACAAGTTTGATTGAACATATTGGGGTCAATTAAAGTTACATTCCCAGTCTGTTACTTAAGAGTTTTTAATAGTATTAAATAGTCATGTGACCTGGGTAATCACTTGCATTTCAGTTTTCCTGTTTATAAAATTCACATGGTAACAGATGGCTCACTGCACGGTTCTGCTGATTTGATGGAAGGCTGGATGTTAGGAGATGCTAACTTTTCCTCCTTGCATGCTTCCTTGCCGTTTCTTCCTCATTCCTTCTGCCAGTTCCCATGAGTGGCTGGCTCCTCTGACTGCTGGGCAGCTGTGGGGAAAGGAATAAATTATTGATAGAAGTAGCCTGCGACTCTATCTGGATTTCCTTTTTCCAAATCTCACAGAGAGCTTGAGGCTTTTACAAAGGGAAGAAGAAAGGAATGTGTGCATGAGGAAAGGATGCGGAAAAACTTGGAGGAAGGAGGATTTCTCTCAGCTCACACGAATACCCTGTGACTGTGAGAGAAGCAGAGACAGGTCTGTGGCTTCTGAAACCAGGCAACGTTCATGCTGCTTCCTGGCAGCGCCTCCTGAGGCAGCAAAACCCGAGAGAAGAATGGCTACTTGCTAGGTGCAGGCTGATGAGACCTCAGGAAACCTCACAACCATTCCTTGTGACCCCAAAGCACCCGCGAAGCAGCTGCGCATGCCCAGAGCTGAGAAGCCACGTGAGCGGGGAAGATGCACGTTGCAGTGGGAACCTATAGAAAATACATGATCCATGAGCAAAAATGCCTCCTCTCTGTGTCCTTGGTTCTTTGTATGGTGTCAGAACAGTATGATAATTCTGGGTTTGGTAGGAGAGAAAGCCAGAGAATGACTGACATTGAGTTCCCTGCCAGCCAGAGGGATGGGCATTAAAATAAAACTTAAGTTGATTTATTTAAAATAAAGTTATGAACTATTTCTTGCATACCTGAACATATGGAATGAGACTCATACTCACTCATCTGTAAAACATTCAGTGTTACCTCAGGTATGTGGATGATGCTCAGTTAATATTAGCTGTCATTATTTATCAATTGACATTGACAACTATAAAAAGGATAATGTAAAAAAAATGTAACTTTCTTGTATCTTCTTAACCTCCAGTATGAGACTGTATTCTGTGAGAGACAAGTTTGGATATACTGAGACTATTTTCTCTGAACCTGAACTTGGAACTCATTTCCCATTACAATACTTAACTGATTACCAGAATGATTGAGATAAGCTTTAATGCACTGGAGGAGGGGAGAAGAGGGATTGGTAGCCAAATAAGACTGTGCAGTCTGCATTCAGAATTTTATCCTATTTACTGGAGAAGGAGGGAATCTTATTCCACGATACTACATATACAACCAAGGGTTTTTGGACTGTTTTTGTTTTGCTTTTGGTGCTTAATTTAACTTCTAGTGGTGGGAATCTCAGAGTATATAATATATTTTGAGGTAAACAATAACTTGGATGGGTTTGGTGAAAAAGTAATGAATTGACATTTAATGGGATTTGGGTCTTGGCTATGAACTTTCTGCTCTATGACCTAGGGTGAGCATGCAGGTCGGGGAGAGGGCACCAGAGATGCCGTTAGTGTCGAGCAAGTGACACCTGTTGCCTATCTCTAGGAGCAGCAGGTGCTGTCAACCCACTGCATGGTTTGCAGATGTCGGGGTCTCCAAGAAAGACACGACGCACCCAGGCACTGGATGGAACAATGCTTGACACATAGAGCAGAGACAGAGCAGAATCAGCTTCAAGGGTGAGTGTCCGTCCTCCACGGCCAGTGGGTCTCACCCTGCAGTCGGCACAGGGAGATGGTCTGTGCTGCAGGCAGAGGACCTCGCTCCCTTCCTGCTGGGAACAGCAGTGGGGTTGGCCAGGTGCCATCCGATGCACACGCTTAAGTAGGACAAAGAAATACACGTTAAGTCTGGAACAGGGAAAGCCATTTCCAAAGAGGTATGCCCAGCACAGGTTGTGAGAGTTCTTTATCTCTTTGTAAGGACAAGTTCTAGACCAGGACACATTCTTAAGTGACCTTGCAGAGGTCAAAAGCCCACGTACACATGACTGCCTATCCCAACATTGTGTTTCCAACAATGGCTGGTTTGTTTTTAACCCATTTTCAAATAGCTTCTTGCCTGGGATTATCCTTTACCGTCTCAATCTTTAGAATTCTTAGACTTGGAGGCAGAGAAGAAATTACGGTTTTTCTATTTGAATTCTTCCAATATTTGCCTGGTTCTAATAGCCTGGGCTAGGAATTCTTCCTTGTGCGCTGAGCAAAAAAAATCTGGGCAAAACGTCGAGGAAGTAGAAGCCACCTTCGGCTTTCTCCAGAGTGTACCCCTGTGCTCCGTCCTAATCTCCAGGGGTCCATGGTCCTCAGGGTGCCTTCAGTTGTTTTGGGTCCTGTTAACACAGAGCTTCACTGTATGCCCAAGGTGACCATACATCTTGTTTACCTGGGACAGCCTTAACCTGCTTGTCAAATTTTTCCTATTCACCTTCCAAATGTCAATGTCTCTTTTGTTCTTCAAGGTGGCAATGAACTAATCTGCTTAGCTGCTCATAATAAACACTTGTATTGCAGATTCTAAGCATACTGCCTTTATGATCACAGATGAATTTGCCCCACATTTTCGGCTGTCTTAGTGAGGGGAGGTGTGAATCCAGGGTTTCCATATGCCCCGCTAATAGTGCCACATCGAGAATACTGGAACCTCTAAATCCAAAACTGTAACTCTGAGAAGAAAACCTCAGCAATGCAGAATGGGGATGGGATTGATAGACAAGTCAGAAGGTAAGGTAAGGTGGAGCCTCCTGGAAAGGCCAAGGAACTGCTCTCATCATCCTTCAACGACCCTGAAGTTTCAGCCCAAACCTAGGAAAGTAAAAGTCAAATTCTCACCTCTAAGTCACAGACATGAAGGGAGGAATGGCTTTCTCTTGGTCTCTCTCAATCTATCAAAATCTCAGCTTTTTGAGGTTGATCTGTTAGGCCGAGTTGAGTGAAACCAACAAGGACACTGACAACTTTTAAAGGTTTTCTCAACACCACGTGGTGTGACCTTCGTCAATTTACTTAAGTCTCTGGACTTACTTTCTCACCTATAGAACAGCCGGTGAACAAGACAAATCGTGTCTTTGGATTATTTTAAAAACAGTTTTGAACTTGCAGACTGCCTGAGGGCATCTTCGAGATTCCCAGAAGTCCCTGACCACACTGAGAACTGCTGACCTAAACTATAAGACTGTGGAAAGGATTAAATGAGGTAATATACAATGAGGACTTGTCACCATTCCTAGTGCATAATAAAATCCTAAATAATGTTAACCCTTGTTCATTTTAGTTACTGTTAGTCACAGAAACTCTTATTACACTGAAGTGAAATTATACCCTAACGATATTAGACATGATTATGTTGTAGCTCAGAAGTTGTCAGGTCAATGCATTTTCTACTATATTTCCTGCTCTAAAGTGTCCTTCAAACTATGCGGATGTTGGATTTCCAAGATTATCATTTCATTTCTTTAGTATTATTTATATTTTATATTTATCTTATAGAATAAAATTTATTTTTAATCTTAAACATAATTTGTAGCTCATGGTGGGAAATTTAGAAATTAGAGATGCAAGAAATAACACCACATTCAAGCTCAACTATTGAAAGAAACCACAGTGAACATTTTGATGGATTTTCTGCTGGTCTTTTGTTTCTATGCAAGCATATGTAGTTTAGGGCTGTTTACAACATACAAAATAATTTTGTTTCCATGGTTAATTCGTGTCTGAATTAGTAAACTTTTAAAACTAAAAATTAGTTTGGTTTTACCACAGTCTCAACCATTATTCCAATTTCTGATTTCAGAACTTGTCAGGATGTCTTGGGTTTATGTTTTAATTCAGCATAAAGATGGAGAACCTTTCTCACAGTACCATGTGTGGACACAAGTCACTTCTATGTACTCATCATGTAAGTAGCAACCAGTGAACGAAAGGTGATGTAGTTGCCTCCAATGAAACCTGACATATAGGACAGGTTAATAATAATCATAATAATAGATTAATTATAGACATTCTTTTTTTTTTTTTTTTTTTTTTTGGCCATGCCACGCGTCATGCAGGATCTTAGTTCCCTGACCGGGGATCAAACCCATGCCCCTTGCAGTGGAAGTGCGGAGTCTTAACCACTGGACTGCCAGGGAATTCCCCAGTATAGACATCTTGATAAAAACTTTTGTTTAAATTTCTATATATTTAACAATATTCTCCTAAATACTTAACAATTATTTTATTTTTAAAACTTTTTAATTTATATGCTTTTCTAGAAAGCTACTTATTGCTGTTACTATTTACTAAAGATATATTAAACAATGATTTATTAAGTGTCCACTGGGTGCTAAGAACTGCTAGGTCCTGGAGACACAGTGGTGAAGAAGGGAGCCATGGTGCTTTCAGGGAGCTTACAGCCCAATGGGAGAGACAAAAACCAAACAAGTAAACACAGAAATAAACAAAATTAAAATTGTATTATTCCCAAAGATAAAAGAATAAAGATGAATACAAGGGTCACACAGAGGAAACTACTTTAAGTAGATGGGTTAGGGAAGCCTGTCGATAGAGATGACATTAAACTGAGAACAAGATAATAAGTGGTATTTTGCCCAGTAAACACTGGGGAAAGACCCTTCCAAGGAGAGGACAGCAGTCTGCCTGAGGATGCTGAGGTAATAAGAAGACGGGTATCCTGGACCAAACCAGAGAGGGCTGTGCACTAGAAGGATGAGTGAGGCAGGGCATGATGGAACTCGGGTCTGGAGGGAACTGGTCAGGCACCAGATCACTGTAGAGCTTTTCAGGGTGGTGGTTTTAAGGAAGAGAGTGACAGACTCTGGTATTTTAGCAAACACTCTTGAGTAGAGCTAGGTAAGGGAGAGTTGACCTAGCTCAGACGGGGTGAAGCCCGCAGATACAGAAAGAAGTGGCTGGAGCTGAGCTGTGCTTCAGACAGAGTGGACTAGACTTAGTGATGGATGAGTGGTGGTTGTGTGAAGGTGTGAAAGAGGCAAGAATAGGACTTGAGTTTCCATTTTATGTAACTGATGAAGGCGCCATTTATAGGATGGGAAACACTGAAGGAGGAAGATGACTGCAGGGAAAGACCGAGTTCATTTTTGGACACGCAGTTCTCACACTCCTGATTCAAGACCATTCCAGCTCTTCACAGAGGTGGCCCTGCACAGGGTCCATGCCTCCACTAGGGTGGCTGGAAAACATGTTGCCAGGTAGCTGAATGCTGAATGAATCTGTGGTGAAGTGTTTATGGCTGGTGGCCAGTAAAGTGGTAGGAGACATTTATTGTACTAGGATTCTTTCTGTTTTGAGTGGCAGAAAACCAATTTAAACTCAATCAGTAAAGGGAATTTATTGCCTCATGTATCTGAAAAGTTCAGAAATGCCCCCGGCACAGCTGGTGTGGTTCTCGCCAGATTCTCTTTGCCTCTCTGTTTTTCTCTCTGTCGTCTCTATCTTGCTCTCTTTCTCTCTTTCGTGTTGCTTCATTCTCAGGCTCTCTCTCTCTGATGGGAAAGATGACCTTTAACTTCAGGTTCACACAGTCCTCATACTTCACAATGTCAAAGGAAATATACGAGCATCTGCCCTAGGAGGGCTCACATATCATGTGCTCATGACTTCTGATTACCACAGGAATTGAGTTCTCTGGACAGTCTGGGTCCATTCAAACCACAACAAGTAGGTTCTGCAAAGAAGAAAGTAATTGTGTTCCCAGAAGAAGAAGAAATTCTGGGCAGGCTAGAACCTGGTCAAGAAACAATGACTGTTTTCAGAATTATTATCTGCTGTTCTTCTCTTTGGCAGAATTTGCATTGCCAGACCAGTTGTCTATTAAAGCTAGATCATGATAAATCCTTGACCTCTGTACCTACAGAAATGCCTACATTTCTATCTGCAAGACTAGAAGTCGTGTATCCACTCCATCCAGAGATGATTTCAAGTAGTCAAGCTAAAAATGAAACAGAGTGGTGGGAAAAGAACTCTGAACGAAATAATAATAGTCTAGGGATGTAGGGAGTAGGTTGAGGAATTTGGTGAAATAAGAAGGTAGAAAGTTGATCATTGTTGGAGCTGGAAAATAAGTACACGAGGGTTTTATTATACTATCCCATTGTGCCTGTATATGTTTGAATTTTTCCTTCATAATAGGTAAATTTTTTTTTAATGGTGGAGATTGGCAGTGAGGGATGGCAGAACGCATCATTTTTAAATGACAACTGGAAGTTATTGTTTTATGTTTCAAGATGTCATTCTTCTCAAACTCCTGAAATAGCATTACACTATGGGCTTGGTATGGAAATCAGAGGAGAATTTATACTACATCCATCCATCATACCCCATAATTAACCCATTACCTGAGTCAAAGGCTAAGGTTAAAAAATGCAAATAACCTTATAATATTCTCAGTAGATTTCCTTAAAAGACAATAATATATGTTAGTTGTCATAATGGAAATGCCATGCATTAGACCTGTCTGCTCCTTGGCAGAATTTTGACCTAAGGATTCCAGGATTGCAATCTATTAAAAAGGAGACACAAATTTCAAGTGGAATGCATTACACTATTGAATTTAATATCTTGAGAACACCAGATATTTCCTTTTTTAAAAAAATGGGATCATCTGTACTTTGAGTTCTACCCACAGGGTTGAAAAGAGACAGAAAAAAGAAAAACAAAAAAACAGGGACTAACACCCACTCTTCCACAGCAGTCCCTGTGTAGTTCTGGAGATGAATCTTCTCAATGCACTTTCTTTAGCTTAAGGTTTTTATTCCACTCCAGCATATGAGTGAGAAACAGCCACATCCAGCAAAAAAAATTCCATAAAACTCATGGCTCTTGACCTTGGTTTATAGATTTGGGTAAATTAAACGTGTTTCTAAGGTGTCAACCAAGAATAATCTAAGCTTCTATCTGGCTTTACTCACCAACTTTATACCTCACATGTCCACAGTTTTTTTCCTTTTTTTTTTTTTTTTTTTTTTTAACTATATCCAGTGGTCAAACGTGGGCCTCCTAAGATGAGTTTGTTACCTTTATTATACTGGAAAGGATTTAGGACATAAGAGGTTTAACATAATATTTCAGTTTTACTAAGCTTAGAGGTAGTTTCTTTCAGTTTTGACTTTGCATGTCATCTCACTAACTTGGCTAAGGTATATAAGTGTGTGTGTGTCTGTGTGTGGCTGGTTGGTGTGTGTTTACAGTCTAAACAGAGAAACATGCACACACCCATACAGTAAAATAGTGCTCAGGATGTTATAAACACTTTGCCTCTTTTACTTGAACCATTTTTCCTCTCAATGAATGTTTCTGTTAATCTGTGTGATTTGCCTTACCTGCCCCACTGCTTGTATGACCCCAAGGAGAGAAGAAAATCAGGAAATGTCCTTTGAGGCCAGAGTCTTGGCCAGATGGCTGACCTTTGTGTTCATCTTTAGTTCTGCCATATTGATTGGAAGCAGCACCTTAGTGGAATAGGATCTGGGTCTTTTGTCATTTGCTCTCTTATTTCTTTTGTATTTTGTTCTTGCTTGGTAATTGATATGGTTGGTATATCCAGACGTTTTGAGCACTGGGCACAGATTTTCACATCCAAAAATAAACAAATAAAGAGGTTCCAGCCAATTCCACTGAGTGGGGATGCTCAGTACAGTCAAGTGGGATGTACCCACACAACAAGCATGTGTTAAGTTGATACATGTGTTCCTGCATTGATGCATTTGCTTCTATGTTACATTTGGCAGCAAATACAAACACTTCCCAACTTAGCAATTTCAACTCCTTCCATTAAACTCTCCATGTTCATCTCTTTTGTTATTCTGACCATCTGTGTTCAGTCTTCTACCATAAAATTCATAAATATTTTTGCTAAACTAAACACATCAGTTTTTTCCATAAATCAAAAAAAAAGAAACCCTTTTCAAATCCCCCAAATCTTGTAGAACAAGGGTAGAATTCTTAGTTTCTGTCTCTCTTTGGACTTAGATTAACAGATGAATCAAGGTCACACGTTTTTGGAACATCATTGTTTCTTACCAGTTTTATAGACATACAGCTCCTCCTTGAGTTCTTTAAAACATATTGAAGAAATTATGGCTTATTTTGTTGCTTCAAGGATTTGAGGTTCACAATTGCACCAACTAGCCAGTAGCCTAAGTCCCTAATGCAAAATATAACACATTGTAGACATTCAAGAACAATTCGAATGAACAAATTAATAAATGAACATTGTATATTTCATTGAATTACAGCTATTAAAAAATGCCTAACACAGGCCTAGAATACAGTAGGCATCCAATAGATTCAAGGTAAAATTCACATGCATATGTGAATAGCTGGATAAAATAGATATAATAAATCAATGACTTTATTCATAAATGTACTGATTCAACAACTCTTTTTCGAGAATCCACTCTTTCCCAAGAACAGGGCTAATACTGGGTAAAATAGAGATGTAGTCCCTGATCTTGCAGAGTTTTCATGCTGTGGGGGGTAGTAAACATTAACCGAATATTTGCATTTCGGATTGTGTGATTGGGGAAAGCACTTTGAGAAAGAAACCATGTTGTATGAGAGAGTATAACAAAGAGAAATTCTGATGTGAAAGCTGGACAAAGACTTGGGAAAGACTTTCCTGCAGAAGCAATGTTTAATCTGAGTCCTAATGGATAAGCAATAAAAGATAGTTGGGAATAAGTTATCGCTGATGTACTATTCTTGACAAAATGTTTAACCCAAATCTAATCGTGAGGAAAAAATCAATTAAATCCGTATCATGTGAAGTTCTTCAAAATAGAATGTTGACAGGGGAAATTGTGAGCAACTGATGTCTAAGATAAAATGGAGTTTCACACTATAACCAGTTGTATTAGGTATCTATTGCTGTGTAAAGATCTACCCCAAACCTAGCAGCTTAAAACAATAATAAATATTTATTATCCCATACGGTTATGATAGTCAGGAATTCACGACAAGCCTAAGTGTGTGGTTCTGGCTTCAGTCTCTTTTTCTATGAGTTCATTTGTTTGTTTTTGAAGTATAATTGACCTATAACACTATGTTAGTTCCTGTTACACAACATAGTGATTTGTTATTTCTATACATTTCAAAATGATCACCATGATAAGTCTAGTTACAATCTGCCATCACACAGATATTATATAATTATTGACTATATTCCCTACACTGTACATTTCGTACCCATGGCTCATTTATTTTGCAACTGGAAGCTTGTACCTCTTTATCTCCCTCACCTATTCCCCCCCATCTCCCCCCGCCTCTGGAAACCACCTGATTGTTCTCTGTATCTACCACTCTGTTTCTCTTTGTTAATTTGTTTTGTTTTTTCAGATTCCACATATAAGCGAAATCATACAGTATTTTTCTTTCTCTGTCTGACATTTCACTCACCATAACCCCCTCTAAGTCCATTACAATTGTATCAGAAAGAATAAAATACCTAGGAATAAATCTAACTAAGGTAAAAGACCTGTACTCAGAAAACTATAAGACACTGATGAAAGATGACACAAACAAATAGAAAGACATACCATGCTCATTGATTGGAAGAGTTAATAGTGTTGAAATGACCATATCTCCAAAGGCAATCTACATATTCAACACAATTTCTCTCAAAATACCAATGGCATTTTCCACAGAACCAGAAATAATAATTCTAAAACTTGTATGGAAACACAAAAGGCCCCAAATAGCCAAAACAATCTTGAGAAAGAAGAACATACCTGGAGATATCATGCTCCCTCATTTCAAATTATACTACAAAGCCACAGTAATCAAAACAGTGTGGCACTGGCACAAAAACAGACACATAGATCAATGGAACAGAATAAAGAGCCCAGAAATGAACGTACACTTACATGGGCAATTAATCTACGACAAAGGAGGCAAGAATATACAGTGGGGAAGAGATAGCCTCTTCAATAAGTAGTGTTGGGAAAACTGGACTACTTTCTCACGCATATACAAAAATAAATTCAAAATGGATTAAAGACTTGAATGTAAGACCCCAAAACCATAAAACTTCTAGAAGAAAACATAGGTAGTACATTCTTTGACATCAGGCTTAGAAATATTTTTTTGAAAGTGTCTCTTCAGGCAAGGGAAACAAAAGCAAAAATAAACAAATGGGACTACATCAAACTGAAAAGCTTTTGCATGGGGAAGGAAGCTATCAACAAAACAAAAAGGGACCTACTAGATGGGAGAAGATATTTGCAAATGATACATTCAATAGGGGTTAATATCTAAGACATGCAAAGTGCTAATAAAACTCAACATCAAAAAACCAAGCAACCTGATTAAAAAATGAGCAGATCTGAATAGACATTTTTCCAAGGAAGACGCACAGATGATCAATAGACACGTGAAAAGATCTCAAAATCACAAATCATGAGGGAAGAGCAAATCAAAACCACAATGAGATATCATCTCACACCTGTCAGAATGACTATTATCAAAAAGAAAACAAATAACAAGTGTTGGTGAGGGTGTGGAGAAAAGGGAACACTTGTGAACTTTTGGTAGGAATATAAACTTGTGTAGACACTATGGAAAACAATATGGAGAGTCCTCAAAAAATTAAAAATAGAGCTACCATACGATCCAGAAATTCCACTCCTGAAATGTCTTTAAAAAACCTGAAAACACTAATTCAAAAAGATATATGCACCTCTATGTTCACTGAAGCATTATTTACAATAGCCAAGAGATGGAAGCCTCGTAAGTGCCCACTGATAGATGAATAGATAAAGAAGACATGGTGTGTACACACACACACACACACACACACACACACACACGGAATATTACTCAGCCATAAAAAATGAAATTTGCCATTTGTGACAACTTGGATGGTGTTCCTATTTAAAAATTATGGGGCTTCAAGGACTCCAAAGCAAGTAAGCCAATACTAACTCCATTAATATGGGTTTTTCACATCAATAGTAGAGGTTGAACTTAAAGCAGTTGGGATTCAATTACCTTTAGAAAACACATATATGATCTTGTTAGCACTAGGCACAAATGATAGGGACAGAGTAAAGGGACAAAGTAGGTAATTAAATAGTTAATCCCACTAGGGGAGTGTAAGTAAATAAAAAGAAGTATGAGAGACCCCTGTAAGTTAATGATCACTCAAGAAAGTAGGTTTACTTAACCACAAATCCAAGCAGCCTTGCTTAGCAACAAAACCATGCCAACAGAAGCATGAGAAATGACTCAAAACAATAAAACATGAGACGTTTTATGGTGGCATGAGACCCACATTCTGCCCAATGAGCTCATTAAGTTAATGACCCCTAGGACATGCTCTCAGCACACATAAAAAGCAGTGATTTATGGAAAGTTGACATGTCAAAGTGAAAGACCCTCATTGTACTGAGACCTGAAATAATTTTTCCATGCTGCCATGACAGTCCCAGCTTGACCATGTAGGGACAAGAGAACTACCATGCCCAACCTGGAGGAGGAGCTGATGATGGAAGTATGATGTCTACTCAAAACTGAGGAAGAAGGTGGTCTTTTCCCCCTCCCCACTTTTCCTTTGATTATAAAACTGTAACCCATTAAGTACTCAGGGGAGCGCAATGCTCGCCTGCCCACTTGTAAGCCTCGCAAGCGTCCTGGTCTAATAAATCACTTCTTGTCTATCACTTTGCCTCTCGTTGAATTCTTTCTGCACTGAGACATAAAGGACCGAAGCTCCTCCCAGCTCCCTGAAATGCCACCTAGTGGTTTCACAGACACAAAATTATATTTCTCCTGCATCAGGGACTTTAACTATAATATTGAAATAATAGTGTTAAAGTATTGTGTAAAAAATACTTTTGAAATCGCCAGTTCTTATGTAGTTGAACAATGACCATCATCATAGAAAGGGCTTCTTGATAGTTAGGGCTCTACTGATTATTTTCACCATGTTTAAAAATGACTAGCTCCAAAGGGTAGTAAAGCTAGTAATTTGTCACATGCATATTACAGGGGAACAAATTTTGCCATCCCAAAATGTGTCTCTTTGTCATGTGGATTATTTCAAGCAGAAAGCAATCAAGGCCCAAAAGACTCTGGAAGAACTTTTGATCTTCCTATACCTGCCTAAAAGAATTTAGATAGAGGGCCTATTCCTGAAATAGAGCTATTGCCAGAGATACCTGTGAAGAATATGGGCTAAGTGTGGTGTTGGAAACTAGCAGGGCCTGGAGATCAAAGTCCTCTTGGGGTCCCATTGTCTCTTCTGGCCCAGCAAACATTTGTTTACCAAACCTTTGCTCTTTCATCTCCACGTGAATTGCCTTCCTCCCCTCTGAAGTCCCAAACCCCTACCCCCAACATCCTCTTTGTCTTTAACCAAACACAGTATTCGAGGTGAAGGCTTTGGCCTTTTTGATCAGTTGCTCAGTTTTCCAGGGTCTCTCCCATGCAACCATGGTATTATATTTTTGTTTGATTTCCTCTTGTTAATCTGTCTCATGTCAATTTAATTCTCAGACCAGCCAGAAGAACCTAGAAGGTTAGAGGAAAATTTCTTCCTCCTTGAAAATATCAAGTACTTTAATGAGTTCTAGGGGGAAAAAAGCCACATTAGAATTGGATGTTCAAGGTTTCCATAACTCTTACAAGAGGAAACATTTCTCCTTGAGAAAGTCGGCAATTACTTTCTAAAATTCTTTTAAAAATAATCCAAAGATCTCTTCTTATAAGATCCTCACACTGCTAAAAGCACTAGTTCTAAGGTCCTTGGAGGAAACAAGGAAGCATCCCTTTGACATAAGTTGTTAAATTTCAGTCACAGTTTGCTATTATGACATTCAAAATTCAAAATATTTCTCAAAGGCAAAGATCACTGGAGTGACAAGATAAAACTAAGCCCAGTTAAAATATATGTCATAATTTAGAACCAGGGTACATTTTCGTCTCAAAATAATGAGCAACACTGCACTTTTGGTAACTTCGTTTTCTCTGAAACCACTAATCAAACGGTAACACTGTCCCAGTTCCCTGCTCTCAAACATCCTGGTGCTAGAAGAAATTAATAATTGACCGAATACTACTGGGATGGAAGATCATTTCAAATAAAAGAATTGAAATATAAAAGCAGGAGAGAGTTTTGCCTCCAACAATTTCCCCTTCACCTTGATGATTTTGTCTATCTGCAAAGCTGTTAAAATGACTAGAACCCAATTTTGTAGACATCTTTCAGATACTGAAGCTGAGACTGGTTGAAATCTTATGAGATGGCTGAACAACTGAGTGTTTTCAGAAGAATTTGTGACCCTTGGTTTGCCTTCTTTGGGGTTTCTACTGCAACTTGAAGTCCAGAAGTGATTAGTAGAAAGCTTGAAGGAGAATTTCTGCTTTCCTAATATTTCTAGCAGTGGAAGCATTGGGTGATTTTAGGTTTTTGTAAAATTGCTTCTCCTTTTGGAATGCTTCTGTCTAACATCACATAGTTTTGAATACAAATGCCCATTCCTAAGGATAGTTTCAATATCAAAGCTTGGATAAGGTCCAAGGGGGAAAAGCCCATCACTGGGATATGTTAGGTCTAAATGAAGGACCAGAGGCTCTAAACTTTGCTCACAGCATCACAAATGCCTTCATGATAAAGTGCTATGACGTCATAAACAATGGTGTGTGACACCACTGTTCATATAACCAGAAAAGTGGTTGGACTAAAAGGGAGAATGTTTTGATTTATATAAAAATACTCTGGTGGTTATCACAAAGAATGGCAAATGAAATATAGAAAAAAAGAAGGGTGTAGTTTCTGTAAAACCTTTTTTAAAGCTCTTTTGAATTTATGGTAGTGCTCCTTGAAAACTGCAAGGATCTTTCTAAAAAATTTTATTGAAGTGTAGCGGATTTACAATATTGTGTTAGTTTCAGGTGTACGGCAAAGTGATTCAGGTATATATATACATTTTTTCAGATCATTTTCCATTAAAAGTTATTATAAGATATTGACTATAGTTCTCTGTGCTGTACAGTAAATCCTTGCTGCTTATCTGTTTTATGTATAGTGGTTTGTATCTGTTTATCCCATACTCCTAACTAATCCCTCTATCTTCCTTTCAGCCATAAAAAAGAATGAAACAATGCCATTTGCAGCAACATGGATGGACCTAGAGATTATCACACTAAGTGAAATAAGTCAGACAAAGAAAGACAAATATATGATACCACCTATACGTGGAATCTAAAAAATAATACAAATGAATATATATACAAAACAGACACAGATTCACAGACATTGAAAACCAACTTGTGGTTAAATGGAGATCTTAATAAAGTTCAATTGTAGGCAGTTTCAAATGACAATGCCACATATTTTTGTAGATTTTTTGTCTTTTTTGTAGATTGCAACTCTATACAGAATAAAAAAGGGAAAATGTGCCTCACAGAGAACTGGAACACTGTAACTCATCTAGTTTTAAATTCTTAAGATTGAACATTAGAAACTTATGAAGGATTTGTAGCTATGCTTGGGAAACAGTGAATTTAAAAAAATATATGTGTGTGTATATATATATATATATATATATATATATATTCACCTTTGAATTATCCATGAAAATATTCAAAGGGAACAACCTGATGCCACTTTGTCATTTCAGCATTATAATAAAAGAAATTTCAAGTTCAATCAAAACAGTGAATAATAAAACAAATTTTAAAAAATAGCTATGCCACACTCCGATGAGTGTATTCTAAACATCACAACTAATGCCCTGTTTTCAATGGCACTGTTCCACTCATTTATTTATTCGTATAGTCAGTCAGTCAGTCTTCCTGGAATATTTTAAGCCTCTACTATATGCCAGGCTCTATGCTGTTCATAGATAATACAGTACAATAGTGGACAAGCTGGACATGGTTTCTGTATGCACGAAGTTTACATTCTGGTGAGGGAGCAAACAGCCCACGGCGAAAACACACACAGAAAAAAATGTGCAGTAATAAGTGGTCTGAATGAATTGATCAATAGTTTGAGAAAGAAACTAAGACAGGGTAACTTATTTTTGACAGGGTGATCAGGGATGGCGTAAGAGACATGTAAGGTGAAACTGGAAGTGGAGGAGTATGGTGGGGAAGAGAGAAGAAATGGCAGGTAGGGATAAGGAGAGCCCGGGTATGGACACCTCTTTCAAACACATTTGGTTGTGAAAGGGAGCAGGAAATGTGGTGGTTGCTGGAGGGGGGATGTGCGGTCAACAGAGATTTGTTGGTTTGCTTTTAGAAGGGAGCTATTAGAGTCTATACGTATGCTGATAAGAATGATCTAATAGAGAGGAATTGATTGATGACCCAAGAGCGACAGAGTTTCACTGAGGCGGCAAAGCCCTTCAGATGGTGAGGATGGATGGGGTCCTGAGTAGCTGTGGGGGGGACAGGACTTGATGGGAGAAGAACATCCACTGGGGAGGATGCAGAATGTGAGTTGCAAGGCTCTGGCGGAAGCAAGGGGAGGGGTCCATGCTCAGTGAAGTACGACGAGAGGAGATTCAGCTGTGAGAGAGTGTTGTGGGCTGTGTAAAAGAAATAAGAAGTGTGAAGTCACAGGGAGCCTCCCAGACAAACAACTGGCACTTTTGATGTGATCATTGTTTGTTGTGGTGTTTAGCAGAACCCTTGACCTCTACCAGCTACATGCCAGCAACAGCTCCATTGAGTCATGAAAATCAAAAATGTCTCCAGACATTTTTCCCTCCATATATTCTCTGGAGGGAAAAATTGCCCCTATTTGAGAATCACTGCCCTAAATCTACCACCAAAAAAGAAAGTATAACTAATAAGCCAGAGTGAAAATGAAATGGCATGAGAAATAGTTCAAAAGAAGGCAGGAAACAAAGGGAAAAAGGAACAAAGAATAGATGAGACAAACAGAAAACGACTGTGAAGAGGATGGATTTAAATCCAACCATATTAATCATTACACTAAATTTAGGTGGTGTAAACATCCTGATTAAAATATAAAGATTATCAACTTGAATCAAAATGCAAGCCTCAATGATAGGTGAGCTACAGGGAAATCCGATTTAAATAGATACATGTAGATCTATTTGAAAAGAAGAAAGACAGCAAATATACATAGCAAGGAAAAACCAATCACGAAAAAGCTGAAGTAAATCTATTACTATGAGACAAACTAGACTTCAGAACACAGGCTATAGCCAGGATGAAAAGAGACATTACGCTATATCAATTCATCAAGAAGACGTAACCAGCTTAATGTGTTTGTACTTCGTAACAGAACTTCGAAAGGCATAAAGCAAAACTCAGAGTGAAAAGAGAAACAGGTAAACCAACAATTCACTTGGTGACTTCACAGCTCTCAGCAAATGACAGAAAAAGAGTTTAAAAAAAATCAGCAAATATATGGAAAATCTAAACATCACTCTCAATCAATCTCATTTATAGACTACTTCACCACTCAACAAACACGTTCTTTTAAAATGTACATGGAACATTTAACAAATTTCTGGATCATGAAACAAACTTCAGCAAATTAAAATGATTGAAATCATAAAATATTTGTTTTCTGACCATAATGAAATTAAATTAGAACAGAAAGCTACCTGGAAAAAATTCCAAAGTATTTGAAATTAAACACACTTCTAATAACCCAAGGATCAAAGAAGAAACCCAAAGATACTTAGAAATTAGTTGGAATTTAATGAAAATGAAAAAAAATAATATCAAATTTGAGATGCTGCTAAAGCAGTGCTTAGAGGGAAATGAATGGCATCAAAAGTTTATACTAGAAAATAAGAAACGTGTTAAATTAATGAATAAGCATTCACCTTCAAAACTAGAAGAAGATAAACTTAAACACAAAACAAGAAGGAAGAAAATTAAAATGTTAGAGCAAAAAATCAGTGAAATAAAAAAGCAGTAAAACGATAAATAAAAAGCAATGAAGTCAAAAGCTGGTTATTTTTAGGGCTTCCCTTGTGGCGCAGTGGTTGAGAGTTCGCCTGCCGATGCAGGAGACACGGGTTTGTGCCCCGGTCCAGGAAGATCCCACATGCCGCGGAGCGGCTGGGCCCGTGAGCCACGGCCGCTGAGCCTGCGCGTCCGGAGCCTGTGCTCCGCAACGGGAGAGGCCACAACAGTGAGAGGCCCGCATACCACAAAAAAAAAAAAAAAAAAAAGCTGGTTATTTTTAAAAGAGCAACTCATTTGATAAACATCTAGTCAGACTGATTAAGAAGAGGGAGAAGACCAAATCACTAGATTAGGAACAAAGAGGGACCATCACTAGAGATTCTGTATACATCAAAGGACAGCAAATATGCCAATATATTTGATACATGAAATGCACAAATTCCTGGAAAGACACAAACTTCCAAAGCTCACTCAAGCAGTAACAGATAACCTGAATAGCATTATATCTACTGAAATAATTGAATCTGTAGTTAAAAACCTTCCTATAATGAAAATTTCAGGCCCAGATGGCTTCACTGGTGAATTCTACCAAATGCTTAAGGAAGAAATAATACATATGCTACACAAACTCTTCCAGAAAATAGAACACAGATGGAAAAAAAAAAGCCTTAACAAAATGCTAGCAGACTGAATCCTGCTAGCTATAAAAAGGACAGTGCCAGGCTTCCCTGGTGGCGCAGTGGTTGAGAACCTGCCTGTCGATGCAGGGCACACGGGTTCGAGCCCTGGTCTGGGAAGATCCCACATGCCGCGGAGCAACTAGGCCTGTGAGCCACAACTACTGAGCCTGCGCGACTGGAACCTGTGCTCTGCAACAAGAGAGGCCGCGATAGTGAGAGGCCCGTGCGCCGCAATGAAGAGTGGCCCCCACGTGCCGCAACTAGAGAAAGCCCTCGCACAGAAACAAAGACCCAACACAGCCAAAAATAAATAAATAAATAAATAAATAAATAAATAAAAAAGAAAAAGAACGAAAGGAAGGCCTGGCCTCAGCCTCTAAAAAAAAGGATAGTGCCTCATTAACAACCGGGGTTGATCCAAGGATTGTGAGGTTGTTTCAACATCCCCAGGTCTCTATAATTCACCATTTTAACTGACTATAAAAGCCAAACCATGGCCTCAGCTCCAGAGACACAGAAAAATAATATGACAAGATTCAACAGTCATTCATCATAAAAGTTCTCACTAAACCAGAAATAGTAGGAAACTTCTGGAAGCTAATAAAGCTCATCTGTGAAAACTGACAGCTAACATCAGACTTAATGGTGGAAGTCTGAATGCTTCTCCTCTCAGACAAGGAACAAGGCAAGGGTATCTATTCTCATAACTTCTATTCATATTGCTTTGGAGGTCCTAGTCAGTGAAGTAAAGCAAGAGGAAATAAATGAAAGGATACACACTAGAAATAAAGAAACATGTCTTTATTTGCACATGATATGATCATCTATATAAACAATCCAAAGCATCTACAAAAGTGCCTCTAGAATTAATAAATGAGTTTAACAAATTCACAGAAGATAAATATTAAAATCAATGGTTTGCCTATATAGTAGCAACAAGCAATTAGAAATTAAAATTAAAAATCTATACCAGTTATAGTAGCATAAAGCCAGGAAATGGCTTAATTTCTATTTAGGGAGAAACTTACCAATGTTAAGTGTGTAAGACATAAAATATTAATAAAACAAATGTTCCTAAGTAAAACTAAAGAAGTTCTAAATAATTGGAGAAACATGCCATTTCACATGCCAGAAAACTTAAATTTGTTTACATGTCAATTCTCATATGGTAGTTCTATTTTTAGTTTTTTACCACAGTGTTCATCGCAGCACTATTTACAATAGCCAGGACATGGAAGCAACCTAAGTGTCCAGTGACAGATGAATGGATAAAGAAGATGTGGCACATATATACAATGGAATATTACTCAGCCATAAAAAGAAATGAAATTGAGTTATTTGTAGTGAGGTGGATGGACCTAGAGCCTCTCATACAGAGTGAAGGAAGTCAGAAAGAGAAAAACAAATACTGTATGCTAACGCATATATATGGAATCTAAACTGGTACTGATGAACCTAGTGGCAGGGCAGGAATGGAGACATGGATATAGAGAATGGATTTGAGGACATGGCGGGGAGGCGGAAGCTGGGGCATCGACATGTATACACTACCAAATGTAGAATGTTTAGCTGGTGGGGGGCAGCTGCATGGCACGTGGAGGACGGCTCAGTGCTTTGCGATGGCCTGGGGTGGGGTCGGGAGGGTGGGAGGGAGGCTCGGGAGGGAGGGGATATGGGGATGTATGTGGCTGATTTACTTTGTTGTGCGACAGGGGCTGGTGCAGTATTGTGAAGCAGTTATACTCCAATAAAGATCTATTTAAAAAAAAGTCAATTCTCCCCTAATTGATCTATAGATTTATATATGTCATTACAATCCCAATCAAAACACCAGCATGTTCTTTTCTAAAAATTGACAAACTCTTTATAAGATTTACATGGAAAATCAAAAGACCTACAGTAGCCAAATTTGGGGGAAAAGATAAAGTTGAGGACCCTCCCACTACCTGACTTTGAAACGTATGTTAAAGCTATATAGTATTAATTAAGACAGACTGGAAAAACATATAAATCCATGAAACTGAATAGAGGTCAGAAATTAACTTACACGTGTACAGACAATTAACTTCCAACAAAGGTACAGAGGTAATTCAATAGGGGAAAGATAGTCTAACTAAAGAAATGATGCTTAAATGATTTGACATCCATATGCAAAATAATAAATTTTAACCCATGTCTCATGCCTATAAAAATATAGCTCAAAATTGATCAAAATCATGGATGTATACCATAAAGCCATAACCTTCTAGAAGAAAACACAGAAGAAAATCTTTGTGACCTAGAGTTAAAAGACGTAAGGTACAAAAAGCACAAACTATCAACATTTAAAATTGCTGCTCTTTGAAAGACATTCTGAAGAGAAGGTAAGATTAGCTACAGACTGGGAGAAAATATTTGCAAATGATTTATTTGATAACGGACTTGTACATTTATACATTAAAATAGTACTAGCCGTAAAAAGAATGAACTGCAGATAACACACCACCACCTCAAAAGCATTCTGCTAAGTGAAAAAAGTCAGAACGAGATAATCCACACTGTATGATTCCATTTATATAACACTTGGTAAAAGGAAAAACTAAAAAGGGGAAGGAAATCAGATCGGTAGTTCCTGGGGCTGAGATTGGGGAGAGAGTACTGATTTGCAGAAAAACAAGAGGGAACTTTTTGGGGTGGCAGAAGTAGGTGACAAAGTGTTCCAAAGTGGTGATGGAGACCTACACATCTGTCTAAACGCAGCAATCATTTAAAGGGTGAAATTTACTGTACGCAATTTATACTGCAATAAACCTGACTATCCCATCTCACAGAGAGAGAGACAGAGGAGAGAAATAAAAGAAATGCCATGTTTCTGTACTACTCTTTACCATGCAAAGGGTAAGACATTTTAAAAAAAGAAGTTTCACGGTAACAATTTCAATAGAAAAAAGGAAGCAGTAGCAGAAGCTAGTGCTTACTGGGGGCTTTCAACGTGTCAGTTACTGTGTTAAGCATTTTCCAAGTATTGTTTTCAATTAATTCCCACAACAATATAATAAACGAGGCAATACTATAAAACAGGGATAGTAATAGTACTTATAGGTTTGTTACGAAGATTAAATCTAGCAATATTTGTAATGCACTTAGGAAGTTCCTGGCATATAGTAAGTGGTATTAATATATAACTGCCTGTTAAATAAACTAAAATAATTGCATTACTGAGCACGCTGTACAGGTGAGAACATCGTGGCTTTGCAAGGTTGAGGGTCCTGCGGAAGCTTACGCAGGTGCCAGGTGAAGGAGCTGTGACTCCACACTGGCAGTCCGACTCCAGAGGCCAAATTCACTTCTTAACTCCTTCCGTAAGTATCCCGGCTTCTGAACCACAACTACAGTAAGTGAGCCTGCTGGTGCCGTAAGTATGATTCTCAGGAAGACCTCCTGTGGCTGACTCTCTTCTCCTTCACCCCATATTGATGTTTTAGTTCATCCTCTTTCTTAAGCTACTATACCCATTAAGCGGCTTCCAGTGTGTTGTACACAATCAGCTGGGTTATTTTCCTAGATAAGCAATATTGAGCATGTCACTTAACTGCCTACATTTCTCTGTTGGCTTGTAATTATCGATACAATACAAATCCAAATCCAAACATAGAGCATTCAGGGACTTTACCTTCTTGCCTCATTTCCTGCTGTGTCCCGATCTCTTTTCTCTTCCTTCTATGATCCACACTCACTGCTGCCATTCTAAGCTGCTGACCTATCTGTAGGCAAACTAGACCCTCTGCACAGACACTGCTCTGTTTGAAATACATCCCCACTTCTGCTTCGTGTCAGGAGTGCTTTCAGCTGTTAAGTAACAGAAAACTTGACCACAGTGGTTTCAACAAATCAGAGTGTATTTTTCTCCCTCAGCAAGACTAAAGACAGGGCGTTCCAGGCTGCTCTGCTGATTCAACCACAGGATCAGGGACATGGGCTCCTTCTATCTCCCTGCTCCCTCCTCTGAGGCCCACTGGCCTTCTCCTCTGCTGCATCTCCTTCCAAGCATTGCATCTATGTGCCAAGGAGATGGAGGAAGGGAAAAGCAAACAGTGGTCTTCTGATTATAAGGCTTTGTCTCCTTAACTTAGAAAGGGTTGCTTTTCCATGCATCTAATTTGACAGACTGAACCATCTGATGGCTAAAAGGACAGAGAGTACTAGGACCGGTTTAAACCAATCCCGACATAGCCCACAGGACCAGGGTAGAGACCTATTTGCCTTAAGATCAGGGGTCTCTGTGAGGTTCTTGAAAAAATAAGTTTCTCTCTTTAGAGAAGAGAGGGTGTCATAAACGTGAGTCTGCCCATAACTATCTAACTCATATTCATCCTTCATGGCCCAGCCGAGATGGCAGCTTTTCCATTAAATAGTCTTCATCTGGCCTTAAGCAGGATTGGCTATTTTGCCATCTGTACTCCTGGAGCACTTGAATGTTTAGTTCAGCAGCAATATTTATCATAATCTTATGGTGATATCTGTCCTCTGGCTTATCTGTCCTTCCTGTACCTCATGCTCTTCAATTCAGTCTAAACTGCGTTTGCATCTTCAAGACCTAGACTCCTGGCTAGTACAGAAAGCGTCCGGTACACGTGTTGAATAGAAAGTTGGACTCATGATCCTAGGAATCAGAAAGGCTAGATAATTTTCAACTATGTAACAATAGTAACTCACACACATGTAGCACTTTCTATGCGCCAAACACTCTCCTAAGGGCTTTAAAACCTGGAACAGTCCCATAAGGTAGGAACCTCTATTATCCCCAATTAAGGAATGAGAAACCTGGCACTCAGAGACTTTAGGGGACTTGTCCATGGTCACACACTTAACAAGCCATGGAGCTAGTCCAGCCCCAGAGGTGATGAACCATGATGGTGTGATCTGCAGAAAACTATTGAACTTCTCAGAGATTTATTCTCACTGTGGGGAAGCAGGATGAAATCCATCAGGATCATCTAGCCTGCACAGAAATCCTTATCTGAAGAAATATGGGCTATCATAAAACCACAGACTTTTATAGTCATGTAATCTAACTTCCTAACTCATGCAATCAATCACCCAACCAACTAACCAATATAGATTTATTGAACGCTTACCAGGTAGGTACTAGACACAGAGATGGTGGTGAGCAAAGCTAGCTTAGTGGAATACATGAACATTAAAGAAAATTATTTGACAAATATATTACTGAACATGATAAAAATAGTATGAAGGAAATATTCATAATGCGTTAAGAGTATGATGGGAGTTACTAATTTAGATGGATTTGTATTTTGAGCCACTCGGCCAGTCATGAGGAAATACATGTAACAGCACATGAGTGAAAGCAAGTCTGGAACAATTATTTACTGATTATCTCAAATGACATTGCTACCTGCAAAATCAAACAGGTAAATGCACTGAGGCGTGATGAGTTTTACTTACGAAGCCGTTTGCACTGAGGCTTTGGGATAGCATAAATCTTCTCTTTTAAGATAGCCTGTGCACCTGCCCTAGTGATCCTTTCCCCTCTCTAGACCAAGCTTATGGCTGACGCTTCTCAGCAGTCTTGACGGTTACGGAACCACGAATGGACGTATTCAAGATTTCCGGGAACACCAGTTCCTTGTTGGTCTACCTTAATAAAGTTTTCACTTACATTCAGCTTATCTCCTGGTGCTACTCTTACTCTCTCAACTATATGGGACCAGCACTAATTAATGGCTCGAGGCCTCCATTAGACTGAAGTTTAAGGGAGGTACCCTACCAGGAGGAGTCACAGGATGGCCTGACTTTGGTGAATTTCCTGTAAGAGGAATACGCTTTTGGTCTTATAGAGCCAGATTATCTTGGTGGAGTCCTAGAGTTTATCAGACTTGGGAATCTGGATTCAAATTTACTAAATAAGCACCCAAGAATCTGAAGTGTCTATCTAGAAGTATAACTTATTAACAAGGAATGAGAAATCTAGTTGTCTAAATATAACAGTCAGCTGGGCAAGGGTCATTTCTCCCAGAAAGAAAAATATCTAGGAAGCCAAATTTTAACATGATGATGGGGAGTGTGACGACAAAGCAAGAGGAGTGACCTGGCTGATTCCAATAATTCCAATTGATTCTGCCCCCTACATATGTTTTGAATCCATCTACTCTTTTTTTTTTTTTGCGGTACGCAGGCCTCTCACTGCTGTGGCCTCTCCCGTTGCGGAGCACAGGCTCCGGATGCACAGGCTCAGCGGCCATGGCTCACGGGCCCAGCCGCTCCGCGGCATGTGGGATCTTCCCGGACCGGGGCACGAACCCGTGTGCCCTGCATCGGCAGGCGGACTCTCAACCACTGCGCCACCAGGGAAGCCCGAATCCATCTACTCTTCATCTTCCCTTCCCTCACTACACTTCTGGATACATCATTTCTTTTCTAAACTCTACTGTGATGGTCCACTGACTACCATATTAATTGGAGTGAACTCACTGAGGCACAAATCTGATCATATAACGTTTCTGCCTGAAATTCTTTGATTGGCATCCCATTCTTTTTATGACAAGGCCCCAGGCCCTTTACGTGAGTGAAGCCCCAGAGTGATGCAGACCCTGCCAGCCACCCAGCCTTCTCTCTTGATCATCCCTCACTGACACTGAACCTGTCTAATTTCCCCTAAGGCACAGGTTCTGTCTCAGTTTCTAATGTGCCGTTCGTTGTCCCTGGACCATTCTCCATCACAGGGTCCCCATCCTCCTACTGTCCTGGATCACGCCTATGGATCCTCTGAAAATGGGCTTAGTCTTTATTTCCTCTAAGAAGACTTCCTTGCCTCTTTCTTACTCTAGTTGAGTTGATTCTGCTGTTTTCCCATAGCAACCTTTTTTTTTTTTTCTAGTTAATTAATGTCTTTTCACTGGATTATATGGCTGATGAAGGCTAGGGTCATATTAGCCTCTGAAGGGTATGGAAAAGCAGAATCTAACTCCTTCACCTGCTACTTTGTAGAATGCGTGAGATTCAGTAGATGCTAAATAACATTTTGTTGAATAAATACATACATTCCAATATTCATTAGCATCAACTCGTGATGAAATGATTGTACATTTTTATGCTTGCCAAGGAACGCGTGGTCCACTTCTCATTGTCTTTTCTAGATCCAATACCAAATTATGACTCTCGGGTTGTCCTTCATGAAAGGACATCTCTTTATTTCCCCTAAGATAAAAATCTCCCGTACACAATTTTAGATATGTAATTGGCAATAGTGAGTTTACGGATAGATTCTTATTCTCATTGCTGGAACAAGAAAAATACTGTCTCCAATGAACATTTTGAATATTATTTGCTGCTAGTTATTAGGGGCCCATTCTGTACTTTAAATATTAGCGGTCTTTACTGTCACGCCTGCCAACAGGCAGAGCCGCTACACTCATTGCTAGCATAGCGGTGGCAGAGCTGATTCCTATTATTCTGAAATAGTTAGGAGAACATTAATTGGAAAGAATAAGATCAAGCTAGGAAGGGAAAGATTGCACTTTAGAAGGATATGTGCTGTGCCTGGATCTTCATTATTTGTTCCTGTTTCTCTGTCCCCAATGGCTCTCCCCTTTGTTTTCAAGAAAAATAAAAAGTGCACTAAGTTTAAGAGTGAAAAAAAAAGTTACTGAATTTAACTGAAAATTTTTTTTAATCCTCAGGACAAGTCATGATAATTTCCCATGGTACCCAGACATGATCCTCCATCGCGTCTGAAAATAACAATTTTCATTCCCTCCAGGGCGGTTCTTAGGTTTCAGGCAGAGGCACTTGTTTATATTTGAAATGTTGAAAACCATTACTTGTTTACTAAGAAATTTCTGAAAATACAGTGTTCGACAAAATAAATACGCAGTTTCTGTATTAATCAGCCTTTGCTGAAGAATCAAACAATTCTAAAGCTTCAGCTACTCATAGTTATACCATTTCCCTATCACATTGTAGGGGGTCTGCGGGGTGACCTGTTCATTTTGAGATGCAGGCTGAGGGAACAGTCTCTATTCCAGACGTGCCGTTCTCATGGCAGAAGGTGAAGGGCAAAAAGCTGACTCCAATTGTGCAGTTGCATTAAAGCTTCTCCTGGGACAGAGAGCGTGCACGTCTATTCACATTGCACTGGCCAAAGCAAGTCACGTAACTAAGCCCAGAACCAGGGGCCTGGGGAGGTATAACCCTCTTACAATTATGAAGAAAGTGAATTATTAAGAACAATAATATTACCACAATTGCTATATCCAAGCACCACTTCTGCTAAAACTTTCCTTCAGGAGTATTTTTAGTTAGGGCTAATTTACCACATAGTTTTAATTTTAGTATATCTATGCTTTAGATTTCAAATATTTGCTCGATAGAATACTTTTCATGAAAAACATCTTTCATGGCTGTATAATATTTCATGAAGATGAGGAACCAAAATTTCTCTGTAATTTGGCTATTTAAGTTTCTTCCAATCTTTTGCTCATAATGATCACTAATGGTGTTATGAAAATCTTTGTCTGTAAATTTTTTCTGGACATAGAATCTTTTCTTTTGACTCGGTGCCCAGAAAAATAATAACGGGATCATCAAAGAGTATGAATTTAGAATTCATGCATTAGAGTTCTTAAAATAATTTGTCAAATTTCTGCCCCAAAAGGTGGTAACAATCTAGACAACCCAAGGTCTAAAAGGGAGGATGTGCTAAGTCAGAATAATATCTGGACCTCCTGACAGGTCCAGATATTTCTCAAGGTAAATTAATAAATGAGCATTCTGGTCTGGAAAAAAGAGTGGTAACAATTTCGACTCCTATTTGCAGTGTATAAGAAGGCCTGTTTGCACCAAATTCTTATCAGCAGTGGCACTATTAATAATGTGAAATATTTCCAAGACTATTTTCTACATCGTGTATATTTCACCACTCCTTCTATTTTTCTCATCTCTTTTTGGTGTTTGAGCCTTTCTCTCTCCATGGGGCTGAAGTGTTACCAAGGGCAGAACTCTGGTGTCTAATCACTAATCCTCACCACCTTGCCTGTTCTTGTTAACTAAAGACTGGTTGAGTGAATCACGTACTGAATAAGTAAATAACTAAAGGAGTGGAAATGGTATCTCAATTTTTTTAATGTTCATTGATGACTACAAGGTAGAACATTTTTCTATAGTTTTATCAACCGGTTGTGTTTTCTCTTTGTTAGTTAAGGGTATTCTCATCTTTTGCTCACTTTCCTATCAGACCTTACTTTTTTTTTTTTTAATCAAAATATGTTAACCCCTCGGGCTTCCCTGGTGGCACAGTGGTTGAGAGTCCGCCTGCCGATGCAGGGGACATGGGTTCGTGCCCTTGCCCGGGAAGATCCCACATGCCGCGGAGCAGCTGGGCCCATGAGCCATGGCCGCTGAGCCTGCGCGTCTGGAGCCTGTGCTCTGCAACAGGAGAGGCCACAACAGTGAGAGGCCTGCGTACCGCAAAAAAAAAAAACAAAAAATGTTAACCCTTTAGATGAAAAAATTAATCATTCTTTCTGGTATAACAAATGCTTTCTTCCAATGTGCTGTTTGACTCTGCATTTCTATTATATTTTTAAATTAGAGGTATTTAAATGTTTTATGTAGATATAAGTCTTTCAATCTTTTCTTTTGTAATATCTCCTGTTGTGTCCACAAGCAGACACATTTCTTCTCCTAAACGCTTGATGAATATTTGCTTCCATTTTTCTATGTTCTTAAATTTTATGTTTAGCTCTTCAATCTATTTAGAATTTGCTCTGTTGCGGGGAGTGAGATGAGATTCTAAACCATTGTTCTCCTCAATGGTTGATGAATTTGTTCCTTTTAAGACTCACAGGCTCTCTTGTGACTCTCTTGTCAGAATCCATGGGGTTCTGAATGGAGTTGCCTTGGAGTTCTAATGAGCAAACTTAAATGAACATTGTGTATTTAATATTTTAAACAACTTAAATTCTTTAGATTTCTTATACGATTAAGGGTTAAATCAAAAGATTGATTTACCTTTATGACTTTGGATCATCACTGACTATACTCCTGACCCAAGTCCACGGCCTCATTTTTCTAGATAAGCACAAAAAGAACTGGACAGATCAGCACAAATCTATCATTCCAAGTAGAAAAATAACCCTTAGAAAGTTCCCTGATCTCAATGTGTCAGGACAGCCAACTTCATGTCTGAAGGAACTATGTAGCCCAGACTGATGTAATCCAAGTTTGCTGTAATTTGTATTGTGAGGGTCATGGCCAGATTGCACATAGCACTGGGGATGGAATTTAACATGAAGTAATGGCTGTTGTTGATTAAACATTGTTCCCAAGAGCCACTCTGGAGTCAGGGCGACCTCGACCCGTCAAGAATGACTTCAACCAGAGAGGAGAGATAGAAGGGCCTGCGGACCATGCTGCTCCAGAAACCCTGCAATGAGCACCTCGTGGTTCATGGCTCAATTTATGGACTCTGGAAGAAGAAAAGCATCACTCTTTGAGACACCACTACCAAATCTGCAACAGGCAGAATATTGTGCCTAAAGTTAGCAATATTGTCTTGTACATTTAAAAATATGGTAAGGGGGTAGGTCTCATATTAAGTGTCTTATCACAATAAAAACAAATAAAAAACAACCAGAAAAAAACCAAAGGGACAGGAGAAGACTTTGGAGGTGATGGGTATGTTTATTACCCAATCAAGTGTGTACACATATGTCAAAACTCATCGTATGATATACTTTAAACAACTGATATGCAGTGTTTTGTATTTCAGTTATAACCTCAGTAAAGCTGTTAAAAAATCTCTGTGTGTCTTGGAGGCAAGCTGTTGGATGCTTTCAGAAGAAAGGACTTTGAAACCGGGGCTTTGGATGCTGGTCAGGAAATTGAGCCACCAGACGCCAAGATAAACCCCACCTTAACAAGTCTGTAGGTCCCCAGGACTAATGTGGAACAGCATATGCTGACCAAGGGAGTGAGTGGGAGGTAGAACATGGGCTTGGTGGGCTTAGGAGAGCCTTTAAACCATATGGTTTGGAAACCCTGCTGCAAGCTGACTGTGGAAGCTTTTGGGTTTCATTACCGGTAAAACTATTTCAATTTTATGAGTGTGGAAAGGTCAGACTGCCTGGTAGGATTTATTGAAATTTGTCAGTAAATGCTCATTTAGAGCCTGTCATGGATGCTAGGTGCAGGGGATACAGCTGTGAACAAAACAGACATAGTCCCCTGCACCCCATACCATGTTGTTTACACTCTAAGGGAGAAACAGACATTAAACAAGAAAGTATAAATAAGGAACTAAACCATCACAGGTAAGCAAAGCGATCTTTATCCTAGGGTGCAAAGTTAATGCTGGTATATCAGGGTAGACAGTGAACGCACGCCAAAGCTGCTGCAGGTGGTGTGTGCTTTTTTTAGCTTCTTGAAAATGAAAATATTCCCAGCCTTATTCCTTTTTTTCTCACTTTGAGAAAATGATTAAACCTTCAATTTCATTCATTAAAAACAAGTCACTCTACACAAGTTTCCTCAGTTTCCTGTCTGTGGTAGGCAGAATAATGATCTCCCAAAGATGTCCATGTCTGTGAATAAGTTACTTTACACGGCAAGAGGAAGTTAAGGTTGAAGATGGAGTTAAGGTTGCGAATAATGACTTTAGGAAAATTATCCTGGATTTATCAGGTGAGGTCCAGGTAATAACAAGGGTCCTTAAATATGGAAGAAGGAGGCAGAAAAACGTCAGAGTGATGTGATGTGAGAACAACTCAACTGGTTGCTGTGGCTTTGAAAATGGAGGGAGGGGGACACGAGCCAAAGAATGTGGGCACTTCTAGAAGGTGGAAAAGGCAAGGAGACATATTTTCTCCTAAAGCCTTCAGAAAGAAATGCAGCCCCACCAACATCTTGCTGTTAGCCCAGTGACACCTGGATCAGACTTCTCAGCTACATAACTATAAGGGAATAAATTTGTGTTGTTTTAAGCCGTTAAGTTTGTGGTCATTTTTCATAGCATGCAGAGAAAACTAAAACACCACTCTAACACTTCCATATATCCAAAGCTCCCTTTTTCCTTTCCTAATTCAGAAGAACATGATTTCTTTCTCACCTTCAAGGTGATCTCTCCAACTGTAGACGTTATTTTATCAACCATCTTCTGTTTTCTTCAAAAGTCATTTGTATAATATTCCCCCTCCTCAGCCTATATGGGGAACTGTATTTCCTTCTCTTTCAAAAGCTCCTACTAGATCTTTATAAATTTCACTTTTCCACTTTTTAACAAATTTTCTGGGAAACATTCCCATTGTCGTCTAAATCATGCAAGAGAGGGCTAAGGAGCTTATGCAGCACAAAATGAACAGAAAGACTGGTCCATTTTCTGAGTGGAGGAATTATTAGTCATGTTTGTGCTGTTACTAAGCTCAGAACTGACACAATGCAAAGGTCAAAAGGTCATATGCTTATGGAAGGAATTGGAATTGGAATGGTGACACTGGGGAGAACCATGGAGGCCCGACACCTGATTCTTGGCAAGACCTTTTGGCAAAGTCTTCACTGTATCCCAGTGGCTCAGAAGGAGAAACATGGACTTTAGATGATGGTACAAGATTTGTCCTTGCTGAACTCAGCCCTAAGGATGCTGATTAATGACTCAAGTCAACCTGGAGAGAAATCTCCGGCTGGGATAGATTTGTGCAGAAGTTCCCCAGCACCTCCCCACCATTCCAGTTCATCGTTCGGTCATTTTCATTATCAGAAGTCTGCCAAGTAGTTGCAATGGAATCAAGAGAAGCTAACTGCCCAGTGAGGGCACTAAACCCACAGCAATGCGACACAGGGCGATGGTGCTTTGTGCTCTTACTGTAGTCCTCTGCACTGCAAGGTCATTCAACTCTAGGCTCCGTCCAAGAGCGGAGAGTTGTTAGAACACCACAGGGTAGTCACTTCAGGAAAGGCCCCACACTCTGGACTTGTGAGCAGAATTAGTGGAGGCTACCAAGAGTTTTTTGCTTTCCTACCTGGATGTGGACTACAACCTAGGTTATCTACTAAATATTTTGGTCTTTCCTTTAGAAACTATATATCTCAGTAAGACTAAGCACTTTTTTCCCCCTCATCTAAAGCTGGTTTACCTTTTCCCTTGCCCCTGTAAAGGAAATAAAAAGTCTTTTGTGTTTTAAGACTGTGTGAAACTAATGAAGATTCAGTTTGAAAAGCATTTTGTGCCCCATCCCACTTATTCTTCAAAATGTTCTCATGTCAGCTCCTTCCAACTAGTGTTATCCTACTTACATCACCAAACTAGCAAACAGCTCTTGTCAGGTCCTAAAGATGGAGAGAGCCACGGGGCTGGACACATTCCCCTATCTGTAGCTCCAGAGGGTAGAGTGGGGATGGATAGATGGATGCTACAGCAGGGCAAGTTGCAGCTGAATGCATAAGGGATATTTTCTCAACACAATTGCACAGACATAGAGAATGCTCCCTCATGAGTCTCCAAGATCCCCCTTCCAGGAATTCTTCCGAAGAGGGTGGTGCAGGAGAGACCATCAGGGAAAGGAAGGTTGGATTACATTACTTCTAAAGGCCTTTCAACTCTGCGCCATTATGAACCTATGTTACTCTCCTCTTCAGGTTTCCTGGGGCATCGCCAATGCATTAGGGTCACGTGCAACTGAAGACCCTCAATATTATGCATCCCTAGAAGCTCAGAAGATATAATCCTCTAAAAAAATCTAATACAAATCAGTACAAATGCCTGACAAGTTACCTCAGAGATAAACCATTTGATGGATAAAGATTTTGCTGATGAGTTAAAAGTAGCTCCTAGGGCTTCCCTGGTGGCGCAGTGGTTGAGAGTCCGCCTGCCGACGCAGGGGACACGGGTTCGCACACCGGTCCAGGAAGATCCCACATGCCATGGAGCGGCTGGGCCCGTGAGCCATGGCCGCTGAGCCTGCGCGTCCGGAGCCTGTGCTCCGCAACGGGAGAGGCCACAACAGTGAGAGGCCCACGTACCGCAAAAAAAAAAAAAAGTAGCTCCTAAATATCATCAAAGAAGAGATCAGTGAATTCATATAAAATGAGTGTAAACAAATTAAACCTAATTATTTCAAAAATCTGAATTGTTTTCCTCATTTACTGAAATAGTACATGTTCATTGTCAAAGAAAATCATGTTTTACAAAAATATATCAAATTAGCAAGTAAATGTTTCGTGTTCTCTTGGAGATAACCTGTTAACAACTTGGTGTATATTTATTCAGATTTTTTTCTATGCTCATACCAACATATCAAACTAATTAATTTCGAAATATTCCCATGACAGAAATGTATTATATTACATGACGTCTTAAAAAAGGAAGTCTGAGGAGTAAGATTGTTTTTCTGAGGTACTCACTCTTTGTGGAGCAAAGGCAAGGCGGAGTCTAAAGACCATTGCCAATTCTGCATTCAGGAGTAGTATGGAGTAGAATAAATTAGCAAGGAAGCATGATCCTTGGAAATATTCCTGAGGTCATTCATGTCTTTAATATTTGTTGGGCATCTGTTCATATATAAGGGCTTGAACAGGGCCACTGGAGATACAATTCAGGTAAGACACCTTGGGAATACAACAATGAATAAGACATTGTCCTTGATGTCGAGGAGTTACTCGTCTAATAAGGAAGAGACACAATTCATGCAGCTATATGTCTTATTCTCATTCATTTTCATGACTTTCATTAATAAAGTATCTAAAGTGGATCCTGTTAAATGAGCCTGAATTGAGGAAAGAGCAGTCTGAGCCTGGGGCATTTATGATCTATAACAGTCAGGAAGAACCTCGTTGATGGGCCATGATGGGGTGTTGTACAGTGAAAGGATTATATAGCATTCTAGCAGTTGTGTCTTTCTTTTCTTAAACTCTGTTTTGTTTTCTTTCATGTACTTGTCTTTTTCTTTTGACTATTGACCTCAACAGTTAGTCTGTTCCACGGCTTAGAGCTTTAACTTCTGGTGGGTTTGTGAATTTAGTCCATGACCACCTCACAGGTTGTGGTGTCCTGGGTAGAAAAACATCTCCCTTTGCTCCTGTTCAATCAGGAAAAAGGGAAAAAAAATGACATTTGGTGATTATGGACTATGTCTTTATAAATACCATCTTATAACGCAGCAGGGTGTGTACTATAACCCTCAATTATACAAGGGAAGAACCCAAGGCTGGAGAAGAAGCCCTGCACATGGTTACGGTCACGGTTCACGGAGCTGAATGCCTGGGTTCAGAATGTCAGCTCTGCCAACTCCCACCTCTGCTCTCTTTTTTTTTAACAGCTTTATTAGAGTATAATTGCTGTATAATGGTGTGTTAGTTTCTGCTTTATAACAAAGTGAATCAGCTATACATATACTTATGTCCCCATATCTCCTCCCTCTTGCGTCTCCCTCCCATCCTCCCTATCCCACCCATCTAGGTGGTCGCAAAGCACCGAGCTGATCTCCCTGTGCTATGCGGCTGCTTCCCACTAGCTATCTATTTTACATTTCCACCTCTGCTTTTGAGAAAGTAACTTAAATTCTTTGCAACTCAATTTTCCACACGTGTAAAATAGTATCTATCACATAAGTGGGTGCTTTAGAACTGTTATTTCTTATTATAATTAGCAGAAACAGGAACTTGGAATAGGACATAAAGTTACTATGTGACTAAATTCATAATTTGAACTAAAAGCCTCTGAGCTGTTCACTACAGGTTGCTGTTCCCCAGTAAGTTAATGCAGTCTCGTGCTTGCTGGTGTCTAGCTTTGTAACTGAGTCAATTTCCTCTCTGGTCCTTGGTTTCTTCATCTGTGAAATAAAAGCCTTGGAACCAGCGTGGTTCTAAAATGTTTTCCACCTTTTACATTAAAAGACTTTGCAATTCTAGGTGGAATTTAAGGTTAAATGCGCATAAAAGGCAGTGGGAGGAGGAAAAGGGGAACAAGGTTTTGGAGTTAGAAGTGGTTAGACTCCTGCCTTCCTACCTACCAGCTGTCGGATTTTGGATAAATGACTTTACCACTCTGAGGGCTGGTTTCCCCAATTCTAACATGATGGTAATAGTGCTTGATCTAAAATGTTGTCATTAGGATCATCTGAGATGGTATATGTGATAGTGCTTTGTAAACGATAAATTTGTTTACCAATTACAATTTAAAAAAGAACTTACATATCCCAGGAAGCACTGTTTTTCTGTGGTAGCAACTTTCTGGCATTGTATTACGTGAGTGTGAAGAAAGTTTTCTCTGTGATCTTCCCAAAATGGTGAAAGCCCCCTGTGATAGGATCCTACCTGGAATAAAAGCTCCAGCCCTTCCTGGTCTGTGATTTTAAGATGCATGGTCACTTTGAGGACTGCTACTGCTGTTGGCCTCTCAAACAAAAGTGGCTGGGGACACTAGGCTGGGGACGAAGACAGCTGGACCATCTTTGGTGGACCAGTGACTTGGTAAATCAAGTGCCCTACTCAACACCTTGAGTCCACTTATCCACACAGGAGGCAAGATAGTTCAAGAACATCTATTTATCTGTCATGGAAATGAATACCAAGGGGGGTTGAAAGCAGGGACTTTGGCCCCTGATAGATGTGGTCAAATTGTCGCTATGAGATCTTGGCCCATTTTCTTAAATTATCTGACCCTTGCCTCCCAACATTAGACTAATTACAATATATATTAGTTAACATTTATGGAGCATTTGTTACGTGCCAAACACTGAGCTAAGACCATTGCCTGATTTATTTTATTTAATCTTTTTAGCAATTCTATGACACAGACATTAATACAATATTTGGCCACTTACAGATACAGACACTGAAGCTCAGGGTGGTTAACTGTCCAACCTCACATGGTTAATAACAGGAGTGTGCTGGGATCTGAACCCAAGCAGTCTAATTCCAGAAGCTTTGTGCTTAACTATTATGTTACGTCCCTTCCTAGGCTCATATTAAAATTAAATAAGGAAATGCACAGGAAGCACTCTCCCTGGAACACAGTGAGAGTTCAATAAATAACAGCTGTTTCTGTGCTTTGTAATATCTCATTAAGTATCATAATCATTGAGAGCTCTTCTAATTATGACCAGTCGTGAGCATCTGAGAATTTGGAGACAAAGGCCCCAGCAGCAAATTTTGGTAATGGAATCTTTCATGTCTAGAGAATAAAAAAGGACCCCTCATCCTAAACCACCCTCCCTTCAACGTTTTTCTTAGAATTCATCTGGGCATCTAATTCGGGACCGTGGGCATGATGTCAGATTACTGCACATCTTACGCAGCATGCAGACCCACACAGCATGAAACATTGCAAAAGGCAAGCAGTAGCTCCCACACCAATAGCTGGTTTGTGAATCTCCAGTTATGTGTCTATTTGAAAAACCTGCATGTTGACTGCTCTGCTAAACCACTACTAGCTTCCGAGAGCAATAAAGTTTGAAATGCGTGCGCCTGTCTTGAGTGTGCAACGTAGGTTTACCTGCCAGCGTGATCCCTCCCTCACCAGGGACAGACTGCTGCACATCCCTAGCTGGCTAGAGTGCCAGGCGGAGGGCAAGCATTCACTGGTGTGAGAGATGCAAGAGGCAAGGCCATAAGGGCTCCGCTTGCCTGTATTTAGGGAACTGATTCACAATGAAAGACCTTGGAAGGCTATGAATCCAAAGGCTTCCTACGTAATGCACGTTATCGCTGCCATGATAGACGTCATAGCTAAGGTTTACCGAGGAAAGCAAGCCAGTCAAAACAGCCACGTCCACCAATTTCCAACACAAAGTCAATTTTCTTTGCTAAACACAGGCTCTTGTTTTTGTGACCAGATTTATGACAATCTCAGGGACTCGGCTGCCAGCAATGCTGAAAGGAAATTGAAGCTAAAGGGCAAGGTTGACTAAACGTTGGCTCTGTTTTTAGACCTGAGCATCACAAATTGATGTCTTATCTGGAACTCATCTCCATGATGAAGTGGTACATGATAAAAGAGTCACAGAATCCAGGCGTGCTGGTGCTAGTCAGTGAAACCAACTACCTGAGTGCATTATTTCGGAGGCCTATTGACAGAGGATGTGTCCTTTGCATAGGAATGTGACAATACTCCCCATCTGAGTAATGTGGCCTCACAAGGTAAAGTTACCTCCTCTGTTATAAAATGGAGATTCTACTTGTTCTTTCTAGTGGTCTCGCTACTTATGGACAAGAACTTTTCCCATTTGGAACTTCCAACCACCTTCACATTTGCCTGTCTTTGAATCACCCCTTCTTGAAACTTTTAAATGTTTCAAGCCATTCTGCATCTGTGGTTATGAAAACTAAATGTCCATCGACAGGTGAATGGATAAAGATGTGGTACATATATACAATGGAATACTACTCAGCCATAAAAGAGGACAAAATAATGCCATTTGCAGTAGCATGGCTGCAACTAGAGATTATAATACCAAGTGAAGTAAGTCAGGCAGAGAAAAATATCATATGATATCACTTACATGTAGAATCTAAAATATGACACAAGTGAACCTATCTACAAAGCAGAAACAGACTCACAGACAGAGAACAGACTTGTGGTTGCCAAGGGGGAGGAGGGATGAGGGAAGGATGGAGTGGGAGTTTGGGGTTAGTAGATGCAAACTATTATGTGTAGAATGGATGGACAACAAGATCCTACTGTGTAGCACAGCTATAGTCAATATCCTGGGATAAACCATAATGGAAAAGAATATAGAAAAGAGTGTATACATATGCATAAATGAGTCACTTTGCTGTGCAGCAGCAATTAACACAACATTGTAAATCAACTATACTTCAAAAAAAAAGGCCACAGCAGGTGACTATAGTCCAGCTTTGTATTACTCTAGGTCAAAGATCACAAACTGTGTCCATATTTAGACACATTTGTCCAACACATGGTTTGTTTTTTTTTACTTGAAACAATGTTTAAAAACTAGGAGCTCTAGGAGGCTTCCGGGAAGATGGCGGAAGAGTAAGACGCGGAGATCACCTTCCTCCCCATAGATACACCAGAAATACATCTACATGTGGAACAACTCCTACAGAACACCTACTGAACGCCGGCAGAAGACCTCAGACCTCCCAAAAGTCAAGCAACCCCCCACGTACCTGGGTAGAGCAAAAGAAAAAGGAATAAACAGAGACAAAAGAATAGGGACGGGGCCTGCACCAGTGGGAGGGAGCTGTGAAGGAGGAAAAGTTTCCACACACTAGGAAGCCCCTTCGCGGGCGGAGACTGCGGGAGGCGGAGGGGGGAGCTTCGGCATCGCGGAGGAGAGCACAGCAACAGGGGTGCGGAGGGCAAAGCGGGGAGATTCCCGCACAGAGGATCGGTGCCGACCGGCACCAGTCCGGGAGGCTTGTCTGCTCACCCGCCGGGGCGGGCGGGGCTGGGAGCTGAGGCTCGGGCTTCGGGTGGAGCGCAGGGAGAGGACTGGGGTTGGCGGCGTGAACACAGCCTGCAGGGGGTTAGGGCGCCACGGTTAGCCGGGAGGGAGTCCGGGGAAAAGTCTGGAGCTGCCGAAGAGGCAAGAGACTTTTTCTTACCTCTTTGTTTCCCGGTGCGCGAGGAGAGGGGATTGAGAGCGCTGCTTAAAGGAGCTCCAGACACGGCCGCGAGTCGCGGCTAAAAGCGCAGACCCCAGAGATGAGCATGAGACGCTAAGGCTGCTGCTGCCACCAAGAAGCCTGTGTGCGAGCACAGGTCACTCTCCACACCCCCCTTCCGGGTAGCCTGTGCAGCTCGCCACTGCCAGGGTCCCGGGATCCAGGATCAACTCCTCCGGGAGAACGCACGGCGCGCCTCAGGCTGCTGCAACGTCACGCCAGCCTCTGCCGCCGCAGGCCCGCCGCGCACTCCGTGCCCCTCCCTCCCGCCGGCCTGAGTGCGCCAGAGCCCGCGAATCAGCGGCTCCTTTAACCCCGTCCTGTCTGAGCGAAGAACAGACGCCCTCCGGCGACCTACACGCACAGGCGGGGCCAAATCCAAAGCTGAGCCCCGGGAGCTGTGAGAACAAAGAAGAGAAACGGAAATCTCTGCCAGCAGCCTCAGAAGCAGCGGATTAAATCTCCACAATCAACCTGATGTACCTGCATCTGTGGAATACATGAATACACAACGAATCACCCCAAATTGAGGAGGGGGGCTTTGAGAGCAAGATTTATGATTTTTTCCCCTTTTCCTCTTTTTGTGAGTGTGTATGTGTATGCTTCTATGTGAGATTTTGTCTGTACAGCTTTGCTTCCACCATTTGTCCTAGGGTTCTATGCATCCGGTTTTTTTTTGTTTTTAAAATTTTTTTATTTTCTCTTAATAATTATTTTTTATTTTATTAACTTTATTATATTTTATCTTACTTTATTTTATTTTTATCTCCTTTCTTTTTTCCTTCCGTCCCTCCTTCCCTCCTTCCTCCCTCCCTCCCTCCTTTCTTTCTTTCTTTCTCTCTTTCTACTTCTACTAATTCTTTCCTTCTACTTTTTCTCCCTTTTATTCTGAGCCGTGTGGATGAAAGGCTCTTGGTGCAGCAGCCAGGAGTCAGTGCTGTGCCTCTGAGGAGGGAGAGCCAACTTCAGGACACTGGTCCACAAGAGACGTCCCAGCTCCACATAATATCAAACGGCGAAAATCTCCCAGAGATCTCCATCTCAACCCCAGCACCCAGCTTCACTCAATGACCAGCAAGCTACAGTGCTGGACATCCTATGCCAAACAACTAGCAAGACAGGAACACAACCCCACCCATTAGCAGAGGCTGCCTAAAATCATAATAAGTCCACAGACACCCCAAAACACACCACCAGACATGGACCCACCAGAAAGACAAGGTCCAAACTCATCCACCAGAACACAGGCACTAGTCCCCTCCACCAGGAAGCCTACACAACCCACTGAACCAACCTTAGCCACAGGGGACAGACACCAAAAACAACGGGAACCACAAACCTGCAGCCTGCAAAAAGGAGACCCCAAACACAGTAAGATAAGCAAAATGAGAAGACAGAAAAACACACAGCAGGTGAAGGAGCAAGATAAAAACCGACCAGACCTAACAAATGAAGAGGAAATAGGCAGTCCACCTGAAAAAGAATTCAGAATAATGATAGTAAAGATGATCCAAAATCTTGGAAACAGAATAGACAAAATGCAAGAAACATCTAACAAGGACCTAGACGAACTAAAGATGAAACAAACAATGATGAACAACACAATAAATGAAATTAAAAATACTCCAGATGGGATCAGTAGCAGAATAACTGAGGCAGAAGAACGGATAAGTGACCTGGAAGATAAAATAGTGGAAATAACTACTGCAGAGCAGAATAAAGAAAAAAGAATGAAAAGAACTGAGGACAGTCTCAGAGACCTCTGGGACAACATCAAACACACCAACATTCCAATTATAGGGGTTCCAGAAGAAGAAGAGAAAAAGAAAGGGACTGAGAAAATATTTGAAGAGATTATAGTTGAAAACTTCCCTAATATGGGAAAGGAAATAGTTAATCAAGTCCAGGAAGCACAGAGAGTCCCATACAGGATAAATCCAAGGAGAAACACGCCAAGACACATATTAATCAAACTGTCAAAAATTAAATACAAAGAAAACATATTAAAAGCAGCAAGGGAAAAGCAACAAATAACACACAAGGGAATCCCCATAAGGTTAACAGCTGATCTTTCAGCAGAAACTCTGCAAGCCAGAAAGGACTGGCAGGACATATTTAAAGTGATGAAGGAGAAAAACCTGCAACCAAGATTACTCTATCCAGCAAGGATCTCATTCATATTTGATGGAGAAATTAAAACCTTTACAGACAAGCAAAACCTGAAAGAGTTCAGCACCACCAAACCAGCTTTACAACAACTGCTAAAGGAACTTCTCTAGGCAAGAAACACAAGAGAAGGAAAAGACCTACAATAACGAACCCAAAACAATTAAGAAAATGGGAATAGGAACATACATATCGATAATTACCTTAAATGTAAATGGACTAAATGCTCCCACCAAAAGACACAGATTGGCTGAATGGATACAAAAACAAGACCCATATATTTGCTGTCTACAAGAGACCCACTTCAGACCTAGAGACACATACAGACTGAAAGTAAGGGGATGGAAAAAGGTATTTCATGCAAATGGAAACCAAAAGAAAGCTGGAGTAGCAATTCTCGTATCAGACAAAATAGACTTTAAAATAAAGACTATTAGAAGAGAAAAAGAAGGACACTACATAATGATCAAGGGATCGATCCAAGAAGAAGATATAACAATTGTAAATATTTATGCACCCAACATAGGAGCACCTCAATACATAAGGCAAATACTAACAGCCATAAAAGGGGAAATCAACAGTAACACATTCATAGTAGGGGACTTTAACATCCCACTTTCACCAATGGACAGATCATCCAAAATGAAAATAAATAAGGAGACACAAGCTTTAAATGATACATGAAACAAGATGGACTTAATTGATATTTATAGGACATTCCATCCAAAAACAACAGAGTACACATTTTTCTCAAGTGCTCATGGAACATTCTCCAGGATAGATCATATCTTGGGTCACAAATCAAGCCTTGGTAAATTTAAGAAAATTGAAATTGTATCAAGTATCTTTTCCGACCACAACGCTATGAGGCTAGATATCAATTACAGGAGAAGATCTGTAAAAAATACAAACACATGGAGGCTAAACAATACACTACTTAATAACAAAGTGATCACTGAAGAAATCAAAGAGGAAATAAAAAAATACCTAGAAACAAATGACAATGGAGACGTGACAACCCAAAATCTATGGGATGCAGCAAAAGCAGTTCTAAGAGGGAAGTTTATAACAATACAATCCTACCTTACGAAACAGGAAACATCTCGAATAAACAACATAACATTGCACCTAAAGCAATTAGAGAAAGAAGAACCAAAAAAACCCCAAAGTTAGCAGAAGGAAAGAAATCATAATAATCAGATCAGAAATAAATGAAAAAGAAATGAAGGAAACGATAGCAAAGATCAATAAAACTAAAAGCTGGTTCTTTGAGAAGATAAACAAAATTGATAAACCACTAGCCAGACTCATCAAGAAAAAAAGGGAGAAGACTCAAATCAATAGATTTAGAAATGAAAAAGGAGAAGTAACAACTGACACTGCAGAATTACAAAAGATCATGAGAGGTTACTACAAGCAACTTTATGCCAATAAAATGGACAACCTGGAAGAAATGGACAAATTCTTAGAAATGCACAACATGCCAAGACTGAATCAGGAAGAAATAGAAAATACGAACAGATCAATCACAAGCACTGAAATTGAAACTGTGATTAAAAATCTTCCAACAAACAAAAGCCCAGGACCAGATGGCTTCACAGGCGAATTCTATCAAACATTTAGAGAAGAGCTAACACCTATACTTCTCAAACTCTTCCAAAATATAGCAGAGGGAGGAACACTCCCAAACTCATTCTACGAGGCCACCATCACCCTGATACCAAAACCAGACAAGGATGTCACAAAGAAAGAAAACTACAGGCCAATATCACTGATGAACATAGATGCAAAAATCCTCAACAAAATACTAGCAAACAGAATCCAACAGCACATTAAACGGATCATACACCATGATCAAGTGGGGTTTATCCCAGGAATGCAAGGATTCTTCAAAATATGCAAATCAATCAACGTGATACACCATATTAATAACACCATATTTGATACACCAAATTGAAGGCGAAAAACCATATGATCATCTCAATAGATGCAGAGAAAGCATTCAACAAAATTCAACACCGATTTTTGATAAAAACCCTGCAGAAAGTAGGCATAGAGGGAACTTTCCTCAACATAATAAAGGCCATATATGACAAACCCACAACCAACATCGTCCTCAATGGTGAAAAACTGAAAGCATTTCCACTAAGATCAGGAACAAGACAAGGTTGTCCACTCTCACCACTCTTATTCAACATAGTTTTGGAAGTTTTAGCCACAGCAATCAGAGAAGAAAAGGAAATTAAAGGAATCCAAATTGGAAAAGAAGAAGTGAAGCTGTCACTGTTTGCAGATGACATGATACTATACATAGAGAATCCTAAAGATGCTACCAGAAAACTACTAGAGCTAATCAATGAATTTGGTAAAGTAGCAGGATACAAAATTAATGCACAGAAATCTCTGGAATTCCTATACACTAATGATGAAAAATCTGAAAGTGAAATCAAGAAAACACTCCCATTTACCATTGCAACAAAAAGAATAAAATATCTAGGAATAAACCTACCTATGGAGACAAAAGACCTGTATGCGGAAAATTATAAGACACTGATGAAAGAAATTAAAGATGATACAAATAGATGGAGAGATATACCATGTTCTTGGATTGGAAAAAGCAACATTGTGAAAATGACTCTACTACCCAAAGCAATCTACAGATTCAATGTAATCCCTATCAAACTACCACTGGCATTTTTCACAGAACTAGAACAAAAACTTTCACAATTTGTATGGAAACACAAAAGACCCCGAATAGCCAAAGCAATCTTGAGAACGGAAAACGGAGCTGGAGGAATCAGGCTCCCTGACTTCAGACTATACTATAAAGCTACAGTAATCAAGACAGTATGGTTCTGGCACAAAAACAGAAATATAGATCAATGGAACAGGATAGAAAGCCCAGAGATAAACCCACGCACATACGGTCACCTTATCTTTGATAAAGGAGGCAGGAATGTACAGTGGAGGAAGGACAGCCTCTTCAATAAGTGGTGCTGGGAAAACTGGACAGCTACATGTAAAAGTATGAGATTAGATCACTCACTAACACCATACACACAAATAAGCTCAAAGTGGATTAAAGACCTAAATGTAAGGCCAGAAACTATCAAACTCTTAGAGGAAAACATAGGCAGAACACTCTATCACATATATCACAGCAAGATCCTTTTTGACCCACCTCCTAGAGAAATGGAAATAAAAACAAAAATAAACAAATGGGACCTAATGAAACTTCAAAGCTTTTGCACAGCAAAGGAAACTCTAAACAAGACCAAAAGACAACCCTTAGAATGGGAGAAAATATTTGCAAATGAAGCAACTGACAAAGGATTAATCTCCAAAATTTATAAGCAGCTCATGCAGCGCAATAACAAAAAACCAAACAACCCAATCCAAAAATGGGCAGAAGACCTAAGTAGACATTTCTCCAAAGAAGATATACAGACTGCCAACAAACACATGAAAGAATGCTTAACATCATTATTCCTTAGAGAAATGCAAATCAAAACTACAATGAGATATCATCTCACCCCAGTCAGAATGGCCATCATCAAAAAATCTAGAAACAGTAAATGCTGGAGAGGGTGTGGAGAAAAGGGAACCCTCTTGCACTGTTGGTGGGAATGTAAATTTATAAAGCCACTATGGAGAACATTATGGAGGTTCCTTAAACAAAAAATAGAACTACCATATGACCCAGCAATCCCACTACTGGGCATCTACCCTGAGAAAACCATAATTCAAAAAGAGTCATGTACCACAATGTTCATTGCAGCTCTATTTACAACAGCCAGGACATGGAAGCAACCCAAGTGTCCATCGACAGATAAATGGATAAAGAAGATGTGGCACATATATACAATGGAATATTACTCAGCCATAAAAAGAAACTAAATTGAACTATTTGTAGTGAGGTGGGTGGGTCTAGAGTCTGTCATACAGAGTGAAGTAAGTCAGAAAGAGAAAAACAAATACCATACGCTAACACATATATATGGAATCTAAAAAAAAAAAAAAAGGTTATAAAGAACCTAAGGGCAGGACAGGAATAAACCAATATGAAGGCAAACACCACTTTACAAAAATGTCTGTTCCAGTATTGTTTAGGATAACAGGAAATTGGGAAAAATGTAAACATTCATTCTCCAACTAAGACATGGTACAACTAAGTTGTGGTATATCCATTAGAAGGGATATTAAACAGCCACTGAAGATGATGTCTTGTGAGCAATTTTAGTCATGTAAGAGAGAGTTCATGTTAGAATGCTTGGGAGTTTTTTTAAAGGCAGGTTATACAACTTCATGTTCAGGATGATCTCAATGACACTTGCCTGTTTTTGTAGGTATGTTTTATGTCTCAGTAGTAGCAGCAGTAGTAGCAGTAGGGTTGGTAGTATAGTAGTAAACTTTGGGGGCATAGTCCAGGGGACAGTGGTTCTCTTTCACTGACAAATGATCCTCTACCCACATACATGGGCCCTGAGCAGCCATGTTGTCTTATATGAGCGCTCCCTTCCCACAGTTGATTGGACAAAGGATGGACTCTTGGCACAGGCTTGGGGAAAGTGACTGACTCTTCTAGGAACCCAGGCTTGTTTTTAATAAATGGTAGAAAGAATAAGGTGTAGAGTTGGGACCTACAGGGGACCATATTTGACTGTCTGTACACCAAAGCCAGGAAGGCCAGGCCTTCTTGAGAAGGATAGAGCCTCTACTTTCCAGGTGCCCACTTGCTTCTCACTTTCCAGTGTTTGTTCCCATATGGTTCTGCTGACTTGTAGTTCCCTGGATTAAGCCCAGTGTACTTTACATAAATTCTCACTTTTGTTTAAATCCATTTGAAATGGGCTCTGTCATTAACACCCAATAACATATGGGATAAACAAATATGCATAGAAAACAGAGTAGCAAGAGATTCTCAGAATTTAATGGTGGTGAGAAATTGCACATATCTTTTATTTTTTTCTTTATGCTTTTCTGTATTTACAGTTCTCTAAAGAGAGTAATATCGTTTCCATAATAAAAAACAATAAAGTGCATTGTAAGAGAAGTTTTTTCTTAAAATGGAGAGAGCTTCACTGCAAAATATGCTACTCAAATATTCTCAAATATAATTATTGCCAGCAGTGAAAAAACAGCCCAGTATTAGATGGTTGGTAGGGTGCTCATACCGGCCCAATGGGTCCTCAAGTTAACCAAACCCCAGATTCAGAGATGAGCCTTCTGGTCTAGAGAGAGGGAAGATCATCTCCTGTGCCTATGATTGATTCACAACTGGACATATGACCCAATATGGGCCAATGAGATTAAAGAAGAGGTTTATAGGAATGGTGGGTGTTTTTGGTACTGTTCTTCAAGAACTTTAAGAAATGACCCTCTGACCCTTTATGGGGAAAGCTGTGTACACAGAAGACCCAGAGCAGCTGCTACCATCTTATTCCCAGCCTGAGGATGAATCTGACATCTAGAAGAGAGGAAAAGTAAGAAAACGGCAGCCAAGTGAACCTGAAGTTGCTTAGTTACTTTATCTTGAAGCCCAATTTACCTTTGGACCTCCAGTTGAGTAAGCCAATAACCACTGTGTTTTAGCCAGTTTGGATTGAGCCTTCTGTGTTTCAGAGCCAAAGCCTTCTAACTGACATATCTATGAATTGAGAGATAGTACCATATCATCTCACTCAGTTGTTAAGATCTAATCTAGCATTTTTATTCTCTCCATTTATCTCTACCCCATACTTTCTGTCTCTAAGTCAGTCTCCCTTATTTTCAGCATATTTCAATATGGCTTAGCTTGTAAATAGCACATATGTGGAACCCACTCAAAGATATTTGTAAAGTCCAAATCTGTTATTTCTTCTAGTTCTCTTTGACCACACATCTATATTCTGCTCACCCTTCACCGCCTTTCCCTCCCACCCACCTTCCCCCATCCCATCCCCCGCTGGCATCAAGAAGCAGTTATGTTTTTCTCTTATAGAAGACACTGCCACTCTTCTAAGAAATTACGTTGCCTACTCTTTATCTAGTGCCTCCAGCTTCCCTCTTTGGGAACTGAGCCCTGGGATGTGTCACTTAGTACCTTGAGTTGACCTTTGGAAGTCAATTGGAAAGAAAAGTGGATATATTCTGCAGTTATTTATTCTATCTTGGTCTGTGTTGGTTTACTCTAAATAGCTTATAAGGAAACAGGTAGATTTAAAATAAAATTAAACCAAAATTTTCATGCGCTACAGATTCCAGGGTGAAGTGGTATAATCAACATTAACGATGATGTTTCTGAAGAAAATTTAGCTGTGAGAGCCCTTAGGAGGTATGATTTTACTAAGTCCTAGTAAATCAGTCCCACTTATATAAGAAATATTTATTCAAGGGATTTATATCAGTTCACCTGCTTATCAGTTGAAAGAAGAATGTAAATGGTAAAGAATGATTAAAGTGCAGAGGCCACAGGAATACACCACAGAAGCAAATGAGGAAAAGCTGTATCTTAGACCTCAACTCCCCTCGCACACCCCAGTACCATGCAAAGAAGAGAGCTTTGCACAATAGCAATTTGTGTGATTTCTAGAGTTCCAATAACCTTAATATATGATGTTTTAATGATACATGTAAATAATGTGAGCTCACTATAATAAGATTCTACTTTATCTGTCCAAGTATTTCTAGCTTTTAAATAATGGAGGTACCGGTGTCTAGTATAGTACCTGGTATACCATAGCCATCAAGTAAAAATGAGTCAGTGACTATCGGGTTGGTTGTGGTAATCACTGAATTAAAGCAGCAGATTAGAGTGAGTTTCTAGCAATCAAGAAATGCTACAAAAATAAAGCTAATTTTTCAGAGCCGATTTGATTGGACTACAGTCAGAGTCAGTCACATGTGATAGAACAATTGAATTGATTAAGGAATACAAAAAACAGAACCTGGTACCCAAATGTCACATAGAAAGCTCTCAGCATTCACTGGTTACTACTGAGGGGGCAGAGGAATCAGTGTTCTGAGTAGGCCCAGAAGGAAGCAGCTGTAATTAACACTCAGACTTGAAAAGGATCCTCCGGAGGGTAGAAAATGTCATTTCCTATTGCTTTGCAGGAGAATTTCACAATCTCTTTTTCTTCTTTAATACCAGCTATGACATGTTTATATAAGTTGCATTGTATAATTATGGACAAGGTTGGTCCTAAGCAGTTGCTTTTCAGTTTTATCTTAGCTCTCAGTTAAATATTCTATTCTCCACCCAGTGACTTTTTAAAAAAGCAAAATATAACCACAGCAACAACAACAAGAAAAAGACTTGCATCTTTTGGGGAAATAGTACAGATGACAAGGGGCAAGAAATTTATCTATCTTTTCATCCAACAATCCATTCATCCATCTACATATTTATTAATTTATTCGTGTAACACACATTTGTTAGTAACCACCTGTTATGGAAGAACCTAGGATTCAAGGATAGGATGAGAAGGTTAGGTCCCTATACCTGGCATGATTCACACTATAATACAGAGAGCCTGACATATGATACAAATGAAATGATGCAATGCAATACACTATTACAGAATGTTAATTAATTAACATTTAATTAATTAAATGTCAAAAGCATCTTTCTTCTTAAAACTCCTTAATAGTTACCCCAGCATTATTCATGTACTGTGGCTGACTTTCTCCACAGGGTTCCATGAGCTGTGACTGAAGAGGTCCAAATGGAGCACAACAGGACAGCAGGAAAGTGAGGGAGGGGACACTCTTCCTGAGTGGGGAGTATAGAAAAATTTATGGAGAGGATGCCATGATAGTTTGATATTCACAAATCAATCAATGTGATACACCACATTAACAAAAGGAAGGATAAAAATCACATGATTATCTCATAGATGCAGAAAATGCCTTTGACAAAATTAAACATCCATTCATGATAAAAACCCTCACCAAAGTGCGTATAGAGGGAACATATCTCAACATAATAAAGGCCATTTATGACAAATCCACAGCTAACAACATACTCAATGGTGAAAATCTGAAAGTCTTTCCTCTAAAATCAGGAAAAAGACAAGGATGCCCACTCTCACCGCTTCTATTTAACACAGTATTGGATGTCCTAGACACAACAATAAGACAAGAAAAATAAACAAAAGGCAAATTGGAAGGGAAGAATTAAACCTGTCACTCTTCGCAGATGACATGATACTTTATATAGAGAACCCTGAAGTCTCCCCCAAAACTATTAGCACTAGTAAATTAATTCAGTAAAGTTGTAGGATACAAGATTAAAATACAGACGTCTGTTGCTTTTCTATACACTAATAATAAACTATTAGAAAGAGAGAGCAGGAAAATAATCCTGTTTAAAATTGCATCAAAATGATTAAAATACCTAGGAATAAACTTAATCAAGGAGGTGAAAGACCTATTCTCTGAAAATGATAAAACTTTGATGAAGGAAATTGAAGATGATACAAAGAAATTGAAAGATATCCTGTGTTCTTGGATTAGAAGAATGAATATTGTTTAAATGTCCATAGTACCCAAAGCAATCTACAGATTTAATGCAATGCCTATCAAAATACCAATGACATTTTTCACAGAACTAGAACAAATAATCCTAAAATCTACATGGAACCCCAAAAGATCCCAAATTGCCAAAGCAATCTTGAGAAACAAGAACAAAGCTGGAGGTATCATGCTCCCTGACTTCAGACAATACTACAAAGCTACAGTGACCAAAACAGCATAATACAGGCACAAAAATAGACACATAGATCAATGGGACAGAAAAGAGAGCCCAGAAATAAACCTACACACTTATGGTCAGTTAATATGACAAGGAGGCAAGAATAAGCAGTGGGGAAAAGAAAGTCTCTTCAATAAGTGGGGCTGGGAAAACTGGACAGCTATATGTAAAAGAATGAAATTAGAACATTTCCTCACACTATATACAAAAATAAACTCAAAATGGATCAAAGACCTAAGTGTAAGATCTGAAACCATAAAAATCCTAGAAGAGAACATAGAACACTCTTTGACATAAATCATAGCAATATTTTTTTGATCTGTCTTCTAAGGCAAAAGAGACAAAAGCAAAAATAAACAAATGGGACCTAATTAAACTCAAAAGCTTTTGCACAACAAAGGAAACCATTGACGAAATGAAAAGACAACCTACTGAAAGGGAGAAAATATTTGCAAGTGATATGACCAATAAGCGATTAATATCCAAAATATATAAACAGTTCATACAACTCTATCAATAAAGCAAATGACTCAATCAAAAAAATGCACAGAAGCCCTGAATAGACATTTTTCCAAGGAAGACACGCAGATGGCCAACAGGCTCAAAGATACATGCACCTCAACGTCCATAGCAGCTTTATTTACAATAACCAATATATGGAAGCAACCTAAGTGTCCATCTACAGATGAATGGATAAAGAAGATATGGTAAATATATACAGTGGAATACTACTCAGCCATTAAAAGGATGAAATTCTGCCATTTGCAACAACACGGATGGACCTAGAGAGTATTATGCTTAGTGAAATAAGTCAGACAGAGAAAGACAAATACTCTATGTTATCATTTACATGTGGAATCTAAAAAAAAAAAAAAGAATGTATATAATAAAACAGAAAAAGACTCACAAGTATAGAGAACAAACAGGTGGTTACCAGTGGAGAGAGGGAAGGGGGGATGGGCAAAATATGGGGAGGGGAGATACAAATTACTATGTATAAAATAGATAAGCAGCAAGGACATATTGTACAGCACAGGGAAATATAGCCATTATTTTGTAGTGACTGTAAATGGAGTATAATCTATAAAACTATTGAATCACTATGTTGTACACCTGAAACTAATACAATATTGTAAATCAGCTATACTTCAAAAAAGAAAAAACAGATTTACAGAGAAGCAACCCTGCTAAACCTGACAAGGTGAGTGAGAGTGAACTGTGTATGGGGTGGGGCGGCAGAGAGATAGTTCAGGCAGGAGGGGAAGCATTTGCAAGGGCCTGGAGGAAGATGGCCTTTGCACTGCCCTGCATCAACAACCCTGGAGGGGCCCCGCCTTGGTCACAGAATTTCCTCTGCACAATAGGAAATACCTGCAGTGAGATGTAAATTCTTGAGTTTGGCCTCATTAGCAGGCTTAAACTGTCTGAGCTACCCAATTTATAAAACAAGCACAAACAGTAAATATCTCTCATTTCTAGTGTGGTTTATAGGTAGAACCACCATTTGATGTGAAACATGTTTGTTGCGTAATCCGAGTATTACCCACCTCGGAATCCCCAGATGCTTTAAGCATTATGGGTTAACTTAATTTTGCAGTTTTTAAATTTCAGTGTTTCAAGTTCCATTCCACATGTAATGAGAAATCTTCTACTACCTTCTAAAACACACCTGAATGCACACGTGCACACACTTACAGATGCACCCAGGGATATCAACCCTGGGAAATCTCGGGATCACCTTTCTCCTGTCAGTTCTTGCTTTAATTTTCTTTTTCCATTGAAATCTGAGTTTCTCTTCAAGTAGCTGGTCCCTTCTGTGGCCCAAGATGACCTTAACGTGCATTATGGATCCTTTTACCTCGTGTTCCCTATACAACCTCAAATACAAAGTTGCTTTATGTAGCAGAGTTTTATTGAAAGCTTGTGGGTTTCTGCAGCAGTTACAGCATGGCCCAAAACTACAAAGTGCATAGTAATGGCATCTTTGTTCTTTAAAATCCTTTATCGAACCCACCACTGTTCATTTCCCGAGGCTGTCTTTCTGTCCAGGCCTTCTGCCTACCACTGGCTTGTTTTCTTTCCCCTCTACTCTCCTTTTACATCAGTCTCACAAACTTTCGTCCAAGGAGCATTAGGAATTTCAAGTCTCTACTTGATTATGCGAAGAAATGCACACCTATATGCTGACTATATACATCTAAAGATGATATGAGTAAATCAAGAAGATCCCCCAAGCAAATTTACATGGGGTCCCATCCTTGACAAGATGTGAAATTTCGCCCTTTCCATCTCCCCTAGCAGTCTCTGTAAGTAAAATGGAGAAGTACAAGAATTTATTTTCCTGGTGATATAAGTCATACTCCCCCCAACAGAGAGAAGAAGGGATGTTAGTCAGTGTGGGTTTAAGTAGCACCTTGGCCCCCGTCTGGTCGGCTAATACCAATGCACCATGCTCATGGCAAGGAGAACTAGAATTAGCTCATTACTCTGCAGTTTCAGGATTTGACCTTTTTGCCATTCAATAACAGGGAAGGGCATTCATGAGTATAATAGTTGAGCACTTAAAAATGAGGCAGACAGAAACAAACCTACATTCTAAGTAAATAAGTATAAATACAAATTTTAAAATATATAGCCAGTCAGGAAGAGGAAGACAAAAATCTATTGTGATTCAGAAGAAACAGAGATGCAACGTTGATTAAAACTTGGTTATTAAGAATAAAAAGTCTACAAATAATAAATGCTGGAGAGGGTGGGGAGAAAAGGGAACCCTCCTACACTGTTGGTGGGACTAAACTGGTGCAGCCACTATGGAAAACAGTATGGAGTTTCCTTAAAAAACTAAAAATAGAACTACCATATGATCCAGCAATCCCTCTCCTGGGCATATATCCAGAGAAAAACATAATTCAAAAAGATACATGCACCCCAATGTTCATTGCAGCACTGTTTACAGTAGCCAAGACATGGAAGCAACCTAAATATCCATTGACAGATGAATGGATAAAGAAGATGTGGTACATATATACAATGGAATATTACTCAGCCATAAAAAAGAATGAAATAATGCCATTTGAAGCAACATGAATGGACCTAGAGATTACCAAACTAAGTGAAGTCAGGCAGAGAAAGACAAATATTATGATATCACTTATATGTGGAATTTAAAAAATAGTACAAATGAACTTATTTACAAAACAGAAACAGAATCATAGACATAGAAAAGAAACTTATGGTTACAAAAGGAGAAAGGAGAGGAGAGGGATAGATTGGAAGTATGGGATTAACAGGTACACACTACTATGTAAAATGTGGATAAACAACAAGGTCCTACTGTATAGCACTGGGAACTATATTCAAGATCTTATAATAAACTATAATGGAAAATAATGGAAAAAAGAATATATACATATATATGTATAGCTGAATCACTTTGCTGTACACTGAAACTAGCACATATTGTAAATCAACTATATTTTAATAAAAAAGAAATTTAAAAAATAACAGAGCACATTTGTAAAGTGCTATTTTTTAAAGTATGGCTAGGCTAATGAAGTAGCCCACTACCCTGTATATCATGATTTGATGCTTTTTTAGAGTCGTAACTATTAGATTTTTAACTTTTCTGTTATTGAGATAACCCTGGCATGGCTGTATGCATTGTATATTTGCTAAAGAATTTTGCACGCAATAGCGTGGCAGTTTCTACTTCTGATTTGCTTGTGGATGCAGAAGAAATGATCTGGTTTAAAACAATCCTACAAGGCACAGTGTCTTGTGTAACTATCTCTATCACTGTGGTTATCACGTTAGAGTATAACTACCTATTCAGGTAATTCTTTGGTAATGAGACAGTGAGTGCTGGCAGGGTGGGAACTGGACCGAATTTGTCTTTCTCCCTGATGCCTAGAGCAGTTTCTAACACATAGAAGTTCAATAAAATGTTTGTTAAATGAATAAATGATCAGCGTTTAAAAGATATCAACATGAGCCTAATGGAAATTTAGTGGAGTCGGCCTAGTAAAAATCAGACATCATTCAGAAAGAAACTATGCAGTTAATCACTTTAGGGGATAGGTTTGTACTGGTTTTAGGCTAATTGTTAGGTTAGTCCTAGCCAACCTAATTTCATTACGTTAAATGAGGGAAACCTGCCTTTCTTATTATTGATATATTTTGATAAATGCAGAATGCCTATATCACAAATTGATGGAAAAGCCCCCAGAAACATGGTTCCATGTAACATTTTTGACCTCTTAAAAATAAGAGTATTGTTTTCCTCTGTTCTCTAAAGAGAAACAGTGGAAAGTATTGCCTAGCTCTTTGAGGGCCACAGAAGCTTAAATCCTAAGCTATGACATTCTGGTCTGGTTCAGAGCATGGAGACATTTCTGGAGTGTAGCTAAAGTGAGCTTACGGGCATGTGGGTTGCTTTCCTAGATGCCCGTCTCTTCACACGAACATACCTGCATGCTGAACCTAAAATTATAGCATGGTCTCTTCGCACCGTCTCATTCCAGAAAATGTTTTAACCAATGAAGACACGTTAACCATATTTTAGAATAAGAAGGTTCTTATGAAAACATCCATCTTTTAACCTATCATGCTGGTATGCCAGGCTCAGCCTCCAGGATTTGGGTTGATGGTGGCCAGTCTGGAGAGCCAGTGAGGGGTGTGTGTGAAGACAGAGCACTTATAGCAGACATGGGGCTGGGTCAGGGTGGCCTCACTAACTGCAATGCTGTGGAAATGTTGCATCAGCTCCATGTGGGACAGCAGTCCTGGTCAATACCAGGCCCAGAACAGAACATCAGTCAAAGGCACTTTAAGAAACAAGCATCTTTCTTCAGGGGTGAGGCAAAGGAGTTCAGAAAGTATTTTACTCTAAATGTTATCTGGTTAAGATAATCAAACTTATTCTCATTAATGGAGGAAGGAAAATGTATGTTGTGATGGTTAGGACATTGACTGTGCTCTTAGACTTTGCAGATTCAGTGTGGCTCAGCCTCCTGTCAACCTGGGGCAACTTAGTGGACCTCTCTGTGCCTCAGTTTTTCCATCTGTAAAATGAGACACCTTGATTGCTGTGTTTGGGACACGATAAAAATGAGATAATATTTGCATAGCTCTTAACATCATGCCTGGCACAATAAATACTCAGTAAATATAAACATATATATATGGCTAGAAAGATAGATGGATGCATATAGATAAAAATATTTAGTTAAAATTTGATATGAGGCCTCTCAAACTACCAATATGAAATTTTAAAATTTCTTCAATATTAAAATAACCACATTTGGTGCTACGTGTGATATTTCTCCATGTAATACAGCTAAGCTAAGAAGCATCTCCAATGGAATGTAAAGAAAGGCTGTAATTAAGACCTGCCCCCCTCCCATTTACTAGTTTTGTAAGAATTTGAGCAAACCACTTAAATCTTCTGATTTTCATTTTCTTTACCAATTAAATGAGGATGATAATGCCCATCTCACAATGTTGTTGGTGAGGTTTAACTGAATGAAATGATAAATCTGTAACTGCTAAGCACCTGTGAAGGTTATTATAAATATGCACTTGATGAATGCGCTTTGCATTGAATGCAAAAGAGGCAGATAAAAATATCATACACTTCCTTTTGCTTTCAAGTGAATTTGTTGCAGCTTAGCAGACACACCCTGATGAGATTTCCAAAGAAGAATATATTTACCTGGCACAGAGAGGCAGCTTCTGATTTCTCATTCATAAATCTTCGAAGAGTTCACCAGGCTTTTTCTGTTAGCTAATTCCGTTAATTCATCCTACAAATATCTCTTGGCTGCTATATTCCAGGCCTGGTTCTAGGAGCTGGAGATACACTAATGAATATGACTTTCATGGAAACCACACTCTATCCAGGGGGAGAGGCAACATCCTGTAAATAGAAGGAAACAGTCAATTACATCATCTTTAGAAGGTAGTAGATATTTGTGGGAATAAAAGAAAAAGGAGAGCACAAAAAGGGGATAAGAAGGTGGGACGAAGTTTGCAATTTTAAGTCGTCAGGGAGAAATTGAGATGTTAACAAAAACTTAAAGGAGGGCTTCCCTGGTGGCGCAGTGGTTGAGAGTCCGCCTGCTGATGCAGGGGATGCGGGTTCGTGCCCGGGTCCAGGAGGATCCCACATGCCGCAGAGCGGCTGGGCCCGTGAGCCATGGCCGCTGAGCCTGCGCGTCCGGAGCCTGTGCTCCGCAATGGGAGAGGCCACAACGGTGAAAGGCCCGCGTACCGCAAAAAAAAAAAAAAAAAAACAAAACAAACAAACAAACAAAAACTTAAAGGAAGAGAGGGGGATGTCTGGGACAGGAGTGTCCCAGGCAGAGGCAAGAGCTAGAGCAAAGGCCCGCGGCGGCGGGGAGGGCTCCTAGGAGTTCCAAGAAAAGTCAAGAGGTTTAGAGAAGAGAAAGAGAGAAGAGAGAGAGAGAGAGAGAGGATTATAGACATAATAGAGAGCCAGATTCCCCAGGTACCTTGCAACTTTTCTCCTGGTGAAGTGAGGTCCATTGCAGGGTTTGGAGCTCAAGGCTGGCCTGATCTAACCTGGCGGTCCAGTGGTTAAGACTCCGCCGCGCTTCCACTGCCGGGGGCGCAGGTTCCATCCATGCGGGGGGGGGGGGGGCGGGAACTAAGATCCCGCATGCCTTGCTGCGCGCCAAAATCAATCCATCAATGGATCACTCAGAATGCTGTGCTGAGAATAGTTTATAGGTCGATAAGGGGCGGAAGCAAGGAACTACTTAGGAGCAATTGCAGGCACCCAGGTGGAGACCCTGATGGCTTGGACAGGCTGGGGGCAGTGGAGGTGGAGTTTGCGAGCAGGGCCAAAATCCCTCTCTTTCCTAGAGTCAATGCCTCTGCTGTGCTGGCTTCTTTCTCGTCTTTTGTATCCAAATGCATTGCTCCAGCAATTCTCTTACTTTGCAACATTAAATGCATACTCTCTACTGGATCGTTCTCATGAGCATACAAATACATTGTTGTTCTTTCAACTTAGAAAAAAATCTCCCCTTGGCCAGGCTTCTCACCCAGCTGCTACCACATGTCTTCGCTGCTCTCTGCAGTAAAACTTCTCAAAATCTTTTCAGCGGATCTCTTAGGAACCGAGGCTAGAGAAATCTCTCGTTCCCGTTCTGCCACCAAATTAGCTCTTGCCGTGGTCACCATTGCTTTATCCGATGATTCATTTTTCAGTCTTTCTCTAGCTTGACTATTGTTTCCTGCTGGAGTGTTCTATTGTTAACTCGGTTAAGCTGGGAGCTTCCTTTCCTAAATTCCCTTCTCTGTTTGGTTCAGGTTAGAGTTAACTGAACGAGGAAGACTGTGGCTACTCTCTTCAAAGAGTCGTTGCTCTGAGGTGTGGTGATAGATCAGGGCAGCTTGCTTTTCCTCTCCTCTACACTGCGTCTAGCCCGTCTTCCTGACTGTGGCCCTGCTGTCCAACAGAGACCCCAGACTCACCACCAGGTATTGGCTGTGGACCCTACAGAGGGGACGACTACACAGGGGCCATAGCTTCTCATAGATCTCTCCAGAACCTCCTCTTCCCTGGTCTTATTTTGGCTCCTGGGCCCACTTGAGGTCCATGGTCATGAATTAAAGGGAGAATTTTCCCCCATAATAACAAGACTAAATTGGAAGCATCATCTTTTCTCTGGGATATGTCGACTGACAAAAATGCACAAAGTGAGAGTTGCGAGTTAAGTTTTATTGGCTGCAAAATGAGGACTATAGCCAGGGAGACAGCATTTCAGAGAGCTCTGAGGTACTGGCTCCAAAGAGGCAGGGGGGAAGGTCAGTGTTATATATGATTTTAGTGAACGGGGGGCACGTGCAGTCAAGCACACATGTTGGCAGAGCTGGCCGCTAGTCACGACGAATAGATGTCACGGCTAATGATTTTAGTGCATTTCTAGATATGAGGAGATGCAAGAATTTGGGCTCATAAAATCTCCTCCTGAAAAAAATCTATCTGAAGGCCCGACCTGCCAGTTTTTCCCAGAGCACAGAGTGCCTTATTCCTGATCTCCAGCCTGAACTCCTTTCAGGGGGTGTTGAAGGTGAGCGGCGGCGGTAGCTAGTGACTGAATTCTTGTAGAGGCAGACGGCAAGTACCAATTTTCAGTTGGCAGATACTAGGAGACCCTGAGATGAGTATGGGCTTTGGGGGAGGCTTTGCACCAATTCTTATGATTATCTATTTTAGGAAAACTACCCAGTATCCCTGTTGCAGATTTTGAAATCTTTGAACCATTCCAGATCTTGTGACCACTCAAATGCTGTGATCTGAACTGGAGAGCTGTTTGGAGGTGGGGAACTCAGAGCAAATAATGGCCCCTATGCTGGGTTAGTTCCCAGTCTGGAAGATTCTCCTGCGTGACTGCAGGGCATGTTCCAGCCACTTCCCTTCCCCTAGGGGTGCAAACTGCTCATGGAGGAGTCACTGGGTCCTTCAGTGGATTCTCAGAACCTCCTTCAGACCTTGGAGCTGATTCAGCGAGGAGCTTGTCAATACTGGAGCAGGTCCCCCAGGGTGAGCAGAGTGGCAGCAAATGCTGTACCACCAGCCCCTTAATCACGGATGGTTTTCCCCATAAAGCAAGTCTCTAAACACCAGAAAGACTCCTGAAACACCACACCTGCTAACTGCCTTTCCCAATTTGAAGTAATGAGTTACCAAAAAAGCACTTTGAAAGTATCCAAGAGAACAACGCCTCATCCATAAATTGAGGGAGCATGAAAACGAAAGGTTTAAAATTCCATTAAGAATCCCCTGAGTCACCCACCTTCCTCCCTTCTTGTAGCCTGCACTGTGCAACTTCAGCTCAGTGGGTTTTCTAAATTGTTCTGTTAATTTTAGCTGTTTCAAGACAGATAGACATATTCTAGGTGAATCATGAGGAAAATTGAGGATAAGAGCAAATAGCACACTGCTCTACTGTGAACCACTTAATCAGCTTTTTCAAGAAAAGACAGGCAGGGTACCTCTTCATTACATGGGTGTTTCTGGATAATACAGAATATATGTGTGTACACACACACACACACACACACACACACACACACACATAGTGTATGTGTGTCGTGATTGATGGAAAAACACAGTAACCTTGCTTTGTTCATACTTAGCTTTTCTGTGTCCCTATATTTTCTTAGTCAAATGCAGTCAAACAACACCTATATTTGACTGTTCAGTTAGGGATTTATTACACAATTCTGATGTTATTTTCTCTCCTTGATTTGACTCATCGCCGTTTTGGTGCAAATGAGGAAGATCTGTCTATTGTCAAAGAGTAAACGTGATGAGCGGCAGACAAGAAAGGGTTACTGGTTTGATCTATCCCAAGGTAAGCAATGTGAATAAATATTGCCTTATTAGTTCATGATCTGAGGTATCAGCTTGCCCCTGTTCAGAAGATTTTATCGTTTTAGGTTAAGAAATCAATTTTGTAACCTGTTATTAAGCCCAACATTTCCCTCACATTATGATTACAAAGGGTCATATTTTCCTGTCCTTCTTATCCCCACGCAGTTCTGCCTTTAATGCAATTTGAACAATAGAACTGCATTTTTATCTTCCAGAGAATTCAGAACCAGACTTCTACTGTGCAAAATGGCATTCACCTCAAGGTAGAGAGAATCGGAGTGATGAACAGAGTGCACAAAAGATGTCCTGGTATCATCACCAAAAGGAATGTTTTAATTGGTCACTCATCCTTTTTCGAAAGCCGAGTAATTCTCCAGTTAGATGTAAGGTAGGTTCTTGCACTCAGATATAAATAAAAGACCAGATATCCTATTTTATAGGATATCTTTGTATGCCCCACAGTATCTTAACTATGGTTTTTAGAGGGGTGTAAATAAACGACGGTTGGATAAACCAGTGGGCTTAAACTTTTTAAAGTGAGGTATGGAGACAGAGGAAAAATAACATGTGAAGGGAATAGTCTATAATAGAACTGAGAGCAGCGTTTCTCAACCTCAGCAGTATTGATAATTTGGGGAGGAAAATTCTTTGGTTTCTCTTTTGTGGGGAGGGGAGCGTTTGCTACACTGTGCACTGTAGGATGTTTAGTTGCACCCCTGACCCGTATGCATCAGATTCCGGTAGTGACACCCAAATATATCTCCAGTCACTGCCAAATGTCCTTGGGTGGCACAGAAGAGAGAGAAGAGGGGGGCACAGAGTAGGGTAAAATCACCCCTGGCTGGGAACCACTGAGCCAGAGATTCAATTTCCTTTTAACCAGAGAAGCTGGGAATAATCAGAGTTCTTTTAATATACATGAGGCAGGATATGCATGTAAAATCATGTTGCAAATAATAACATTATTATTAAGAAATTTTCATTCCAAAAAGTATTTAACGTATGTCAAATTACAGAATCCAGATTGTATGAAAGTATATCATTATCAAGTTCAGTGTGCTTCTTATAACTTTTCTTCTAACTGAAGTCATGTAAATAAGATGTACTGTAACAAACTTGGGATAGACCAACAACAGATCATTATGCAGGCATTTGTATGGGTATTTAGAACGTTCTCCCTCTCCCTAGTGGCAATATGGTTAGAATAGAATGTGAATTCAGTGAGTCTGCCTAGTCAGTTAACTGGATCCTAAATAATATAAATAAATGTGTTTATTTATTTAAAATTATAATGCAATTTACAAGCAACCCTTCTGCAAGAATTGAAATCGAAAGAAATAAGTTTAGAAATATACATGTTACACTGTTCCTGATAAACTACTAGGTTGTGATATGTGAAATTGTTGGTTTTTGTAGGTCAAAATGGCTAAATATAGCAACTTCATATGGTTCAACCTAACAGATAAAGAAATCACATGTACATGGGGAAAAAGAAGAAAAATTACCTTCAAAGGATAGATCAGATAACAGCAAATGTCAGCAGAGAAGGGAGTTAAGGCCAAGTGTTCTGGGAAGACTTTCCGAGCATTACTTGTGAACTTTCCTCCAGAGAAGATCTTTACTGCATCTAAGGATGCCTAGATTTAAAATACATATTGAAGTAAATCTGCTTTCCTTTTTTACCCACTCTTTCCCCCCAATTTATACACTATTCATTTTCTATTCACATTGTTCATGGGCTAACAACTAGAAGTATTGGAGAGCAAGTTCACTGTATAATTCAGTAATGAGATACTTTTTATTCCTTATACTACACCTAAAATGATGTTTCTCTGACACATTTTGGTTTGGTTTGGTTTTCATCTTTGGGCTTTGGTAAAACCATAGGCATTTGTCTGTCTTCAAAGAGAATGCCTTACAAAGCATGTTTTTGCCTCTGGAAAGAATGCTTTTAGAAGTTCCAGGTACTAGTAAAATTAATTCTTTGGGTACATATTTGATACAGAATTACTTTATATTGAAATTGATTATTTTTCCATATGGGATTTATCCATTTTCTAAGTATCAGGGATTTACTTTCTACTTACAGTCATATGTGTGGACCTAAAAAAAATCGACTACCAGATATTTCTTCAGCAAAGATGGGCTTATTTGGGATCAGCAGAGAATTGCAATTCTGGGTCTGCAACCATGGTGAGCCATGTGTAAGTTTCCCCCTCACCAAGGGAAGGGGAACGCTTTTATAGAGGGGAAAAGAAGTTGGGAGGGCTGAAGAGTCCATGGTTTTTCATTGGCTGAGTCCTTGCCAGGAAAGAAGAGGAGTCTTTCTTCTGCCTGGTGGGCTCTGCTCTCTTCGTAGGGCATAAGAGCTCCCCCTTCTGCTCTCCTAACTCTATTTAATTGAGGTTTCTGTTATTAATTTTGCATATGAATACTTAAACAGTGTATTTATTTATAAAGCAACAGCCAAACACATCAAAAGAAAACAGAGTAACTACCAAGTAAGAAAGGTGATTAACATCACTTTTTGATTAACATAAAAAGACCACAAATTACTTGATTTTAAAAACGTGCAGAGGACCTGAATAGACATTTTTCTAAACAAGACATACAGATGGCCAACAGGCACATGAAAAGATGCTCAACATCACTAATCATCAGGAAAATGCAAATCAAAACCACAATGAGATATCACCTCACACGTGTCAGAATGGCTATTATCAAAAAGGCAACAAATAAGTGTTAATGAGAGTGTGGAGAAAAGGGAACCCTCATGTACTATCAGTGGGAATGTAAATTGGTGCAGCCACTATGAAAAACAGTAAGGAGTTTCCTCAAAAATATTAAAAATAGAACTACCATATGATCCAGCAATTCCACTTGTGGATAGCCATCTTGGAGGCAAGCTACCACACACCCGCATAAGGTTCACCTGCTATCAGTATTCCCTGGCTCAGGTCAGGAACTCTACATTTTGAACAAGTACCCCTAAAAATTCTTAAGTGCACTACCTTTTGAGACTCAATCTAGTTAATGTTTGGTAGTGGTTGGATCTCTCCTCTTAAATTTTTGACCATAAATTTAAAGAAAAGAAGAAGAGATTCCACTTATGTGTTTGGATCCAAAAGGCTGGTTCAACAAGTCGTATAGATGAACATTACTGAAGAGAAAGCGTAACCACTCTCTATTAAAATGATTGACTTCTGGGGCTGTTTACCATAAACTCACACTGATTAGAGATCTGAAAGAGGCCTCAAATTCTCTGTTAGCAAAGTTTAGAAAGTATAAGAGAGAAAGGGGCATATTTTCAGGAAATAGCAGAGTCTCACAGGGAGCTTGTTCTCAGATGTGGGGATAGAAGACGTTGTGAGGTGGGGAGTCCATCTGTGGCTCCAAGGTTGGGACAGGCTGGTCTTGCACCTCCAGTCAGATTGCTTCCAGAAGAGGTCCTGAGTCCTGACGGACGACCAAACTTGCTCTTCTCCTACAGGGAGGGGCCAAAGCACACAGCTCATGTAGAACTTAACAAACTACACTCTCTAAGGGGCAACCCATAAAAAGGCACAGGAATCTAGAGACAGCCTTTACATTAAGCCAATAGGAAGTACGGAAGCTCAATCAAAGGAGGAACCAGGCATCAGTGTTCCAGAGATTTATTCCATGCCCATGATTGAACTAGGTTCTGCTCTGTTCTTCCTGAACCCTGCAAAGAGTATTACAGCCATTTCTCCTTGACGACTGGGAGAATGGAATGCCAGCTAGATTTACCATTCCTCAGTGTCCTGGGCCCCAGGTCCTTGAAAGAGAGATCTGACAATAATACATTTGTATAAATTAGCCAATAAAATAAGTTAACACATAAAATTAATCTCAGAGTTTCAATACGATAAAGCAACTGTGTTCACCCAACCAGGGCACAGAATGGAGGAGCAGAGAAGAAACCACTCATATAACAAAATAACAAAAGAACTTGGCTTATAGCTTCCATTATCTGGGCAGGATCTTGATAGCCCGATCTATATACTCTTGAAGGTAAACGATTTAAAGACATTTAAATGAGAATGTCAAATGAATTGTAACGACCCACCCTCCTCTCCAAATGATTTAATATCCACAAAATTCAACCATAGGAGATACCTCGGCTACTATAAACATAGAGTCTGTCTATGACTTTAGGAGCTGTAATATATTATGACAAGATCATGATAAATTCTGGTGGTTCTTCCTCTAAGAAATACTGTGGAAGTAAGTAGTGTGAATATGCAACACATGAAAGCAGGAACGTTGTTCTACCCTGCTATTATCGTTAATACAGTGACTGAAATGTGAATAACTTGAAATCAGCAAAAGATATATCAATCCTACCTTGCAAGGTGACTTTCTATTGCTCCAAATATAATGAGCAGTCTGGTTTCTTTTGTAAGAAGAATCCCTTGAGAATGGTGTGTGGCTGGAGAGTAAAGTAAATTAATCAAGACCTGAACTTTCCTCTCTGGTCAAGAAGGGTCATTCTTTTTTAACCTTTACATTTATCCTTATAATTCTCAACTGTTTTTCAGTGCAACCTTACTTAATCTTCAGGAAATCCCTGTAAGGTAAGTCAACATTATTAAACTGAGATACTGAAACATTAAATGATTTGCCCCACTTTTTGACACAGGAAACCAATGTCAAAGGGCAGAATTAAAGAAAACCAATGTCAAAGGGCAGAGTTAAAATGTAAAAGGTTCGTCTAATGGACAATTTTCTCTCTTTGGACACAGGTGTCTTTGTTTTTTGTAATAGACTACCAAGAATTTTGGAAGTTGATAATGACATTTTGAAAGTCTCCTTGCCATCTAAAAGGATAAAGTAATGAAAGATTGATATAAGACTTCATGTGGAAGCCATTCTTTTTTCAAAGAAGGGAAATGACCAGAAAGGGTTGTGTTATGGCCTAGAATAAATGTAATGCAGTCAGAGACAAGGGCACACGATGGCATCCTTCTCCCTTGGTGATGATCTGAAGTGATCCAGGGAAGAACTGAGTAAACAGCAAGGGGATGAACTGCAACATAGTCAGAAAGGTGTGTTGCTGTCATCTGAGCCCCGTGAGACCTGAAGATGAGGGGAAAATGGAATGCACAGCGAAGTGATTTCTAAGGCTGTGTTAGTTTCCTAGGGCTGCTGTAACAAAGTACCATAAACCAGGTGGCTTAAAAACACAGCAATTCATTATTTCACAGTTCTACAGGCTAGAAATCCCAAATCAAGGTGTCAGCAGGGTTGGTTCCTTCCAAGTACCCTGAGGGAGAATCTGTTCCACATCTCCTCATGGCTTCTGGTGGTTGCCTGCAATCTCTGGTGTTCCTTGGCTTGCAATCTCTGACTCCATCTTCACATAGCATCTTCCCTCTCTGTGTCTTTTCACATAGCGCTCTTTTTATAAGAACACCAGTTGTATTGGATTAAGCCCCACCCTAATGACCTCACCTTAATTAAATATGCAAAGGCCATATTTCAAAATAATGTCACATTCACAGGTACTATGGCTTTAGGACTTCAACATACCTTCTTGAGGGACACAATACAATTGATAACAAAAATAAAGGGAGTGGAACAGAGTCCCTGGTGAATCTTTCATTGAAAGCCTACAATTTAAACTGGTCTCATCATAACTGTCGATTTTAGATGTAATAAGATAAAGAAAACAAAGTCATGGGCTATAGGCTAGTCTTTTTTTAAAAATAAATTTATTTATTTTTGGCTGCATTGGGTCTTCGTTGCTACGCTCGGGCTTCCTCTAGTTGTGGCGAGCAGGGGCTACTCTTCGATGTGGTGCATTGGCTTCTCGTTGCAGTGGCTTCTCTTGTTGTGGAGCATGGGCTCTAGGCGCGTGGGCTTTAGTAGTTGTAGCACGCAGCCTTCAGTAGTTGTGGCACACGGGCTTCAGTAGTTGTGGCTCACAGGCTCTAGAGCGCAGGCTCAGTAGTTGTGGTGCAGGGGCTTAGTTGTTCTGCAGCATGTGGGGTCTTCCTGGACCAGGGCTCGAACCCATGTCCCCTGCCTTGGCAGGTGGATTCTTAACCACTGTGCCACCAGGGAAGCCCCCATATATACTTTTTAATGAGCCAAAAAAATATTGTGAGGACAACTTATTTCCAAAGGCTGGAAACCCCTATCTGTGAAAAAGCATTGTGTTTACACAAATTATGCTGCATTTCTCATGCAAATCCCATTATTAGCTTCATAGTACTCTTTCCATTTAGGCAATGAACTCCTGATAGAAAAACTGTAATTGTGATCATAGACTTTCCAGGGTTTCTGACTTTTCAAGAATAGGGGATCATTGATTTAACATATAAGTTTATTTTAAAATATAAACATCAACTCTTTCTTTTTTCAGTCCACTGTGAAAAATATTCTATGTCTTCCCTAGGCACTTGCATGCTTCTGACTGCCAATGGAAGGGGTACCTTTTAAGGAAGTACAGAAAAAGAAAAAAGATTAATATTTCAAGGTATTATCTTGCAATGTTTATAAACAAATGGGAATACATTGCGATATATTTTATATTCACATTTTAAGAAGGACATCACTTTTATTTCCTATCTTTTCTTTTGCATTAGCTGTGCAATATACGCCAGATTCATATATGTTGCACTAAAATCATTGAAACAATCTCATGCTACCCATGGTCTACCTTGCTTGTCGATATTTTGATCATTTAATTGTAACTTTCAGATACCTAGACATATAAAAGCAAATGTAAAACAAAAAACTTTCTGGGGTTGCTCGTTGTCTACCCCATGGCTTTGCACAATAAAGTCAAAACAATCATCTATATATGTTTTTCTTCATTATCCAGAAGGATAACACCACAACTTTAATACCGAAAAACATTAGTATAGACCAGTAAATAGTTAACTTACTTCTAGGAAGTATACCTTTTAAAATGAACATAAATTTTTGAGTGTCATGAAAATGATTATTGATTAGAGAAATATCCTTATCATTGTGTCTATTTTGGGTATAAATAAAGAGGAGAAAGATGGTTGGAATTATTGGATGTAGAAAGGATTTAAGAAGAAGAATTGAGTAGGTTTGCAATGGTGTTTTTCTCTTTAATCTTGATGTATAACATGACTTACAATAGAAGTGAAAATTATATTATTCTTGAATTAAGAGAATTGCTTACTTCAGATATATGCTCTGCTCTTTGCCTGGACGTGTCAGGGTTATAGTGAAAAGGATTCACATCATTAAAAGCTTTTTTTTGGGGGGGGGGGGCGTGGATAGAAGTGAGGGTAGGAACAGGACTAACTACCCAGATGAAGAAATAATAACATTAATGTCAAGGAAAATCATTATTTGGGATTTCTTTCACTGGTCTCTTGCTGGGAACTTATTCGATTGCTGAAAAAAGATTAGACATGTTTAATTTGCTTTAGGTCAAAATCTTCATTAAAATGAGAATTTATTGTTTACTTGCCTTGAGAACTGTGAAATTTTCTATTCAATAAGAAATAGTGATGGTGATGATCTTACTTAAAATACATTGTGATCCGTCCTAGAAAGTATAAATAAGATTTTTAAAAGAGTAAACAAGCAATTTGGGAAAAGAACAAAATGTAACAGAACCAGGAACAGTACTAATGGTGCTATTCTCACAGTTTTACAGTCTTTCATTTAAGCATCTAACAAATCAGTTACAAGACACAACTTGTTCTGGGGCATCAGCACTATGTAGTGGAGATATTACAGAGCTGCATTTAGCGCCTGGCAACTTTTGGCTTAAGATTTGGCCACCTCATTTGTCTCCCTCCCTATTGTCATCATGTCATTACCATCTCCACCATCATCCTTATCATCACCTCTGTAGAGAACTCTTCTCTGAACTAACTCTCTTTCTTTGTCATTGGAGTTTATCTTCCCATATTTTTTTAACCCCTTTACCCTATCTTAAGTTTTTTCAGGATATATTTAAACATCAAAAATTATATTTTCTGTTCATTTGTTCAGTTTAGCTACATGAGAAGAGAATGGGTGAAACTGGATGTTCATAGAGCAAACTAGATGTCTGAAAAAGAAATGTATTGTAATTCAAATATATGAAGACTAGAAGCCCATAGTCAGTAGGACATATGGATTGACTAGATTTTCTAGGGGCATCTATGCCAATGTATGGAGTCAGCCATATTTTTTGTCTCCTCCTAAAAGTGGTCTCTTGGCTGGGATAGGAGAATAGGAGTTGGCTTTCCTCTATGAGCCTATATACCTTCTATCTGGAACACTTATGACAGGACATTGCAGTTGCCTGTTTCATTCTCTGACTGATCTGTGAGGTTTTTAAGGTCAGCAACTATTTCTTGTTTAATACTCTGTCTATAAAACAAAGGTCAATGCCTGACACCAAGATGTGGAGCTCAATTTTGTTCTCTCATTGAATTAATGAGTGAGTATTACCTTAAACATGTACGTACCATAGTCAAGGTGTTTGTATGTGGTGTGTGTGTGTGTGTGTGTGTGTGTGTGTGTGTGCGTGTGTGTGATCTTGAGTTCGGTGTTGGTCTTTGTAGTTCCATGTTATATCGGATGGTTCTAATTCATCCAAATAAATTAATTGTGAGAATTATATTACAGCAAATGTTGCTTCCTGAGAAAAGTAGAATCAAGCTGTCAAAACTGATTGGAAATTTCAAAGAATCACTCCAGCCTTTAATTTTGTGTGTGTACCATTAAAGTAGTTTGAATGAGGCTTGTGATATAAAATGTAAATTTGGCTTGTGGTATAAAAATAGCACATGTATCCATGACATATTTCATGATTATCAGTGATGGTTTAATTTCAAAAGAGCAGATATTAAATTAAAATACACTGCCCAATTTCAGTTAAACTGAATTGCAAAGTTCAAGTTTTATATGAACAGAAAAGACCACAGGAAAGGCCAATATAATTAAAATTCAATTAATATAGTACATTTTTTTTGAGCCTACAACAAACCATCCATTGTATTTTGGCAATGAGTAATTCCCATTTGTCATGAAATTAGCCGTTTACTCTCTTCTCCAATTTCAAAATCGAGTAGCAGTCTGATTACATTCATTTCTTTCTTGAACTCATACACATGTTTTTCATTCATAGTTCTTGTGAGATTCTCTGATTAATATTTATTTACTAAGCCTTTTGAAATATGAACATTTATAGGTCAATTCCATTAGAGAATTAATTGGGTTCTTTGCCAACATCAGAATGTAATAAGTGATGGTAAATCAGCCTTTTGAACAAGTAGAAAATTAAGATAAAGTGTCTATTATGGAAAAGGGGGTTGCATTTGTTTTCGTATTTCCCTCCCAGCAAGAAAAAAATTTCCAAGATTTGCTTTCAGTTCCTTTTGGGTCTTGAAATGGCCTTGGGCATCGATTTGGTTTTACAATGATTTAGGTTAGCATGACAACATTTGGATTAATAATTCTTTTTTGAGTAAATTGAGCAATAAAACACATTTATAATAAGTAAATGCAATATATATATTGTTTACTCTGTTCTAATCACATATGTGGTCTCATTTAGTACTTATAATTCATCCGTGAGAGATATATTATTGTTCCAGTTTTTCAGATAAAGAAACTAAGGCTCAGAAAAGTTAAGTAACTTGTCTAAGTTCAGAAGAGTATTCTGCCGCCCAGCAATATACATAAGAGCTATTGAATGCTATTTTCATTCAATAGCTTTGTTCTATGCACAGTTGTTCAAATTGTGCGAGACTGGAGAATCCTAACAAAACTTTGAAATCTAATAACGCAGTTGCTAACTCAATGTTGTCAGCTCAATTGTTTTAACACTAAACATTTATCCAATTATGCCTTGCGTTTCTTAGTAGTAATTTCAAATTTTAATTGTACTATCAAATTGACTAAAATTTTGGTTATTTTCCCCTAAAATAAACAGTGTAAATCTGTGGACTTTGGGTGGAATATCTCCTTGGGGCCATGGCTGTCCGTCAGATGGTCTTGCAAAGAATGGCCTGTTTGCTATAACTGACTTAATCAAAGTCTCTCAGATCATTCAGAAGTCTATAAATGCCATCTTGTATCTATGTTACATAAATTAGACTGAGATTTTTGAAAACTGGAAGTGAACTTTTTGAAAACTGGAAGTGAAATTCCTAACCTCCAACCTCAAGGCATCATCAGGAACTGTCCAGCAATCCTTCTGCGCTTCCCTAGTCAGTGTGCTTCATCGTTCTCCACTGTGACTATTTGAAAATTTCCCCTCTCTTCCTAAACTTCTGGTCATAGCGACTCCTGCTTACTCTCAGCCTCCTACTTTGCAGAGAAAATAAGAACATTAGATGGTGTGGCTGGCAGACCATGGTATGATGGGCCCCAATGATCACCACCTCCTGCCGTTCACACACCATTGTGACTTGCATCTTGCTGGCAGTCTGTATTGCTTTCTTGGCTCCCACACTTTAATGAATCAAACTGCCTGTGGTGGCAGAATTTCTAAACTGGGCCCCCAAAGACGCTGAGTTCTAATCCCCAGAACCTATGAATATAATATGATATGACTCTCATGATTATGTTATGTTACATGGCACACCTGACCTCAAGATATGGTGATGACCTGGGTGGGTCTAATCACATCAGTCCTTAAAAACAACGAGCTTTCTCTGGCTAGTGGTAAAAGAGGAAGTGAGAGAGACCTGAAACATGAGACGGATTCACCATGCTATTGCTGGCTTTGTAGATGGAGGGGACCACATGATGAAGAATCCAGGCAGCTTCTAGGAATGAAGACCAGCCTCCAAGTGATGGCCAGCAAGGGAACACATACCTCAGTCCTGCAACCACGAAGTCCTTCCAACAACCTGAATAATCTTGGAAGTGAATTTTCCCCCAGATCTGCCCCTGTGGCAAGAAACTGATGGCATCCTCTTGTCAACAGCCAACTAGGAACTGGGCCCTTTTGTCCAACAGTTCTGGGGGAACTAAATCCTACCAATGACTACATGTACCTGGGAAGAGTTTCTTCCCAGTCAAGCATTCAGATGAGATTCCACTCTTGGCTGACACCTTGCTTACTGCCTTCTAAGAAGCCCTAAAGCAGAGGACCAATCCCTGACTCTGGATACTGTCAAATAATTAATGTGCGCTGTTTTAAGTGGCTAAGTTTTTGGGGTAATTTGCTATGTAGCAATAAATAAAATAAATAACACATACAGATTAAAAATGTCCTCCCTTGCTCTCTATCAAAACTATAATTGATCACCATGAAAATGCAACCTGCTATAGCCTGGCTTGTTCCCTCACCAGCAAAGGTGCCAATGAGCTTTATACTAAATCCAGTGGGGCTTCCCTGGTGGCGCAGTGGTTAAGAATACACTTGCCAATGTAGGGGACAGGGGTTTGAGCCCCGGTCTGGGAAGATCCCACATGCCGCGGAGCAACTGAGCCCGTGCGCCACAACTACTGAGCCTGCGCTCTAAAACTACTGAGCCCGCGTGCCACAGTTACTGAAGCCTGTGTGCGTAGAGCCCGTGCTCTGCAACAAGAGAAGCCATAGCAATGAGAAGCCCGTGCACCACAACAAAGAGTAGCCTCCGCTCGCCGCAACTAGAGAAAGCCCGTGTGCAGCAATGAAGACCCAATGCAGCCAAAAATAAATAAACAAAATTTTAAAAATAAATAAATCCAATGGTCACTCAATATCTTAGAAATGTTTGCTGTTGCTGCCCACTCTCTTCCTTTGGCTTCCACCACATCCCACTCGCCTTGTTTCTTCATAGCTCTATGGTTTAAAACTACCCAATCACCTTTGAGAGGTCTCAAGCCTGCCGTCCTCCTGTGAGTTTTGATCATTGTGGGAAACGCACATCTCATCCTTGCTCTTAGTGGAGAAGTCGCTCCCTCTTATTGTTTTAATCTTCCCTTGCTCTGCCTTCAGAATGGTTGGCCAGTAGCTTCCTCTTAAACCTTCTCAGGTGTCCATCTGGCACCAGTCTCCATCTCCTCCAAATACTGATAAGCATATGCCAAGCTCCCTGAGTCGTACTCCTGCAGCTCCTCTCACATAGCATAAGCTCCCCTCTCCACTCCCTCATAGCAAGGGAAGGGAACACACACGCACTGATAAACCTCATCAAAGATATCTACTGTTGCCTTCAATTTCTTTCTTAATGTTATGGAGGTGGATGATCTACTAATGCTGGTAAAATCAGTATCACAATCTCTTAGCATGTCTGCAGAACCAGACTGATCCCTGTGAATTTTTTTCAGCCCCTGGACCTCCGCTACAACTAGGCAACACTAAAAAGCATCACTTATCCTCCTACATTTTTAAGGCTGCATGTTTGTCCTAAAAGGATGAAGTAGATAATACAATTCATTCACATTTTAGTCTTGGATACATTTCTTGGCATTATATGAGAGAGCTCCAGCATGTGGTAGGACCTATAAATACAACAGGAACATTGCATTAAACATATTTTATAGTTTTGCAACCAATAGTAACATTAGACTATATAAAATATTTCTCCGTTTTCAATAGACTCTAGTGTCAAGACACTAAGCCCACAACCAAATAGTACAGTAACATCACCATTATCTATAATGTTTGGAAAAAATTCTCTACACATGAATATTGTAGTTGATTCTCCAACATTCATTCTACCCATGTAACTGGCCTAAGCCAGTCATGGCAGGTCCATACCTCTTGCCAGCGAGTGGATCCAGAATGGGCAAACGACCAATGAGACATGAGGAGAGGTCTGCAGGGGCTTCCAGGGAATATTTTCCTGGCTCCAAAGACAGAGCTTCAAGGAAAGGATAGTCTCCTCTTTTCTAGATATTGTACCAGAATGAGAAAACTAGAATCGCTGCAGCTATATTGCTACCAGCCTAAAGATGGAACCAAACCAGAGAATGGCAGAGAAGAGATGGATAGCACCTGGATCCTTGATGATATCACCATTGGAATCCAGGTGTTTATTACTTGCAGCAAAAACTATTTTACTGATAACATATTTTGAGCACCAATGACATATAGAGGTCAAAAGGGACTTTTGTAGTTAAATTTATGCAGGCTTCCCTAGGAAGAAAATCAGAGGAGTTTAACACAAATATAAGAGCAAATTTAAAATGAAGAACAGTGCCTGCTTTTAGGCTGGGTCTTATGAAAGGACTAAACTGGTACCAAAATTAAGATATCAGACGAGCCATGACAGGAGCAGAGAGTTGAGAAATACAAATGGAGTCAGAACTTGGAGGTGAGGGTTACTTTCTTGCATCTCAAAGAGTCACCTTAAGCCACAACAACGTCCTCACCAAGTGAGACAGAGATGCTAAAGCCCCAAGACCAACTCAGAGAAGTTGTTGAGCCAGGAAAGGCCTGGAATGTTCTGCCCTCCTATATGAAAAACAAAGGCCATTGTCCATCTTCTTGATTGGCAGGTAACTTAAAAGATAAGAGAAGGCAATAATATCAACCTATAGGGTCTTGGGAAGGAGCTCTAATCTCCTGACCAAGAATATAGTTGGAACACCAGGAAGACCCAAACACACACCAAAAATCAAGGACATTCTATTACTTCACTGTTAAGCCATTTTACATTAAAGTGGTTTTGTTTCAATATATTCAAAGAGAGTAAAGAAGATATGGTGTACAGGCTAGATATTATAATCTAAATACCAAGTCATTCTCTTTGTTGCTATTGAACTGTGAGTCTCACCTGCACCCAAACATAACCACATGTACGATTAAACCATATTTAATTATTAATGTGATGTTGGATGTACATGACCTTGTACGTTGTAGAAAATTATCTCATTACTCCAATCCTTTCCTCCAAAACCAGGGCTAGAGGAAGAGAGTCTACTCTTCCATACGTGTGTCAAGAACAGATTAAATCTCACAAATCTGGAAGTAGTCATTTAAAATAAGATCAACCATGGCTCAAATCCCAGCATTGACACTTTTCTGGCTAAGTGATCTTTGAAATGTTATTTAATCCCTTGAATCTATTTTCTCCTAGGGGAAATAGAGATAATAATGTCTCCCTAAGAGGACCGTTATTGGGCCTGAAGGAGGGAATGTGTAGAAATTGCTTATCAGACAACCATAACCTAATAGATACCAAACTAGGTCAGTTCTCTTCTTACTTTTCCTAATAAGGACTTTCATTGGAGAGGGGAAAATCACTGAGGGGCTGAGCGATTTTATTGGATCAATCTCCCTAAGGGATGTTTATCATCCCATGTTTATGGAGCCCCAAGGAGTCAGAATATTTTTGCTTGGATGAGAATTCTAACTTACAGGTATTAAAACATAGCATTATTTTTAGCTGAAGTGTACTTAAGTATGTGAAAAATAATTGCCTGGGCCTTATTTTTGGATTCTTAGAATAGAGGAAGACAGATTCTGTGTAAATGTCAGTATTTGTTGAAATGCCTATGAGTCCCTCTTACTTTTAGCTCCTAGTAGCTGATGGTTCTAGTTCTGGGGGATGACTATGAGAGTGTTTCCTGTATTTACTAAATAGAACTAAATAAACAAAATAAACATCTGACAGGAAATTGTACTCAAAAAAGTCAAGCCACTGAAATCTGCTGTGTGAGAAAATGGAAATGAATTTGAGGAGAAGTAAAGACCACAGAACTCTCCCTACCATTCAATTCTACGTAAACCTCGTCAAAGGGAGTTTAGAGGCATCTCCTGGCTGCTGGCACAAGTCATGAGGGGATGCTGATCTGCAAGGGCTCTTCAGTAGAAGCCTGGATGCAGGAGGGGAACGGAGGAGGGGTTAGAAGCAGAGGGACCCCAAGAAGGAGCACCTTCCACAAGGGCTCTGTGGGGCTCTTCCTAATGACGCTTTGCGGATGGGGAGCCCCCTATTCCTGCAGTTTTTGACCAAGATTCAGAGGGACATGGAGAGGCAAAATCACATTCTGTATCTGGCCCAAACCTGTCCTATTTTCTAAATAAGCTGATAGATAATGTCTTTTCATACACTTATATATATATATATTCTTTTCCATTATGGTTTATCTTAGGATATTGAGTACAGTTTCCTGTGCTATACAGTAGGACCTTGTGGCTTATCCATTCTATATATAATAGTTTGCGTCTGCTAACCTCAACCTGCTACTCCATCCCCCACCACCACCCCCTCTCCCTTGGCAACCACAAGTCTGTTCTCCAGGTCTGTGAGACTGTGTTTCACAGATAGGTTGATTGGTGTCATATTTTAAATTCCACATATAAGTGATACCATATGGTATTTGTTTTTCTCTTTCTGACTTACCTTCACTTAGTATGCTCATCTCTAGTTGCATCCATGTTGCTGCAAATGGCATTATTTCGTTCTTTTTTATGGTTGAGTAGTATTTCATTGCATATATATATATATATATATATATATATATACATGTACCACATTTTCTTTATCTATAGAATCTCTTCTTTGAATCTCCCTTATATTAGCCTGAATTTTAACAGGAGCTACAAGACTTATAATTCTACATTTTCTCTGGAAGGTACCATGGTTCTGATATTTTATGCTGCTGACCCGTGACAGATTTATATATTTTGATGGTTAGGTGAACAGCTTGCAAAAAACCTCAATGTTTCTTCTTTTTGAAGACTTTTAAGACCCATCTGTTATTAGAAAGTATTGCTCCTTTCTCTCTTCTCGCACAGCAGTTTGTATATGTGTGTATCTATAAGTATTTCCAGAGGCTTCTAAAATTATTTGTTTACAAGTATCTACTCCATAGGAGTATTAATTTCCTGAGGGCAAGAACCTGGTGTTATTTATATTTAAACGCTCAGCACCTAACAAGTGACTGATATATGGTAAGTCTTCAATACTTCTGTAGAGTGAATAAATAAACGCTGACATTCCTTTACAACATTTGCAAAGATGGAAAGCCAGGGATGGTTGGAAGGGAATTTTACATCATTTGCATATCCATATAAAATGGGATATATCTTCAGTTTGTTCCTGTTCAATAAATTTTTTTTGAATATCTATAGGTACCAGCCAATGTTTGGGGTGTAGGGGACACTGAGATAGTTATGACATTATTCCTACTTGAAAATAATTCAAAATAAATTATTAATTTTAAAATTTGTTCTGGATAAGAGAAGTGCCTTGACATTTCTTTGGAGCTTACTTGTGTGTCTGATGGAAGTTAATCTATTTGTAAGTATGATGCCATTTGAACTGGTTTTCTTATTCTAACGTAAGAAACCATAATCAGTATTGCCAATAAAACGTTAGACAAAAGCCCATACCGTTTTTTAAAAATTGCTCATTTCTCTGCACTATAGTTTCATGAAATTATATTCTTTGTGTCATGAGTAACTGAACTAGATTATTGCAGTTTAGTAGTTATCTGTTCTTATGTTTGGTTTGTACTTATCCTTTAAGTGGGACTTTCAACACTGCAAGGTGCTCGTCTCAAAACTCCTCTGGTTTTTGAGCCATTGCTGCCATCCAGTGGGAGAATATCATATTTCATTAAATAAAAGGAAGACCATTCCCCCAAATAACTAATATTATAATCATAATCAAATTTTTATAATCCAACACCAAAAATTAAATCCTCTATGATACTGAATTATAATAAAAACTAGTAAAAACTAAGTCCTTTAAAACATTAACCATTCCAACAAATCTTGATCAATATATACAGATATTATAATCGTTTGGCATGTTTTATCCTTGCATTGCTGTGCTCATGGTTATACAAGATATCTCTTTTCTATCCTTCCACATTTATTACAGTTAGATGATTACTCTTACCTGGCAATTCTAGATGATTAGTTTCACTCTTCCGATTTCCAATTTTTCTTGTTTTTCAGGGTTCTCTAGGGAAGACGCAGAGTAGTTCATGCAGGTTCATTTTGGTCTTGCTGCTCATTGGATAGCTCTTTTAATACATCATTAGTCTTTCTTCTTTGTTTTCCCATAATCCTAACCCGAGGTTCAACCATTTTTATGGTTCTTAAAACTGTTTAGACATATAAATGCTTGGATGCATATGCAATTCTTGTTAATATCTTTATTTATTTACTTATCTTTTCTGCACTGCTTTAGTTTGAACTAGTGGATGTACTATAGAAATACGAGCTTGATTTTTAAAGGATTAGGTCAATAAGCACTCATAAATGCATATGATTTCTATACACAGTCTCCAACTACCTGGCACCTGACAGGGTCAAGAATTATAAATGAGCAAAAATAATGTTTATCTAATCACTGCATGCTTGAGAGTGTGTTGACCGGCATAATTAGGAACATACCTTTGAGTTTGACAGAGAGAGTCTTTGCTCTAATCTCTTGTCAGAGGGATGGTGTCAGCATCCCTTCTATCTTCAAAGTCCTTTGCACTTTAGATGGTTCTTGCCAGCAGATCACACATCCAACTCTACTTCCAAATCTCTGCCTTCCTTGTGGATGAGATGGGAGGGAGAACCCTTCACGTGACTGGACCAGAGGAAGTAAAATTTACTAAACGGTCTGTATCGCCGTTCCTTTTGGGGTGAGTTTATTTTTCCTGTGACATGCTTGACTTGTTTTGAAAGAACATCTTTAACTGCCTTTTGGGGGAAATTTTGAAATGCCATTAAAACCTGTCTCATAGAAAGCACTTTGTGATTTCAGGAATTCTTTTTGTATTGCATAACATCTGATCACTTTCCTGTCCATATTAAAATTGTTAGCAATGAAATTTCTGGTTCTGTCCTTGGGAGACTAGAGCCTGAAATTTAAAATACTGAAGTGGATATTTCGTCTGAATGATTTAACATCTGACTCGTCTAAGTTAGCCAGGTGACTTTTAAATATTTCGGCATTGTCCTCAGCATGACTTTCCTGCTACTGGTAACAATTGTGTTAGTATCTTCTTTACATTGGTTCTCTCTGTGATTTTTTTTTTTCTGTGAGTTTCATATCTTTCTTTAATCAACAGCTTCCTGGTCTCAAATATTTTTGTTCCTTGATCTTTAATTGGTTACAGTACCTAGCAAAAGACTCTCTTGACATTAATCAGAAATTTTACAATGATAAATGTTATCTTTCACATTTAATTATTCAACCTAATAGATCTTTCTATTCCTTTATAATATGTTTCCTCTCTAAATTGTGAAAGCAGAAGACACCCACCTGCTTGAACTGATGGTTCCACTGAATCAACTTTAGGGAGGAGCCCTGCCTGCCACTGGTGCCCACACTCACGTAATGAAGCTTAGACAGAAACAGGACACGTGACAGGCCTGTCTTTGAGAGCCTGGAGATTGTATGTTATATGGAATACCAATTCAAGCCTAATGGAAGTAGTTAAGAAAATTTTAAAAAGAGGAGATAAAGATCAGCTTGTCTCAAAAACCTTTAGAAAACAATCTACCGTATCTTTTTCTGCAGGGGAGTCACAAGGATGAGCCCATACACTGACAAATAAACTCCCAATGAGATAAAAAATTAGTGTAAAAATACAAGTATCTAACTAAGAGAGGGAGGACAGTGTGCCTTTTTGGCAAACACACAAACAAAAGCCACCAAAATCTCCAGGCACAAAGCAAGGAGAATTACTCAAAAGAGTATAAATTTTGGCAGAAGTCAAACCCATACCAGTGTTTGATTGATTACCTTTGTACAAGGCATTGACGTGTAATTCTACTATCACTTAAGTAAAAAGTAATTGTGATCATCAAAAATCATTATTTAGCACTTACTTTGTGCCAGCAGACACTGACGATGTAAAAAGGGCTGAGATTAGTCTCTATTATCCAAAGAAAATAGGTACAGAGAGATGCCAAAGAAGAGTGGCAAAGGCAGAACAAAAAGAACTTTTAATTGACGTACAACTTTGTTGGGTTTCTCTCTTTCTGTCTCTGAAATTCTGACTTACGATCAATAAAACTGTATAAATAAAATACAGTGCAACTGGAGGAGACTGAGTTATAATTTATTCTCTTATATTCCAATAAACATCTAATTAGCACAGAGAAAAAGATACATATTTTAGACTCCTCTTAGGTATAAGAAAACAAAACAAAATCCCACAAAATTGATTCCTGTATTTCAAGTGTCAGTTTCTCAATATCCTACAAATGAAATTCCTTTAAATATCATCAAAAATGTTTTGGAATTTAAAATGTACGCACTGCCTGGAAATCTCTGAGTGGGAAAAAAAAAACTTGATTTAAGTAATTTCAAACGTTAGAGAGAAATTTATTCATTATTGAAACCAACTCATCAAAGCAAATGAACACATTTTTAGAAAACACAGTTCAAAGATGGGGTGACACACACTGTAATCACAACAGGAAGGTGTGTGAGGAAAGGGACCCTTAGTGTTGACAGGCTTTGCCCTGAGACAGTCTCTATCAAATGGGGATGCAGGTCAGAAGGTACTTGGTTTGCAAAGTACTACTGAAATGCTATTCCATTTAACTTGAGTGTGTTGATCTCTGTTTGCACCTTTGAAAGAACTTAGTGAGCCAAGATCTGTAGGATCCTTGAGGTCTGTCTGTGTCTAACAGCAGTGGTAACTAGAATGAAACCATCTGTAATCATCCTCCTGAGGAAATTGACCAATGGAATTCACTTGTGAGATAGTCTGACATGTATAATGTTTATCTCTGCGTCATTTACAGGAAAAATTGACAACCTCTGTGTATTAGTCAGGGTTTTCCAGAGAAACAGAATCAGTAGAATAAGTCTGGGTTTTTGTTTGCTTATATATATGTGTATATATACATATAATACATGTATATATGTATTGTAAGAATTGCCTCACACGATGATCACGGGTCTGCAGTTAGCAAGCTGGGGACCCAGGTGAGCCAAATGCGAAGTTCCAGTCAAAGGCTGGCAGGCTTAGGACCCAAGAAGAGCTGATGTTTAAGTGCAGGTCCGAAGGCAGGAAGAAAAATGTCTCCAGCTGAAAGGCGGTCAGGCAGGAAGAACCCTTTCTTGTTTGGGAGAGGGTCAGCCGTTTTGTTCTATGTTAAACCTAAAAACTGCAGAGATTAAAATATGGAAGACATAAAAAGGAAAAGATATGAACCAGTGCATTGATTTAAGAAATGTTTTCTGAGACTCATTAAGCGCTGAGCACTCACTGTCTTGGCATAAGATAGAAGGCAGTAAACAAAGACAGATACCTTGGCCTCGTGGAGTTTACACTCAGTGACACAAAGATGGTAAAAAAAATAAGAGTATATAGACAGAATATGATTTCAGGGAGAGATAAGGGCTAGGAGGAAAAGTAAAGCAGGCCCAGCGGCTGAAGAGCGATGAGGTGGGTAGATAACCTGAGACAGGGTGGATGAGCAAAGTCTGAAAAGTTACATTTATAACTTCAGTTTACATTTTTTTTTTTTCATGTTACTTTTTTTTTTTTTCAACATCTTTATTGGAGTATAATTGCTTCACAATGGTATGTCAGTTTCAGCTTCACAACAAAATGAATCAGTCATACATATACACATATTCCCATATCTCCTCCCGCTTGCGTCTCCCTCCCTCCCACCCTCCCTATCCCACCCCTCCAGGCGGTCACAAAGTACCGAGCTGATCTCCCTGTGCTATGCGGCTGCTTCCCACTAGCTATCTACCTTACGTTTGGTAGTGTATATATGTCCATGCCTCTCTATCGCTTTGTCACCGTTTACCCTTCCCCCTCCCCATAGCCTCAAGTCCATTCTCTAGTAAGTCTGTGTCTTTATTCCTGTTTCACCCCTAGGTTTTTCATGACATTTTTTTTTTTTTAAATTCCATATATATGTGTTAGCATACGGTACTTGTCTCTCTCTTTCTGACTTACTTCACTCTGTATGACAGACTCTAGGTCTATCCACCTCATTACAAATAGCTCAATTTCGTCTCTTTTTATGGCTGAGTAATATTCCATTGTATATATGTGCCACATCTTCTTTATCCATTCATCCAATGATGGACACTTAGGTTGTTTCCATCTCTGGGCTATTGTAAATAGAGCTGCAATGAACATTTTGGTACATGACTCTTTTTGAATTATGGTTTTCTCAGGGTATATGCCCAGTAGTGGGATTGCTGGGTCATATGGTAGTTCTATTTGTAGCTTTTTAAGGAACCTCCATACTGTTCTCCACAGTGGCTGTATCAATTTACATTCCCACCAACAGTGTAAGAGGGTTCCCTTTTCTCCACACCCTCTCCAGCATTTATTGTTTCTAGATTTTTTGATGATGGCCATTCTGACTGGTGTGAGATGATATCTCATTGTAGTTTTGATTTGCATTTCTCTCATGATTAGTGATGTTGAGCATTCTTTCATGTGTTTGTTGGCACTCTGTATATCTTCTTTGGAGAAATGTCTATTTAGGTCTTCTGCCCATTTTTGGATTGGGTTGTTTGTTTTTTTGTTATTAAGCTGCATGAGCTGCTTATAAATTTTGGAGATCAATCCTTTGTCAGTTGCTTCATTTGCAAATATTTTCTCCCATTCTGAGGGTTGTCTTTTGGTCTTCTTTATGGTTTCCTTTGCTGCGCAAAAGCTTTTAAGTTTCATTAGGTCCCATTTGTTTACTCTTGTTTTTATTTCCATTTCTCTAGGAGGTGGGTCAAAAAGGACCTTGCTGTGATTTATGTCATAGAGTGTTCTGCCTATGTTTTCCTCTAAGAGTTTGATAGTTTCTGGCCTTACATTTAGGTCTTTAATCCATTTTGAGCTTATTTTTGTGTACGGTGTTACGGAGTGATCTAATTTCATACTTTTACATGTAGCTGTCCAGTTTTCCCAGCACCACTTATTGAATAGGCTGTCCTTTCTCCACTGTACATTTCTGCCTCCTTTGTCAAAGATAAGGTGACCATATGTGCGTGGGTTTATCTCTGGGCTTTCTATCCTGTTCCATTGATCTATCTTTCTGTTTTTGTGCCAGTACCATACCGTCTTGATAACTGTAGCTTTGTAGTATAGTCCGAAGTCTGGGAGCCTGATTCCTCCAGTTCCTTCTTTCGTTCTCAAGATTGCTTTGGCTATTCGGGGTCTTTTGTGTTTCCATACAAATTGTGAAATTTTTTGTTCTAGTTCTGTGAAAAATGCCAGTGGTAGTTTGATAGGGATTGCATTGAATCTATAGATTGCTTTCGGTAGTAGAGTCATTTTCACAATGTTGATTCTTCCAATCCAAGAACATGGTATATCTCTCCATCTATTTGTATCATCTTTAATTTCTTTCATCAGTGTCTTATAATTTTCTGCATATAGATCTTTTGTCTCCTTAGGTAGGTTTATTCCTAGATATTTTATTCTTTTTGTTGCAATGGTAAATGGGAGTGTTTTCTTGATTTCACTTTCAGATTTTTCATCATTAGTATATAGGAATGCCAGAGATTTCTGTGCATTAATTTTGTATCCTGCCACTTTACCAAATTCATTGATTAGCTCTAGTAGTTTTCTGGTAGCATCTTTAGGGTTCTCTATGTATAGGATCATGTCATCTGCAAACAGTGACAGCTTTACTTCTTCTTTTCCGATTTGGATTCCTTTTATTTCCTTTTCTTCTCTGATTGCTGTGGCTAAAACTTCCAAAACTATGTTGAATAAGAGTGGTGAGAGTGGGCAACCTTGTCTTGTTCCTGATCTTAGTGGAAATGCTTTCAGTTTTTCACCATTGAGGATGATGTTGGCTGTGGGCTTGTCATATATGGCCTTTATTATGTTGAGGTAAGTTCCCTCTATGCCTACTTTCTGCAGGGTTTTTATCATAAATGGGTGTTGAATTTTGTCAAAAGCTTTCTCTGCATCTATTGAGATGATCATATGGTTTTTCTCCTTCAGTTTGTTAATATGGTTTATCACATTGATAGATTTGCGTATATTGAAGAATCCTTGCATTCCTGGAATAAACCCCACTTGATCATGGTGTATGATCTTTTTAATGTGCTGTTGGATTCTGTTTGCTAGTATTTTGTTGAGGATTTTTGCATCTATGTTCATCAGTGATATTGGCCTGTAGTTTTCTTTCTTTGTGACATCCTTGTCTGGTTTTGGTATCAAGGTGATGGTGGCCTCGTAGAAGGAGTTTGGGAGTGTTCCTCCCTCTGCTATATTTTGGAAGAGTTTGAGAAGGATAGGTGTTAGCTCTTCTTTAAATGTTTGATAGAATTCGCCTGTGAAGCCATCTGGTCCTGGGCTTTTCTTTGTTGGAAGATTTTTAATCACAGTTTCAATTTCAGTGCTTGTGATTGGTCTGTTCATATTTTCTATTTCTTCCTGATTCAGTCTTGGCAGGTTGTGCCTCTCTAAGAATTTGTCCATTTCTTCCAGATTGTCCATTTTATTGGCATAGAGTTGCTTGTAGTAATCTCTCATGATCTCTTTTATTTCTGCAGTGTCAGTTGTTACCTCTCCTTTTTCATTTCTAATTCTATTGATTTGAGTCTTCTCCCTTTTTTTCTTGATGAGTCTGGCTAGTGGTTTATCTATTTTGTTTATCTTCTCAAATAACCAACTTTTAGTTTTATTGATCTTTGCTATTGTTTCCTTCATTTCTTTTTCATTTATTTCTGATCTGATTTTTATGATTTCTTTCCTTCTGCTAGCTTTGGGGTTTTTTTGTTCTTCTTTCTCTAATTGCTTGAGGTGCAAGGTTAGGTTGTTTATTCGAGATGCTTCCTGCTTCTTAAGGTGGGCTTGTATTGCTATAAACTTCCCCCTTAGAACTGCTTTTGCTGCATCCCACAGGTTTTGGGTCGTTGTGTCTCCATTGTCATTTGTTTCTAGGTATTTTTTGATTTCCTCTTTGATTTCTTCAGTAATATCTTCATTATTAAGTAGTGTATTGTTTAGCCTCCATGTGTTTGTATTTTTTACAGATCTTTTCCTGTAATTGATATCTAGTCTCACGACGTTGTGGTCAGAAAAGATACTTGATACAATTTCAATTTTCTTAAATTTACCAAGGCTTGATTTGTGACCCAAGATATGATCTATCCTGGAGAATGTTCCATGAGCACTTGAGAAAAATGTGTATTCTGTTGTTTTTGGATGGAATGTCCTATAAATATCAATTAACTCCATCTCGTTTAATGTATCATTTAAAGCTTGTGTTTCCTTATTTATTTTCATTTTGGATGATCTGTCCATTGGTGAAAGTGGGGTGTTAAAGTCCCCTACTATGAATGTGTTACTGTCGATTTCCCCTTTTATGGTTGTCAGTATTTGCCTTATGTATTGAGGTGCACCTATGTTGGGTGCATAAATATTTACAATTGTTATATCTTCCTCTTGGATTGATCCCTTGATCATTATGTAGTGTCCTTCTTTGTCTCTTCTAATAGTCTTTGTTTTAAAGTCTATTTTGTCTGATATGAGAATTGCTACTCCAGCTTTCTTTTGGTTTCCACTTGCATGAAATACCTTTTTCCATCCCCTTACTTTCAGTCTGTATGTGTCTCTAGGTCTGAAGTGGGTCTCTTGTAGACAGCAAATATATGGGTCTTGTTTTTGTATCCATTCAGCCAATCTGTGTCTTTTGGTGGGAGCATTTAGTCCATTTACATTTAAGGTAATTATCGATATGTGTGTTCCTATTCCCATTTTCTTCATTGTTTTGGGTTTGTTATTGTAGGTCCTTTCCTTCTTTTGTGTTTCTTGCCTAGAGAAGTTCCTTTAGCTGTTGTTGTAGAGCTGGTTTGGTGGTGCTGAACTCTCTCAGCTTTTGCTTGTCTGTAAAGGTTTTAATTTCTCCATCAAATCTGAATGAGATCCTTGCTGGGTAGAGTAATCTTGGTTGCAGGTTTTTCTCCTTCAACACTTTCAATATGTCCTGCCACTCCCTTCTGGCTTGCAGAGTTTCTGCTGAAAGATCAGCTGTTAACCTTATGGGGATTCCCTTGTGTGTTATTTGTTGTTTTTCCCTTGCTGCTTTTAATATGTTTTCTTTGTATTTAATTTTTGACAGTTTGATTAATATGTGTCTTGGCGTATTTCTCCTTGGATTTATCCTGTATGGGACTCTCTGTGCTTCCTGGACTTGATTAACTATTTCCTTTCCCATATTAGGGAAGTTTTCAACTATAATCTCTTCAAATATTTTCTCAGTCCCTTTCTTTTTCTCTTCTTCTTCTGGAACCCCTATAATTCGAATGTTGGTGCGTTTAATGTTGTCCCAGAGGTCTCTGAGACTGTCCTCAGTTCTTTTCATTCTTTTTTCTTTATTCTGCTCTGCAGTAGTTATTTCCACTATTTTATCTTCCAGGTCACTTATCCGTTCTTCTGCCTCAGTTATTCTGCTATTGATCCCATCTAGAGTACTTTTAATTTCATTTATTGTGTTGTTCATCGTTGCTTGTTTCATCTTTAGTTCTTCTAGGTCCTTGTTAACTGATTCTTGCAATTTGTCCATTCTATTGTCCATTCTATCTCCAAGATTTCGGATCAACCTTACTATCATTATTCTGAATTCTTTTTCAGGTAGACTGCCTATTTCCTCTTCATTTGTTAGGTCTGGTGGGTTTTTATCTTGCTCCTTCATCTGCTGTGTGTTTTTCTGTCTTTTCATTTTGCTTATCTTACTGTGTTTGGGGTCTCCTTTTTTTTTTTTTGCAGGCTGAAGGTTCGTAGTTCCTGTTGTTTTTTGAGTCTGTCCCCAGTGGCTAAGGTTGGTTCAGTGGGTTGTGTAGGCTTCCTGGTGGAGGGTACTAGTGCCTGTGTTCTGGTGTATGAGGCTGGATCTTGTCTTTCTGGTGGGCAGGTCCACGTCTGGTGGTGTGTTTTGGGGTGTCTGTGGACTTATTATGATTTTGGGCAGCCTCTCTGCTAATGGGTGGGGTTGTGTTCCTGTCTTGCTAGTTGTTTGGCATAGGATGTCCAGCACTGTAGCTTGCTGGTCGTTGAGTGAAGCTGGGTGCTGGCGTTGAGATGGAGATCTCTCGGAGATTTTTGCTGTTTGATATTATGTGCAGCTGGGAGGCCTCTTGTGGACCAGTGTCCTGAAGTTGGCTCTCCCACCTCAGAGGCACAGCACTGAGTCCTGGCTACAGCACCAAGAGCCTTTCATCCACAGGGCTCCTTAATTTGGGATGATTCGTTGTCTATTCAGGTATTCCACAGATGCAGGGTATATCAAGTTGATTGTGGAGCTTTAATCCGCTGCTTCTGAGGCTGCTGGAAGAGATTTCCCTTTCTCTTCTTTGTTCTCACAGCTCCCAGGGGCTCAGCTTTGGATTTGGCCCCGCCTGTGCGTGTAGGTCGCCGGAGGGCGTCTGTTCTTTGCTCAGACAGGACGGGGTTAAAGGAGCCGCTGATTCGGAGGCTCTGGCTCACCCAGGCCGGGGGGTAGGGAGGGTCACGGAGTGCAGGGCGGGCCTGCAGCGGCAGAGGCCGGCGTGACGCTGCAGCCTGAGGCGCGCCGTGCGCTCTCCCGGGGGAGCCGTCCCCGGATCCCGGGACCCCGGCAGCGGCGGGCTGCACAGGCTCCCCGGAAGGGCGTGTGGCTAGTGACCTGCGCTCGCACACAGGCCTCCTGGCGGCGGCAGCAGCGGCCTTAGCGTCCCATGTCCGTCTCTGGGCTCCGCACTCTTAGCCGCGGCTCGCGCCCGTCCCCGGAGCTCTCCCAAGCAGCGTTCCCAATCCCCCCTCCTCGTGCACCAGGAAACAAAGAGGGACGTAAAAGTCTCTTGCCTCTTCGGCAGGTCCAGACCCCTCCCCAGACTCTCTCCCGGCCAGCCGCGGCGCACCAACGCCCTGCAGGCTGTGTTCACGCCGCCAACCCCAGTCCTCTCCCGGCGCTCCGACAAAAGCCGGAGCCTCAGCTCCCAGTCCCGCCCGCCCTGGCGGGCGAGCAGACAAGCCTCTCGGCTGGTGAGTGCCGGTCGGCCCGATCCTCTGCGCTGGAATCTGTCCGCTTTGCCCTCCGCACCCCTGTTGCTGTGCTCTCCTCCGCGGCTCCCAAGCTCCCCCACTCCGCCTCCCGAAGTCTCCACCCGCGAAGGGGCTCCTAGTGTGTGGACACTTTTCCTCCTTCACAGCTCTCTCCCGCTGGTGCAGGACCCGTCCCTATTCTTTTGTCTCTGTTTAGTTTTTTCTTTTGCCCTAACCAGGTACGTGGGGGGTTCCTTGCCTTTTGGGAGGTCTGAGGTCTTCTGCCAGCGTTCAGTAGGTGCTCCGTAGGAGTTGTTCCACGCGTAGATGTATTTCTGGTGTATCTGTGGAGAGGAAGGTGATCTCCGCGTCTTACTCTTCCGCCATCTTCCCGGAACTCCCCCCAGTTTACATTTATAATTTCCTTTTCCCATTATCTTTGCATCCAATTAGCACTTTAGCTGGTTAGGATATTTTACCTAAATACCCCAAACTTTCATTCCTAAAGGATCTAAGTTCTCAGCAATGCTACCTTAATTGAGTTGCCACTGTCTTCTTTAATTGACATGGAAATATCAGGGGGTATCCCATAGAATCCTCTAGGCTCCAGGCACACCCCTCCCTTTCTGTCCCTACATTGTGGCAACGAAATTTCATCTTGCTATTTGGGATCAATAACATTAGCTAGCACTGTGATCTCCTTCTTTGTCTATTTGTTCTATAAAATGATGACACTCAAATGACCAAGTGGCCGTCCTAGTTTCCAGTTGGGAAATAATTGTTACTTCCTATGGGAATTCCTGTGGGAATGTTCAAAGGTATGATGATGGGAAGTAAAAATTTTGTGAATAAGGTATTAGGTATAATAGATAAGCCCTTCCTATTTTCGTGCTTGATCCTGGACTCACATATTCTGACTGTGGGAGAAACAGAATCAAATAGTTGTTGCTGATTTTGTGCACACACCACATCCTGTTGGACACTGCAGAGAAACTTTACAGAGAATTAGCTCTATAGCTGAGGTTTCAATAGGCCAATTCTATCTAGGTAGATGGTAAGGACAATAAACTATTTGGCTGTGGTATGATCGCTTCTCTTCTCTTTCCATAAAATGAGTTTCTTTGTTCGAAGGCACGCTATATGGGAGAACGGGAAGGTAAATAAGGTACCACACGTGAAGGTGTTAGGACAAGTATAGTAGGCAAAAAGGCAAACCTATATCCGGAATAAGCATCTACTCTAGTGAGGGCATGTAATTTTTCCCTGTAAGGTAGAAGGGGTCTATGGTAATCAGCCTTCAGGTGACATTGGTACTGGTCTCTGCTACTAGCAAGCTGGGCAGTCAACAGTGGTGGGGGAACAAGCTCTGGTGCGGGGGACCCCTGTTCTCGAGCCTCTGCGTATCCTCCATCTCTGCCCCATAAGTGCTTGTAAGTGGGACCATTAAGCAAACACCGGGGTGGCTTGGGAAGAGTTTAGCTGACATCCAAAGAATGAATAAGTTGCTCAGTTGCTTATTGATAGCCTTTCTTAAAGCTAGTGCCTTTGCTGACTGTTCCTATGGGACCTTAATATCCTCATACAGTGGTGTCAGTTCAAGAGACTATTTGCCCGTCCTATTGTTTTTATTCATCTCTAGGTCCTGTTACCTAAAAGTATATAATTTTGTTCCAATTTTATCCTACATCTACACATACATATCCTTCCTACCATGATGTATAAAAAGAACTCAATTTTACGTTTGAAGATTTGATCATTACAAGTATGTATGTGAAATCTTAGTTTCTACTCAAGTAGGGTTAAAAATGTAAACTGACCTTTTCGATGGCTTCCCTGGTGGCACAGTGGTTGAGAGCCCGCCTGCCGATGCAGGGGACACGGGTTCGTGCCCCGGTCCGGGAAGATCCCACGTGCCGCGGAGCGGCTGGGCCCGTGAGCCATGGCCGCTGAGCCTGCGCGTCCGGAGCCTATGCTCCGCAACGGGAGAGGCCACAACAGTGAGAGGCCCGCGTACCGCAAAAAAAAAACAAAAACAAAAAAACCCCCTCACCCTCCACTTCCTACACACTTACTATGATGAGAGAACCAGTTCTTACAATGGGATCATGAATTTCATTTAAAAGTTGGATAAAAATTTTGACCATCTACTGGGTGCAATCATTGGATAAGATAAAATCCTTGCTTTCAAGTAGCTGAGTGAGAAAACCAACCACTATAATTGCAAAAATAAGACATGCAAAAAGCCTGAGTAGGGTGATGTTGTCAAGCCTGGGAATTGAAAGAAGGCTTCTTAGAGGAAAGGCTGTTTGAGTTGTGCCTGAATAGGGAGAAAATAGCCAGGAAATGGGGCGTGTGTCTTGGGATGGGGACGGCAGACAAAAGTTCCAAGGGTGGGAGCCGAATGAATAAACCCTTAGAGGTTCGAAAAGAAAGAAAAGAAATGCACTGAAGTTTCCAGGGAGTTACAAGCAGTTGCAATCATGGCAGGACAAAGCATGAGGCCAGACGGCTAAGGGTCAGGGCTGGTTAGTTGGTGGAGCAGGTCATGGAAACACTGCAAGACACAGTGCAAGAGGCTTGGACTTGATCCTTAGGCGACTCAGGAGCCATCGGAGGGTGTTAAATGGAGAAGCTGTCTTTAAAAAGACATGGCTGTGTGGAGAAAGGATTTGAGGCAGACAAAGTAAGGAAACCATTGAGAAGGCTGCTGCCCTGGGAGAGAGATGATGAAAGATTGAACAGGGCAGTAATCACAAAGATGGAGAAAAAGGAGATGGATTTGAGAATTATCAGGAGCTAAAATTAATAGAATGTGGTGATGGATTACACGGGAGGCAGTGAAGGAGCTCCGTACCTGCCGTGGAAACTAATTGGCTGTAATATAGCCTGTTCAAAGAGCCCACTTAGAAGAACACAAAGTCAGTTTTGAGTATTTTGTTGGAGTCCCCCAAGTGGAGATATCCACTAGGCAGCTGGATATGTGCTAAGGGCCATAGCCAGGTCAGGGCTGCTGCTACAGATTGAAAAATCAACAGCAGAGAAATGGGAATTAAAGCCATGAGGTGAATGGGATAATTCGGGGAGAATGTGTAGAACACAGAGGTCAATGGGCAAAAGCAGCAGATGGATGGGACGACCAAAGAGCAACAAAAGCAACAAAGAATCATCAGTATAAAGAGGTAGGAAGGCATGGGTTGGCGGTGCCAGTGGTGAGCTTTAGAAAGACCCAGAGGGATTCCTGGGCACATATCTGGAGACAACTCTAATTTGAAAAGGTACATGCACCCCAGTGTTCATTGTAGCACTATTTACAATAGCCAAGACATGGAAGCAACCTAAATATCCACAGATGAATGGATAAAGAAGATGTGGTACACGTTTACAATGAAATATTACTCAGACATAAAAAGAATGAAATAATGCCATTTGCAGCAACACGGATGGACCTAGAGATTATCATACTAAGTGGAGTGACTCAGACAGAGAAAGATAAATACCATATGATAACGCTTATATGTGGAGTCTAAAAAATGATACAAATGAATTATTTACAAAACAGAAATAGACTTGCAGACATAGAAAACAAACTTATGGTTACCAAAGGGGAAGCAGGGGGGGAGGGATAAATTAGGAATTTGGGATTAATATATATACACTGCTATATATAGAATAGATAACTAACAAGGACCTACTGTATAGCACAGGGAACTATACTCAATATTTTGTAATAACCTATAGAATTTGTAATAACCTAAAGAATCTGAAAAAGAATATCTCTGTATAACTGAATCACTGGGCTGTACCCCTGAAACTAACACAACATTGTGAATCAACTATACTTGGATTAAAAAAAAATATGCCAACAAAAAAGGTTTAATTCTGAGACAACATTTTCTGAGTAAATGCACTTAAAATAGCTGAGCAAGCTTTAACCTACAAAGTAACGTTGATCAGTTGGATGTTAGGAGAAAAATTTTGACCCACTGACCAAGTTATTTGTATCATCTAGAACTAGAACTGTATTCTCCAGTATGGTAACTACTACCACAACTGGCTCTCTATGTTTAAATTAATTCAAAGTAAATCAAATTAAAAATGGAGTCCCTGGGCTTCCCTGGTGGCGCAGTGGTTGAGAGTCCGCCTGCCGATGCAGGGGACACGGGTTCGTGCCCCGGTCCGGGAGGATCCCACATGCCGCGGAGCGGCTGGGCCCGTGAGCCATGGCCGCTGAGCCTGCGCGTCCGGAGCCTGTGCTCCGCAACGGGAGAGGCCACAGCAGTGAGAGGCCCGCGTACGGCAAAAAAAAAAAAAAAAAAAAAAAAATGGAGTCCCTCAGCAGCACTACCACACTTAGTAGTAGTGCTACATGCTAGTAGCTCTAATTGCACTAGGACATTGAAGGGTTCATTAACCACATGTGGCTAGTGGCTACTGTTTTGGACAGCATATATAACATTACCGCCATGGTAGAAAGTTCTACTGGATGGTACTGATCTAGAAATGACTACTTGGTCTCTTAATGCCCAAGGAAGGAGCCATGTGCTAATCAAAATGCCATTTACTAGCAGGAAAATTGCAGATGCGGTTATGGTGATTATGTAGTCCTTTGTTCACAATATAAAACATTATAGTATTAGGATTACAAACCTTTGAAGACTGAAATTACATGGAGCTAAGTTTAGAAAAGTAGTATTTAGCAGTACTGAACAAGTGGAGGTGAATTCTTTTCCCTTTTGTGTTCCAATTCAATAAAATTTGGATATGCTGCCATCATTTGGGTGATTAGGAAAACTGAACCAAGTCTAAGCAGTTGAAGTTGGCATTTCCATTCTCAAAATCTGCTAAATGACATAAAACAGTAAATGCCTTTTGTGTATCAAGGCTACTTTGCTTTTAGAAAAAAAAAAATATTTCACTATCTCTAATTCAAACCAATGACCTAACTGTTTAAATTGTTCAAAATTATAGTGAGAGGTCAGAGAGACCCCAAATACTATTCCACTGAGGGTGGGGGAAGTAGGTTAAAAATTAAAAATATCTTCTTCAATTTGTGTTTCTTTATAAATTATCCTCTGTATTGGAGAGTAGTAATGCTAGCTTCTGAGAAGCAAACATTAGTAATAACAATTCAAATGAAATTAATATCTATTATGGTAATGGCTTAGAGGATGAAGTTAGGAATTCACTAAATAGCTTCTTTGCTATGGCATTGATACTTCTTTTAATAATCAAACCATTACCCAGGAGATGCTGCCCAAGTTGAGGATGCTGGCTGGTCTGGATGACCCAAGCATGCGGCTGTGTGGTGCACTGCCCGTAGATAGTTACTGCCTGATTAACAAACAGGGAACTATAAATGTCTAATTGTATTTTTGTGAGTGTGCGCGTGTGACTTTAAAAACGGGTCTTGCTGCTCAAGGAGTACAGAAGGAAAACAAGCGGAAGAGCGCTGAAAAGCTGTTGTTCTGAAGGCGTCCAGCAGGTGACAGCAGTGCTGCAGCTAAAGCGAGCATGCTCTTTATGACTCCAATTGAAACAGACTCATTTGTGATCAGCCTTAACTAACCATTTCTCTTTATGACACCAAGCCAGAAGCACAATCTAAATATCTATGGCTTCAGAAGAAATCTGCTTTCATCCTGGGAGTGACTGATTTTAAACATAACATACAGAAAGCTTACATACAGCACCAGCTTCAAAGGCTTGAGCACAGGGTAGGGGCACGGATGAATAAGCACGGTAGAAACAGGAGATAAGTGGATGGACCACTTTCTACTCTAGAAGAGGCCATCTGGGAAGAACAACTCTTTCTTTTCTAACTCCCCTTTTCCATCAGTTCCTTCTCCTCAGCATGTAAGAAGAGAAATATATTTCCATTCCTAAAAAACAAAATCCTCCAAACCTTTTTTGACCTTTGCTCCCACCAGCCACCATCCAATTTGCTTCTCTCCTTATAATCCCCAAACTTCTTGAAGCCACGATCAATACTTTCTAATCTCTAGAACCTGCTGTGTAGCACAGGGATCTCTACTCAGTACTCTGTAATGGCCTATATGGGAAAAGAACCTAATAAAAATAAAAGGGTAGATATATGTATAACTGATTCACTTTGCTGTACACAACATTGTAAATCAACTATACCCCAATACAAATTTTAAAAAAAATTCTAATCTCTACTTTCTCGTCTCTCAATCACTCTTCCACTCTACCTCATCGGTTTCCCATTCTCTTGTCTCTCAAATACATCCTCCATACAGCACGAAGGGAAATTTGCCCAACTTCAAATCTCCTTTGTGGTTAAACCTTTGTCACTTAGGATAGAGTTCAACTCCTGAGCAGGGCATTGGAGGGCTTCCTCTCTGCCTAACCTTATCTCTCACTAGCAGGCCCCAATGGCAGGCAATGGTTCCCAGCACACACAATGCCTTTTCTCATTTCTATGCTTTTGTTCCTTTTCTCTTCTCTCCCTGGAATGCCTTAACCCTTCCCCTTTCCCAGCTTTGCTTGAATTTCCTACGTATTCTTTAGCACCAAGCTCAAATATCACCTTCCTCCAAGAGTGTTTCCCTGACTCCCCCAGTCCTAGATGGATAACTGAACTCAGATCTGAGTTTCTGTAATCCCCTCTGTATCTCTCTGGAACATACTTATTAGCGAATATGCTAATTATCTGTTATCTGTGTCTGTGTTATAGTTTTTTGTTTGTATGTCTCTCTTCCCTTTCAGACTGAGAATTGCTTTATAGTAAAGAGGAGGTTTGAGAGTTTAATGATTCATTAGAGACTCCAAACAGAAACAATATTACATAAAATACTGTGTCTTATACACATTATAGAAAACTTTCTTTAAACATCTGCTACTTATATAAATACAGACATTTATAGTTATTTCAGAAGAAGTACTGTAATGGAAAATTATGGGATTAATTAATCTAGGAGCCGAATATTTAGAAAATAATGAAATATGGTTCTTTGGGAGAAAGAGTAAACAAACTTTGGAAAATCTAACTAGAGGCGAAACAAATGGTAAAACAAAGAGAACATGATAAACACATAAAGAAAGTTACTACTATTACAAAGTACCAGGCCCAATGGTATGCAATACCAAATTGCTTCAGTATGAAGTATTTAATATGAGTGGACTAATCGCCAAGGATCAAATTTAAACACTTATCAAATAGTCTACATACAATACTTTAGATTTTTACAAGTGAATTATTTAAATATTTCAAAGAAAATTTATGTACCATTAAATTGTTTCAGAACATAGCAAGTGGTATGGTTCACAATTCAGCTTAACAAAGCAAACATAATACTTGAACCAAAAACCTATTCTTAGCCCCCAAACTAAAACCAAAACGCAAGACATATTTCAATTAAGAATGTACATATGGAAATCCCACATAGAATATTGGCTAATAAATGCAACCATATATTTTAAATAATATGCCTTGATCATAAATGACTTATTTGAAGAAAACAGGGAAGATTCAATATCTGGAAAGTCATTAATATGCAGTATCTCAAACTTGAAGGAAAAAATTATACACATTTTTCAATTTTATAATAATGACGTTTGATTAAATTAAATGACCATTTGTAAGAAATTTTCTTTTAATAGAATAATGGCCCTTAAATATAATAAAAAGCTTCAAGTATGGACTTTGATAAATTTATCATTTTTTTCCATTTTTAGTGAAAGAGCCAATGGTTTCAACTTTGTATCCTGAAAAGAGAATGTGGTAAAATGTTTTGCAATCCAAGTTGTCTACAGTTATGTAGTAAAGACCCCATATTGTGGCTTGCAGGATATTTATGCAAACAATTATTTTGCCAGGTTATGGTTCTTCCACAATAGGGTCTAGATGAGTTCAAACTTTGTAATTCTTTTCCTGGAACCTGTGTCTGTATGATTCTGGAACTAAGCAATATTTCTATAAAGGCATCCTTCTAAAATCTGGCAAATATTTTCCAGAACAGAAAAAAAAAAAAGAAATTATATAAACACTGATGGAACAGAGTTTACTTAAAAATGAAGAAAGAATTTCAAATACGAACTTTCTTTTTGTCAGTTATCTCCCAGAAGGAATCCAAGAGCAGTTATGTTATCTTTGCTGCATGATATCATTCATAAAAGTTGAACTACTAAAATATCTTAGCAAAACCTGATGGGCAAGTCCTCATCCTCCTACTGACCTTTATTCTTGGGGTTTGAGGGAGATAAATTAGCATTCCTGTATATGTGCCAGCCCCCCTGCCCCAAATCAAAGCCAACTGAGAAACAAAATAGTGGAGATGAAAAACAGCAGTTTACATATTGATAAAGCTAGGTGGGAAATACAAGGCTGTATTAGGCCGCTGAATAATTTCCTCACAAGGTTGACTTTCCCTCAGTGACTATAATGTTCTGCTGCTATGGGCGGAGCCAACCACTGACCACTGGAGGAGCTGGGAACAGCCTCTCCTGAAAAAGAGACCAGTGAATGCTGTGTTCTTTCCCTAAACTCACCAGTAAGATCAGCTGTTTTCTTACCAAGGGAAAGAGTGCGTGAGGTAGACCTCTCAATACTAGAGAAAAAAGGTATAAATTCCCAATTTGTAGAGTACAGTTGCTTTTACCAAATATAATATTTTCAGTACTTTTTTTTTTTTTTTTTTTTTTTGGCGGTACGCGGGCCTCTCACTGTTTGGCCTCTCCCGTTGCGGAGCGCAGGCTCCGGATGCGCAGGCCCAGCGGCCATGGTTCACGGGCCCAGCCGCTCTGCGGCATGTGGGATCTTCCCGGACCGGGGCACGAACCCGTGTCCCCTGCATCGGCAGGCGGACTCTCAACCACTGCGCCACCAGGGAAGCCCTCAGTAAGTTCTTTTTTAAAAAATATTTTAATTTTACTGGATTACAGTTGATTTACAATGTTGAGTTAGTTTCAAGTGTACAGCAAAGTGCTTCAGTTATACATATACATATATTCACTCTTTTTTAGATTCTTTTTTCATATAGGTTATCACAGAATATTAGGTGGAGTTCCCTGTGCTATACAGTAGGTCCTTGTGGATTATCTATCTTATATATAGTAGTGTGTGTGTGTTCATCCCAAGCTCCTGATTTATCCCTCCCCTCTACAATTCCCCTTTGGTGACCATAAGTTGGTTTCCTATGTCTCTGAGTCTCTTTCTGTTTCGTAAATAAGTTCATTTGTGTCATATTTTAAATTCCACATGTAAGTGATATAGTATGATATTTGTTTTTCTCTTTCTGACTTACTTTATTTAGCATGATAATCTCTAGGTCCATCCATGTGGCTGCAAATGGCATTATTTCATTTTTTTATGGCTGAGTAATATTCCATTGTATATATGTAGCACATCTTTTTTATCCATTCACATCTCAATGGACATTTAGGTGGCTTCCATGTCTTGGCTATTGTAAACAGTGCTGCAAGGAACATTGGGGTGCCCATATCCTTTCAGATTATGGTTGGCTCTGGATATATGCCCAGGAGTGGGAGTGCTGGATCATATGGTAGTTCTATATTTAGTTTTTTAAGGAATCTCCATACTGTTCTGTATAGTGGCTGTACCAGTTAACATTCCCACCAACAGTGCAGGAGGGTTCCCTTTCTCCACACCCTCTCCAGCATTTATTGTTTGTAGACTCTTTGACGATGGCCATTCTGACCAGTGTGAGATGATACCTCATTGTAGTTTTGATTTGCATTTCTCTGATAATTAGTGATACTGAGCATCTTTTCATGTGCTTTTTGGCCATTGCTATATCTTCTTTGGAGAAATGTCTATTTAGATCTTCTGCCCATTTTATAATTGGGTTGTTTGGTTTTTTGACATAGAGCTGCATGAGCTGTTTGTATATTTTGGAGATTAATCCCTTGTTGGCCGCATTGTTTGCAAATATTTTCTCCCATTCTGAGGGCTGTCTTTTCATTTTGTTGATGGTTTCCTTTGCTGTACAGAGTAAGCTCTTAAAGATACCATTGATTATTAAATTATTGCATGATTTAGGATTACATTTAATCCATATGATTAAACAAACGAACAATGGCTTGAGCAAGAAGAAAGTCAATTTTTCTTTTATGAAAAGGAAATTCAGACATCTGTAGCACAGCTGCTTTAGTAGCTACATAATCATCCAAGGTCCAGCCTTCTTTCTGTTATTTGCTCTACCAATCCTCATCCTCATGGCACACGATGGATTCTCAAGCTCTGGCCATCATATAAAATCCACATTCAATACAGAAGGAAGGAAGAAGAGAAGTGAAGAAGAGTATGACCTGTCTTATTAAAGAAATTTCCTCAAAATGGCACATGACACTTCTGTATTTGATTCCTTTGCCAAAACTTAGTAACATGGCCGTCCCTTGCTGCCAGGGAGGCATGGAATGTGTCATTTATCTGCGCCAAGTTAATACTGGGGTCTAATTACAAAGCAAGAGGGGGAGGATGTATTTGAGAGGCAACTAGCAGAATCTGTCACACTGATCAAGCAACGTGTGAAAGAATGATGGCAGCTAATCCCCTCCACTGAAAAGTTTTTAAACTATCAAATCCTTTTAAATTAAGTGCTTACTCTTACCTCTTTTCAATAGCATATAGTTATGTGATGGTTTCAAGTTGAAATCAAGCTCTTCGTAGGACCAAAAGTAATCATTTTATTCTCATGATATTTGTGTCAATTTTTCAAGTCCAAGAGAAAGGGAACATGAAAGAACAGTTTATATTTCAGTAATGAAAAAGCAACCAGAATTGCATAAGTGTGGCAGCGTTTTCTTTTATACTTAGAGAAAAGTGTCTCTTTTTAGGACTACTATGCATTTCAACTGTATATGTCAGGTCAAGATCAAACCCTTGAGACTGTGCCAGGGTTAAAATTTAGATTCTGTCTAGCCCTAGGAACCCAGTTCTAGTTAACCACCCTATGGACTGAAAGAGAAGGATCTTGGAGGTTGATATGACAAAATCCCTGAGTTCCTCCTACTTCCAGGGTGACTTAGAGCTTCATATTCTTATTTAGATTGGACACACGCTGAGCTCAGCAGACATCTCATACAGTGTTGACGGGCATGTAAAATGGTGCAACCACTTTTGAAAACAGTTTGGAGGTTTCATACAAAGCTAAATACATGCTTACCATATGACTCAGCAACTAAGTATTTAACCAAGAGAAATGAAAATATGTGTCCACAAGAAGATGTGTATGCAAAGGTTCATAGCTGCATTATTTACGATAGGGAAAAACTAGAAATCTGGGATTGGTTGGATCCAGGGATGCTGAATGCGTGGATATGGAGGGCTGTGAATTCATACAACAGCAACAAAAAGGAAGAAACTATTAATACACACTCCAACATGGATTATTCTCAAAGTGCATTATGCTAAGCAAAGGAAGCCAGATGCCAAAGACTATACAGTGTATGACTCCACGTATCTTAAATTTCTAGAAAAGGCCAAACAATAAAGACAGAAAACAGATCAAAGGTTGTTTAGGGCGGAGGGTGGGAGAGAAGACTGACTGCTTTTAGGGCACATGGAAATATTCTGAATTGATGGAAGTATTATAAAACTGGATTGTGGAAATAGTTGTAAAAGTGTATAAATGTACTAAAAATCATCAAGCTGTACACTTAGCATGAGTGAATTTTATGAAAAGTTTTTAAAAAGATGCAAGACAACTTTTCTGTTCCTTAGTGGGTTTGTTGGACCCCTTTTCATTATATTATTGAGTTAAGGCACTTAAGGTAAGGTAACCAAACAGTTTTACCTTCAGTTATAGGTTCTACAAATAATATATTTGGATTAATGATGTTTTTTAAAAAATAAATATTTTTGTAATTAATTTGTGAACAAATAAACAGAAACAATTTTTAAATGTAAGAAAAAATGACTAAAGGTAATTTTTGATAATCGAGATTGTTTTGTAAAAAGTTACTGAGATGATATATGTATACAACTATATTTTCCCTGAGAATTTAAATAAAATCCTCTTTATTATCATTTTTCATTTTCTTAAAGTCCTGTGTAATATCAAAATGAAATTTGATAATAAAAATTACCTTCTGGAAATTTCTACAGAAGTTTATTTTTTCTAATGATCATCCCTATTTTGAAATTAAAATCGGTGTAAAAATATTGCATTTCATTACCAAACAGCAGTAATTAAACTTCAAAGGGAACGAGATCTTAATTGTAAATGGCTAGATACCGTCTTGTTCCTGTCTACATTATGCATTTTAAAACCACGATTTGTAGAATCTTTAAAAAGGAAGCCCTGCCTGAGAAAACGATACTACTGTTGGGTAGGAAATAATTTAACTATTATTAAGAAACACTGATGGGAACGAGAGGTCTTGAGAGGACACTGCCTAAAAAGTGTCTGAAATGGACAAGTCCGGCCAAAGATAAAAGAAAAATTAAATGATATTACAATCTCTTTGTTTTCACAAGCAGAAAGCCGGGGGAAAAAATCAGATCTCTACCACCAGCCATCTTTATTTTTCAGTGTTTAAACACTAGAGGACAAATTAAAAGAATTTGTCCTCTATGATGGGGGCCATGATTTGGGGGATAAAAATGGGGCACAGATGCAAGAATGCAGAGATGCTGAGCTGGCAGCTAAAGCCAGTGACTTTTTTTTTTTTTTTTTTTTTTTTTAATACGGAGCTCAAATACCTCTGGAATCCCATTTTATTTTCCCGTATGGTTGGCTGGGGCGATTTCAGCGTCCCTTTCAACCCAAGGTCAGAATGGACCTGGATGTCGCAGGTGAGGTGGAGGTTTTAACCACCACAACATACCCTCTGCCCAGCTTCCAAAATGATCCCGAAACACCCTCCTCTGAATTCTCTTTGTCTTAGTGATCCCTTTCAGCTAAGAGTAAGAAGAAAAGCAATTGATCAACGTAACTGACTATATTATCACAAATAAAAAGTCAATATCCCTATAAGGCATTTCCTTTTAAAAATGAGGGCTTCATGTATGTAAAATGTCAGGCAGACAGCAGTGACTCAAGGTTATTCTCTTTCCCCGTTCCTCTGATTCTTTATTGGTTTTCCCAAATACATTACCACCTTCAACTAAATGACACTAAGGTATGCAGCTGACCCCAGTTCTGTACTCCCTGAACACAGATGCTGATGGGAAAACTGTGCAGGTGGTGAAGTTGAATGCTCTATCCTTCACCAGTCTTTCAAAAGTCCACATTCAAGGGTCAATGACCAGTGATAACTTCTTCAATATTACCCTTCCAAGGAATTCCATTCAAAGGGTAGAACTGATGGCAACCTGCCATCACTACTGGAAGATTTGGGGAGAACCTTTCCATCGTTCCACAATATCATCATGCTACTTCACCTGCCCTTAAGTTCAGTCCAGTGTAACCCATAGAGCAGGCAGTCCACAAACCTTTCTTTAGTGCCTGATCTCTGCCAGGTCGTGGATCCACAGGTTCTTGGGTCAGATGCTGGAGATTACAGGTTACTAGGACAATCCGGAGCCTTAAAAGAGCACACAGACTGTCAAAAGACTGTCACAGCTAAATTCCAGCCTATGCAGAGTAATCAGCTTCTGAATGAAGGTTTTTTTTTAAATTTAATTGTATTTATTTTTTTATACAGCAGGTTCTTATTAGTCATCCATTTTATACACATCAGAATGAAGTTTTTTAAGCTTTCTAACCTTGTGGCAGAAACATAGTGGCAACAGTCACAGAGGCTCTATTATCTGTAGGTAGATGTGGAACTAGCCACTCTCAGAGAGAGACGCCTCTCAGAGAGAAGACGCCTTCCACTCCACAATTACACTAATGCTGTTGATTAATAAACTCAGCACTGGCCCATGAAGACAAGCCTTTCCAACAGAGCCGAGGGTAAACAAGCAGACGCCAGTCACGACTCTTTGTTTAATCTAACAGTCATTTTATTAGCCCTGCTGAAACACCAATCCCTGAGGGGATTAGTATTGTTATGCACAGGAAATGGGACCAGAGGTTCAAAGGGACTTCATCTAATCTCTCGACCCGCTGCTAAGATTTAATCACTCCCCTTTTCTTTTGGAAAGATAAGTTTTTCTAAAAACCTTATCTCCAAATCCAAGAGCCTTCTACAATGATGCGGACACGGGAAACTGAGGCCCAGTGGCTTTTAGCTGGAAAAAAATTTTTCTTTAATAAAAATCTTTCCAGCGTACCCATTCTCTCCCTCGTTCCCGTGGCCGGCGCCTTTCTTTCTCTCTGACTGCGCGACAGGACGAGGGCTCTTAGGGTTTTTATCATAAAAGATTCCATATTCGCGCGACCCACCCTCACTTAACCCCTAGACTCAGGGGACTCAAGGGTGCGCTCCGCAGCTGCAGTCTGGACGGGCAAGTCGCGCTGTCCGCCCAAAGCTGCGAGTCCCAGGACACAGGTGGCGCGGCCGCCCGGTGGCCGCGCGTGGACACGATGGCCGTGTCCCCACCCCTCCCTGCACCGCTCCTGCTTCCCGCCCTACAAGCAGCCTGAGCCGGACAACGCCTGCCAGAAGTTCTCTCGGCCTCACGCAAAGCAAACCTCTTTCCTCCCGGGGACCGCCGGGCACAGAAGAGCTCAGAGCTCGGGCGCTTACCCGGGTCGGGACCCGTACTCGGACCCCGGCGACGCGCGCGCGCGGCCCCACGGCCGCCTCCGCGCCCGGCGCCCGCTCACCGCTCCCGCGCTCTCTCGCCCCAGGTGCCCGCGCCCGTGGGGAGCAGCTGCCGCAGGGGGCGTCCGGGGTGTGGTCAGTGAGGCGCAGCCTGAGGAAGATACTGCGCCCAGGGGCGAAGAAGGAGCCCCGGGGCGTCGTCTACCTGGGCGTGGAGGACCACATGGACGACTCCAAGGACTTTAAGGTACCCGGGCCGTCGGCGGTCGGGACGCGAAGTCCGGGCGGGGGTCGGCTCTTCCTAACTTTGCCCTCCTCGACTCGAAGTTTCCTAGCCCGCAGCCCCGGGATGGGAGGACCGGGCGAGGTAAGGGCTGCCTGCTTCGGGGTGTGCGTGCCTTTCAAGACAGGACCTTCTCAGGAAGGGGGCGGGGGGTGGGGTGATGGACCGAGTTATTAAAAGGCGCCCGCCCGGTGCCTGCTTTGTCCTTTCTGTTTGCTTGTTCACCCTGCTCTTAATCGTGATGGGCAGCTGCAGTCTGGGGAGACGTAGCCCCAAAGTATCCTTAGCATTCGGCAGAATCAGGCAATTGCCTAAAATCAGGACAATTTTTGAGCGTGTGCTGTTCCGCTTGACCTTTTTATAGATTTTATTTAGAACCAAACAGCTAGATGGCTGTATTTGGCAGTCGGAGAGCTAGCTATTCACGAGGTGTTTGGGGGTTCAGAAGCATATGCTTGTCTCGTGGAGTGAAACAGAGAAACCAGCACTTACCAGTGAAGTGCTGCAGGGCATGGCAGGGCCCGCGGGCTCCTCCAGGGGTGGGGCAGTCGGAAGGGGCTTTGGGGGAGGAGACCTTTCGAAACTGGGTAGGTGGTCTTTCGGAGGTCCCAAGGGCTAGGATGGGGCTTCTGTTTCTTTTGCGATTCCCGGGCGCTCTGCCCAAAAGGCGGCACCAGCGCCCCCTGCCGCCTGATGGCGCGATCCGAGGGCGGAGGCTGTGGACACTCAGAACGCTGGGCCCTGGATTTCCTCACGTTGTCAGCAGGAGAAAGAATCTCTTTTTAAACGTTAAAATAGAATTAAAAGTTCTCTCTAACCCCCAGCACAAATCTCTCTGCACGGTGGAACCATGTTAACATTTCCTTACGTACTTTCCAGGAGAGAAAAATGGCTCATACAGATACACACACGTTGCTATATCTTTTTTTATTTACGAAGTATGAAGCCACAGAAATTTGCACTTTGATTTACTCATGAAATATATTTTAGAATACTTTTAAAATCAGCACCTGGAGATGTACCTCACGCTTTTCAGCAGCTTTATAATATTCCCTTGTATGAATGTGTCATGATTCATTTTACCAGTCCTGCACGTGTACACTTAGTGGTGTTGGTTTTGTTTCGCTATTATACATGTGGTTGAGCGTCAGTGAGTGTAGATGTGGCTTCCTCTGTCTGTCGACAGTACCTTAGTGAGTATGTTAAAGTCCTAGTAAGATCAAGAGTTATGTACAGCTTTAATTTTGGTAGAAATCGCCACATTGCCCTCTAAATAGGTTACACGAATTGACAGTGTTTTTAATCACGTGTGAGCAAGGCATGTGTAGTAAATCCCATAGAGCAACAAACACAGGCCTCCCAAGGTGAGTCTATTTGCACGTCCAGATTAAACGCTGTCCTCCGCCTTAATGTTAGTCTATTAACTATTAACTATGGTCTTTTGGTTTAATAAAAAGAACTGAGGGGGCTTCCCTGGTGGCGCAGTGGTTGAGAGGCCGGGTCATGGGTTCGTGCCCCGGTCCGGGAAGATCCCACATGCCGCGGAGCGGCTGGGCCCGTGAGCCATGGCCGCTGAGCCTGCGCGTCCGGAGCCTGTGCTCCACAACGGGAGAGGCCACAGCAGTGAGAGGCCCGCGTACCACAAAAAAAAGGAAGAAATTTTTAAGTTTTGAAAATCATGCTGGAAATACTTTCTTTGCTTACTGATGTGGGTTTTGTTTTCTGGAGATATTAGTGAAGGAATTCTGCAACACAAAGTCTCAAACTTATTTTTCATCATGTTTTTGTTTGTCTTTATTTAGTTTTCTTGCCTAAGTCCAGTCGAGACATTTATGTTATTTAAGGCTTTTAGAAACCACAGTCGAGCTTGTAGATTGAGGGATTTATATATATTATTTTATTACTTAACTCCAGATCATCCTGTAGAAATCTCAGCTGTGAGACTAGTTACAAATCAATACATTTAACACTCTGAAGAGTTCTGAACTCTAAGGATTTCCTCATTAAGAAGAAATTATCATATTTTCCCCAGCACACACACTATCTCAGGAATACTGACAAAATCGAAGGATGGCAGAAACCTGACAGGATTAGAAATGTGGAAAATGAACCATCTGACTGATGCCTATAAGCTTTTCCAATGACTTTCTTTCAAGGGAGTTAACACTTTAGCATTTGGTCTTTCATTTGTTATAATTTCTCATAGTTATAATCTCTCATTTGTCAAAATCTCTCATCGTAATATATAGTTTCCCTCCTTTTTGCCCTGTTACCCATTATACGTATTTCATTAAAGCAACCTAAAACAGATGTATTTGATATCTCCAATTTAAAGGGCTCAGAATTAGCTTCTGTAAACGTGATCTAGTCTGTTATGTTCTGTATCTAGTCATATAGTTCAGAATCCGAAAGAATCTGAAGTGACCTCATGACAGTAGAAAACTATATTGACTGAATAGATAACCTGTCTATGTGACATCCTTGAATTACTTTCAGAACTTTCTTTAAAGAAATCTCTTCCAAAGCCTAGCTTAACATGTCATGAGGGCTTCCCTGCTGGCGTGGTGGTTAAGAATCCGCCTGCCAATGCAGGGGACACAGGTTCGAGCCCTGGTCCAGGAAGATCCCACATGCCGCGGAGCAACTAAGCCCGTGTACCACAACTACTGAGCCTGCGCTCTAGAGCCCGCGAGCCACAACTACTGAGCCCACGTGCCACAACTACTGAAGCCGGTGTGCCTGGAGCCTGTGCTCTGCAACAAGAGAAGCCACCGCAATGAGAAGCCCACGCACCGCAACGAAGAGTAGCCCCCACTCACCGCAACTAGAGAAAGCCCGCACGCAGCAACAAAGACCCAGTGCAGCAAAAAATAAAATAAATACAATTTTTTTAAAAGTCATGAACTGAATTCAGACTGCTTAGCACACCTGATGAGCTTGTATAAAATATTTAGATGCTCTGTTGTCATTATGAACTCAGCAGCGCCTTGTGAGCCTCTGAACCCAGTCTTTGCTGTCAAGAGTGTATAACTGGGTTTGTGTTGACGGCACATCACTGAGCAGACACATAAATTGCTCTTTCTGGCACTGTCGGGCAGACGATAGAACCCCTTTATTGGCACTGGAAGAACATATCAAATTCAAGTGCTACAATACTTCCAAATGGATTTAGGTAAACACTTCCTTTGATAGGGTGAGACATCGAGAAAGAGCCTCTTTCTGTGAGAAGCTCATTTTAAATCTATTACTGACTATGCGTAAATTTGGAAATGGTTGGAAACACACTGTTAAAACCTGTATTAGCTAAAGCTGTATATAGGTTATACAGAATTTTGTGGTTGAAAAGTGACACATCTCTATTTAAGGGACTATCACTGAAGAGTGATTTCTTAGGTACTATTCTGTGATAACAGAGCAAAATCCAATGTTCAAAATTGTAGGAGAGTTTGTTTTATTTCAACCTGATATTTACTGAATGAATTCTAATATGCTCAATTTTTTATTAGCTATTTGAAAATACATTAAGTACTTTAAGACTTCAGTTTATTTCATGATAGCTTTTAATTTTAATAGAAACATTCCGGTTATCTTTAAAATAATAGCTTTTAATTTTAATAGAAACATTCCGGTTATCTTTAAAATAATCTTTAAAATAACAAATTAGGGTTTTGGACACATATATTAAAGCAAGAACTTGGATCATTTGTTTGGGGGAGGTTTTCACATTTTCAGAAAGTAGTCATTTTCCAGTGGGTTCTATGAAAAGCTACTGTCTTGTAGAACATTTTGCTTTTGGTCCATGTGATGAGCTATTTGCTTAAGAAATAGCTTTGGGAAAAATTCAGACAAATGTATTATTTGGTCACATATTTGTAAAGCTGAAAGGAATATTGAGAAATAATTTTAGTGTGAATATTAATGAAATTCCCTTATTTTCTCCCATTGATTTTTAAATAAGTAGTTCAAGGAAGTTCTAGTGTGTAGTCCGTATCGCCTCAACTGCTGCTCTGTGAATTTTTTTTGTTTTTTCTTTGCGGTACGCGGGCCTCTCACTGCTGCGGCCTCTCCCGTTGCGGAGCACAGGCTCCGGACGCGCAGGCTCAGCGGCCATGGCTCACGGGCCCAGCCGCTCCGCGGCACGTGGGATCCTCCCGGACCGGGGCATGAACCCGTGTCCCCTGCATTGGCAGGCGGACTCTCCACCACTGCGCCACCAGGGAAGCCCAAGCACAGTGTTTTGAGGCCACTGCTGGTGAACATCATACCCACTCCCTGACTGTAGCCAGAGAGACCACCAGTGTATTTTGAGATGAGCCCTTAAACCAAGAGTGACCCACTGCCGTGTTGCCCTTCGTATTGGTTGGCAGTTGGCGACATTGCTGAGGTCCAGAAGCCCGCATTGTTGAAGAGCACTGCCATGCAGGTAGGCGTTATATTTAATTATAACTTGCTGAAATCAGCACCACCCTCACTATTCAAATGTATAACTGCTGGTTTCTGAGAACACAGTTATTGAATATGGGTACTGTCTCAGTCCTGAGAAGCACCACACCGTGCAGGTCATGCACGTTCTGTGTTGTCCCTGCTGTGGTCAGAGAATCAACCGTCGTGAAGAAGATTTCCCACAGCAATCTCAGCAGAGAAATTGGGAAATTTCTGTGAGCCTCTTTTTATGTCAGCATGTGGCCAACCAGGTAGTTAGGGGCCAGACCAAGAGCATCACAGGTGTGAAGCATTCTGTCTCCTCACAGCCAAACTGTTCAAAGGAGCGCTTAATATTCTGGGCACAGAATTACACGGTCCTCCCAGCGTGTGCTATATTAAAGTGTTAACTGCATGCGTGAGATTTTGCTCCCTAGAAATCGTCTTTTTAGACAATTTGATGTAAAATTCCCTAGAGTCAAGGTTCCTGGATAGATCCTTGGCTACTGCATCTTGTGAAGTAGTTTCCTGTTACAGGACAGAAAGCTATTTCTGTGCTCTTATTGCATTGCCTTTCAATTTCAGATCTGAATGGGAATATTTGATGTTTCAGAACTATCTGACGACCAGTTGAATATATATATTTAGGAACTTAGGCCAGTTCAAAAGGAAAAAAAAAATCATGCTAAGATATAACTTTCTCCTCACTCTTCACTTTTCTTGGTCACACTGCTCTCTTCTGTTACTTATTCAGCTATATGTTAGTAAATATTTATCTTAAAAAATTACTCCAGTACATGGGATGTACAAAGCACAGTACAACTTAGCATGAGAACCCAGAGGAATTAAAGGGATGTGATCTTTGACTTTACTAAGCAAAACAATCTAATCAGCACACCAACTAAACATTCAGAGCATAAAATTATCAAAGTCAACTCAGAACCATCCTTCAACTCTAAACTCTGTGACTAAGCTGTATATCATGCAGAGAGCTTGGAACATTAAAGAACATGAATTAAATGGTTAGAGTGTCAGGTACAGAAAACCAGTGTAAAAAATAACTAAGGAAATGCTGCATGGAAGAATCGGGATGTGAGCTGGGCATTGAAAGATGATGGGATTTAGAAGGCCTGCGAGGCCGGTCCAGAAAGGGGGCACCCGGCAGGAGCAAAGGGCCGAAGGCAAAACAGGGGAAATGGCTAAGGAGGTGTGATAGGGCCTCCTGGCTTGGAGGGATGGCTCCTTAGAGGGTGGTAAGGCTGCTCCAGATGATAGAGGGCTTTACTCAAAAACAGCAAACAGAAAAACCTTAGCTTGGAAAGAAAGGGCAGTAAATGATGAAGTGCTTCAAGTTATTTTGTTAGTGACTAGAAAGTTATTATCAGCCCTTCCAAAGAATGGGAACAAAATGAAAGTGGCATTTAAGAGGATCTGTTACTCTCTTGGTTTAGTGGGGAAAGACTGGAGGAAGGAAGAGCTACTGACCGGCTATTTCCATAACAAAGAGGGAGTGTAGGACTCCAGGTAGGTGGACAGGAGAGGAGAAGGGATGTTTAAGCTCTCGGCTGGCATGTCAGCCGTATTTCATAACTGATGACTCCTGAAAATACCAGGGGAAATAAATAAAAGAACAGTATGAACAAGGGCACTAGACAAACTGCCTGGAGGAAGCATGCTAAGGTACAGCGTCAGTGCCGTTGATTTGGAAGGCACCGTGCCATATGAGATTTGATATGCTCCCCGAAAGCAAACAGCACAGAGACCGCCAAGGAAGGAAGCAGAGCAAGTACCCCCATGTTATCTGTTTCTTGTTTTGGGTCAATAATAGTATTGACTAGAAAACCAGGAAGCCGTTCTCCTTTCTTCCCTGAGTTGTTTTTTTAAGCAACTCTCTATCCATGTACAACTCTCTACATCAGACTTAACAACCGAAGTTTGAGCCCACATCAGAACCGGTGGCAAAAGAGGATGGGCAGCAGTGCAGTTCCTACAGGGATATTTAGTCTTCCCACAAAATCATCTCAAACACAAGTCAGGCCAGAAAGGTCACTGAGACAGTGCTGCTGGGAGACGCACGCACGAAGTGAAGTGTCAGTTCCTCAAGTACAGGAGTTGTGAGTATCTTGAGGGGCTTGGAGCTGTTTGGTTAGTTTTTTAACACTAGTTTCCCCATTTCCCAGAGCAGGCTGGCAGCCGTAGACATCCACAAACATTTAAATACATGCTGCATATTACAAAAGGAAACCCACGGAGTGCCACTTACCCTTCAACATGGAAGACCCACCGGTTAGTAGAGGTGAAGAGGCTCCCTTAGCCAGAGGAGCTATGCTGGGTGCGTCCCCCTGGACCCACCAAGATTAGACTTCGGGCTCCGCCTTCCAGCCTCGCTAGGACCATATTTGAGAGAGGTAGTCTGGCAGCTCCTACACAGAGAACGAACAAGGTTAAGACACACCGTGTGCTTTATCTGTTGGCAAACACGAGGGTTGAATAAATCCTTCTCAGTCGAGCTGGAGTAAGAGCATGTGGCCTGTGAAAATGTGTATGGCAAGGGGAAGGGATATTGCCCTGAAGACCCAGGCGAAGAGGAATCCCTGAAAATTATATACTATATTACTCAAAACATCTAATTGGAATTGTTAAAAAGATATACGAAAATATAGCTTTTCTTGAAACTGGAACTAACATAAAGTATGTTAAGTGACGATAGTGCTATAAAAATACCAGGGAAGCAAGTTAGGGAGTGTGTTATGTGGGAGGGGGGCTGCAGTTTTATACAGTGTGGTCAGGACAGTTCTTACCATCACACCATTTAGGAATATCAACAACTTAGATGCCCATATATTAAAAAAGCATATGGTCTTAGAAAGAAAAATCTCACTTACACGGTCATTATATTAAACGTAGCTAAACAACGGACACAAAGGGCTCTAAGAAGAGAATCAAAGATAAATTTGGCAAATGCAAACAAAAAGAAAAGTGGAAAATATGAGAATTAAATTCAGTAATAAGTCAAGGTGAAAACATTAAACAAAAGTTTGTATCTCTGAAACCAGACATCATCCTCAAGGTACGTCATGGATAAACCATTTGGTACCTGATAGCACAGCGTGAAAGGTTTATCAGGTCCTCTTGGATGTGCTCAGATTCTCATTCTTTCCCTGCTGACCTCGGTATCCCTCCATTTCAGCACTCCTCCCTCTGCCCTGTCGTAGGTGCACATCCGTACCACCCACACCTCACGGTTGTGCACGTTGTGGAGTGTGACGCCCCGAGAGTATGGCTTAAGTCTTCTTCTTCTTGATATGCCCAGTGTTGGTCACAGTCCCTGAACAGTAAACGTCTGCTGACTTAAATGGAATCCCTTCTTCAAACAGCTGGCCCCGATGGCAGACGGCTGCCCCTGTCTTGTCGGTGAATGAAGTGAGAGGTAGGGGCAGGTGGCAGCGAGCTCGAACTCAGGGTGGAGGAAACTGGGCCAGCCCGGCTGCCTGTGCACAGGCCAGGACACGGGAGTCAGTCTCCAGTGCACTGTGCTAACGACTGCTTCCCTGCAGTGTACGGATTCCAGGTGCTTGTCAATGATTCCTTTCAATAAATCCCCAATGCACTTTAGGTGGAACTTCATACCAGACTGGAAAAGAAGCTGCCGCTCTGGTTCCTATACAAAGTCGATCAGAAATCCACCGTCGTGTATCCCAACAGACCCAGATATGGTGAAGGGCTGCTAGTAAGTACATGTGACAAAGATCGACATAAATAATGTGATAGAGCTTGACATTCATTCATCGTGTTATCCCCAAGGGTGCCTGGTAACGATCAATGGGGAGGAGACATGTAGTCCTGTCTTCCAAGTGGCTCGTCCACAGTCTCTGTGTTAAATATATACCACACCACTGTGAGAGCAGATCGCGGGGTGGGCCAGCCATACCCTTAAGGATCTTTTCTTACAGTGTAGGTATACTTCACTTGTGTTTCCTAGTCACATGTCACTGACATATGTGTGCAGATGTGTATGTATCTAGAACACACATGTACATATACACAGGTACATATATACACACACAAGGAGAGTGTACATTATAGAGAACATACAAACTGTCACAGACTAAGCAAGGTCATTGCATTATAATGGAAAAGGGAGTATACTAAGAGTTGAGAGTACTGGATGCTAATTCTTTCTGAGTCCTTCATAGGTTAATTTTCCATTGTGTAGTCATAAAATGATAAAGTCGATCTCAGTATGAACCTAGGCTTGCTCCTACTCTAAACTGTTTCCCTATTTGATTTCACTCGTACCCACCGTTGCGGTCCCTACTGAAACACACAAAACTCAGCAGTTGATTCTCCTGCCTAGAGCTCCTTGAGTTTCAGGCCCCTGTATCCAACTGTCTACTTGACATCTTCCCTGGTACGTCTTCAGTGTACCTCAGATTCCACATGTTCAAAACACACTCATGCCAAACACACTCATGCGCTCCGCTCCTCCTGTTTCACTTCCTCCCGACATCCCCTACAGGGGGAGAGTGAAACAGCGCCATCCTTCTCCAGACTGTCTTATTTCATTGAAGCCAGCCCCATTCATCTGCCTGTGCAAGACGTCCTCCTTGTCGTCTCCTTTCCCTTTTCTCACCCCTCACACCCAGTCAGTCCCACATTTGGTCCGTTTGGCTTACCAGGTGGCCTGTGCAAGTGGCCATCTTCTCTTTCCTGGATGGCTGGAATTTTCTCATTCCTGGTCATTTCACACCTGCCCTTGACCCTCTCCAGTCCACTCACTGATGGTTTAAAAGACACTAAATTTTAAAAAATATATTGAAACTGCATTTCAGAGATGTCCCCATGTGAAATTCAGTTGTGTTGGATAATGGTGCAGAGCAGTTTTAGAGAACTAACAACTAATCCTGTGTGGAGTACCACCACTCATGGTGGACGTTTTTCATGAGAAGATATAAAATGGTTGTTACACCTTTTCCTAAACAATCCCCCATTCCAGTTTACTCCCCTATATTATTTCTATGTCTTGCACTTTTCTCTGTTATAACATATATGACTTCATTTTATAGCTCTTTGCATTTGTCTATTTCTATGAAGAGACTGTGAGCTCCTTGAGGGCCATGGCTGTGTCTGAGTATTTGTGCTAGCATGCCGGCCTCAGTAGCCGAATCGTGGCACATGTTCAAGAAATAGCTCCTGAACTGAGTTCTATCTGCGTAACTATTAATCTTTTATCCCATGCCGTGGTGTATTTCATTATTTCTTTTGCACCCAAGAAGTGAGACAAGAAATACCAAATGTTGATACATCTTTAGAAACAGAAATAATGAAGCAAAAGTACCGGTATGTATGGTTCCTTTCATCTGTATTTGAAAAATTTAAAACTCTTAACAATGATGCGTAGTATAAGTTTATATTGTATATTTGTGTTTATTTATCTATATTGTCTGGCTTTAATTGACTGATGTGGCTAGTATATTGAGAATCTTGAGACTTTTTTTTAGACCCAATAACTGATTTGCTGCTACTGACAAATCGGTTTGCCAATCAGTATCGTAAACTGCATTCTTCATCAGCCGTATGAATTCTTACATCAAAACTCTAGAAGCTTTGAAGATCCCTGGAGAAGCTATGTAGTGTACAGTGGTCAAGCCTGAGGGCTTTAGGGTTAATTTACCTGCATTCAAAGACCTACTCAACTGTTTACTAACTGTATGGCCCTGGGCAAGCTGCTGAACCTTTCTGTGCAACAGTGTTTTTACTCTTTAAAATGGGAACAAAAGTTAACTAGCCATGAATGAATAGTGTAAGCTTGGGAAAATCACTTAAACTTTAAAGATATGTATTTCTTAGGATTATGACTACCAGGGGGCTCCAACCTGGGCACAGTTAATCCGATATAGAACACCTGAGTACACAGGCCTTTCTGCACTCAAGGGCTGAAAGGGTAACAAAAGAAACTCATGAAATGTATGTCCTTTTAGGCTGAAGGATCTCATTTCTCTTCTGGAGAAACAGCATGAGCTTATTAAACTCATCATTCAGAAGATGGAAATCACCTCTGAGACAGAGGATGAAGATTACCACAGTTCTTTTCAAGACAGGTTTAAGAAACAGCAGTTAGAACAAAGGAATAGCAAATGGAATTCTGTACTGAGAGCAGTAAAGGCGAAAACACACAGCCCTTAGCATTAGTTATCCCAGCCTGCAACAGGGTTTCCGACGGGGGATGGGGGGTTACGTGACTTACTGTGTCTAAATTCCAATTTGGCAAGAGTGAGGAAAAAGCAGAAATATGATCTGATTCCACTATATGTGAAATCGTGGTTCCTGTATTCTATATGAAAGGTAGACTCTCTTTTTCTATCTCTCTTCATATTTTTTACCAGTCACTATGTACAGGGAATATCCTTGCTAATAAGTTTAGGTTGGACTTTACCTCACATTATTTGAATGGGTAGAAAACTAATTTGCTAGAACACACATTTGTAATGATAAGGAGTAATACATGTAACTATTAAGCTAGAATACAAATATCAATACTGGATTCCTGTTTAATAATTATACAGTAGGGAAATGCATTAGACAATGAAGTATCGTATTAGGTCCTACCACTTGGTGTATTTTATGTGTTGGAAGACTCTGTGGGTGGAACCCTGTGTGCTCTGTTCCCACCAGAATAAATCCCCCCACCTTCCTGCTGCTCCTAACACACCTGATGTCACTTTGAGATGAGGCCCAAATGAATAGACCTTATGCAGGAATTTTACTATATGTAGCGTCTGTTTTTTCTGTATTTTTTGTTTGCCGATGATGGTAATAAGTGTAAAATCGATATAGTCACCCCAGTGATTATCATGTGAGCGTTTTATTACATTTATTTTTGAGATTTGCAAAAATGCTTCCATCATATATGCCCTTTCTTCTTTTGATGTCCAGTACAACGTGTCAATCGATTAAATGCCTCATCATGGATCTTTCCAAGGTCCCTCTCCTGTTTTATTTTCCTCTTCACCCCAAGTCTCATGTTATTACTCCCAGGAAGCACCCTGTCTAATGAATGTCTTTGGCCATGGATGTATTTTTGTGTTTTGTTGAACAGTGTTGTTTGGGTATGTTTTTATTTACATAGGTGTGTGCGTTGCTATGCTATGGCTCTTGTTCTCTTTCTTATGTCTTTCCACTGAACGTTATGTCTGCAGGGTACAACTGCGGTGTCCCCTGTCCAGTTAGTAAGAACTTCTGATGGCTTCTCACTGTCACTGTGTGCACCTGCACATTGGACTCATCCCTACTCCAAAGATGGACACATCGGTGGCCTCCCCTCCCGCTGTCACACATTCTCAAACACACTCACTCAGGCAGAGTGCTGAGTGACAATATGTAATATGAAAAAAACAGACATTTTTACATCCGTGGTCCAACAGAACCGATGGCCTAGAAGCTATGTTGTATGTGCCTTAATCTTTGATATGAAAACGAAGAGCTTTGGCCTTTGTTTTCCTAAAAAAGAGAGACTGGAAGTTCACAGTACAGGAGCAATAACCAGGGATGTCCTGATCATGAAAACAAATGGTCCTTTCACAGTCTTCACACTTCGCAAACTTTGTGTAGCTTGAGCAATACACATCTTCATTCAGCGTTTATTGAACACCAATGTGTGACACACTGTACCACACCCGTTGTGGGAAATATTGAAATAAACAGGTTATTGCACTTGCTCTTAAAAGGTTTACAATTTAATGAGTATCCTTTACTTTCCAAAATTCTCTCTTTTGACCCCCAAACACTGCATTCTCCTGCCTCTTCCATTATTTTTCTGACCGCTTCTCCTCTGCTTCTCCTCTTACTGGCGTCTCTCTCCTGCCTGCTAACTAGATGTTTACACCCCCGAGGTCTGTCCTTGATTCTCTTCCCTCACACACTCCTTTGCAGTCACCATAGCACAACTTCACTTAGGTCTGTATCTGACAAATTGATATATCTTCTGCCCCTTCTTCCAAAGTCCAGTTCTGTATTTCCATAGTTCTTTAAATTAAATACATATAAATATGAATGGAGGACGGTAAACCAGTTCCTCCTGATTTCACATTTTCTGTCTGTGGTACCACCATTCTCTCATGCTCCTAGACTTGAAACTAATATACTATGTTGGTTAATCTTCCTAAAGTACAGCTCAAAGCCTTTATATCCATGCTAAAAAGCTTTAGAGACTTTCCTTTTCCTTCATAAGCAACCTAATCTATTAACCTATCTCCTCAATCTAGTTTTGTCTTCCAGTATTCCACACTTGATCCAAATCGAAAGATCGCTATTCCATCCAAACACTTCACGGTTTCCCATCTCCATGCCTCCTGCTCTCCCCCGCCCACAACGTCCTCTCTCCAACTCTTTTCATGCTCAGTTTAAATGGTACCTCCACCCTGGAGTCTTTCCTAATTTCCAAAGGTGACGCTCCCTGCCCCCTCTGCACTGCAGCCTGTGCATTTCTCCTTTGCCACTTCTGCCGGCTATGCTGATAATAGTAGATGTTCAATGCAAATACATAAATCAAATAATTAAAAAATCAGGGAAAATAATGCATACTGTAAGCCTGAAAGATATTGCCAGAAAACTGGTCCAGCCTGCCTCAGAAAAGCAGTTGAGTGTCCCTATTCTGTTGACCCTTGTCTCAGAGAAGTTGAATGATTTTCCTCTAACTGGTGGAAGAGACATTGAAACACCACGTTTCTGCCTTTTTTCACTGCTTCAATATGTTTGCTTGTTTTATGGTTTTTAACTATGGTGAGCATGGGCAATAGAACGTGTGCTTAGCAATAAGACAACCTGAACGTTAATACTGATCCTAACTCTTCTGGGCTGAGTGACTGGATGTTTCCACATCCCTTAAAATGGTGATAAGAACATATATCCCTGTGGTGTTCAAGGGATGGACGATATCATGCATACAGAATACCTACTTCAATAAATGCTATTGCAGTGAGTGTAAGAGAACTGATGTACCTGAGGTAAAGGGGTCATAAAACACTGCAGTTTTCATACTGTACCAATTTCATATCATGGCATTTACTCAGAAGTTACTCATTGGCAACTGATACAAGCTGAAGCTCCCAGGAACTTCCGGATCTCATTAGCCAAACAAATCCTGAAAGGTATGAGCTACAATAAAAACCTCACATTTAGAGAAAACTGATTAACTGTTATAGCACTTTTACTTATCTTTATTTTTGCCTCAGATTCAAATCACTAAACATCAGGAGAGCCCCAACTCTCTGCTAGTTAGAATAAATCACTGTTGGATGGACCTAGAGATTATCATACCAAGTGAAGGAAGTCAGGAAGACAAAGAGAGCTACATATGATATCACTTATATGTGGAATCTTAAAAACTGATACAAATGAACTTATTTACAAGACAGAAGTAGACTCACAAGACATAGAAAACAACTTTACGGTTACCAAAGGGGAAAGGAGTGGGGGAGAGAGAAATTAGGAGTTTGGGATTAACAGGTACATACTACTATATATAAAATAGCTAAACAACAAGGACCTACTGCATGGCACAGGGAACTGTATTCAATATCTTGTAATAACCTATAATGGAAAAGAATCCGAAAAAGAATATATATGTGTGTGTGTATATATATACACACACATATAACTGAATCACTTTGCTGTACACCTGAAACTAACACAACATTGTAAATCAACTAGACTTCAAGTTAAAAAAAATCACTGTCATTGTGTATTTTTAAACCATTGTAGACATTTTGATAAGAATAGATAAAATAAAGAAAAAGGCTTATAAAGTATTTCTCTGTTTCAGTCACTGCTCCAAGTATTATCTTACTTGATTCTCAAAACAACCATATGTGGTAGGTACTGTTATCACCATCCTTGTTTTATGAAAGAAATCATGACACTTCTAGATGGAGTAATTTGTTTAAAGACACACTGCTGACATATATACAATGGAATATTACTCAGCCATAAAAAGAAACGAAATTGAGCTATTTGTAATGAGGTGGATGGACCTAGAGTCTGTCATACAGAGTGAGGTAAGTCAGAAAGAGAAAGACAAATACCATATGCTAACACATATATATGGAATTTAAGAAAAAAAAATGTCATGAAGAACCTAGGAGTAAGATGGGAATAAAGACACAGACCTACTAGAGAATGGACTTGAGGATATGGGGAGGGGGGAAGGGTAAGCTGTGACAAAGTGAGAGAGTGGCATGGACATACATACACTACCAAACGTAAGGTAGATAGCTAGTGGGAAGCAGCCGCATAGCACAGGGAGATCAGCTCGGTGCTTTGTGACCACCTAGAGGGGTGGGATAGGGAGGGTGGGAGGGAGGGAGACGCAAGAGGGAAGAGATACGGGAACATATGTATATGTATAACTGATTCACTTTGTTATAAAGCAGAAACTAACACACCGTTGTAAAAAAAAAAAGCTTTAGGCGCAAAAATTCTATCATGACATTAGAGGTTTATCTAAATAAAAATGTAAACCCTAAAAAAAAAAAAGACACACTGCTGAGATGTGAACTCAGTGTCTGCTTTCTGATCCTGTATTCTTATCATGACGCTATATTGTCTCAAATAAAAATCAGAGAAAAGATAATTTTTTCCTCAGGGGCTTTATACCTGAAAGATTACTGAGTGGATATTTGCAATGTTAACAGTCACAGGCAAGTGCATTTAAAGGTTGGGAGACAGAGGACACCAGAGACACCATGAAAATAAAAGTGTGAAGGATGAGCATTAAGGCTGCTTGAGGCATTTCCGAGTCAACCTATTGATACTTCCTAGCTGTGTGATCCTGAATAAGACACATACTTAAACTCACTGTTAAAGGGGGATATTAAGAGCACATACCTCAGAGGTTGTGCTGAGGATTAAATGAGTTAATGCAAGTAAAATGCTTGGAATGGAGAACTGGCAATATTCTCAGTATAAGCACTCAAGGTACTAGCCATGATGGAAGAGTAAGTCATTTACAAAGATCTGGCAGAAAAACCTTTTATTTAAAGCATTTCTTCCTTTATATCCAAACTGAGCAATGTAAGAACTATATATGCACTGTCTTAAAAATTCAGCTATTATATCATATTTCAGATTTTTTCCCCAGTTTGTTTCCAAAGTTTCTCAAATACAATTTAATTCATGTGCTTGATACGACTTCACTATCTTACCAGATCACAAGTGATATTCTATACGTTGTAAAAACCCAAATGTGCAAATTGATTCTTTTAATGTGACTAAACTAGACAATGGATACCTAAATAGTCCTTTCAGTAGTCTGGAGTCTATTTCAAGGGATGGTGACTTATAAGAAGATGGTGAAAATAAAAATGTATCACTTGAAAACTAGATATAAATATCAGTACATATTAGAATTTTCCAGGCTCTTTTTCTATCTGCTAAATATGTTTAGGCTTCAGATTTATTTTAAAGGCTGATTTTTGAAGGGTGCTGAGATTTAAAAGACAGCCTGGAAATAAGTTGCATCCTTCCAAAACAAATATCATTGACTATAGTAGGAACAGACTTTTTTAAAAACCTGTCAAAATATAGTTGATCCTTGAACAACGCAGGTTTGAACTGCAAGGGTCCATTTATATGTGGATCCTTTTCAATAGTAAATACTATAGTACTGCACCATCCGAGACTGATAGAATCCGAGAATGCAGAACCACAGTTGTGGAGGAACCGCTGCACATAGAGGGCCAACTATGCATTATACCGGGATTTTGGACTGCAGGTCCCTAATCCCGCCCCCTCCCCATGTTGCGCAAAGGTGAACTGTACATCTAAGAGACGTTTAACTTTAAACATCACTTAGCTTAGATGTGGAATCTAAAAAGTAAAACAAACGAATGAATATAAACAGAAAAAGACTCAGGGATAGAGAACAAACTAGTGGTTACGAGTTGGGAGAGGGAAGGGGGAAGGGGCACGATAGGGGTAGGGGACTCAGAGATACAAACTATTAATATTTATAAAATAAATAAGCAACAAAGATATATTTACAGCACAGTGAAATATAGTCATATTTAAATGGAGAATAATCTATAAAAATGTTGAGTCACTATGTTGTACACTTGAAACTAATATAATATTGTAAATTAGCTATATCTCAATTAAAAATAAATCCCTTAGCCAGTATATGCAGGACATGTGGGCCAGGTCTGAGAGAGGGGCCAGTAACCCAGGATCCCAGGGGTCAAGCCAGCTGCCTACTTGGCTGCAAGATGCAGAGTACCATTAAGGGGAAATTGCAGGAATCGGGAGCTGGGGAACCTCCTGATGACCTTATGGAAATAATGCCTAAAAAGCAATCAGAGCCAGCTGACAGAGGATCTGCCTCTGATTCTAGGGATTGTCACAGTTCCTTTTACTGTGTGGCTTCCTGATGGGCTAAACTTGGTCTGAAGTCTCTGCCACCAACATCTTTGGTACTAACATGCCTTCAAACAACAGCAGTTTCCGAGGGGAGACGAGGGAAGACAGGAAGCTGCGGTCTGCCCCTCGCAATTTCCAACTGTACACTCCCCCCAGAAAGGGGATTCGAGCATTTCCACAAGTTCTCAAGAGTGCAAAAGGAGACTTAAGCGGAACTGCAACTCCACGAAGTCAACAATGAAACTAGCGCCCTCTAGAGGTGAGATGGATGCTAAGCCAGAACAGAAGACTTCATTGATGGAGACCCCCATTTCGTGCAGGAGGATGCTTTAGCTCAGGAGAATCTACGGTGTTTCTTCTGCTCATTCTTTATTGAAATTTATTGGTCACTTGCAAGGGCAAAGGTAGTTGGTGGTATTAGTGTAAAGAAGTCTCAGCTGCAATTGCAACATTGCAGTAGTTAGGCTTCTGATAAATAGATACGCAGAGCAACCAAGTGTATAAAATGGTACTTTCAAGTGAATCAAAAGTACTTAGCAGCTTAAAGGACATATAATCCCCTCTGTAGAACCAAAATTGGAAAAAAATGAGTAATGAGGAAGAAAACTCTCAGAAGAGAACGTTCAGTGGTAACTTCAGTTGTTGTTCACGTTGTTTTTAAAAACTGATGGAGAAGGGAAGGAGGAGGGGGGTGATTATGGCTCCTGGACAGGAAGGACAGTATGTCAGTACCAGCAAAACCTGAAGGGAGGGTCTCACTAGCACCTTCTAAACAAGCTGGCAAAAATCTCATTTTGAAGCAATACTGAAGCTCAGGAATCTGTGAGAATAACAACCAACTCTTCTATAGCCCCACAGACGCAGTTGTTCCCGGAACTCAAATTCCTCATCTTCCTGCTGCAGACGTGGTCCAGGTGCAAAGCAGGATCCTCAGTTTAATCCCCACTTAAGGACTTAGAACAAAAAGTGGAAAATGTGGCGGGGGGGGGGGGGGGGGGGGGGGAGGGGGCGGGGGCGGGGGCGGGGCGGGAATCAAGTGGCTCAAAGGCAGTTGTTTTCCTGCCTACAAATCGACTCAGTAAAGGCAAAAAACCCTGAGGCTCAGGCAAGAACCACATTCTGTGCAGACAGGGTGTTGATTCTGAAGAGGCTGAAGTTGTCTGAGGAAACCGTAGTGGAAACAAACCCGGAGCCGGGACTGAAGAGTGCAGACATCTTTACTTTCAGAGCAACCTGGGCAGACACAAAAGCTTTTACAACCAGATAGACCTGCAAATCCCAAATTTACTGTGATGCTGAGTGGTGTCCCCAACCACTGAGATACAGGTTAGGTCCTGTGAAGGAAGGAAACCAGTAAGCCAACGGCAGTCGTCAGCTAGGGACTCAAAGTCTCTTCCACCCCAGCAGAGACAGTTGGTCCTCAGCCTTTCAAAGGCTGAGTGTACCACAGAAACCAGGGAAGTCCCGAGAACTACAACACTGAACTGCCTGTAAACATGTGTGCGATTCCCACCATGCAGTGTCACTTTGAAAACTTTACGAAATATAAATTTGCTAAAAGAATGTGTATTCTTCCAAATTTAAATAAGATGGGAAATGTGTTAATCCAAATTGTCCCTCTACTCACATGAGTAGAAGCCCAGTCCTGCTGCAGTTAGAGCACTGCCTGGCATCTGGTAGTCAACTCTGCCCTTCCTTCTCAGTTCTCGAGGAATGAAGGGCCCCTTTTCATCCAAATCACTGTAGTCTTACCACTCAGTACACATTCCCTGTTTGCACATTTTACCTTCCTGCGATGGCTGTGCTGCCACGGCACGCTTTGAAATGGATCGGACCTAAGCTGGTAAGTGACACTGCCAAAAAAATGGCAGAAGAACGGGGGTTTTGAAAGTTTCCATAAACTGGTGAATGACAGTCCACAGAACTTTGAAATGTGGAATATGTTAATTTCATAACATGATGTGTAGACGTGTACTGCCTATGTGACAGGTCGGATTTTTCAAAACGCTAAGTTTTTTAAGCAGTTTCAATTTAAGTAGTTTTTAAGGCAGTATTTTTTTTTAATCTGAAGAAAAGCCAGTGAGAGAAAAAGCTACTTAATTCTGTGAAAGTATTTAGACGTATGTTTGATACTGCCATTTCAAGTCCTAGCATTTATAATAAGAAACATCAAAATGCTGCAACTTCCTTGTTATGAATATAATACCCAGGGCTTAGAAAAACCAATATTGTATATTAACGCATATGTGTGGAATCTAGAAAAATGTTACAGATGAACCGGTTTGCAAGGCAGAAATAGAGACACAGATGTAGAGAACAAACGTATGGACACCAAGGGGGGAAAGGGGGTGGGGTGGGTGGGATGAAGTGGGGGACTGGGATTGACATGTATATACTAATATGTATAAAATAGATAACTAATGAGAACCTGCTCTATAGCACGGGGAACTCCACTTTGCTGTACAGTAGAAATTAACACAACATTGTAAAACAACTATACCCCAATAAAAATAAATAAATTTAAAAAAATAAAAAAAATAATAATACCCAGGGCTTCATTGATGTTCTTTGCATATGGAGATTCAGCAAGAGAAATATCTGTGAAAAGCTGAATTGCTGCTTCTGGTTTTCCCCAAGATTGGTACACAGCTATCAAAACCCACTTTGAAACGGAATAAAATAAGGCCAAAAAAGCACTGAGTTGCATAAAGGGACATTCTGTTCTATTTTTAGTTTTTAAGGCTGTTTGTAATTTGAAAAGTATGTAGCTAGAGCAAAAGACATGGGGAAGGCCTTTCTGGTTGGGCACAGCTCTGCTGCGTGGGTAAAATGTTTCCTAAGATTCAGTTCCTTACCTGCTGGGAAAGGATGAGTAGGAAAAGGGGGGAAAAAGTCAGTGTGGGTGTTTTGATTAAGCCATCTATTTAGAATAGCAGTTGCAAAAATATGTACAATTTTAAATGTTTTTGTTTATTGTTGACACTTTCTTTTCAATAAATATTCTAAGAAATTATTATCCTAGAAAAATATTACATGTATATACACACAGAGTATCAGAGAAAGTAGCTGGCTGCAGAATTCAAGCTCACGTGGAAATATACACATATCTTCATATTTTGAAAAATGACATTCTAATAAGAACCATTCACAAGTGAACATATTGAGTTCCTACTGAAGATAATTTTTGAAATGTAAGATCAGATTTAAACAGTACATTTCAAATGATACAGATCAAATGGGTAAACAGCAAATTAGGACTCTACGTTGGGGCTCTTTTGTTAATATGTAAAATTTTATGTAACAAAACTTTTTACTAAGAGAAGTATCAGATGCTTTTGAATTAAACAAAGAATGTATCACTGATAACAAAATAGCTATTTAGTCATTTAGCAGCTAGCGTAAACTTCAAAGAAGATTTAAGGCACCACAAACGAAAATATACTTCCAGCTTAACCTTACCATGTAAATATTCTAGAGTCAGCCCCAGACAGGGGCTTCAACTCCGCACAGCTAATGACACTTGTGACCCACAGAATTCCCAGCTGGATTTGGCCTGTCTGCACTGCACTTTAAAAAACAAGTCAGAAAGAGGCAAACTCTCTGTTCTTCTGATTCCGTCTGTATATATTTTGGCTATTTCAGGATATAAGGTAATGGAAAACAAGCACCTTTTGTTTCAGTTTTCAAGGTAATGAGGACATTTGACATGTGTGACAATTTCACTAGACAAGACAGGAACAGTAAAACACAGGACTGAAACAAGAAAGAATGCTTCCTAAGCTCCTACTGGGCACTGGATAGTTATTTTATGACGTTTTAAAGCTCTTTTTTTTTTTTTTTTTTTTTGCGGTACGTGGGCCTCTCACTGCTGTGGCCTCTCTCGCTGCGGAGCACAGGCTGCGGACGCGCAGGCTCAGCGGCCATGGCTCACGGGTCCAGCCGCTCCGCGGCATGTGGGATCCTCCCGGACTGGGGCACGAACCCATGTCCCCTGCATCGGCAGGCGGACTCTCAACCACTGCGCCACCAGGGAAGCCCTAAAGCTCAGTTTTAACTGACCATGCCTGAGTCCAAACTCTGGAACAAGGGACACCTATGAACTCTCACTAATCAACAAATGCTCCAGGAGATCAGGAACACCACGGCACGGATGTATATGACACGGGACACAGATGTTTACGGGAGGAAAATAAACAAAACAAACAATATAAGAAAAGCTTTATAAAAAAAGGAAAACATCAAGACCCACAAAAATACAAAATCATAAACGAGAAAAAAAAATAAAACCTATCAATTCTGACAACAAATATAAACATCAGTAAAAGGCAAAAGTACTCTCCATTTGGGTTAAGAAATTTAATTACTAGAGAATTATCTAAACTAGCATTATAGAAAGAGGAGCAAAGTAGGTGTAAAAATGTAAACAACAGGAGTGACAAAATGAACTTAGCACAAAGAACTCAAGGGAAAAATTGTCAGATGAGAAAAAAATATATTGCTTTACAGATAAAGGTTTTGATCTATTAGGAAGTCATGAGTTATAAACCTTTTTGTTTCAAGGAAGTTGTCAAAATGTGTCAGACTGTAACTGGTAGTAATGAACCATTGGCAGAAATTTTGTGGGAGAATCTTATCACAAATCCATTAGGCTAATCCCAGCTCTACATTTATGAATTGTGTGACCCACAGAGGTTATGACAACACAGTTGCCAAGGAAGCAGTAGAAAACAGTCTGCTAGACCACAGCAGAGAGTAGCAGCTCCTGCGGTACCACAGGTGCCAAAATTAGGTTCCCAGACTAGAACAGGACCTGCTCAGAAAGATGGGTCTTTGGAGACAGGAGGCTTTAGGAAGCCTTTAAGTATCTGATTATATTTTTAGTATCACCTCCCTACCTGACCCACGGTTAACCTCTTTTGATCCCAGCCTACTTTTTCCTCCTCCAATTGTTGACATTAAAATCCCATTTTTAATAATAAAGAGTTTAAACAAATTCATAACCCACGGAACTTGAAGTTGAGAAAAATTATAGAGACAGAAAATAATAGCTAAATCTGATCCATTATTGGGTCTGGCTTTCTTCCCCTCTTACCTGATTTTTATTGACAAAAATGAAGCTGTTTTAGTCCATATGCCAATTGAGAGGGTATTAAACCCTCCCTGTGTCCCTTCCCCAATTAATTTACCACCTAAACTTTAGCCGAATGAGACCTGCCCTACTTACGCTACTTAAATTTAGTCTTGCCCTCTGCTCCCTCCAAAACTTGCTCTTTATATGGGTTTGTCCCATATTCCCTCATCCCCTCTAAATAGGACACTTGTTTGAACAGTTGGTTCTCATGGTGAATAGGATATGCTTCAGGGGTGTCATCTACCCTTTCACTGAGATGCCAAATGACTCTTTATATATATATATATCTATCTTTATTGGAGTATAATTGCTTTACAATGTTGTGTTACTTTCTGCTGTACAACAAAGTGAATCTGCTATGTGTATACATATATCCCCTTATCCCCTCCCTCTTGAGCCTCGCTCCCACCCTTCCTATCCCACCCTTCTAGGTCGTTACAAAGTATCAAGCTTATCGCCCTGTGCTGTGCAGCTGCTTCCCACTAGCCATCCATTTTACATTTGGAAGTGTATATATGTCGATGACACTCTCTCATTTCGTCCCAGCTTTCCCTTCACCCCCTGTGTCAAGTCCGTTCTCTATGTCTGCATCTTCATTCCTGCTCTGACACTAGGTTCATCAGTACCATTTTTTTAGATTCCATATATATGTGTTAGCATACAGTATGTTTTTCTCTTTCTGACTTAGTTCACTCTGTATGACAGACTCTATGTCCATCCACCTCACTACAAATAACTCAATTTCGTTTCTTTTTATGGCTGAGTAATAGTCCATTGTATATATGTGCCTCATCTTCTTTATCCATTCATCTGTTGATGGACACTTAGGTTGTTTCCATCTCCGGGCTATTGTAAATAGTGCTGCAGTGAACATTGTGGTACATGTATCTTTCTGAATTATGGTTTTCTCAGGGTATATGCCCAGTAGTCAGATTGCTAGGTCATATGGTAGTTCTATTTTTAGTTTTTTAAGGAACCTCCATACTGTTCTCCATAGTGGCTGTATCAATTTATATTCCCACCAACAGCGCAGGAGGTTTCCCTTTTCTCCACACCCTCTCCAGCATTTATTGTTTCTAGATTTTTTGATTTTGGCCATTCTGACTGGTGTGAGGTGATACTCATTGTGGTTTTGATTTGCATTTCTCTAATGATTAATGATGTTGAGCATTCTTTCATGTGTTTGTTGGCAGTCTGTACATCTTCTTGGGAGAAATGTCTATTTAGGTCTTCCACCCATTTTTGGATTGGGTTGTTTGTTTTTTTGATATTGAGCTGCATGAGCTGCTTGTATATTTTGGAGATTAATCCTTTGTCAGTTGCTTCATCTGCAAATCCAAATGACTCTTGATTCTGGCATGTTCTAGTACCTTGCTGTTAAAAGTGTGGCCTGCGGACGAGCAGCATGGGCATCCCCTGGGAGCTTGTTAGAAATGCAGAATCTCAGATACCACCTTAGACCCTCTGAATCACAGTCTGCATTTTAACAAGGTCCCTGATGATTCAGATTACTGAGACGCACTGCTCTAGTGATTGTTTCACACTAATATCACTGGATACATGATTTAAAAAACCTACAGTCAAATATGGGAAATGGTCGTATTTTAACCGACCCCCCTGCCCCCCGCCCCCGGTTCACAATGCATACTGACTTAATAAAGGCTCTGATAAAACCTGTAGTGAATAAACCAATATATTTTGTTTTTACTCCATAATACGTTTGAAACTTACTACCCATGGGTCCCCTGTCACATGCTAACTATTAAACATCCTTAAGAATTCACAATCTATAGGACATATTTTGGGAGATGCTGAGCTAATGGACATAATGTGATGAAAGAAAGCAAATCACCAATTAGGTACTTCTTTGGGTTTCGGTTTTCTCACCTATGCAATGGAGATAAATCTTGACTTATTCATGGCCAAGAAAAAGATGAAATAGATATGACAGCCCTTTGAAATTTTATTAATTGATTCATTTAACAAATATTTATGAGTGCCTTCTCTGTTAGTAGGTGTGGAGGCTACAGCAAGGAGAAAAGCAGACATAGTTCCTACTTTCATGGAGCCAAAAATCAGTTGCAGGTGAGTTGAGGATTAAGCTCTGTAGGCCACAAATGTACGCAGTGATTCCCCTGAGGTAATCAACTGCCAAAGGAATCCCATAAGTGTTAGTTTAACTCAAATTTATTTATTTAATTAGCAGAATGCCTTCTCAAACCCACAAGGGAGTAGGAGTACCTACTGGGTAATAATAAAGATATTAACATTTATAAAGAACTTTCAAATATGTACTTTTTAATCAGTGGCATGCTGGCAAGCCAGCCCCTGATGTATAGTATTTGCCAGTTTCCATGGTGTAAATACTCTCACCAAGGCCAGTTAATTGCAAGCTACTAATAGGACATCACTGAATATGGGGATGGGAAGATTTTCAGATTCAGAAAAGTTGCACACTATCAGTCCTTGTGAGCCAGTACAAACCAGCTGCAGCACATCATGGCATGGACCGTTCTAAGTAGTTCACATAAAATAAATCATAACCACTCTAGGAAAATATTCTATCCCCCCATTTTACAGTTGGGAAAACTGAGGCACAGAAAGATTACATAACTTTTCCAAGATCATGCAACTAGTAAACGGAAGAGCTGGGATTTGAATCCAGGGACATATGATTCCAGATGCCTTACCTTTAGACAATATAGCCAGTGCTTAGTGGAAAGTTCTGATGTAACTCCTTCGGTTAGTGTCAGTCAACTCCACCTCATTCATTCATGTATTCATTCTACCAGGAGTAGTCAGTGATGGGGAATATACTTTGGCTGAGATGCTGATAGTTGCTCCACTGGAATGAAAGTATTCTATGTGAGGACTAAAATAAACCATCATTTGAGTGTGGCTAACACTCCTGGTGATAGAGCTGTACTTCCATGGGACAGCCACCAGCTTCCCTTGGTTTGGCATTCCAGATAAACTGAGGTTTGTCCCAAACTGTTCTTCAGTAACTGTGCTAAGAGATAATGATAGAAGTTCAGGTGGGCACGCAGATAGTGTAGTTCTTGTTATCTGAATGGTAGACTATTGTCCTGGATTAAGCTAAGGTTATTCTATCCAGACTTTAATTGGTTAGGATAGTGTATTAGATTGCTAGGGCTGCCATAACAAAGTACCACATAGTGGGTGGCTTCAACAAGAGAAAGTTATTCTCTCAGAGTTCTGGAGGCTAGAAGTCCAAGATCAAGGTGTCGGCAGCATCTGTTCTCTGAGGGCTGTGAGAGAGGATCTGTTACTTGCCTTTCGCCTAGCTTCTGGTGATTGGCATTCTTTGGCTTGTAGAAGCATCACCCTCATCTGTGTCTTCATTTTCACATGGCATTCTCCCTGTGTACATGTCTGTGTCCAAATTCCCCCCCCCCTTTTTTTTAAAGACGATGTTGGGGGTAGGAGTTTATTAATTTATTTGTTTATTTTTGCGGTGTTGGGTCTTCGTTTCTGTGCCAGGGCTTTCTCTAGTTGTGGCAAGCGGGCGCCACTCTTCATCGCGGTGCGCGGGCCCCTCACTATCGCGGCCTCTCGTTGCGGAGCACAGGCTCCAGATGCGCAGGCTCAGTAGTTGTGGCTCACGGGCCTAGTTGCTCCGCGGCATGTGGGATCTTCCCAGACCAGGGCTCGAAGCCGTGTCCCCTGCATTAGCAGGCAGATTCTCATCCACTGCGCCACCAGGGAAGCCCCCAAATTTCCCCTTTTTATAAGGACATCTGTCATATTGAATTAGAGCCCACCTTAATGACCTCATCTTGACTAATTACATCTGAATGACCCTATTTCCAAATAAGGTCACATTTGGAGGTACTGGTGGTTAGTACTTCAACATATGAATTTCACAGGGGATACAATTCAGCCCATAACAGACAGATCTGTTTACAAAAGCAAAACTCAAAATAACATGGCTATAAATGAAAAGTTTAAAGTTAAAATGATATAAACTAAAAGTTTATTTCTCTGTGACATCATAAAGGCTAGAGGTGAGGAGTACAGGATAATACGGCAACCCTGCTCCACGGAATCCTTTGCTCACCATCCAAGCATGTGCCCTTAACTTCAAGGTCCAAAATGTTGGCATCTAAGGTCCTAGGCTGTGGATTAAAGGAAGGGACAGGAAAAAGGACTGCACCAATTGCTTCTTGAAGAAGGTTCCTAGGATCTGTACATATTACTTTGCATATATGCTATTATATCTGTATTTAGTAAAATGACTACATTTTGCTTTAAGAGAGGTTGAGAAATATAGTTCTTATTCCATGCAGCTGTGTGCTCAGTGAAACTTGCTATTATTTGAAAGAATGGACCAATAGATGTCAGCAGTCAACCAGCAATCTCTACCGCAGATTATAAGAGAAAATAACTAAAATTCCACCACCTGTTGGGAGGGGACAGGCTCTTAAGGTGTTGAACCATTTCTAATGCCAGTTACCTCTCGTGGGGAAGACATGAATCTTAGAACACAAGCATTCTCTGGGAGGCTGAGTCTTAGCTAAAAGGCAGAGAGGACTTTGCTCAATCAGGCCTTTGAAGTGGCACAAGGTGTGCAAAAGGTTAGGTGTTAAACAGAAAAGCAGTCTTAAGGATGTACATTAGAAACTAGTTAATATCACATTCCAGGAAAGGCCTTCTTTTTCTTTCTGGAAGTCTATGGGAGATGGGGTACTAGCTGAAAGCCCCTGGTGAGCAGCACTTATTTTGCAAGCCAAATTTATTCAGTTTTATGACACTCTCTGTGTTCATTTCTCTTTTTTACTCAAGAGTTTACTATATTTTTGATCATTTCTTTCCTGTTTCAGCTGTGAGCCAGTTATTGAGTCAAGGGATTCTGCTCACACTTTAGATCAGAAGGTTGAAATGATGGAGTGGAGCCCACCTAGGGCCCTATGGTAGAGGTAGTAGCAATTTCTCTGATTGCAGATGTGATACCGGCGTGGTCCATCACCCCGTCCTTTCCTACTAGCAGAACTTTCTCTAGAGCAGACTTTGGAAGTTTGGAGTGTGTGTTTCATTAAAGAAGGCTACTTTACCTCACTCCAAGTTAGCATCTTCCACAGTCCAGTGCACCCACTCCCAGAGCTCTCTCTCCTTTTCTCCCCTAAGCTAACATGGGGTTACTTAGACCACTGATTCTCTGCTCATTCCCTGAGTTCAGTACCTGCTGGTCCATGGCCACGAAAATGCTGAACCAAAAGAGGACTAGTTAGTAACTTTCTTCCTGCTCTGATAACCTCAGGAATCAACAGCAAGGAAAAAAAAAAAAAAGAGATATTTGTAAAATTCCTGAAAATTTGACCCTGGGTTCTCATGCTGGTATGGAAAGTTCTAATAAATCACTGACTCTTGAACTAATGGATGACATGACAAAAAAGAGTTACTCCAGATTTGAGAAGTTGCATCAAAATCCGTGTCAAGGGGCTACAACCAAAACAGCTTTATGAATATCAGAAGAATGAAGAATGGCTTAAGGGAGCCACAAAAGAGAGTTCTGATGAAAATCTCCATCTTCAGGAAAGCATAAATCTGCTTTACCGTAAGGAAACTTAAACAGGGAAGAAGAGAGTAAATAAGCTAAGTGAACAGAACAAGGGGTTTTCCTGTTCCAACACATCTTCCGTTCACAATATGAAATGTTTCCACCAAACGCTGAGTTTGTTTTCCTACCCCTACAACCTCAGCACAGAAGTTAATTCAACCTTCAGATAAGCTTACTTCTGAAGATTCAGGAACAGAGCAATAATTTTCATCTCTTCTAAAATGTGATTTTGAATTTTCTATACTTTAGTTTTATTACTATTTAGGGATTATGCAAATTACTCAAAAAGAAGCTTGATAGAATTATAATTCTTAAGATAGTGTTTTATAAATACAGATGATTTAAATTTGAATATTATGAGTGAATTATTTTCTTTTTACTCTATCTCTAAATAATCAAAGTATAGTATTTTGTCGATTTTGTTGTTTAAATGAGTTCACTAAAAAAACTATAATAGGAATTTTATTTGAACAATTGGAGATAATTTGAAATAAACTGGGGGCATTTGAACAAAGTAATTGAAGACAGTTGAAAAAAAGGCCATTTCTGTTTATGCCCAGAGATGTATTTACTATAGTTATAAGGCAAACATGAGAGCAACTTGATGTTTACTTAAGTAACTTTTAGTCCGTTTTTAGAAAATATTTCAGAGCCTTTGGAACTCAAATATTTAATAAAGTTAAGAGGCTTCTCTTGATTTGGAGTTTTATTAAAGTGAAAGTTTAAACTCACTTGCAAAAATAGAGAAGTACTTTTCTTAGTCACCTTCCCAATTTATTTGTGAGTTACAGACTCTGTCTTTCTGCTAGAAATGTTCTGCCCAGCAATTAATGCATCTAGTCCAATGAAATTATGGTGTCCGAAGGAAAAGTCCATGGAAAGAGGCTGGAACCAATGATGGAGGTCCTGGGAAGATGAACAGAAAATAAGCTGAGCCTCTGAGCCACAGGGAATGCCTGGTAGGGGCAGGGGGGAAACACAGGGGTTTTTAGGACACAGACATCACAGCATAAGACTAGATGTTCAGGAGAGATGGTTTGCACACTCCGCTTGAATCTGAATACTTAGTTAGGGCTGGGAAAGGAATTTAGGAGAAAGAATATGGAAAAAAATTCATTCATCTGGTTAACACTAGATGGCAGTGAATGATAGTACTTATCAAAAAATAGGACTCGGGTGTCATTAATAATGGTATTATGAACATATTTGGACTGTCTTGAGTCTTGACATAGACCAACAATAACAACAACGAAAATCACCTGATCACTCTTGCCTTGTTTCCTGTTCTAGCTATAATCCAAATGATCTATAAAAGACATTATTTTTTTTCCCTCGTCCAAGGGCATCTACAGTTTTGTCTCAATCTTCTGTATCACACTGGGTTTCTCTTTTCATTTTTGTGCTGCCTTGTGTTGTGATCTTTTACATTTATACACCTTAATGTAAATATCCTTTTTTTTTTTCTTTCAAAAAAGAGCTTCTGTATAAAAAGAACTCTTTGGAAACGGGCACAGTTCATCCTTTGATTGTTATTGTCCTCCATTCCTAGTCAAATGCTTTAAATGCTTTGCACTTGGGGCGCTCTTAATAAATACTGAATCTTTTAAATATACAATATATTTTATTAGTTTTTGTTTTGCCATATGTGAAACAAGCCTGTGGCAATTCTTTTCCACTTGTTAGTCTTGTCCCCTGAAAGTGTATAATATTCCTAAAGGAAGAGATTGTGTTATATTTTCACATCCTCAGGAAGTAGAATATTAGCATCTTGGACCATCAGAGCTGAAAAGGACCTTAAAAGTCACATGGTCCAACTCCATCCGTTTCCAGAAGAAGTAACTAAGGTTCAGAGCCCGTTAGTAACTTGCCTGGGGTCACTGAGCAGCCCTTTAGAGGGGCGTTAGAAACAGAACCAAGGTATCTTGGCCAGTAGAGTGTCTTCATTAGTACTTTTTAAGTTCCCAGGCCGAGGTGCTGAACGAAAGTAGGTGCTCTCCAGGCTGGGGTCCCGGGCTGGGGGAAACGTCCTGTCCACGGTCACTTCTCTCAGCCGGCTTCCGAGGCTTTGAAGTTCTGGGAGACGGCACAGGAGTCCCGCGCACGCTCTGCACGACGGGCAGACTGATGGGATACGAGGCCAGTTGTCCTTTAGGCCACTGAAGCAATCCTCCTCTGTCCCCAAAGGGCGACTGCAGGTGTCTGAAGCTCTCTGCCTCCAAGAGGAAAGAAATGTCCCCAGTCCTAAACTTAAAGGGGAAGAGAAATTTGGGACTCGGTCGGTGAAGCTTCGCACACCCAAGCCTGTCACCACCCACGTCCAGGGGCGACTATGGCAGCGCAGGTGGCCTCGCAGGTGGCCCGGGTGACAGCGCTTGGGGCCAAGCGTCCCCGCGCCCACGCCCTCCGCCCGCCTGCGCTGCGCTGCGCCCGGGCCGCGCGCCACCTCCGGGTCCCCGCCTGACGCCGGTCCAGCGCTCCCTCCGGAGCAGGATGCATGCCCAGCTGCCCCGACTCCGCGCTGGTAGCGCAGGCAGGAATGTTCCCAACTGTCAGCGGGGCAGGGCCGCCAATCCGGACTCCCCTGACGCTCGGAGACAACTTGTAAGAGTGGAGGGCTCACAGGACAATACGCAGGAGGGTCGGCTGGGTGGCTTGGGGCTGCGCTTATTGGCGAGAGCGCTGGGCCGCGGAAGACCGGAGCCCTTGAACCAGGGGAGGCTCGACTTGCTTCGCCCTGATTCTACGTCCTTCCAGTCCCAGCTAATCTCGGGCTTACAGGAATATACACTCGCTCTCTGAAACTGTGGAGCCACTCTTGTCTGTTGCCCAAAGAAAAAGAATTTTTTGAGAAGTTAAAAAACAAAAACAAAACTTTCCTGAGCTTAAGAAGTCTGCCAACTTTTACCCAATTCGAGATCTCTCCAGGTGTTTTCCTGACAGACAGCCATCAATCACCGGCACAGGTGAAATCTTAGATGGTCCATAGTTTACCTCACACTTGCTTCCTCTAACCCCTGCCCTAGCTAGCCTTCTTGGTTAGCATATAACTTTTCCTTTTTAATTTTATAAATTGAAAGATGAGTAGTGTGGGTTCTATTTTTCCATTCTTTCCTCTTCTCTTTATATACAGCTCATTTCCCCCAGTATTTTTAAATGAAATATTCTATCTAGACCAGTCCACACCCTGGTTGTCTTCCTATGGCTATAGTCTCACTTATTACTGTGTCCTTTAAAAGGTCACAGGTGGCCTTTAAAATGCAGCAGGAGCTCTGTGGCCGTTCCCTCACTGCATCTAGAGAAGAGAGTGGCCAGTGATACATTTTATCACTGTAGGATGCAAGAGGAAGACATTCATGAAAATGTGAGAAGCAAGAACTTAATACCCAGGAAGGTCAACTGTTTACAGGAGAGGAGGCCAAGAGAGGCTGAACCTGACACAGCCTGCAGGTCTTCTATGAACAGGAGCCAGTATTTTTCTTCTTTGCGGCATTTTACCTTCCTATTGAATGTCTGTTCCATTTCAAGATTGGAAACTTAAATGCAGAATGTGTGTTGCTTTCATTTAGTTTGAAGACATCAAAGATGGGAATATGCCTGTTACAGTCTTGAGTACTTGGTAAATAATGGGCTGAAAAGCAATTTGAAGTCTGACCAACTCTTCACCTGTTGGTGAAAAACTTCCAGTCACTTTTAGGTAATGAAAAGTTCAGTCTGAAAACAAAAGGTTATCACCGAATTTCACATGCTTCCTCTGTCCTAGCCTGGCTTGCCTTAGAAGCCTGCAGTGTGGAGAGGTTGTGTCGTATTGGCCCCTCTTCTCTTTCCTCATTGGTCCCTCCTTCCACATTCAGTATGCTGCCTCTGTCTCTTACAGGAAGGGGAAAAGGAGGAGAAGTCTTCATTGATCAGTGCAGCTCTAATCTAACATTGAACCCCTTGGGTACGGCAGGCATCCAAAGTGAACTCGTAAGATGCTACTGCGAGTTCTTAAGAGTCTTTTGCTGGGGACCGCTAACTGCAGCTCCCTGGTGTGGGTTCTGTTGCTCTGTTAGTCCCTTTTGCCGTCTCACTCTTTCCCTTTTATATTTGATGTCACATATCAAGCCTTTTTTGGCTTAGGTTCTTCATCCCTGGCTGGAAGCCCTCTAGGGAAGGGTCCTTTACGAGATGGCTAGTGGCTGACTCCTTTCTATAGGGTCTGTATGTGGCCCATAGGAAGTACATACCTTTACCCACTTCATGGAGTTGCAGCCTGCTGTGACTTTAGAAGTACAGGATTACAGCAGTGGTACTCAAAGGGGGGCAGAGAATGGGAGACAGGGACATTTTGGTTGTCACAATTGGGGTGGGGGAATGCTACTTGCATCTAATAAGTATGTCACTGAATGTCCTACAATGTACAGGAAAGCTCCCACAACAAAGAATTAGACCCAAAATTCCATAGCTCAAGGTTGGCAAACACTGGATTAGAGGAGCAACTTCTGGACACTATAAAAGTCTATAATACCCTGCAAGAGTTAAAACTGAAACAGAACAGAGACAGAAACTGAGAAGAGTCATCACTTAACTGTTCTTTAGAATTTCCAGAAGATTTGGCCTATTTATGCCCTGTCACTGTGCATGGGCTCATGTGTAGGTCTAGTTATAAGACAATAAAATACTCTCAAAATGTGCTCTAGCTACCCACGTGGAGGCCCCTCGATGCTGGATTAATTTCTCATTAAGAGACCTTTGCTAATTCTTAAACTACCTCCTTACTTTGCATTTCTGTAAATCCACTCAGCACCACATCTGAAAATAGTAAGATTAGTCAGCATTGCATCTGAAAATAGGAAGACTCGTCAGAAACCAAAAATGAGCATTTCTGAGGTACTTGCTTTGAAGGCTTAATCACTATCACAGTTGCATTCTGAAAGGCATTATAGCAAGAAGAAGGGCAGCATTGCAGGGGCCCCCTAACTGGCAAATAATGACAAAGGCACTAAGGACAAGCAAAGCTCAGCCTCACTGGACAAGCTGCTCACCCTTCAGCTGGGGAGACCGACTTTTCTTTCCATTTAACTAAACTTAGGTACGATGGAATGAATAGCATTTCATAAAGTTGGGGCTACAGAGAACCGCCCTGTTTATTTTAGAAATCGAATCACTGTCAACTTCATGTTTATTTCAGATGTTACTAGGTAATCAACAGGCAACAAACAGCAGGAGAATAGATCTGGCAGTGCCATAAGGCAGCAGTTGCCGCATGTGACATAGGAGGAAAAGGTGTTACATTATAGTGGAGAGAAATCACAATGTGTGCGGCTGCTATCACAGGGTTTTGGAAGAAATATGTAAATAGAGCAATGGAGCATAAACATAACAAGGAAATGGGCAGGTCTAAACCCTGTAGAACTTAAACACAGCTTGTTTAGAAAACAGAGATGGTCCTCGTAACTGCAGCTCTCAGAGGTGCAAACGGCTTATGTCTGATTCCAGTCTGTGGTAGCAAGACCCCTCTTTACCTTGAATAAACAGGAAATTACAACCAAAGAACGCACGGTAAGACAGAGTAATGCGATCTGTATCTCTCAGCACACTAGATTGCCCTGCTCCTGGATTTATATATAAACACTGCAGAGCTTTCCATGGTAAAAGGCTAGATCTGTTTATCTCTGCATTGTGTACTTGGGAATTAAGAGAAAATTAAGGAAAAAACCTACTGTAACAGTGAAAGTCCCTAGTGTAATGTTTAGAGTATAAAATTCCTTTCCTTAGAAAATGTGGTGAACTATGTTGCAGGAACTTTTAAAATAGCTCATAGAACAGAATGTTCTTCCACAGATGAAAAATTAAGTGCACCCTGTCCTTCCCCATACCTATCTATGGCTTGGTAATGTGTCAAGCAAGCCAATTGAAAGTGAGGGGGAGAAGCTTCTCTAAGGCTCTCCATGCCTGGATTTTATCAGAGATTCACTTTTTGTCCCTCATGAGGAATTTGCCTTGATGCAGAAGTGGGCTCATCAAACGCCTGCCCTGCACCGCACCTCTGTGCCGAGCCTTTGTTCTGGAAGCTGTAGACCTCCTCATTAGAGAACGCCTGGGGCACTGTCCTTCAGATGCAAAAGCTAGAAGTGATGTCAAAGAGATCCTGAGATTGGCTCAGGGCTGAGCAGGCAGGAAGTGACCAGGGCAGCACAAGCACCCTGGGCTTCTGATTCTAGGTCAATGTTGTGTCTGTTCCTCCTGAAAATGCTCGTGGTCCCAGATGTCTGTACAGCCGGGCTCACAGACCCTCATCAGTCTGCTGGGTTCTCTCCAGTCAACTGAAACCTATTTGCATGTGGAAACCAAGCCTAAGGATAGTTGACCTAAAGGAAAGAATGAAAGACACTCCACATGCACTCATTTTTCTGGAAGCCTCAGAGAGCTGGCCCAAGTTCTCCCAAATATACCCTTCAAAGCAGCTGAATCTCACTTTAGCATATAGTATTTGAATACCTTGTACAAAGAAAATATGTTGCTTGTTACAGAAGCACAAACAGCACTAAGACCAACTAAAGTATATAATTTAAAAAACCCAAAGTCGTCCTATGTTTGCATTTAGCTTTTCCATTGACTATCAGTGTAACTTCAGGCTGTTGTTTCACCTTTATGTGACTCAGTTACTTCTTCTGTGAGAGGGATAAAAATAGCCCCTTCCTTACTGGAATGCTGAGTCCCACCCTTTGGGGTTCCAGCAGTTGGGGATGTGGCCCAGGAACTTGCATTTTTAGAAAAGCTCCTTACGTGACTCTGATGAACAGCTACACATAGGAACCACTGGTTGCAATAATTCCAAGAAAATAAAACTACTGTCTCAGGAAAATAAAAGACATTTATTTATTTTTTGGCCGCACTGTGAGACATGTGGGATTATTAGTTCCCCGACCAGGGATCGAACCCGTGCCCCCCTGCAGTGGAAGCATCGAGTCTTAACCACTGGACTGCCAGGGAAGTCCAAAAGACATTTATATTTGATGTGAACCTAAACCAGGCATTAACCTGGGAGAATGCTATTCTAGTTCACGAAATATTTAAATTCAGCGTGTATAATTTTATAGACAAATTAAGAGGGGAAAGAAGAGCAGCCAGCTCTTTGGTAGCTGGCAGGATTTTCTCAGCGAATTTGTATAGAGTACTTAGAACAGTGCTGGGTATATAGTAAATGCTCAAAAGATGTTAGCAATTATTTTCGGTATTGAGTAGAAATGTTACTGTTTAGTTTAGAAAAATTGTAAGTAATCTTTAAAGAGATGAGTAACCAGCTCTTTAAGTGAGCAAAGTGTCTTTTAGAAATGACATATAAATATCCATGCACGTTAAAACTTTATCTAACACGTTAACTTCTTACATTTTCCCACCAAGCAGTTTTGGAGAGCTCTCTTCTTACTCTCACTTCACGTTTTCCGTTTTAAAACTGATATTGATAATCTTTTTAGCCTTCTGAAAAACACATACCAAAAATTACCTGGAAAAGGCATAATGTTCTCATTCAAAGAAACTGGAGCTGGAAACATTCTTTACTTCATCACTGGGACAAATGTTAAAGAGTATTTTGAAATGCATACCAACTAAACATATACATCTATAATAAAATTCCAGAAACTTTTCCTGCCTTGTATGTGTTTATAGTACAAGATGTATCTGAAACAGATGTGATGGTTTGAAGGTGTAAGATGTTTGGGTTTGGTCGATTCATGTCCATGAGCTTCTGAAGTTCCTTATCCTTCCTTCACGAGCCTCTTGCACCTTGCAGACATCAGCCCACTTGTTCCTTGTTCTTGGGACAGGGTGACACTTCTTAGCAGATACAAAATGACTAAGTAACTTTTAGTAACGTCAATTGTGTGCTGGGTCATTAATGCAAGACCACTTTGTGACCCTGCTCAATTCTTTTAACCCTTTCTTCTCTCCAAGGTGTCCCTTAGCTAGAGCACCAGCCACTATTAAAACATGATCATAAATCATGGTTATTTGTCCACTAACCCTTCTTACGATACCAAAGGAAAAAAAAAAAAAGAAAAGAAAAGAAAAAAAAGAAGCTCAGGCTCACTTAGACAGCGTCTCTGCTCTTGATGAATCTTTATGGAACCTTATCTTATATTTTTAACAGCAAAGCTCGGGCTCTGTTTTACTGAAGCTGTTTATATATCTAATCAGAGTGGATCAGGAAATGTGGTTGACAGCACAGGGCTGCCTGAGAAACCTACTTGCTGGCCAGCATTAAGGCCACTTTTCAGCTTGAAGGCGTGATCAATGGAGTGTGTCTGAGGCTCTGTTTAGATTAAGGGAAATAACGCACTGGTGGCCACATTCATCCCAAGCAAATCATTTTCCCTCACGCGGGCTGCAGTGAAAAGCTTTCCAATAAAGCGCTGGCAGGATTAAACACAACCAGCTCCTCACGCGCCCCTCCTGTGGTGGTTGGCTGCAGGCTGGGAGGAGCCCGGGCTCTAGCCTGACTGGGAGGATGGCGTTGCAAGACAGAGCAGATCACACTCTGCCCTACCGCTACCTAGCTGGGTGTCCTACGGCCAAAGATTGGATCTGTCTGAGGCTTTGTTTCATCACCTGCGAAATGGAGATGTATGAGTCCGGGTTCTCCAGACAACTCTCTCACTCTATCTAGATCTACAAATATATCATATACATATATATGTATATACATACACACATACATGTATATATACCCCTGACTGGGGCGAGGGAGGAGGTACAGACTAGCTGAGGCACAGAACGACACCTCATCTTCAGCCTTCCTTCGCCTAGAGTCCTGGGTCAAGGTAAAACTGGAAGAGAGCAGTTCTCCAGAGGATTGCCCACTGGCTCCAGCGGGAAACTGAGTTGGGGGCAAAAGCTTCTGACCCTGGGGCTACAGATGAGCAATGGAACTGAAGAAGAGCGGGGTAAAAAAACTACAATCCCCAAAAGACTGTAAAGCGTCCGCCTTACGCATGCGTAGACCCCGCCCCAATTCGGCGGTTGCCCGGCAGCTCTTTTCGCGCATGCGCTATCCGACCAGTCTTCTTCCAACCCCTTGTGTTCCCCGGCCGGGGTTGGTACCTCCTGTGACCTTCATCTCGGGTTTTGATGTTGCCCTTCTCTTTGCTCTGGGCGACTTGGCCTCAGCAGAGATGTGGTAACCTGGTCAGGATGGCCATAAGGTGCCAGCACAGCGAGGCGGCCCAGACCCAGACTGGAGAAGCAACCAAGGGCCGGTCAGGCCAGGAGAGTCTATCAGATGGTGACCCTGAGATACGGGAGCTGCTACGGGGAGAGAAGGACAGGCAGTGTCGCGGCCTGGAAGCTCACTGCTCCAGAGAACTTCTGCAGCCGAGCTGCGCCGGAGGCCCTGGGGTCCTGTCTGAACAGCAGGTACTCGGAGGGTTATCCTGGCAAGAGGTACTATGGAGGAGCAGAGGCAGTGGATGAAATCGAGCTGCTGCGTCAGCGCCGGGCCTTGGAGGCCTTTGACCTGGATCCTGCTCAGTGGGGAGTCAATGTCCAGCCCTACTCGGGGTCCCCAGCCAACCTGGCTGCCTACACAGCCCTTCTGCAGCCTCATGACCAAATCATGGGGGGACCCCGTGCCCGATGGGGGCCATCTCACCCATGGCTACATGTCTGATGTCAAGCGGATCTCAGCTACACCCATCTTCTTCAAGTCTATGTCCTATAAGCTGCATCCCAAAACCAGCCTCACTGACTATGACCAGCCGGCACTCGCTGCTCGGCGCTTCCGACCTTGACTCATCAGAACTGGTACCGCTGCCTATGCCCGCCTCATCGACTACGCCCGCATGAGAGAGGTGTGTGACGAGGTCAAGGCGCACCTGCTGGCGGACGTGGCCCACATCAGTGGCCTGGTGGCTGCCAAGGTGATCCCCTCACCTTTCAAGCATGTGGATGTTGTCACCACTACCACTCACAAGACCCTTCGAGGGGCCAGGTCAGGACTCCTCTTCTGCCGGAAGGGGGTGCGGGCTGTGGACCCCAAGACTGGCCAGGATATCCTTCCACGTTTGAGGACCGAATCAACTTTGCTGTGTTCCCATCCCTGCAGGGGGGCCCCCAGAACCATGCCATTGCTGCAGTGTCTGTGGCCCTAAAGCAGGCCTGCAGCCGTTCTGGGAGTACTCCCTGCAGGTTCTGAAGAACGCTTGGGCCATGGCTGATGCCCTGCTAGAGCGAGGCTACTCGCTGGTGTCTGGTAGCACTGACAACCACCTAGTGCTGGTAGCCCTGCGGCCCAAGGGCCTGGATGGAGCTCGAGCTGAACCGGTGTTGGAACTCGTATCCATCACGGCCAGCAAGAACACCTGTCCTGGAGATCGAAGTGCCTGGGGGCCTGCGGCTGGTGCCCCAACCTTGACTTCTCGATACTTCCGTGAAGAGGACTTCCGGAACGTTGTGGGCTTTACAGATGAAGGCGTCAAATCGGCTTGGAGGTAAAGAGCAAGACCGCCAAACTCCAGGATTTCAAATCCTTCCCGCTCAAAGGCCCAGAAACAAGTCACTGGCTGGCTGGCCTCAGGCAATGGGTGGAGCAGTTTGCCAGGGCCTTCCCCATGCCTGTGCACTGAAGGCACCTAAGAAATGAAGCCCACAGACTGACGTTTATTCCTCTTCCCCCTGCCTGGACAAGTTGGGTGTTGGGGGTAACTGCCTATCTTCCAATTTTTTGCTGGGGGAGGGGAAGGCCGCCCGCTTAGGGGCAAAGGCAGGTGTAGTTCCCCTTCCCAGAATTTGTAGCTGAGAAAGTTGCTTCTTGTCACAAGACTTAGAAGGAAGAGGCTTGGGGCTTTCTGCCCTAATCTCTCTCATTGTCTCAGTGTTACAGACTCCCTGCCCTCTCTTGGGGAGGGGGGAGTTCCCCTTGTGAGCCAGAGGAAGGAGTGGGTAGGCACCCTTCTTTCATTTTTATCTAATAAAATGCTAACCTGCAAAAAAAACCTAAAAAACAAACAAAAAATGTATATACATATACACATACATATATATGTATATAATATATCTGTAGATCTAGATAGATACATACATATATACACACATACATATAATGTAATAGATACACATACACATATAATATCTACCCACTTATTTATATGGAGATTTATTTTAAGGAATTGGTGCATTTGGTCTGGGGGCTGGTGAGTGTGACGTCTGCAGGGCAGCCCTGGGGGCTGGAGACCCAGGCAAGGGCTGATGCTGCAGCTTGAATCTAAAAGCAGTCTGGAGGCAGAATTCCCTCTTCCTCAAGGGAATCCAGTTGTATTTTCTCAGAGCCTTCAGCTGATTAGAAGAGCTCATTCACATTATAGAAGGTAAACTGTGTTACTCAAAGCCTTTGGATATAAATGTTAATCTCATCTAAAACATACCTTCGCAGCAGCATCTAGACTGGTGTTTGGCCAAAAACTGGGTGTCACGGGTGCCACGGTCAAGCTGGTTGACACATAAAATTAACCATCACAGGGGATCGTAATAATACTTTGTTCAGAGGGGCTTGGGGAAAGTTAAGTGTTAATGCCTAACAAGCACTTTGCAATGGACTCTGCGTCACAAAATTTTAAGGCAAATTTGACTTATGCTTTAAGACTAAGTTTTAAAACATTCAAGAAATGTGTGTTACCTTCGGGTAGAATTCAGCATGACCACGTGACAGCGTCTGCTTCAGACTCCTTTTCAGCCACATGGATGAGCCGCCGGCAATAAGCTTCAGAGTCCCTGGAAATTGAGAGGTGACACACTTGTAGCAAAGACATGTTTATAGGCTCATCGAATTTTTAAAATCTTACCTTCTGCTCTTGAAAAACAATAAAGAACCTTTCTGGTACAGTCAGCTTTTCGTGGGTGTCTTTATACCTTGTGGCCCCAATAATTTGGAACGTGGAGTAGTAAGTTAAGGGTTCATTTAACACTGTCTTACCCAGTGCTTGCCTCAGAGTTGGAAAAGGGTACTTATAAGAATGTGGCTTCCATGTACATCTTCCTCTCTGTGGTACGAAATATGGCCTCAAAGAAAACATCGTTGTTTCCATTTCAAGGTCCTTTTGGGAGGGGAGAAACTGGGCAGTTACTGGTGGAATGCTACCTTTCCAAGATTTATGAGGAGTCGTGGAGGGCTCAGTAAACTCGGAAGGTAGCTTTTGTATCTTGCAGCACTCAAGACTGATTTAATTTCATGTCAGTCCTGGAACGGCAACCACTATATGAACTGCAGGTTTATAAATTGCTTCTTGGAGCAGCTGACCTTGCAGGTGCCGGGAGTCAAATGGAGCGGAAAAGTAGAGGAAGCTGGCAGATTGAGAATCTTGGTACACCGAGTGAGCATCCATTTCACCAAAACTGGAGTTCTCATCTGCCCCCCATTTTCACCCCCAAACCCCTTCTTTCCCTTGAGTTTGTCTCCTGCCTAAAATACTCATTTTTTTCCCCCCATAAGATGTCAGATGGGCTAGTGAGGGAGAAACTGGATTATGCGACCATGGTAAACAGGGTCTTCCGAATTTTCAAAGATCATTTCATGAAAATTCTGCTCCTGAGCTACTCAGAATAAGTAATATAAAGCCTAATTTACATCTCCTCTCACAGTAGAATCGCTGACAGGGATGTTAAAACAAACTGATGTCACTAAGTAAAGCTAATATTCAGAAGCACTGGATTCTTACAGGAGCTAAAAATACGGTTTGGGGTCATGGCATTGATTAAGTCAGGCCTTAAAATCAGCAAGCAACACACAATGCTATTTGAAGAAAAGCACACATATCAGGATAAATCTCCCAACAATTTTTAGTCCCATTGCAGTGGAGCGTTGTTTGTGTGGGCGCTGGCAGCCTCTTTGCCCTTTTGTCACTTGGAATTATGCTGGACCGAGCATTTGTGGACTGTGGGGGGGGCAGCCTCACCTTGGCGACAGGATGGTCACAGTAGTTTGTGAGGTATTTCCATGCTCTCAGAATGCATATCTGCAGTTAATTCTAAAAGAAAAAAAAAAATTAAAAGAATACATTTCTTATAGCAGACATGTAATCTAAAATGCAGCTGTGTCAGTGACCCAGACAAGAAGTCATCCCTGCTCTCAGGAAGGTTAGTTTAGTGGGTGGGAGGCTGTAGTTAAAAATAAGTTATACAGGGCTTCCCTGGTGGTGCAGTGGTTAAGAATCCACCTGCCAGTGCAGGGGACACGGGTTCAAGCCCTGGTCCGGGAAGATCCCACATGCCACACAGCAACTAAGCCCGTGTGCCACAACTACTGAAGCCTGCGCACCTAGAGCCCATGCTCTGCAACAAGAGAAGCCACTGCAATGAGAAACCCACGCACCGCAACGAAGAGAAGCCTCCGCTCGCCGCAACTAGAGAAAGCTGAAGCGTACCAACGAAGACCCAACGCAGCCAAAAATAAATAAATAAAATAAATTTATTAAAAAAAAACTGTTGGGCTTCCCTGGTGGCGCAGTGGTTGAGAGTCCGCCTGCCGATGCAGGGGACACGGGTTCGTGCCCCGGTCCGGGAAGATCCCACATGCGGCGGAGCGGCTGGGTCCGTGAGCCATGGCCTCTGAGCCTGCGCGTCCGGAGCTTGTGCTCCGCAATGGGAGAGGCCACAACAGTGAGAGGCCCGCGTACCGCAAAAAAAACAACAAAACTGTTGTACTACAATATACTATGTGCTGTAAAAGATATGCTGTTGTAGCCCAGAAGAGTCAGTCAGGGAAGGCTTCAAGGAGGTGGTGGCATTTGAGACGAATATTGACCAGTGAGTAGTTTCTGTTTTTTGGCTTTTTGTTTTTTCGGCTAAGCAGAGTTAGAGCCAGGCACTTCCCTGGCGGTCCAGTGGTTAAGAGTCCACGCTTCCACTGCCGGGAGCACGGGATTGATCCCTAGTAGGGGAACTAAGATCCCCCATGTCGTGCCGCGTGGCCAAATAAAATAAAATAAAATAGAGCCAGGAGGAAAAAGTCACAGAGTAGTGAAAGGGCCAGAAATGTTCCAGGAAAGGTGAGAACTTAATGTGTCTGAAGCAAAAGACATGTGATCAGTGACTCAGGAGATGAAAGGGAGAGAGCTTAGGAACAGCCTCGTAACAGCCTAAAAGTGGAAATGTGGTCCTCGGAGAGTTCAGGAAACAGCTGTAAGAAGGAGAAGGACAGAATATGAGGGGCATTTGTGATCAGTGGAGTGTGGAGGCTGTGTGTGTGAGAGAGGGCTAAGGATACACAAATTTCTAGCTAGGAAGTCTAGTCGGGGAAGTCACCCTGCCGAACTAAGTCATTGCTAAAGTAATGGGAAAGATCTGCAAGAGCAGACGCCAGTTGCTGTGGCAACTTGAATGGGAGACAGATGGGCGGTGGGAGGGTGGAAAGCTTTCCCTGAGACCATTTAAAATCTCCTTTCAAATTAACGACAAGTGTGCCAGTTCAAGAAGTCACTCCAACAACATGGAAAAGAATGTGTCAAACTCCACAAGCTGAGTTAATTTTGAAAGAGACCCTTGATAATAGTTACACACTATTTTCCATATTCAATTACATAATTTGCATTTAAATTACACAATACGTTTCAATCTTTGACCCAAAGTAAGCTCATCTTCAAATAAACTTTAAAATATGCAATTTCATTTTAGTCTGATGAAGACTTATTTTATCTGACAAGGACCTAAGAAAAGACTAATCTGTTCAAAGTTAAAAATAGCACAGAACATTCATCTAAGAAATTCTTTACAGGAGGTACTACAATTTTTTTCTGGAATACTTTCCCTTTATCAGAGCTAATGGATCATATATGCAGTAAATTACTTCTTTCAAAGTGAAATTCCATCTAGATCAAGTTACACTCATTCTGCGTGTGCACGTGTCTACCTGTGCAAACACCCAGCCATTTCCACAGCCATTACCTGATATATCGTCAGCATCATAAACCTTATTGTCACTAATTTTACATAGCAAGAGGCAAATTTCATACAAAGTAACTTTCATCTGGCTTTTCTTTTTTGTTATATTTTAGTAATATTTCTATTGTAAGAATCTCATTTTCAAAGTGGGGAGAAAAGCAGTAGTACTACATAGAACCACAAAGGAACCAAATCTAACTTAATGTGGTTGATATGAACTAACTTAAATGCCTTTATTTGTGTGAACTATACAACAAATAATCCCATTTAAGGATAGTATTTAGAAAAATATACTAGTGAAAATAACCAAATGAAAATATTTGCATGTATTGGCACTTAAAAAATCAACCTGAACATTATAAAAATTAGGAAATTCCTTATAATAATACTGAGAAAAAGAAGTCTCTCCTATTGTAAATGCAATTGTAAGTTTAAGACATTTAATCATACTGTACTTTAAGTACTCATTAATAAAATTAATGTTGCTAAGGTGGTTCCTAAATAGTAAGGATAGGATCAATATTTAAGTATAACCTGCTAAGTTAAAGTCAGAACATTTGGACAGTTGAAAACAGATTTGAAATATTCTCCAATTTCCAGTTATACATTGTTCTTACCTATGCATAATATATTGAAAGGGAAAGTATAACACTGGCAAAATTCCAGTCTAACAAATGAAGTAGGTTGGAAACTCAGTTTTGATGTTTTAGGAAGTCAGTATGTCTAAACAAAAGTTAAATTTCATTATTTTAGGTGTTACTTAGGTGACCTTCTTGTAAATGAAAAGGAAGAAGAATAGAGTGCCCAGTGTAGAATGCAAATCAAATAGAAAATTTTCATATACCCATCAGATGTTTTGGAATTCTACTCACAGAATCTAGGGTTAAATACAGAAAATAAGACAGAATAATAATTCCAGAAAATATATTTGGAAAGGATCTGAATCATTTTGCATCGAAGCCTTCCAGAAAACGAGCTTTCACAGTTTTTTGGTAACAAGTTAGACATTAACGTTCTTGCAATCATGTTTTTTGGATTTATTGAACAATTTCTGATAATATACTTTCCCCAAAATATGTTATTTTTAAGGTCTGAAGGTTAACTTTGAAAATATATTAATGTACTAATAAAGAATAAAAACTTATTATCTTAATTTATTTCTGTAAATGTCATAACAAATCACTAATCAAATATTTTTTAAAGTGTCACTTTTTTTTATTCAAACAGAAAATCACAAAAACTGTAATCATACTCATCAGTTCACTCAATCTCATGTAATTAATTTTTTTTATCTTGATCTTTTGCTAGCACTTTTATGAATTCATCAGTTTTCCACTAGAGTTCTGAAAATACTTATTCATTCAGTTCAGCAGTATAGTCAGTTACCAGAAACCTGTACTTGTCAGAGTCTTTTCCATGAATTACTTGAAGATGAAACCCTTTTACAGGAACATTTTTGCAAAAGCATCAGAGTACACCCAGAACTGTCTGTAAATGACAAAAGACTTAAAAATGACCATGGTTAGGGCTTCCCTGGTGGCGCAGTGGTTGAGAGTCTGCCTGCCGATGCAGGGGACACGGGTTCATGCCCCGGTCCAGGAAGATCCCACATGCCGCAGAGCGGCTGGGCCCATGAGCCATGACCGCTGAGCCTGCGCGTCCGGAGCCTGTGCTCCGCAACGGGAGAGGCCACAACAGTGAGAGGCCCGCGTACCACAAAAAAAAAAAAAAAAATGACCATGGTTAAAGATTTGATGAAGGGTCATAATAACTCAATTGACAAGGAAATTTAGTTATTTCTGAGATATACATTTTAAAGTAATAACTAGAATTATGACTATAACATTATACCAGAACATATAAGATTTTTGGAAATTTCATGTAATGTCTGAAACATTTATATTTTATATAATAAGAACATATTATGTTGTTTATTGTACAAAAGTTGGAAGCTTATATCAGGTGCTATCCAATACCAGATACCTACTAAAAGTTGTTACAGTAATATATAAATTCAATGTGTGTGTAGATAAGTTTTAAAAATTCTATGAGCATTTATTGAGTTTTCCTTATATGCCTACTGAGATAGAGGGAAAGAAAAACTACCGTTAATTAAGCTTCCTTTATATTCCATACTCTGTGTTAGAACTTTATGTCTATTTTCTCATTTAAAGATGAAAAAAGATATGAGGTAGCTATTTTTACTCTCTCAATCATGTAGCTGTTAAGTCGAGATATTATCTTTAAAAATAAGATCTGCTAAACATTTAAAGAAGAATTAATGTCAAGCTTTCTCTAACTCTTCTCAAAAATTGAAGAGGAAAGGACATTTCAAACTCCTGAGGCTAGCATTACTGTGATACCAAAACCAGACAAAAGCACCAGAAGAAGAGAAAACTACTACAGACCAATATCCTTGATGAATGTAGATGCAAAAATCCTTAAGAAAATGCTAGCAAACTGAATTCAACAGCACATTAAAAGAATTATACACCGTGACCAAGTGGGATTTATCCCTGGGATGCAAGGATGATTCAGCAGACAAAAATCAATTAATGAGATACATGATATTAATAAAATAAAAATCACATGATCATCTCAATATACACAGAAAAAACATTCATCAAACTTCTAAACTCTTTAATGATAAAAAACTAGAATAGAAGGGAGAACTCAACAAAATAAAGGTATTTATGAAAAGCCCAGAGCTAACTTCATACTCAGTGGTGAAAAACTGAAAGCTTCCCTCTAAAACCAGGAACAAGGCAAGGACACACACTCTTGTTACTTGTATTCAAGATAGTACTGGAAGCCCTAAGCAGAGCAATTAGGCAAGAAAAAGAAATAAAAGGCATCCAAATTGGAAAGGAAGAAGTAAGACTGTCCCTGCTTGAGATGACATGCTCTTACATACCAAGAATCCTAAAGACGTCATGAAAAACTGTTATAACTAATTTTAAAAATTCAATAAAGCTTTAGGATACAAAATTAACATGCAAAAATCAGTTGCATTTCTATATACTAACAAGAAATTATTTGAAAAAGAAATTAGGAAAGGAATCCCATTTATAATAGCACCAAAAAGAATAAAAAAACTTTTGAATAAACTTAAATAAAGAGATGAAAGACTTGTACACTGGAAACTATAAAACATTACTGAAAGAAATTAAAGAAGATAAAAACAAATGGAAAGAAAGCCATGTTAATAGATTGGAAGACTTAATATTTTCAAACTGTCATACTACTCAAAGTAATCTACAAATGTAATGCAATCCATATCAAAATCCCAATGTGTGTTTTACAGAAATAGAAAAAAAACTATTCTAAAATCCATATGGAACCACAAAAGAATATTAATAGTCAAATCAATCATGAGAAAGAACAAGAAAGGTGGAGGCATCACACTTACTAATTTTCGAGTCTATTACAAAGCTACAGTAATTAAAAGAGTATGATAATACTGACATAAAGACAGACATATAGAGCAATGGAACAGAATCAAGAGCCTAGAAATAAATCCATGCATATTCAGACAATTGATTTTTGACAAGTGTGCTAAGAATGCACAATGGAGAAAGCATATTCTCTTCAACAAGTGATGCTGAGAAAACTGATATCCACATGCAAATAATGAAGTTGGACCCTTATCATATGCCATACGCAAAAATCAACTCAGAATGGATAGAAGATTTAAATGTAAGTCTTGAAACTGTAAAATTTCTAGAAGAAAATGTAGAGGAAAATCTTCATGACATTGGTTTTGGCAGTGTTTTTATGGATTTGACATGAAAGCACAGGCATCCAAAGCAAAAACAGACATGTGGGACCACATGAAACTAAAAAGCTTCTGCACAGCAAAGGAAACAATCGACAGACAAAAAGGGAACCTACAGAATGGGAGAAAATATTTGCAAACCACATATCTGATAAGGGGTAATTTCTAAAATATGTAAGGAAATCCTATAACTTAATAGTAAAAAAAACCTAATAACCCAATTTTTAAAATGGTCTGCAGAACTGAATAGACATTTCTCCAAAGAAGACATACGAATGAACAACAGGTATATGTAAAGATGCTCAATGTCACTAATTATTGGGGGAATACAAATCAAAAACACAATGGGGTATTACCTCACACCTGTTGGGATGGCAATTATTAAAAACAAAACAAAAGAATAACAAAAACACAAAAAAACACAACTCGTGTTGGTGAGGATGTGGAGAAATTGGAATCCTTGTACACTGTTGGTAGGAATGTAAAATGGTACAGCCACTAAGGAAAACTGAACGGAGGTTAGAATGGAATGGTTGTGGTCAGGGGCTGCAGAGGGGGGGAAATGGGGGGTGATAAACCAAAGTTCTAGAGATCTGCTCTACAACATTTTACTTATCGTACAACACACCATTGTACCCTTAAAAATTGTTAGGAGGGTAGGTCTCATTTCTTAAAGAAGACATACAGATGGCCAATAGACACATGAAAAGATGCTCGTCATCACTGATTACTGGAAAAATGCAAATCAAAACTACAACGAGGTACCACCTCACACCAATCAGAATGGCCATCCTTAAAAAGTCCACAAACAATAAATGCTGGAGAGGGTGTGGAGAAAAGGAACCCTCCTACATTGTTGGTGGGAATGTAAATTGGTATAGCCAATATGGAGAACAGTATGGAGGTTCCTCAAAAAACTAAAAATAGAGCTGCCATATGATCCAGCAACCCCACTCCTGAGCAGAGCATATATCCAGACAAAACTATAATTCAAAAAGATACACGCACCCCAATGTTCAGAGCAGCACTATTTACAATAGCCAAGACATGGAAACAGACTAAATGTCTATCAACAGATGAATGGATAAAGAGGATGTGGTAGATATATACAATGGAATACTACTTAACCATATAAAAGAATGAAATAATGCCGTTTGCAGCAACATGGATGGACCTAGAGCTTATCATACTAAGTGGAGTCAGTCAGAAAGAGAAAGACAAATATCATATGGTATCACCTATATGTGGAATCTAAAATATGGCACAAATGAACTTATTTACAAGTCAGAAACAGACTCACAGACATAGCGAACAGACTTGTGTTGCCAAGGGGGAGGGGAGCGGGGGAGAGATGGATTGGGAGTTTGGGGTTAACAGATGCAAAGTATTATATACAGAATGGATAAAAAACAAGGTCCTACTGTATAGCACAGGGAACTATATTCAATATCCTGTGAGAAACCAAAATGGAAAAGAATATGAAAAAGAACTTTAAAAACTGAAAAAAAAAGAGGGTAGGTCTCATGCTGTGTTCTTGTCACAATAAAATAAAATTAAATTTAAAAATAAAAAAAACAAAAGAAAGGAAGAAGGAAAGAGAGAAAGAAAGAAAAAGAAAGGAAGGAAAAAAAGGAGGAAAACCCACAAACAAAAAACTCCCTAAAGTCAGTTTGACTCTAAAGCACATGATTTGCCTTTTTGTTTCCTTAATTGTTTTAAGCATTCAGAAAAGTATATAAAATAATATAATGGACCCTGTTTTATTACCATCCCCCATTAGCAAATATTAACATGTAATCATACTGGCTTTACATTCTTTAGAGAAATCAAACATAAAAAAAAATAGTCAAATCCCTACCTAGTCCACACTGTTCCTTTCTCTCGGTACCCAGGGACACTACTGGCCTGTGGTGGATGTCAGTCCTTCCCTTGTATGTTGCTATACTTTTATTACCTATATTTTCAAAACTGTTGTCACAATTGGGACTTTATTTTCCTCAGCTTTAGAGATTCATCACTCTTTACAAATGCAGTGTTTTGCTCATCTATTTAGCTGCTCTATTGTATTCCATTGTATGAATATTATCCTCTTTTGAAACACATTAAAATTGTTCTCAGTATTTTGCTGAAGAACAATACTATAATGAACATCCTCACACATGTCTTTGTGTTCACATGTGTGACCGTTTCTCTGGGACATATGTATAGAAATAATTTGCTAGTTCACAGGATATTAACTTTCTTGCCAGAGTGATGGCTTTAATCATTGAGACTGTGCTTGATTTATGGAAGGTAGATCACAGGGTGCTCATAAAACCAATGATGAAGAGAAAATTGAGGAGTCAGTTTGCTTCTTTGGTGTGCATGTAAGGCAATTCAGTAAAGTTATCTTCCAAAAGAGTGAGATGATACTCATTGGGCCTAGGGGCTGACCTCAGGAAAGGCCAGGAGGATAAGGTTGTGAGTTAGGCAGTGATCTTACAGGCTACTTTGTCCAAAAGGGCCTGGAGGCTCTAAGGGCTGAGGGAACCATAGGACAAGTGAGATTGAGGGTGTCCTGAGTGGGGCAGAGGTATTGTACTAGCACCAACAGCCGTGCAGGGCAGCAGGTAGACTCAGCAGATGGGATATTTCTAGAATCTATATTATCTTCTCTTCTCAATTCCTAGCACCATCCCCTAGTTCAGCTTTTTAGAGTCTATTCCTGGACTAATGCAATGTTTCCTTACTGGTCACTGACCTCTCCAAATTATTTTCCACACATTGGCAAGACAGTCTTAAAGAATAGCTTTACTTCATTGTTCAAACCATCCAGTAACTTACCATTACTACCTGAATCAATTACAAATAGAGTTTGGTTTAATATTCAGGGGCTTTTAAAGTTTGGCTTCAGCCTACATTCCCAGGCATTGTTCCTTGTTATTCTTTTTATTTTAAATTAATATTTAAAATTTTATTCAATTGTATTTTTTCATGGTTTTGAGAATCAAGTCGCTCCATAAGATTTGCTACAAAAATAACAGTCCCTCGTCTCCCAGGTATGTGCTTCCTAATTTTAGTGGATATTCCTAAGTTGCTCTGCAAAGTGATTGTACTAATTTATATTCCCACAAGCAGTATACGAGCTCCCATTTCCCACTTCCTCACCAACACTTAGTATTACCAGAATACCTGCTAACTGGTAGGTGTGAAATTTTATCATGTTGCTAGTTCATGGTGAGCATATCTTAATATGTTTATAGGTCACTAAACAACAATCCATTGACCATCTTCCAACTGGGTTGGGGGACTTTTACAATCCATTCTGTATATGAATTCCTTTTTGCTAATTACGTTGCATATCCTCTCCCAGTTTGTAACTTGTGTATGTTTGTTTGTTTATAGGGGATATTTTCGTTTAATCAGTTTTCTAAAAATGATAATTTAATAAATTTTATGAATCTGTTCTTTTATGTTTTGTTCATTTAATGTTGTGTTCAAGAAATCTTTCTTTATCCTAATGTCATAAATAAATTGAACTAGATTTTCTTTCAGAAGTCTTCAAGTTTACTTTTCAAGTTGAATCTCTGAAACCATTTGGAGTTTATTTTTGTGGGTAGTGTGAATTTGGGACCCCATTTTATTTTTTCCATATCATAAACAATTCCTCCCAATTTTTATCTTAATAGGCCATCATTTTTTCTCTTAATTTATAATGTAATATCCCAATTAATTGTTAATGTGCTAACTTACTTTAATAGAGTTTCTAATGGTAACTCATTTTTGCATTCTTAGGCTAAATAATAATTGGTTCTGATATATTTTTCTAGCATATTGGCGGGTTCAATATGCAAATATTTTATTTGGAATTTCTTCTATATTCAAAACTAAGATTTCAATTATGATTTTTTTTATTGACTCATGAATTACAAGGTCTTTAATAGTCCAAAAGTATGTAGAGGATATCTTTTGATTAATTATTGCTAATTTAACTGCATTCTACTCAGAGGATAGTCTCTCTCGTGTACAAAAATTCTTTGATACCTGTTGAGATTCACTTTGTGCTTTAGTATGTGAAATATTTTAGTTAATGGTGCATTTGCCCCAACACAACATTCTACTAAAAGAGATCTGCATGGATACGTACATATTTGCTCAAGTGTAAACAACGTATACATATGTTTTTATGAGGTCTCAAGCCTTGGGCATCATCCCTAACCTCAGGCTCTGTAATACTAATTGTTGAAAAACAAATTGCAAAAAGATACTACTTCTGTCTAGATGCTCAGGTCCCAATGTTGAGAGTGCAGTGCATTAAGAAAATGGCACAACTTGAAGAAAACACAATTACCTAAGAGAGAAAAATGACTGACACAAATACTGCACCTAATATTGACCAGAGACCTAACATATGGTGTAGGTCTGTTGGAAACTTCTGTCCGGCTCTAGGGGTTTATGATATCTCTGTTTTTCTTACTCAAAATATCATGCAACAGCATCTGAAACATATTTTCTGTTATTTTGATCTTATTAGTCAGAAAACAGTTGCTCACTACTTTTTAATAATACTACTAGCATATCAAAATTCTGTTGTTAGGTCCTCTAAATAACATTTTATCAGTAAGCTATTTTCTTATTTCCTTTAGAAAATGCCTTTGAATGAATGGACATTAGAAATCAGTCAAAATCAAATCTAAACTACTACTGAAGAAGAAATATTGATACAAATGTCCAGCAAAATGATAGTTTTCATTCATCAGCAAGTCAAAGGTAACAAAGGCCAATAATATTCAGTAGCAGCTAGTGTGTGGAGAAATGGTTGTGCTTCCTCCCTGCTGTCGAGAGAGGATACTGTAAATCCTCTGATGAAGGACTTTTGCTTATGTTTGGCTGTTGGCCGTCCACTCTGCTCTTTATCTCAAACTGCCTCTGAGAGGAGCTCCTCGTGTGTGTGGGTTTGGCAGCAGCTCCTGGGAGGCTGTCTGGTGGAGTGGTCAAAGGCATGCGGACCACCCTGCGTTTGGCCCTTGACTTTGCCCTTTACTCTACCATCTTAGGAAAGATGCATAACTTCCCTGAAACTCAGTATTAGCAGTTATTGATATCAATGCGTGAATCCTTGTTACATTTGTTCCAACGGGACAGCTACCTGAGGTCAGTTTTGAACTGAAACTTGGAAAAGCAAGCAGAAGAATGGGTCTGATATGTAGGAAACTGATATTTAGTGCATCCCTCCCGTGTGCACGTACTCTCAGGTACTTCACAAACATCATCTCCTTTTAACCCCCATGAACATTGCATAAGTGAGCGGCTTGCGGGATCTTACTTCGCCGACAAGGGATTGAACCCTAGGCCCATGGCAGTGAAAGTGCTAAATCCTAACCAATAGACCACCAGGAAATTCCCAAGGATGCCCCTTTTATAGATGAAGAAAGAACCATTCCCAATGTTACATAATATTTACCTAGCAGAGCCAAGATTTAAACTGAGATCTGTCTGAAACTCGAATCCATGCTTTTAACCACTACTTAACTCTGCTTCTCAGGGCTCCAGAAAGAGTGAGGGGAAGCCATGAGAACACGAGATAACTCAGGGAATCCAGAGGCCTGTGTCGGGGGAGAAGGCTGAAAGTCCAGTTGATCCTGATGGCTGGATAACTGGCCCAGCCACCTAGTTCACCACAGAACCACGATTCCAGACAGCAGATCAGGAGTGGTGGAGGAATCATTTCCAGGTGCTTCTGAGAATAAATAAAATCAGTAATAAAAAAAATCCTTACCAGAAAGTAATGGGATTATCTAAAGTGGCCTGCTTTCTTTCTAAGAAAGAATCAGAGGGATATGTCACTTAAAAATGTCATCTAATCTCAGAAGGAATAGTTGGTCACTTGGAAATAATATTAGTCTCAAAAGAGACTGAGATCATTGGTTACATGCAAAATATTTGGAATCAAACTTAGAATGATTTGCTATACTTGAAACAGATGAAGCAGAAACTATTCACAATTTGAATCCAGTCAATATTTAGAATCCCCCTCCCAGGTCAGCTTTCTATTTGAGAACAAGGATGAACACCCTGAGGGCAAAAACAGGGTTTCAGGGCTTGCCTGGTGGCGCAGTGGTTGAGAGTCCGCCTGCCGATGCAGGGGACACGGGTTCGTGCCCCGGTCCGGGAAGATGCCACATGCCGCGGAGCGGCTGGGCCTGTGAGCCATGACCGCTGAGCCTGCGCATCCGGAGCCTGTGCTCCGCAACGGGAGAGGCCGCAGCAGTGAGAGGCCCGCGTACCGCAAAAAAAAAAAACAACCGAAAAACAAAACAGGGTTTCAATCATTACATCAATACCACACATTCTAATAAGAACATATTTTTTAACAACTTCAACTTTCATTCACCAAGAAAAGGACTAGACTTATATATCAGGTGAACATATTAAAGATCCGGAAGTCTTAAAACATCTCTCACTTTATGGGAATTCTCGTGATGTCTTCATTGTCACCTGGGCATTCTAGTTTTGCTGCTACCAGTTACTGGAAGGGTGTGATACATAGTGCAAACGATCTGAAATATATAACCCAGCAGATTCAGTTACAAGGAAACAACTGATAACTCTGGATACCAATAATCTACAAGTAAAAGAAACAAGACTTTATAACAACAAAAAAATTCAGTAACTATTAAAAAAAGGACTCATTCACTGGAACAAATTAATCAAATTCATAATAAACCTGATGTCTTAGTCAGTGTTAAAGAGAAAACCACAGGTCCAAAATGGCATCACTTGTGCTAAAGCCCATGATACCAAACCTAGACTTAATAACTGACTTAATTGCAGCTGTGACCTTCCCCAGAAATGTAATCTTAATCAATGAGTCTGGAATTTTCTGGTCAAACACCAGTAAGGTAATCTGTCAGACAGGCTGTCTTCATCCCCCTCAGGAAGATGCATCTGCATGAAAAAACCCTTGCAGTTCCCTTCCCCCCAAAAAGAAGGTGTCCTGGCCTAAAAATAGTCCTTTCTTTGCTTTTGTCAATAGCTCCCTTACCCACCCTTCTTCCTGTAAAAGCCTTCCATTTTGTACAACTCCTTGGAGCACCTTTCCAGTTGCTAGACGGGATGCTGCCTGATTCACAAATCTAAGGACAATTAGATCTTTCTATTCTTTCTATTGGCTGAATTTTGTTTTGCTCTGTTTTTTACATATTTGGTAGCAGTGATGGGATTGAAGTGAGTTTCCAGTGGCACTTGGGGGCAACCAGATACATAGGCATGGCGCCCAGAGAACCTTTTTGAGTTCACTCTTTTTCCCACCATTTCCTAGGGCCATGTTAAGTTCCTCTTGGTTGAGCTCCACTCTTTTTTTTTTTAACTTTTAATTTTTTAAAAATTTTTATTTATTTTTGGCTGCTTTGGGTCTTCATTGCTGCATGCAGGCTTTTCTCTAGTTGCGGTGAGCGGGGGCTACTCTTTGTTGCGGTGCGCGGGCTTCTCATTGTGGTGGCTTCTCTTGCTGTGGAACACAGGATCCAGGCACGCAGGCTTCAGGAGTTGTGGCACGCAGGCTCAGTAGTTGTGGCTCACAGGCTCTAGAGCGCAGGCTCAGTAGTTGTGGTGCACGGGCTTAGTTGCTCCGCGGCATGTGGGATCTTCCCGAACCAGGGCTCGAACCCGTGTCCCCTGCATTGGCAGGCAGATTCTTAACCACTGCACCACCAGGGAAGTCCCAAGCTCCACTCTTTTTGTATTCAAGCTCCCAACCTAATTGGCTTTCCTTTACACGGCAGGTCAGCTTAATCTAGTAGTGGATTCTGTCTGGAGCTCAGCTGAGCTGGCAGCCAGCTCTGCCCAGAGCCAAGTCCCTAGCCTTTCAGACCACAATTCCCAGGATTCAGTAATATCTTTTGGTTATTGCCAGTAGTGGAAAACCCCAGCCCTTGATTCTGTTCCCAGATTCCATGATGGGAACTGCTGATGGTTTAGGCTGCAATTCCCCATTTGTTTGGAATCCTTCCCCAAATTCCACGTAGAGAACTGTCAAAAGACAGGATGCAGTAACATCTCTAGGTTACTGCTGACATATTAAGGTGCACATGTTTGCCTTATTTTGTGTAGAAGCTTGTTTTATGTCCTGAGAGCTTGGTTTTGTAGCCATCATGTTGGGGGCTCCAATATATGATCAAATAGAAATGTGATTTGCACCCCATTTGCAGCTAGACATGGCTGCAATATGGGCTAAACTCTATTGGTGGCCAAGAACCTACCAAACTGCTACCAGCACTCAGGGGAATTACAATGGTCCTATGGGGAACATTCCAAACCGATAAGATCATTTAAAAAGCACACTTTAAAGCCAAGGCTATGCAAAAGCCTACAAAAGATTTCAAAATTCCAAAATATCAATAGCTTCATTGAAAGATTCTGTGCAAAAAGCTGATACAAAATTAAAGATACAAGAGGTACCAGTACCAAATGTAAAATAGATAGCTAGTGGGAAGCAGCCGCATAGCACAGGGAGATCAGCTCGGTGCTTTGTGACCACCTAGTAGGATAGGGAGGGTGGGAGGGAGACGCAAGAGGGAGGAGATATGGGGATATATGTATACGTATAGCTGATTCACTTTGTTATACAGCAGAAACTAACACACAATTGTAAAGCAATTATACTCCAATAAAGATGTTAAAAAAAAATCACTACACAAAGATCACTAAATTACTAACCAATCAACTGAGAAAATTACACAAAATGTTAAATTGACTCTAATTCATCCATTTTATTTGTATTGAATGAATATTCCTTTTTCTTATTTCATGCTATAATACAGACAAATCATAATATGCTTTAATGAGCACAAACTCTATGCTAAATATAATAACAAAAACTAAAACAATATTTCTTGTTGGTCTCCAAATCAAAAATCCTAATTTGACAAACACATTTTAATGTAAAGGATGAAGTTCCAAAGTGATTTAATGAAAATAAATCATGCATTAAACCCTAACACCTTAATTATTTCTTAGACCCAACTGGAAAATAACTTTAGTTTAAAACCAACAGTTATCTTGTATTTCTTTGTCTAATCAATAAACATGACTTTTCAATACAAAAAAAAAAAAGATACAAGAGGTACCTAAAGCAAAAAGATTACTGACATTTCTATTGCTTCCTTCTTTCCTTTTTCACCTGAGAACTCATTCACATTTTACTAACTCTGAACTGCCTTTCCACTCTGAAGAGAATATTAGGCAGTTACCATTTATAATAAAACTACCCAAGGTTACCGATGAACTGCCTCACAGAGAGTAAAAGAATTTCCTAAACCTAGGGAGGAACCCCAAAAGGTTTTGAAGAATTTAGAGTTATTTTCAGGGCCTATGACCCTGGGCTGCCAGATCTGTATCAGCTTGTATACATGTCCGCAGTGAAACTGAGCAGGTCCCCATGGGAGCCTCTCTGTCCCCCATTTCTTGTTTGCAGGGAAGACTCCAGCCTCTGTGACCTTCCTTGAGTTCCAAAGGGCAGATTTGAACAGTTGTTAATCAAGGGAGGAGTAGCCAAGAAACCACCAGAGATTAAAGGAACCAGAGAAGCTCGTGGAGAAGATCACCTGAGAACAGACTAGAAGACTGCAGGCCCTGCTCACACCCTAATCTTGTCAGCACCCCCACCCTTGAACTAGTCTGTCATACACAGTGAAGTTAAGTCAGAAAGAGAAAAACAAATACCATATGCTAACACATATATATGGAATCTAAGGAAAAAATAAAAAGGTTATGAAAATCTAGGGGTAAGACGGGAATAAAGACACAGACCTACTAGAGAATGGACTTCAGGACATGGGAAGGGGGAAGGGGAAGCTGGGATGAAGTGAGAGAGTGGCATGGACATGTGTACACTACCAAACATAAAATAGATAGCTAGTGGGAAGCAGCCGCATAGCACAGGGAGATCAGCTCGGTGCTTTGTGACCACCTAGAGGGGTGGGATAGGGAGGGTGGGAGGGAGACGCAAGAGGGAGGAGATATGGGGATATATGTATACGTATAGCTGATTCACTTTGTTATACAGCAGAAACTAACACACCATTGTAAAGCAATTATACTCCAATAAAAATGTTAAAAATTAATTAATTAATTTTTTAAAAAAAAAAAACCTCCTCATCAAATCCTCCCGGCTTGGGGCACATAGTTTTCGAGGGCAGGAGCCCGCTGTGTCCCCCTTTGCCTGGCAAAGTGATAAAGCCATTCTTTTCTACGTCACCTAAAACTCTGTCTCCGAGATTTGATTCGGCACCGATGCACAGAGGCCAAGCTTTCGGCATCAGTAGGACCTGGGAAAGCCCAAAATTAGATGCAGGAAGCAAGAGGGCAAAACCCCAAGGATGATATTCCAGATCCACAACGATAAAGGGCTCACAAAATAGCAACTGATCTTTCACAAGCCATTATAAAAAGGCAGAATATAAGATGGGGTGCCACAAGCCTGACTGAAGTTGTGACTACAGCTGAGCATTTTCTTTTTTTTTTTTTTTGCGGTACGTGGGCCTCTCACTGTTGTGGCCTCTCCCGTTGCGGAGCACAGGCTCCGGACGCGCAGGATCAGCGGCCATGGCTCACGGGCCCAGCCGCTCCGCGGCATGTGGGATCCTCCCGGACCGGGGCACGAACCCGTGTCCCCTGCATCGGCAGGCGGACTCTCAACCACTGCGCCACCAGGGAAGCCCGAGCTGCGCATTTTGAAAGGATCCTGGAGCAGGATCACAAACAGAAATCTGCCAAGTTAATAGCTTTACAGCTACAACAGCTCCAGAGCCAGAGACCCAAAACCACACCTAGGCCTCCCCCATTACACACTCGAGAGGTCCATTATCAAAACACTGGCTCAGAAATTGATGTCTCAATTATAATCAACTGGGGCACTGGAAAAGAGATTATCCTCAAAGGTCCCGTGCAAGTTCTTCAATATCAACTTAAGTGTACCTGTCTGGGCCCCTTCCAAAGTTTACAGGATTCTGAGGGATTTCCTGGTAAACTGCTATGCTATTCCCTCAAACGGCCAAGGGGAAACTAAAATTAAAATTGATGGGGTCATTCAATATTGCTACAAATATTTGTTTGTTCTGGCTAAAACCTGACAAGATATTTGAAAGGATTTAATAAATTTATGATCCGAAAATTGGCCAGTTTGGAAGCTGACATTCAGAGCCTGATTTTTTAGGCCTTCTCCCCTAAGCTAAATGTACTCAGAAGGAAAGAAACATTCCAACACTAGGTGGATGGGTGTGTCAGTCCTTAGGTATCATTTAAGTGGCAACCCAATTCTTTGAGGTATTAAAAACAGCTGTTCTTGTTTTACAAATCTAGTCTTTATAGGACCAGAGATGTGGCTTCAGAAACAATTCTAAGTCCACCAATCTCTTCTGCCAGTCCTCAAACCTCCCCTGTTTATCTCAAAAGCTTGTCCCTGTGCCTTTGATATAGAAATGTGAACTCCTATCTAGGTAATCTCATTAAAGTGCAAACTGCAGGGAGATAATTATTATCAGAAGGAAAACAAAAAGTGGGAAAAAGATCATTTGAAATTTAGGGAATTAAACTGTCTTCTAAGATCACCTGTTTGCATCTATGTGTTTCCAAATATATGTGTTGTAGAATTATGGTATTTTTCTACCTCTGGATGGTATTGACAAAATTAATTTGTAAAAAAGCTCTATGTAGTTGGTTTGAAGACAAGCGTGTAAGGATTGGGCATTGCAAAGTTCTCAAAAATATAACAGGAACTAACCCTAATGTTTTCAAGTTCACAAGATCTAAGATAATTAGTATATAAAAGCTAGTTTCAATTTGTTGGTTTAATTAAAACAGACATGTGTTTAGAACTATCAGCATTAAATATAATACTTTTATTCCATCTAGGCTTACAAGTTTGTTAGCAAGAAAAATAACGTGGTATCATAAAATTTTCGTAAGTAATATAAACATAATTGTTAAGAGCAAGTAAATTAAGTAAATAGAAGTAGGATAAAAAATTTTAGGTGAACTTTTCAAATAAGTTTCCCAAATCTTTTCAGTAACCTAAAATCTTAAAGTTTTGCTAAGACTAAGTTAAATGATAAAAATTCATTGACTATTTAGGTCATTCTCAAATAAGAAAAAAGTACTGAAACAATTACTGAACATAGGTTTATCGATTTTGGGCTTCTTATTACAGAGAAACTAAAGATAAATTTGGATATATTAGTAAACATGTTTGACGCCACACTGAGAAACTGTCTATGAAAAAGATGTTTCTAGAAATTATAAAAAGTATTTATAAAGCCACAGAATGCTAATATAAAAGACCATTTATAATTGTTTACTTCTTAGTTTTCACTAGAAATTAAACTTTCTAAAGGTGAAGAATTCTAATTAATATATGCAATGAAAACTACTGGAAATAATAAGAGAAGCAACTCTGTGTGATGTGTTTTTTGGTTAAGAAAAGGTATAAGGAATGAAGATGCATTTTTGTTAAGGGAAATGAGAGTAATGTTGTCTAAAATGGAACTTCTGGTAATGAAGGACAAACTAAAGGTATTCAAAAGGCTGAAGAGAGAAAGAGGATTTTACCCTGTGTAATCAAGCTGGCTAAAATTGAATTATTGTTATGAGGTTTTTGAAAACTAACCTTTAGGGCTTCCCTGGTGGCGCAGTGGTTGAGGGTCCGCCTGCCGGTGCGGGGGACACGGGTTCGTGCCCCGGTCCGGGAGGATCCCACATGCCGCGGAGCGGCTGGGCCCGTGAGCCATGGCTGCTGGGCCTGCGCGTCCGGAGGCTGTGCTCCGCAACGGGCGAAGCCACAACAGTGAGAGGCCCGCGTACCACAAAAAAAAAAAAAAAAAAAGAAAGAAAATTAACCTTTAATATCAACACTGTACTTATGTAAAACTAGAACTTAATTTTCTTTCATCTGCTAAACAGACAATTAAATATTGTTTCATATTGTTCTGTGATCCTAGTTAGTTAAGTGTCCAAAACTTTGACATTCTGGACAAACTTCCCAAAATTAAATTATAAAAATGAAGTCTTTTTGACCTGGGAGAAACTTTGAGATTTTTCCAGAGGGTCTCTGGAATATTCCAAAAGATTTTTAAAACTAATTAGGTTTACTTGATGTGTTAAATTACCTGGGAAACACTGTCAAATAAGAAGTAACATTAAGCCTTCTTTATGTTGTTTCTGCATAGGTGGATTTTATAAGTGTTCCAGGAATTATGTAAAATTCCTAGAAGTCTGATATGCCCTGGTATAAAATGTTGTCTGTAATCAAAACTGAGGCTCACATTATAAGGTCTGAACCTGAGTATCAGAGGAACGCCCTGCCTGACTTCCGTGCAAGGGCAGCAGCAATAGAATCTATAAGGATTGTGGCGCGTGTGGATGAAGTCTACTCCGCTTCTGCAAAAAATGACCCCTCATGGCCGGGCTTTTGCCATCGCGATGTCTTTGAAACATGACAACAGTCTGCTCCTGAGTCAGAGAAATTAAGATGGGTAAACAATGGCTGTTGAGAAACCTAAGATGGCCTCTTGGTTCTTCCTGGCTCCCTGGCAAACCCCATTTTTCTTTTTCTGTTTGAATTCCTTTAGTTACCTAGCTCATTTAAAAACAAAAAACAATTTTTGTCCCTAGAGAGAGGCCTCAGACCTCCTCCCTCTGGACACTTGAACACCTGCAGCTGGACTTTATTCAACTGCCACTTAGCGTGGGCTCTCAGTATGCTCCTGGTATTTTAAGTATGTTTTCCAGATGAGCTGAAGCATTCCCTTGCTGCAAGGCTGATGCCCTTACAGTGGCAAAGAAACTGTTAGAGAATGTGTTCCTCATATGGAGAATACCTTCCACAATCTCCAAGGATCGAGCCACCCACTTCACTGGGAAAACCATATGAGCCTTAACAAAAACCTTGCAAACTTCTGGCAATTCTCACTGTCCCTATCACCCTCGATCATAAAGCAAGGCTGAGAGAAATAATGGACAAACTGGATTCAAGCAGAACAAGAATTCATAACATGAGACTAAATGAACTAATGAGGGTAATTATAATTTTTATGACTGTGTTTAAAATATTGCTCGTTCTTAAAATGTTTTTTCCAGATGTAAAGAAATCTTTTCTTTTAAGCTATTGACAATTTGGTAAGATATACCTTTGTGAGCAACGATGAAACATTTACTTTTTCTCCCTACCTGATCTTTCCAGAATTCAGAACCTCTCAGTGAGCATTCTTATTTTCGTACTTACTATTGAACAAATTAGTTTTACTGTGATTTTCCTTGGTTAAAAAAAAAAAATTGGGAGTATTTTAAAGAGAAAAATTATGTTTGCACTTTTGTAGAAATTAGATTCTAGTCCTACTAATTATCTCTGAGGTCTTGTTGTATCAGTGAACTGGACTGGATCCTGAATTCTTCTAGTTTCCTCAAATATTTGGCCATGACTCTCCAACTAACATTTCCAATTTTCTCCCACCCTTTGGATTTGGAATCACTTAGAACAAAGACTGCCCTTAAGTCTCCCTGGAAGGGACTGTACCAGGTCCTCCTCACTGTGCAGACAGCAATCAAACTTCAGAGATTTGAGTCTTGGGTACACATGTCACAGCTGACCAAGACTCCACCTGACACTTGGTCCTGTACAAATGCTGGAGATCTCCTAATCAAATTGACAAAGACGAGAAGTAGCTGACACCAACGCAGAATATTTCCACCCAAGACAATGGCTCAAGACTTCATTCTTTAACTAAGAATGCTTTCTATTTTTTCCTTCACTCTGGCATTGACCTGGAAAGATAACACAAGTATCCGTAACTCTCAGGCCCCTGCCAAGGCCAGGGGTGGACAGGGGGTTACCTCTAGAATTTAGGATGACTCTATTTCAGGCTAGGAGAAAATCTATAACTGACCCCTGGCTTAAATGAATAAACACAGCAATCCCTGTGAATAAATTCATTCCCTGATTAGGAATAGATACAAATGGGAATATGATCAGAAACCCCTCCTTATTTCTTGAAGACATTGCAGATTCTGTTGTTAAGGTATTAGTTGCCCAGCAAAGATCCTTAGACTCTCTGGCCAAGGTTGTTCTTGATAATAGGATAGACCTTAATTATGTTTTAGATGAGGACTTGCATGATAAACCCTTGGTGTCTCTCCCTGCCTCCCCAAAAGAAGATATCCTGGTCTAAAAATAATCCTTTCTTTCCTTTTGCTAATAGCTCCCTCCGTTCTTTCTATAAAAACTTTCCATTTTGTACAGCCCCTCATGCTGCCCGATTCATGAATTGTTGAACAAAGCCAATTAGATCTTCAAATTTACTTGGTTGAATTTTATATTTTTTATACCCTCATGACATCATCTAAACGTAATTACCTTCTGAAGGTCCCACTTCCAAACACCATCCCATTGGGGGTTAGGGCTTCAACCCATGAATTTTGTGGGGACACAAACATCGTCCATAACACCTGCCAACTATTAGCTCCACAGGTCTTAACCTTCAAAAACCTAGCAAGATCGGTTTCTGATTTCAACAAACTCTCTGCTTGTTGGTTGCTGAACATTTAAGGTTCCTACTTGCACTAAATTTTTTCTTAATTCTTGCTCCCTTTTCTAATTTATAAGTTTACTCCTTCTTAATTAACTGCCTTATTGTGGTCTCTTCATCCATGAGAACTGTCATTTATCGCAACCATCTACTACCACTGGCATGCAAAGTTAAGAACCATTCTCTTTTAACAAATGAAAACCCATTATTGGGCTATACTTACACTTCCTGTATGTATGGAAATACAACACAAAACATCATTTTAAGACAAATTACAACATATTTAACAAAACGTGGATTTCTCAACATAAGCCCATCAGAGTAGAACTGCCCTCTTAAGGTTTCAAGTGCTGCCCAGGAGGAGTCCTCAACCTTTTCTTGGTGATGAAGTGCTCCCAACTGATCCACTGTCTTGTGGATCAAAGTAGTGGAGGAGGCTGTGGAGGTGTGGCAGGCCAGGGGTGGTGGGTGCAGAGTCTTGCCTGCCAACTTGCAAGTCTCTCAGGTAAAGCTTGGGGACTGCTGCCTGTTTATTGGGGTCCCACAGCTATAGATTGAATGTCTGTGTTCCCCTCAAGTTCATATGCTGAACTCCTAGTCCCCAATGTGATGGTACTTGGAGGTGGGACCTTTTGAGAGGTGATTAGGTTGTGAGGGTGGAGCCTTTGGAAATGGGATTAGTGCCCTTATAAAAGAGACCCCAGAGATCACATGTGAGGACACAGTGAGAAGCTAGACCTCTGTGAACAGGAAGAGGGCTCACCACAGACATCACATCTGCCAGGTGCTTTGATCTTGGACTTTCCAGCCTCCCAAACCACGAGAAATAATGTTTATTGTTTATGACTCACCAGTTTATGGTAATTTTTTTTTTTTTTTTTTTTTGTGGTACATGGGCCTCTCACTGTTGTGGCCTCTCCCGTTGTGGAGCACAGGCTCCGGACGCACAGGCTCAGCGGCCATGGCTCATGGGCCCAGCCGTTCCGCGGCATGCAGGATCCTCCCGGACTGGGGCACGAACCCGCGTCCCCTGCATCGGCAGGCGGACTCTCAACCACTGCGCCACCAGGGCAGCCCCAGTTTATGGTATTTTGTTATAGCAGCCTGAATGGACTAAGACATGAAATTGGTACTGGGATGTGGAGGTGCTGATGTAACAAATACCTACAAATGTGGAACCGGCTTTAGACCTGGGTAATGAGTAGAGGCTGGAAGCATTTTGAGGTGCATGCTAGAAAAAGCCTACATTGCCATGAATGAACCACTGAGGGCAATTCTGGTGAAAGCTCAGAAAGAAAAGAGGAGAGGTGTAGAGAAAGCCTCAATTTTCTTAGCGCAAACCCAGTCCTGAACAGATTTTTGATAGGCATATGAACAGTGAAGGCCACTGTGATGAGGTCCAGGTGGAAATGAGGGTCATGTTACTGGACAATGGAGGGAAGGCCATCCTTGTTCTAAAGTGGCAAAGAACTTGGCTGGATTGTGTGTTCTCGTGTTTTGGAGAAGCTAGAACTTGTGAGCGATGAAATTGGACATTTGGCTGAGGAAATTTCCAGGCACAGTGTGAAGGTGTGGCTTGGCTTCTCGTGACTGTTTTCAGTAAAATGAGAGAAGAGAGAAGTGACTTAAAGATGGAATTGTTTAATGGAAAGGGAAGCGGACTTAAAAAATTTGAAAAATTCTCAGTCTGTCCAGGTCTTAAAAATGAGAAAGCCTATTCAGGAGAGAATATGAAATGTGTGGTCACATTTGCCAGGGGGAGTAGAAGGACAGGCTATTTCAGAAGTCCAGCGCTGTTCACCAAGAGAATGAGGAGGTCAGTCAGTCACCTAAACAAAAGGCAGGACCTATTAAGGCAATGGGAGAATGACACCGAGGGCATTTCAGAGGCCGTCAGGCCACTGCTCCCATCCAAGGCCAGAGTGCCAGGGCCTGTGAAGCAGAACAGTTTCAAAGGAGCCACTGCTACCCAGTGTGCCTCACAGCCTCACACTGTGGTCTCTGCTCCCCACATGTCCCTGTGCTCCTAGGCAGCCCCAGATGCATGTGGTGGGCCCCCACGCAGCACACATATACCCACAAAGCTGTGAGGATGTGGCTCTCTCAACCTAGATTTCCAAGGATGGACCTTCCGAGCCACCAAGACCCAGGCAGAGGGTGACTTGGGGGGGTGGGACCTAGTGGACTTATGCAGGCGGAGCTGCCCCCCAAAACTCCAGACTGGCAGAGCCATCAGCTTGCTGCTCCAGCCCTGGAGAGCTGCAGCGTGGACTGTGCCCAGCAAAGCCAAGGGGGCCTAATGCCTTCCAGTGTGTCTGGAAAGTGGGAACTCAGTCCCAGGGCCTTGGAGGGAAGAGATTATTCTTGAGCCTTAAGGTTCTGGACTTGCTGGGGACCTGTTACTCTTTACTTCTTTCCTGTTTTTCCCTTTTTGGGTGGGCTGTCTATCCTACGCCTGTCACACCATCGTATTTTGGAAGCACATAACTTATTTGATTTCACAGGTTCACACAGCTGGAGGGGAATCTGCCTCAGGATGAATCATACCTGGAGCCTCACCCATATCTGATTCAGATGATATTTAGATGGGATTTTGGACTTAGATGTTTGAGTTGACATGTGAGAAGAACATGAATTTTGGGGAGCCAGGGGTGGAATACTATATATATATATATATATATATATATATATATATATATATATATTTTTTTTTTTGCGGTTTGCAGGCCTCTCACTATTGTGGCCTCTCCCGTTGCGGAGCACAGGCTCCAGACGCGCAGGCTCAGCGGCCATGGCTCACGGGCCCAGCCGCTCCGCGGCATGTGGGATCTTCCTGGACCGGGGCACGAACCCGTGTTCCCTGCATCGGCAGGCGGACTCTCAACCACTGCGCCACCAGGAAAGCCCTGGAATACTATAGATTGAATGTTTCTGTCCCCCATCCTCAATTCATATGTTGAAATCCTAATCCCCCATGTGACAGTATTAGGAGATGGGGCCTTTGGGAGACAATTAAGTCATAAGGGGGAAGCCCTCATGAGTGGGATTAGTGCCTTTATAAAAGAAACCCCAGAAAGATCCCTTTTGCCTCTTCCATCTTGTATCGTTACAACAAGAAGGTCCTGTATGAGGAAATGGGTTCACACCAGCCAGAATCTTCTGGCACCGTGATCTTGGACTTCGAGCCTCCAAACTGTGAGAAATAAATAAATGTCTGCTGTTTATAAGCCACCCAGTCTATGCTAGTTTGTTGTGGCAGCCTGAAGAGACTAAGACAGCACCTGATAAACACGCTAGGCTTTTATGTATTTTCAGGATTCCAAGAGAAAAATCCACAGCGTTTGTCCACAGAATAATTAAGTATAGGAGGGGAACGAAAAAGTGTGTTATGTAGGGGAAACCTAAAACGATTCAACCCTGATCTCTTCAGTAATATTGAATTTTTCCACTCTTTCTTATGCATTAACAGTCTCATACTCTTTAAGGACACATCTGTTTTTCATGTGAAGTTCAATTCACATGTACAAAAAGACATTTGTGTATACAGATGAGATAAGGGCCACGAAATCTCCAACATCCACATGTACCCAGGTGTCAAGGTTTTAATGGAGAGTCACTGAAGAGCACACTTAAAATGTCACATTTCATAAAACTTGCCCCCATCCAAAGACATAAAAACTTGGCTGGATTTATTGGTAAAACTGAATTACTTTCAAAGAGACTTAGCTCACTTTCCCATGGCAACCACAACAAATTTGGAATTTAAAGGATATGAAACTACAGATCGCCTTTAAAAAATATCCTATTAACGCTGAAGGAGGGATCAGAAACCAGGACATTCTCATAAATGTCAGTTTTGCCGAAGTTGCCTCCAAATTCAGTTTGGTATCAAACCCTTCTGAATGTGGGCCCAGAGCAGAATGAGTTTTTCATGCAGCTACTAGCAATGCCTCTTTCCCACCAAGTGGGAAAAGCTGTCAGGAGTCCCACGGCAGGGTATTTCACATCCAATGTTTACTATAAATCAGGTAGTAGAGAGAGGGTGAGGGACCTTATTCAGAGGATTTGCTTCTCCTAGACCCTCACTCACAAGACAATACCATCATCCTTGTCACATCTCATTTGGAAAATCTCTTCACAGAGACGGGTAAGTTCACAATTGCCTATGAAACAAAAGCGTCGTGTAGTAACTCCGCCAATGCCCTTCATATGTCAGTGCGGCTGCTCAGACGTCATTAACACAACCAAATCCGTGCCCACACCTTAGGTCGTTTCTTGGGTTTCCCTGCTAATGCATTCCTGCAGTGCCTGCCTTTCATGTTGACTTTGCTCAGAATAAAAATGACGGGGTGTCCCCACTCTGTATATTCTGAAATGAAAAAGAATCAATTAGACCAACCAACCATATTTCCTTCAGGGGGGCTACTGCTGTTCCCCAAACAGCCTAAGCTGTCTTCTCATAGTTTATGATGTCAGCAGGATCTCCCGACTGAAATACAGCCTTGAAATCTCACCCCGCCCCCTCTCTGGCCCTCTGTCTGCAGTATATATTATTCTTGTAGTTTTCAGAGACAGCTGTGTGAATTAATGAACTGATGTGAGAATCAGAGTTGGCTCGGAGCCCCATTTAAAAGTCATGTCGATGACCTCATAAAAACAGCAAAGAATGCTTCCAGCTTGCTTGTAAAATAAATCCATTTCTTAATAACTTGGAATGCCCACCTAATTCAGCACATATTTTAACCCCAAATGATTATTTCATAAGAGAATGAAAATTTCCCATGAAAAAGACATTTAGCCAACCCAGGCAACTATAAACTTTAATTGATATTTCACAGTATGTACTGGTTTGCCCTCCAGGGAGTGTAGAATATCATTCTTGCACCTGCATTTTAACGCCAGAGTTATAGTGTTTCAACCATTAAACATTTTTCATTAAAGCACTTCATATAGAATTAGTCCAATCTGATTTTAACAAAAGTATTCTATATTTAGTTTTTCACACTGCATTAGTCCAAACCGTTAGAAGTAGAAAGGCTAGGCTTTTGTTCACTGGCGGAAGCAAAAGGGTGGTCTGCACCCACTCACTTCAAAGATGGCCCTTTCCATGTCTGCTGTCCTTTGAAACAAACACAGCATTTCTCAACTGAGTCACTCCCGGGCCAATTGTAGGCCCGAGAAATCGAGACACAGGGTCTCAGAACATAACTGGTCTGCGGGATCTTCTCCTTTCCCTGGCAACAGTCATAAAACCCCACCGAGCCGCTCTTGAGAAGCAGGGAAGGATGCAGAATATTTTTGCTAGGCACATTTGCATCTTACGGTTTGAGTTTTATAGCTGTTATCCTGCTGGCAATCTTGGGCAAACAGCTGCAGGATTTTAGGATGTGTGACTTCAACAAGGAAAGGGGCCTTTCTAAATGCTGCAAGTTAGAATCGGAGAGAAGCAGCATAGGGGGTCGCTTGGAATCAGAGGCTAAGCAACGTTTCAAGAGAATTAGCTACTCCAGAGAACTTTTGTTTCCCCCCCTGAAAGGCTGAACTCTATTCTCTCTCACTCAGAACGTGAATTTCTCAGGATTGAGAACTCCTGAAGTAACCAGGAGTAGCTCTTTTTGAACAATGGTTCTACTTTTTTTCAAATGAACAAGTCCATGAGTGTTTTTCTGACTTAGTTTCTCTGGGTTTGCTTCATATTATTTCTTTTACTGATGTTTCAATGTGACACGCAGTCACATTTAACACGATACATGACCGTTTATAGGTAACTGCCAGACAGACACTGACGTGCTTGAGCAGAAAACGACACAAGTGTGCTAAAACGGACGTGGGCCACAGCCACGTGCTCGTCTCATAAAAGGACACTTGAAGTGATAAAAAATATTCTCATGAGCTTTATTCAAACAGCATATCTTCTGACTCAGTTCTGGTGAAATGTACATACAACATAAAACCCCCAGGACACTCTCCTCGGTTTGGTAAGTGTGAGGTACGAGGTTAAAGCATATGCAAACGTGCCCCTATTTGACCTACAAACATGGCGAGCTCATACTGTCCAGTCTAGCACAGCACAGGCTGGAGGAGCCCAGAGAGGAGGTGGGATGGGACTCCTCCCTGTTCCCTCCATCTTCTCCTTTGCAGCTGAGTGGGGGGGAGGGAGAAGGTGGACCAAATTGTGTCAGCCCGCTCCAAGACCCCTGAATGCTGTCTTTTTCTGTCCTCCGTCATGGCTTCTCTGCGCAGCCCTGAGTGGCTCCTGGTTCCATCTGTGAATCAAGTGTCTGAATACTGACTAGCTCAGGGCCTGGAGGTACATAGCTGCTTCCTCAGCATCGCCGATGATCCAGGGCCAGTCCTAACACCCTGGGTTTCTGAGAGAAGTCGCCTGAGTTCTGCGTACTCCACCTCCACTAAAACTCCATTCGCCTTGGCATAAGGCAAGTGGGCTGGTGACTGAACTGGTTGCCCTCAGCCTGGCTGGTCGAGGTAGTCAAATATCTGCAAAGACACTGCAGTCTCCATAAACCAGTGGATGGATGGCACATGAGATCAACACCTTTGGGGAAAAATATAGTGAAAAAGTCCTGTACTAAATTGAGTTGTTCCAGAGGCATGGTCCTTAAAAAGAACCCTCTAGAATTGCTGCCCTGTGTTGTTTCACCACTGTAATAAAGAAAACCATAGAGGAAGGGAAGAAGGGACGAACAGAGAGAGAGAGAGAGAAGGGGTGGGTGGGTGGGGGGAAACTGGATCATGGAAAATTGAAAAATAATACAGTGACTTCTTTGACAAGGAATATATTATTGATAAATTTCCTCACTAATGACTAAAAGGAAAAGCAAAGGAAAAAATCCCAGGAAAAGCATATCAATGAGTTGAGTCAACCCAGCAGAGTCCTTGTAATCTCTATACATCTGGACTTCAAAGAGTTTAAGATCTTGTTGTCTAAGAAGACAATGTAAAAGAGTGGGGAGGACACCCTGAGAATGAACACGATTGCACTTGTTTTGCAGGGAGGAGACACTTCTTACATCCTGGGTCTCTCTTTTCTACTCCACAATTACTTTGGACACTACTTGTTAGATTCACACATATAGCTTTTTCCTTGTAGTAACAGTGAATTGGATAGCTATTGCTACAGGGATGCTGCGTAACAATCAAACCCCAAAAATCTCAGCCGCAGACAAAGACATGCAGCGGGGCAGGGGTCAGTGGGGCTCCATGTATGCTTCATTGTCCTCCAGCAGGCTAGCTGAGGCCAGCCTTCCCGTGGAGATAGCAGAGGCGCAAGAGGGCAAACAAAACCACCATTCAGGCCTTCGCTCCTGGCCTGCTTGTTAACATTCTGTTGACCAGAGCAAGTCACAGGGTGAATCCAAATATAAAGGGTGGTGGAAAAATGCCTTTTTATTAGAAGAGCTACAAAATCCCGTGGTGAAGTGCAAGAATATAGACATGGGTGAATAATTAAGGACGTTAATGCAATCTGGCAAAAATAGTAGATGAAATTTTGAAAAAGACAGATGAGGGTAAATAGGAAATTAAAATGTATCCCCTATTCTAGCATCCACAAATAACTACAATTAAGAATAGTGTTATGGTTCTAGGATTTTTTTCCAGGGGTATAAGAAATTTTTAAAATTTTTTTCAAACTTGAGATCAAACTAAAAACAGTTATGAAGGTAAAAAATCTCATCAAGATATATTAGGAGCATTTTTCTATAACAACAAATATTCTTAGACAATTTGTTTTTACCATCCATATGTTAGGACAGTATAGAGATAAGCTGTATTTTATTAATTATTTCACCTTGTTGGACATTTAGTTTGTGGATACTATTTTCTTAACAAGCAGTAGGGTAAAATAAAAATGAAAAAAATGACACTTCCCTAGCCCTAGAAGCATGTGGGAACATGCCACATGGGCAGGTTGTACAGCAGACAGGGAACAAAAATCCAGGTCTGAAAAAAAAAATTGTAATATACTTCTCTAGATGTACTCTCAGGAAGTCTGTTTCTTCTTCGTAAGAGGAATTAGTCATCTTTCAGCTTTTAGTAAGCTTTAGTTTGGATATAAAGCAACAACAAAAAATTGTGGTGTTGCATAAGAAAAAACACATAGTATCACATAATGCCAACATATATCAACCTAATTTTGTAGCATTTTGCTTTACACGTACTGCCCTCCTAAGCAATAGAAAAGTACTAAAGGTCACTAATCTTAATGTCTGGGTGATGTTTCCAAGTGGTTTTCTAATGGCCACACCATCCAATCAAGGGAAATTTCATGCTATTAATGGTTGGTCAGTTAAATGATTGAGGAGTTTTTCTTTCTCAAAAATAGCTACAGACTTATGAACCCACAAAATTCCTCTTTTAAAAAACTGAGATATAATCGACATATAACATTGTATTGGTTTCAAGTGTACAACATAATGATTTGATATATATATGTGTATGTATATACATATATGTATATATATAGTGACATTATCACCACAATAATCTAGGTAACATCCAAGATCCCTCTACTGTTAGTAGAATGCGGTCTTTCAAAATTTGAATACATCCTAGGAGGAGAACAGTTGAGGTCAATTATCAGTCATTTACAACTTAATGTGATTATCAGGTCATTTCGAAACCTAGCCAATATTGAAAAGGGAAAAGTGCATAAAAAGACCCAAGAATTTACTGAAAGGAGATGAAGGTAGGGCTTGAAACTAATTACTGACAAATTATTCTTCATCTTCATTTGATAATAACACTGAGGCTGGCTGAAGAGTGAGCGCATGGCAGCCAGTTCCTGTATCTGGTGCTTTAATGGGTTCTGCTTTTTATTCTTACGGATTGTGTGCACGCAGTTACTCACTCTGGTCACTAGATGGTGCTTTTGTGCACAATAGCTCTTGGCTTTGCAACCTTTGCTCCTCCCCTCCCAAGAAGTGGTTTATTAGAAATTCAAGATACACCTCCACCTTAACTAATTAGCCTTTCATTAACAAACATTTTAACTTTAATTCCGTATGAAAAAAATGATAAAATACTTTTGTATCAAATATGTCAAAACAATCAGGAAAAAAATTCAAATACGCAGTCTGCCCAGACCTTCTCTGTAATAATATAGGATGAAAATTCTTTCCAAATAAAAAGGTAATTTGCATTCACCTTCTGCTTCTCTAAACCAACAAATCTGCTAAAAACGGTGCAATCTGTCTGGAAGAACAACTTAGGAAGAGTCTTGACTGAAATTAATTAAAGTATCAAAAGTTTAGTTCTTTATATGTAAATAAAGAGTTGTAGGTTACAACCTCACAACATAACTTCTTAACTGAAAATTTGACTGATTTACTTTTCCTTTTTGCACCCAAGTTTTTGGGTCCAATTCTTTTAAGAAAATTTGGGCTAGTGTTAAACATCCCCTAAATGAGGATCTTGCTGCTCTCATAAACTCCACCTCCCCTAAGCCTTCTTTTCAAGAACACCAACACACAATGCTTTAATTGGAAACTGAAACCACCGCTGTTAGGCAGTCAGAATGAATGGGAAGCACAGTCATTTCCTAGCAGTGTTAATGTTCAGCTGTAATAGTATCATGAGCATCCATGTAGATTTCTTCACGTGGGAGCTTTCCAAGAATATATAAATTAGATGATCTTAGTGACAAAAATGACACACCAAACACCTTGAAGCTCTGTAAAATTTTTGATCATTCACTAGTTAATTAATAAAACACCTCTTCAGTAGAAAGATAACTGAACTAGTAACTCAAATTAGCAAAAATCCATAGGACAAAGAGACAGGGCTAGCTCTGTGGGTCTCCTAAAAACCTCTGCTTCTATCCTTTGCCTCTGTGCTGAAAAATAAATCTCTGTGGTATCTCTGTTGAGTTTATCCTCAAGTTGTTAGATTTTTCAATCTGATTCCAGTCATGCATTGTCATGATGTCTGTTAATTCATGATGGTTCTTTTTACTCAGAGACCCATGAAACAGGAAAAACTATATAACACCAACACCAATCAGAAGAAATTCGTTGAGAATGGAAGGGTTTGGTGAGTGAAAGTCGAAAGTAACCATCGGTAATATGATACAGTTAATCAGATTTAGCACAAATAAGCCACTAGATGAATGAATTCTTGGTTATTTAAAAAGCTTTATTAAGTGTAAGTATAGCTGATCGGTCGGAGTGTGCAGAGGTTGGGCAAGGTCTGACACCACGTCTACCTGCAGACGTCAGATCCCCAGGAGCAAAGCTTTATCACTAACCTTGCTCCCATACAACCATGATTTACACTCCCTCTTCCATCAGCAAAGAGCAGAGTAAAACCAGTGGCCACGTCCCTACTTGTGATCCAGCCAATAAGGGGAAAATAAGGACATTTTAGAAAGACTTCCTGATTCCCCAATGGCGTAATCTCTATACATCTTTATAGCAACATATACGTCCACAAACAAGTAACTGTTGTGTATGAGTACAAAACTAGTTGTGCTCTACCTTGGGTATTGGGTATTTGTGTGTCTTACTGGATTTCTGGGGGCTTTTCTGCCTTATTGGACTGGAAGCTCCTGGTCGGTAAAGGAGGTGACCCTTTCCTATATAACTTTGCATTTATTTGATAAACACATGCTCAGTCGCTATTGGCTGAATGAATTAAAAAAATGTTCACTGCTGTTCTTAGCGTATTCATCAGTGGGCGGTCAGTCATACATGGCTGCCTCGCCTAGAGAAGGAAGAAAACGTTGCTGGCTCCTTATTCTCTCACTGGGGTCCTTATGTCCCTCCAGGTTTTCATTCCAATCCTATGGATGGAAACTGAAATAGATGAGTAGAAGCCATCTAATATTTCTTCCAATCCTTGAATTCTATGATCTATGAAAATTAAATTATTATAAGAGGTACTGATAATAGGAGCTCCATTAGTATTCTTTTTTTTTTTTTTTTTTTTTGCGGTACGCAGGCCTCTCACAGTTGTGGCCCCTCCCATTGCAGAGCACAGGCTCCGGACGCGCAGGCTCAGTGGCCATAGATCACGGGCCCAGCCGCTCCGCGGCATGTGGGATCTTCCCGGACCGGGGCACGAACCCATGTCCCCTGCATTGGCAAGCGGACTCTCAACCACTGCGCCACCAGGGAAGCCCCTCCATTAGTATTCTTGAATGAATAAAATCAATAGGCAGCATTTTACAGGTATGTTTGCATTATTTAAGAGGAAGGTGTCATGAACAAAATGCTAAAATATCCATCAATCCAGTTAATTAGGTGAAATACAAGATTAATTCAGCAGGGTAGGGATGGGAGAGGGGGGCACAGATCATTTAAGGATTTTGCCACAATCTAATCATTCTTTGAAGTATTTCATGTGCTTAGGACAGGGCAGAACATATTACTTTGATGTAATTTCCTACATGATCTATCAGTGTAAAGTAAACCTAACCTCCATGCTCTAAGGGCATATGCTTCATTTAAAACCATATCTCTATCTACATTACTTGGTAATTTGTTTTTCTTTCGAATATTCATTGTACCTGCAGAAACCGAAATTGATCTCATTGCCAGAAGGATAATATTTTTACAACTTTTGGTCATTTTTTATAATGATAAGAAAAATAGTTGCACAGTTATCTATGTACATGAAAGTACATATTTTAAAATACTTATTCTACGTAAGTGGCAATATTCAGTAAAGGCAGAACTGGAATATGCATTTTGATTTTAAAAATTGAAGCTGTTGATCGGAACTTCCTCAAAATCATTCCATCTCTCTCTCCCAAAAACCCAGAGTTTCTGCTTACTCCCCTCAACTTCCACTCCCTAGGGAGGGCCCCAGCTTCTCGCCGTAGAGGCTATTCCTTCCTTCTTTCTCCTGACCCTAGATCAGCTATCTCCTCTCTCAGATGTATCTTCAACCTCTTCCCTTTCATTATATTTTACCTATTTCAGATAAACAATATTAAGGTTTTCTACTCACAGAAATAACCACCATCTTCCTTAAACCTATATCCCTCTCCAGGTTCTAGTCCATCTATTTCCTCCCTTTAATGGTCAAAAGTTCTGAAAACAGATGGAATTCGCAGTCACATCTTCATCTTCAACTCATTCTCTCCATCAGCTGCCCTAGGCTTCCACTCACATCACTGTGCTGAAATCATCTGCATCAAGGCCACCAACGATCTGCTAAATCACAAATTAATTCAACTCTTTTCAGTTCTCATCTTGACCTTGTTGACAATTCTTCTTCAACTTTCATATCCCTTGGTTTCACAGTCATCAGACTCTCTGGTACTAAGACTTCTCAGGCCACTGCTCACAAAGACACACACACACACATATACTTTTTTTTTTTTTTTTGCGGTACGCGGGCCTCTCACTGTTGTGGCCTCTCCCGTTGCGGAGCACAGGCTCCGGACGTGCAGGCTCAGCGGCCATGGCTCACGGGCCCAGCTGCGGAGCTTCCCGGACCGGGGCACAAACCCGTGTCCCCTGCATCGGCAGGTGGACTCTCAACCACTGCACCACGAGGGAAGCCCCTACTTTTTTACGTAAAAGCAGAGAATTGTTTTTTCAAGTATAGAACAATGTAAAGTATAATTTAACAAACTCACATCCCAGAATTAATACCTATTAACATTGTGTGATATCTGCTATCAGACTCCTTTTTCCCCCCAATTATACCCTTAGGAAAATTATTGATATAAAAGTAATAATAATCCTATATTATCATTCAAAAACAAAAAGGAAATACTGCATTTCAGGTAAAGCTAAAGCTTCTTTAATTTACCACCCTTATTCGGCCATATTTCCTTCCCTGCCCTTCTCCTCGACCAATATTATGAGATCAGTGTATAGCCTTCACGTTCATTTTAAAATTTTTACTTACACACCCATGTCATATGTTATTTGGTTCTATGTGTGCTTTCTAAATTTACAGAAAGGAAACCATGCTAAATTTTTCACGTTTATTGCTTTTTTGGGGGTTCAACATTATTAGTTTAAGGTCAGTCTATGTTGCTACATAAAAATCAAATTCATATAATTATGTTAATACATTTATTCATGTAACTCTACATCATTTGATATATTCAATCCCTTAAAAATGAGTTGACTGTTTCTGATTCTTTGCTATTGCAAAGAAGGCTGTAATGAATCTCTGCGTGTGTCTCTTACCCACACATGAGGCATTTTCTCAGATATATGTACCTGGAAGTAGCATTCACTCTTGGGTCTTCCCAAGTCTTGCTTCAATTAGATGCATGCCCCACTCTTCTTCCAAAGTTATCTTTGTATAAGAAAAACCTAAGAATGTGACTTTCCTGCTTAAAATTTTCAACTGGCTCCTCCTTTACTACAAAATAAACTGCACAGTCCTCGGGGACTTATACAAGGTCCTTCCTTATGTGGCTTCTGCCCGCGTCTCCAGGTTCATCTCCCACCCCCTTACCCTACCCTCAAGTCCTACTGAACTACTTTCAGTGTTTCAGAATTTCAGAACGACTTTTCTCAGTGGGACCCCTTGGTCTCTCATTTCTCTGCATTTGCACGTGCTGTGTCCTATGTTTAGAATACCTGTCCCCCCATCACCTTTGCCTGCTAACTCCTCCTCATGCTTCAAAGTCCGACTCAGATGCCATCCCCTTTAGCAAGCCCACTGTTTCTCTCCTTTTAAGATGATTTAGATATTCAAAACAAAACCTGCATCTTCTAAAAATTAACTGCCAAGATTACCAGTCAACATTGCCTTCCTGTGTCCACAGATTAAAGAACTTACAAAGTTTTCTGCCCATGACGGGTAGCATATCAGGCCTGAATGCCCTGGAATAAACCCTATGGTCATCATCCCTCTTTCACTGAGAACACTGGGATTGGAAGCAAATTGCATACAACTGCTATTCAAGGCCAATTTGAAGAGGGGAAGATGCAACCCACTATTTCAAGAGAACAGTTTTACCTTCTTCTCTGTGAAGTGACTGTTCCCTGTTCTACCCTCTCTTTTTTCTCAGATATACAAGAATGATTTTTCAAGATAATCTCCATGAGCAAAGGACCCCAAACACTCACTTGGGCTAAAATGATTTCACAGCTTATGGACCTCATTGTATCTTCCTTAGGAAAGTGTTTCCTCCTGCAGATGTGAGCTGCAGTCATACCAATTGATTCCTCCACAGACAAGCACATTTCACACATAATCCAGAAAAATTATCATTTGAAATATGGGAATAGGAGTAGAGCCTTGATCCTCTGTGAAGGTAATCAAGGATTTCCAAAGTCTACAGTGAGGGGGTTCTGACATGGGGGGGAAGGGAAGAAAGGAAAAAAGTTTGGTTAATAATCACAGGGAGAGAAACTTACATGTTATGTGAGAAAATAAGCTTCCCTTTTTCTTACTTGTTACTACTCTCAATAAGAAACTCCAGTGAGTGCTGAGTAAGTGCTGAGCACTGTTCTAGACACAACCCAGACAGAAAGCAGGGCCTGGGAGGAGGACAGGGGATCACAGCCCAGGGGAGGAGACAAGTAATCAAACAGATAATCAAATCAAGTGTGATACATGCTGGGATACTGGCACTCAAATGCTAGGAAGCTAGAAAGTATAACGAAAAGCTTCCAAACTGAGACTTGAGGGCCTGAGGCAAAGGCAGCAAAGGGAGAAAAATGCACCAGTTAATGTACAAGGTGGCACAGGGCACACTGAACAGCCTGATAAAGTAGATTTGTCCTCAGTAGCTGGCTTGCGTATGCAGGTGCCTGTGAGAGACAGAGTGACCTGGGCGGGGGTGGGGGGAGGGCTTTGGAACCAGTGCCCACCCTCGTCCACCAGTCCCCCGAGGGACGCATCTTCTTGGCCAGAGAACACAGCACTGCACAACACGCTGTCCTGGTGGCAGCTGCTGCCAGTGCCCGTCTGGGGTCAGAGTGCAGAGCAGCATCTTCAGTGAACAGAGCTGCTTCTGGGTCTGAGTGGGCTGGCAGCTCAGGCCTTGGGGCGCCTTCGTGACTCCCTGAAGCTCAGCAGCCACTTTCACAGGCCGGTTGAGTGTGACCTTCCAGAGGCACAACCGCAATCGGATACCCCCTGACCCCGGGTCTGACGGGGACAGATTTGCTAGTTTGCAGCAATGAGAGGCTCCTGAACATGCAGGCGCCCTTCCCCAAGCACCTCCTGCTGGCCCTTCCAGCTTTATCTCCTCCCCACTCTGCAGCTCGCTGTGCCCCCCGGCTCCCACCCCGAATCCCACTGCCCCCTGGAGCTCACCCTGCTTTTCTGATGCCACACTTGAGCATTTTGTTCCCTATGCCTGTAACGGCCTTTCCTTTCCTTTGCAACTGGAGAAAATCTCTGTGTCCTTCAAAGTCCAGCTGACTTATCTGGCCATCTTCAAGCAGAAAGGATCACCTCTTCTCTGTGTGTTCCTAACTCTCAATATATCACGTGTTGCACTGTCCAATGTTACTAGCATTGCGTGCTGAACCCCACCCCACGCTGAAAGCTCCCTCGCCACCCCAAACCCAGTATCATCTCCTAGTCCTTGTTTTTGCAGTCAACACCTCCACGGGCCCAAGGCGACATGAAACCGTCCCCTTTACCTGACCGCCAATGCATTACCAAACATAATCAATTGTATCTCCTAAATATCTCTTAGAGTTTCTCTGTATTTGTCTTATTATCACGGGCCTAGATTATTATTCTTTTTCCTATAATGTTGCTTTTGCTTTAGCTTTTTGAGGCGGCGCTGTAGCCCTGTGGTTAAACACACAGACTCCCCTACCTGCTGACCTTGGTTCAGGTTTCAGCTTTGCTACTTACTGTTTACGTGACTTAATAAACAAAGAAACGCTACTACCCACCGCTAGGCTGCTGTAAAAATGAAATGTGGTGACATACGTACAGTGCCTACCATAGATCCTGGCACGAAATAAGGACTCCTCAAGTGTCAGTACTTATCACTGTTACTCTTCCAGCATCAGTGACACTTTTGGAGTTATTTTCAAGTCTGCTTTTTTCTAAGTCAGATAACAACCCTTCCCTGGAAAGAAAGCTTCTGAGGCTGTCTATGGTCTTTGGAATTTAGTGGGGTTTGTAAGACCCTCCATGATCTGCTTCCGACTCCCCTTCCAGCCTTCTCTCTTCTACTTCCACAAACATCCTGTGCTTCACACAAGGACTCCCCGCCCACCCCTAGCCTTGCAGCATTCTCCTCAGCTTCCTTTCCTGGTGAGTTGGTTCACTAGAGGGCACTTCCCCTTCATCCATCTGGCCACTCCCAACTTATTCTTCAAAATCAGTTCACAGGCCAAGTTCACTATCCGAGGAGCCCAAGAAAACAAACAAAAATAAACAAAACAGTTTGCAAACATGCTAACAAACACTTTATGTTTGTATTTATAATTATATATAGCATTATATATAGGTTATGTGATAGGTATTATGGACTTTTTTTTTTATTATGTGATAGGTATTTAGGACTTTTTATTCCCCATTGTTGTCAATGTCCTGTTCAGGGTTCTTTTGAACTGACCACCAAATAGCTATATGACCTCTGCATTCCCCAACTAAAAATGTCTTTTGGCTTTGAGTATTTAGAATAAGATCTTTGTTGAATGATAGATATCCAAAGCCATTCACTAAGATTATTCATATTTCAAAAGTATTTTATAATTTCAGTAGATTTGCAGTAAGAAAGGATTGGAGAAATTTGGGGCTGTGAGACTTTCAACAATTAATCTTAATTCAACACACATTTAACACCCCTTCTGTCGTATCCCTGAGAGCATACAAATGTACTAGAGAAAAAAATCTCTGTCCTTAAATTGCCCAGGCTGATGAAGAAACAGGCACATTAATCAACAGATTCAAAGGAATGATAAATACTTCAATAGAAGTATTGAATGATACTTCAATATTGAATGATAGTTCAGAAGTATTATTGAATGATAATACTTCAGTAGAATCCAGGGTAATATGGGAAGAAAGACAGTGAAGAATTTAGCTCCGACTAGAAGTGAAGGTGAAACCAAGGTAGGCTGAGGAAGGATACATGGGACTTTCCATGTGCGTCTGTTGAAGGGAAGACTCAAGTGCAGAGCGTAGGAGTGAGGCATGGAAACCATGGGCCTCACAGCACAAGAGGATGGAAATGCTTGGAGGTGGGAATTGACATGGGAGAGAGACATTTTGGAAAAGCATGTGGAAGCCAGAGAGTGAAGGGTTTTGCATGCCATGTTCAAAAATCTGAACTTTATCCTATAGACAATCATATTCCATTGAAGAGTTTTAAGATATGCAAACATGGCTGTATTTATATTTTTAAAGAAACAAATTGATGCTGATAGGGTTAGGTGCTCCAAGTGTCATTGTTTGAAGGCAAGGGTATCAGCAGGTATTGTTATAGTCCAAGCAGGAAGGGAGTTGATGAGGCTACCACACATTAGAATGAGCTTAATAAGGAGTAATCCAGTAATTTCACAATAGGAAAGACTTCTCTCTTTGTAGAATGGTGTATGACCACATCTGTAGATCTAAGGGAAATGGTACTATGACGTCTAATGTGTATTTCTAGAATGTTCTATGTATTTTTAGTATGTTCTATGTATTTCTACAATTACTTATTTCTGGGGCATATTAATTCTGAAATTACATTGAAATATTAGGTATCCTTATTTTCCGCTTTGATGTTGTGTTACAAGTATAGCGCTCAGGTTTTTGGATCAGACACAGATAGGTCACTGGAATAAATGGACAACCTCAAATTCTAAGGTTCTGGTAATGGAAGAGAAATTCTAGAGAGGCAGCTAGCTTCTTTGGCATTTGCTTGCAGTAGCTGGAGGCAAAGTAGTGGCATGAGAAGGGAAGGACTCTGAAATGCTTTCTTGGGTGGAATAGACCAGGGAGGAGTTATGACTGTTACACTGGAACTCATGCATGACTATGGGCTTACCAGGAGGTTCTTTGAATCTGTTAGGTTGAGCTGATCTTTAACTGAAAGGCAATGCCAAGCTGAAGGAAGACATTTTGCCTTCTCTTAAGAACTGACCTTGCTCCCCATATTTTCAGGTGATGTCAACCAAGAGGCTGCCTCTGGCCTAACAAAATACTGCGGCTTCCTGGACAACTCCCACCCACCCTGTGGCAGCCCAGACAGGACAGACATTAGCCGTGCCCTCCTGAAGGCTCTAGATTGGCTTACTGACTTCCTGGGGGCCAACACTACCTTCATGTTAGTTCATATTAGCCATACACCCATCTAATCCCAATGTACTCCTGCTAAATGCACCACTGGGCCCACTACTGAGGGTTATGACTGCTAAACAGAAAGGCAAAAACTAATCACAATCTAGATTAATTTAAGATCATATAAATTAACACGAAAGGGGAAAAGTGTTAGGTTGTACTGGGTGTTTATTTCTTTAAAAGCTCAAAATGTTAATCTGCTTTATGATTCCAGAACTGTTTTGATTTAGACAAATCTATGGTTGGTGAACTCGATCAGAACAGCAGTTTATAACCATTGATAAATCACAATCATTTATGAGTTGTGTTGCAAATGATTTATTGGTAATAACACTGTTCTGGAGTTTAGAAATTGCATTTTGTAATTAATTTGAGGAGCTTCAAGTTGATCTCTACAATAAGACCCTTTCCCTTGGACTCTGAAATGCTTATTTGGATGGAATAGAAAGGGGAGGAGTTATAATGATGGCATTAGAGCTTGTGCATGGTGTGGACAGGCTGAATGTGAAAGTCAGCGTTACACATGGCACAAGGGAAAATGCTGAGGACTGACAGTTTGGAACATGCTGGCAGAGGAGCTCCACTGGTTGTGATGCTTTGGTGAATGCCACTGGAGCAACAACAAAGATTCACCTACTATGAACTTCTTTTCATGTAGGCAAACATCAAGAGTGTTAATTATCATGATGCTGTGGCGGATACCATGAATCAATTATTAGGAGAAACTGTTACCTGAAAATTCTACCACCATGTGTAAGAAGAGCCAAAAAGTAGTCACAATATTCCTATCATGGTACTCCCTGCAAAAGCTTTATTAAATACTATTCTTTGTTTACTATCAAATTCCATTTGAGATCTCTGGAGCATACCTTCCCAATTTTGCCATAGAATAGTTCTTTCCAACTCTGAAACAGTTAGCTCGTTGATTTTAAGCATTAGCTACAGTTTATTTTGTAATGTGTCAAACCGTGTGTGCATAATCTCATTTAATCTTCACAAAGCTCTATGACCTAAACACTTACATTGTGCCCATTATGAAGATGAGAAAACTGAGACTTAGAGAGGTTAAGTAACTTGCTGAGGGTTATTCTGCTGGTAAGTGATGGTGAAACTGAACACTGAAACAGTTCTGTCTGATTCTAAAGCCTGAACCTGTAACCAGGGCACTTAAGCACCTTCCCTACGGCCCTACGACTTCCGGTGATGGTGGGAGGTACTTTGCCTGCAGAAGCTGCTCTCCTCCTGGGAGGAAGGGCTCACCCTTACGCCAGCTCCAACTCAACCTTGTAACTCTGCATGCACTGTGACAATTTCCTGGAAGGAAGAACATCTGCCAGTGTGACGACTCCTGCTTGCTTAAAGGGGTGCTGAATGACTGTAGCAGTCCGGGCATTACTTCATAGGAGCCCCCATGGGGCCAAACATTTCTTAGATGGAGATTATTTTGGTGGCTACATTGCAACCCCTAAGAAAATCTGGGTGCACCAGAAACCTGTCACTCAATCACACATCTATTTGCTTATTGTCTGTCTCCCTCACTAGAATGAGACCTCCCTGAACACAGAGGTTTTGATTCGTTCACTGCTGCATCCCAGACACTGAGAACAGTGTTTTCCAATGAGTAAGACGCTCAGTCAATCTTTTCAAAATGTGAATTCCTGGCTTCACCTGAGGGAAGGGGAACTTGATTCAAGTTAAAATTAAAGAGTCCTCAGCCACCGGAAAGTTACACCACCCAGGGGAGAGTGGGCGATGGATACCAGTAGGAGTGTGAGTGAAAGCCAGGAGAGGGGATGGGACGGGGCAGTGGCAACACGCAGCAGAGCCCAGGTGACAGTCAGAGCCGGGCTGGGCAGGCGGGGCAGGGGGGAGACCTGAGGTCTCAGAAGGCCCAACACCCATGATAGTGCCACGTTCTGAGCACTGGAGGAAAAGAAATGTTCACAGATTCCCTTCGGAGTTCACCTCATTCCCTGGGTATGAACAGAAGGACGGAGGTTATCAGAGAACTCAGAAATATAATGGGATATAATATAACATAGCATAACACAGTATGATGGTTAATCTGTACAGGTAGTACATGTCAGCCACTGCTCCCAAGCACTTCACACGGGTTGACTAATTTAATCCTCACCTCAACAACTGATTTAGAGAGAGGCTAAGTCATCAAGGTTAGCCAGGGAGAAGCAGAGCTCAGATGTGAACCTGGGCCACCTGGCCCCCCAGCTGCTGCTTGTCGTGACAAAGTCTCAGGATGGTGATGGCAGCTCTCCACAGAGTCCTAGGAGGGTGCCTGAATCCGCTAAGATGTTGATGGTGATTTAGATCGACGCGGTCTCAACAATGGGTGGTGGTTGAGAAAAGACGGATTTTACACACATGATCAAGATAAAATTTCCCTAAAGTTCTCAAACAAAGTCTCAGGGCTGTGACTGCCCTTGTATGATTTTTGTCCGTTTTGGAACACGACACACAGAAGCAATGACATCTGGTGTTTGGGACGCCTGCCTGGGTTATGGGTGTGCCTTCGTTGAATACATGAGCACCCATAGTGCAACAGGTGCAGGGGACACCCAGGTGAATAAGATGGCCCAGCCCTCAAGGTGCTTTCGGGCCAGTGGTCTACAGTCCTGTGTCCTCCGCACATTGACTCAGGGCAATAGAAAAGCAGCACATTCACAAAGACATCACCTCATTCCTAGGGTTTTCCTATAGCAGAAAAAATAGGAAAGAAGTTAAATCAGAAACAAAAGAGTCTAGCAAAACCTGCCTGAAGGACTTTCTTTTACCTCAAATATACAGGAGACCACACACACACACACACACACACACACACACATACACACACACACCACCTACATGCACAAAAACCACTTCGCCTGAAATCCATTTTTTCCTGAGAAAAAAGTAGATTTATAAATCAGGTTACCTAGTGACAAATACAAAGATTTTTCTTTTTCTGGAAAAAAACAAAGTTAAACTTTAAACCCTCTAATATCAACTCAAAGTCAAAACCTCTTAGAGCCACTATTTTTACTATAAGCCACTGCTCAGAATCCCCCACCAACTGGCTGGGGTGTGTGTGTGTGAAAACCCAGAGTATTTCGGGAGTTGTCGTTGCACCAGACATTTCTCTCAGCATTGCGGTCTGCTCACCCCACGCGGCCCGGGCACCTGCAGGATCAGTCAGTTTGCATAAGCAGCTTCCCAAGCAAATGACGTAGCTTCGCTTCTGTTATTCTTAAAGGCCAATATCTGTCCGAGATCAGCATGTGCATCCGCGTATTAAAGCGCTCAGTGTTCTAAGGCCCTGCACTTAATTTTCCCCTGGGTAAACAGAGCCAATAATGGATAAATACTGAAGGATCAAATATCCTTAAACTATTGGAGAGAGCTGGGAGTGCAGACTTTCATCCACATCAGAAGTGAGAAAAAACAGAGAGCAGAAAAAATATGACAGAGGCTCTCCAAATCAGGAGTGTGGAGCCTGGAATGGAGTTCAGGCCACTGGCCATGGAACGTCTGGGGAAACATCTTGATGAATGGTTGCGGGGGTAGGGCGTTTAGGAGTTCTAGGGTTAAGTGTCGTTAAACGTGAAATATGGCACGATCCAAGCAAAAAAGAGATCTTTGCTGTCCTCAGAAAAGAACAGCAGAGGGTCTTCTGGCTGCCATCCTCCAGGCTGAGTGGAGCCTGCACTCCCTGTAACTGTACACTGAAAAGATGTCTACAAATGTCCTACTAATTGCATTTTGAGGCCAGTCCCTGTAGGAAGGTGAACTTTGGACAGGCTGACACTCTTGGCCTTTGAGGTCCTCAGGGAAAACACACAGCTCAAGTGTATCTTTCAAGTATAAACTTCTAAGGAGGAACATTTCAGCCCCTCAGGAATTCTTGTCTAATACAGGGGCATGATATATTTCATAATTTCTACACAATCCTTTCTGTTAAGGAAAATGCTCTAACCTTTGAAATGTTTGCTGCAAAAGATTATCCTATCCAAACTTTATCACCAGATGCGGCCACACTATTATTTTCTGATATGCTTTCAAAAAAAAAAGCCTTCAACATTTCAGTTTAGAGAGTTCCTTTTTGTTACTTCAAAACATTAGGGATGTTTTCTTGTTACTTAAAAAAAAAAAGTATATAAATCAATCTTGCCACAGACTGACACTCATCATAGCCCTATTTATCTACCTTACCTAAACCATTGGTACTACTACTTTTGAATTATCCATATTCAGAAACCTCAAAAGATGTTAAATTTAAAAAGAGAAAATTTAAAAAAAAAGGAGATTAAATATATGGTTGATGGCTATGGTGGTAAGTTGTCAAAAGAAAGCAGAAAGAGACATTCCTAGTGAAATGCTCCTTGGAAACCAGGCTGATGCTACCCACAGAAGAGCTACCCACAGTTCTCCACTGGCTCTTTCTCTGCTTCCCAAACTGCTGCCGTATATAATAGGCAGTCCCCCCCACCCAGCCCATGCCCTTTGCAGTAGGAGCTGAGGTCTCTGCTCTGATTCACCCTGGCCAGAAAAGCACCTGGATAACCCTCAAAGTGGGAAAAGCTAAATATCACCTGTATTTGAGTAACAGAAGTAGGGCACAAATCAAAGGTTTCAGCCTAACACAGACTTGGGTTCCCAGCTATCTCCTCTCTAAGAGTGAGGTGTCAGTACAGTCCAAAAGAAAATGGGAGACACGGAGAGCAGCACCTAAGAACTACATCATATTTATCTTCCAATGGTTTAAAGAATGTTTAAGCCATGAGAAATCAGTGAGGGAATAACAACACATAGATCCTATACATGATAAATGAGCTGGATATATAATCAACGGAGTTAAAAACGCATTAATAAAATTACCAATAACTGAGAAGGCAGAGACAGCAAAAAACAAATAAAATCTCTGTCACTCGTAAAAGTTCTTTATACTTATTGCTTGTGTTTCCGCAAATGGGTCCTTTCCATTGATGTAGTGAAGAAAAACAAACAGACGAGCGTGCGTGTTTAAGAGGCAGTAGTAATCTGACTGCCATGTTTAGAGCTCACTTGACAGAATTCCTCCTTCTTTAATTGCATGGCTCCAGGTATTTTTTGATTTCCTTCCTGGAAATTTTCTTCCTGTGCTTCCATCTTCTTCAGAACCAGAGATCTTCTAATCTATTTTTGTAAATATTATCTCATGTAATATTCACAATCAGTCTACAAGTTGAGTATTATTTTAGAATGAGCAAAGCTCATTAGCAGGGCAAGGAAAAATGTCCGTGGACAGTGCGTAAAGAGCTAGACTTCTAACCTAGAGGTGTCTGAACACTAAATCTAGTTTCTTAACACATCCTGCTTTCCCTTCTAAAGAAATGGACTCCTGCCTTTTCACCACCAAGGACCTCTTTTTTTAATTTCCCTCCCCTTGGACCCAAGTTTTGATAGAATTTTCACCAGCAAACTAATTATAAAAATTAAATAACAGCTAATACTCCATTTGTAGTCATAAGAGACATTTATTAAAATAAGAGCATCTGACCAACGTGAAATAATACTAAGCTGATATAATTTCAATCAAAACGATTTCAAAAAGATATTCTTACTTGTCTATTCAACTCTTTGCTTCTAAATGTTTAATCTCTATTATTAGGGTTTTTGAAATATTTAAAAGAGCCATCCTGTGGGCCTCTGGGACTCTGGGGATCACTGGTCTCTACCCTGCTTTAGAAGACATAAGATTCTGTGTGTTTTTAAATAACAGAAGCAGGAGATGTGATTGTGCTGTTCGTGAGAAAGCATTACCTTGAGCCCGAAATCCTTTCATAGCCCAATCTAAATCCCTCCTGCTCCGGTGTAAACCCATTTCCTCTCCAGCCTCAGGAGAGATGGGAACAGCTGCTGGTTGTCTTTTAACTCTCCCTTTGTGACCAGGGCTGGTCCGTCTTTATTGTCCGTGTACCACATTGTGAACCACGTTGGACAAATTCCTGACAAACTGCTCGTTTGTACCCCAACTCTCACTTCCCACCATATTTTCCAGGTTCTCTTTCTGTTATGCAAGTAGGGATTTAGATTCTGGGGATTCGGACACAAAAGCTCCGGGCTTGAGAAGTATCTCATAGGATGGCCTGTATTCTTCCTGTAGCACCAGGCTGGAGGAGAATGAAAAATCTGATAACATGATAACTGAGACTAATATCTGTTGCTGCTATTCCAATTGCATTTAGTACTTCTGGAAATTCTTGCCTCGGGTCACAGTCCTGTTACCAGCTGGGGTCAAAACACACCAGATGAAGGATTCATATTTCCATTTAATTCATTACACTGATGGCTTTTATGAAGCATCTGGAATTGGGCATATTAGGGGGATTCATAGAGAATTCATTTGGAAGGGTGACAAAACTATTTTCTGTTGATCATTCAAATCCTGCCCAATCATTAAATGACATTTTCCGTTCTCAAAAAATCAATTCCATTTTTAATGTCCCACTAACAAATAAAATATATATATATATATATTAAAATGACATTTAATCTAACTCTTACACAATACTAGGGATTTGATCCATTTCCCCAATAACCCCAAATCCATGTTTTCCAGACAAAATATCTCACTGTGTGACTTTGGATCTCCAAGTCTGAGGCATCAAATAATGGCTACAACAACACTGAGAATAAATTTCAACCTTTTATCCAGTTGCTTAACGGAATCAACTTCACAACCCTATTTGCTATGTCACTAAGGAAAGCAGAAGAGAACAAAACAAGTACACCCCAAATGCCTAGATTCTAATTTCAGAGGCATTATCTTTAGTCAGTCCAGTTTCTCTTAAATTCAAGTTTTCAATAAGAGCTGTGTGCATTCAAGGGCAGCTGATAAGTCAGTTGTTCTTTAAAAAGCTTTTATAACAAAGCTGCCCTTCCTCTGCAACCTTACATTTCTGACATTTTTCAAATCCTTTTTTTTTTTTGCCACTTATTATTTCCCTTTGGCTTCTGAGCCCCCCCTCCAGAAAGCTTTCAATTACTAGAATATTGACCGGAAAAGATCTACTGAACACAGAAGCTAAACGTTGGCTTTCCTACTGAAAAAAATGTCTTCCTAAGGACCAGGATTCAGAATGAAAATCCAGTGAATTCAACTTGCTGAATTTTCTAAACCACCTACAAACTTCCGCAGACATTTTAAGGGGACAAATCACAAGTCTATTTACATTTCTAATTCCACCTACTCACAAAAGTAAAGTTTATGTTGTCAGTGTTTTTACTGAAAATTAACCACCTCATTTCTGCTGCCAAGTGAAATAAAACAAGGATACTACCTTGGTGCATATATAATTTTAAGATGCTACCATGAGATAAGTCTCAGGGACTGGTGTTCTCGAAGTAGGAAATCTTTCTCCTTTCATGGCTGTAGTGGACTGAATGGTGGCCTCCCGAAGATATATCTGCGTCACATCCCTGGAACCCGTGAATGTTAACTTATTTGTAAAAAGTGTCTTTGCAGATGTAATTAAGTTAAGAGGAAGTCATCCTGCATTATCTGGGTAGGTCCTAAATTCAATGACAGGTATCCTTATAGGAGACACACAAAGGAAAGACACACACATGGACAGAAGAGGAGGAGGGTGTGTGAAGACAGAGGCAGAGGCTGGAGTCACGCGGCCACAAGCCAAGAAGCACTTGGAGCTGCCAGAAGTTGGTGGGAGGAGACAAGAAACCGAATCTCCCCAGAGCCTTTAGAGGAAACTCATCCCTGCTAACGCTTGATTTTGGACTTCTGGCCTCCAGAACTGTGAGGGAATACATTTCTGTTGTTTTAAGTCACCCAGTTTGTGGTAGCCACAGGATACTAATAAAATGATTTTTAAGAATTGACCATCCTAATAACCAAATTTCACCGGGCAGACAAATCTACACAAATCTATTGTCCGTAAATCAATAATGAGAATAGCTGAAAATAAAAGATTCAACTGAGTTCAGGCGTTCATCAAACGAGTATTTACTCAACTCCTATGTGCCAGGTTCAGGGATAAAGTTGTGAGTGAAAATAGACATAGTCTCTGCCCTCAAGGACTTTACAGGCCAGTGGGGAGACAGACATCGAGTAAGTAATCACGTAATCAGACTGGAGAGTATTTCTAAGGAAACACCCCATTGCTGGCTTTGTCATTACTGTGCTGCTTATTACCTCCTTGCTGGGTGACTACATACCCTTTACTACCATTTGTGCACCATTTCAGCTGGTAAGTGTCTTTACCAGTTTTGAGCAACTGTCTTACATGTAGTAAGTGCTCAAGTTTCCTGAAAACATAGTCTCCACCCACTGTCTCCAAACTGTCCCCACCATCCTGCAGGCTGCTGCCAGCACTACTGTCTCTGTCACTCTGCAGAAACTGCTCTGGGGTGACGTGAAAGGCACTTGTCCAGAGACAACACAATGTCATGAAGGGAGTGCAAGCTTTGATTTGGGCTCACACCCAAGCTCCACCAATGACAAAATTCTTCGTGATACTGGGCATAGCACTTAACTGCATGGATCTGTTTTCTCCTCAGTGATCTTTTTTCAGGTTGTGTGAATTTAGGGATATCACACATACAAGGTACGGTTCCCAGCCCTTAGCAGTGACATAGTGAATAGTAATGCTTATCTCACTTGACACAACTGTACCAACGGTACAGACCAAAGTGGATCTCTCTTTCCTTCAAGGCTCAAGGGAACCCTTCCCTTGGCCTCCTCTACTCTTTTCCGTCTGCCTCCTGCTCAGTCTTTCTCAGTCACTTTTAGGGGAATCTTTTTCTTCTCCCCACACTTCCAACATTCGGTTCTCCGGGACTGCAGTCATGTGCTCACCTTTTCCTCCTTTATACACTCCCCTAGATTATTCGATCAATTCTGTGGTTTTAAATACGTTAAATATGTGATAGTTTGTATACACATACATATATACATTTATAGATATGCATATACACATACATACATATGCTTATATATATTATACATTGATGATATGTAATATATATGAGCCACATAAATGAAAATGAATATACACATATATCCCACATCTCTATCCTGAATGTGAATCCATATATATCCCTTTGTCTCCTAGATATTTCCATTGACATAGCTCACTAGCAGTTCAAATCAACATGTCTAAAAGCTAAACTCTTGGCCTTCTCCAAAACCTGCTTCTCCTTTTCTTGCCTATGTAAGGAATGTGTCACCTTCAGCCTTCCATCTAGTCACTCAAGCCAGAAGCCCGAGGACCATTCTATTCTTCTTTCTTTCTTCACATCACATCTAGTCACCAAGTCCTATTCCTTCTACTTCTAAGTTTTTCTGAAATGCATCTTACCTCCTTCTCCCTGCCCCGTCTTTGTTCAAACTCCCATTATTTTCTCCCATGGATCCCTGGAATGGCCTCCTAAGGCACCTCCCTGCTCCCAGCCTCTCCCTATAATCCCCACCTCAAATCTATCACCCTTCCAGTCATCTCCAATACGGCCAACGAGAGTAATCTTTCACAAATGCAAATATAATCACATTATTCACCCTCTTCCTCAGCTGAAATTCTCCTGGGGTTACTTGTAACCTTCATCACAAAAGCTAACCCTTTTATCAAAGCGTACCAGTCACTTGTCACCTTCTTTTTCTCATCTCTCAATGTTCCTCTAATGTCTCCGTGCTCTTCAGCTCTACCGAACTGATTTCAGCTCCTGGATATGCCTGTTTTCCCAGGCATCCATGTCTCTGCTCACACCATTGCCTTCTGCTAGGATTCCCTTCTCCCTCCCCTTCTTTCCCAGGTCAGCCCTTCTCTCCCACCAAGGTCCACACCCCCATCTCATGCCTGACCTTTTCCGAGCAGTCTCCATATTCTCTCTGCCCCTCCTTTGGTCAAGTCTGAATTACATTTCCCTCCTTTGCCTTCCGCGGCTTCCTGTGCTGTCCTTATCTTCTGGCTTTCCTACCACATAGAAAATACCATGAGGTCAACAACTGGCTGGATATCAGCCCAGCAGCCAGAGGAGCAGGTGAGGCAGACTCCTGAGGGGTACCTGTGGTCTCTGAGGAGTGGCCTCCTCAGTATCTTCCAGCCTGGGGAGAGCTAGCTTGTTTCAGGCCACCGCCACCAACTCTGCAATTTCAGAGTGGTTCAGCAAAGCCAAAATCCTCAGGGGCAACCACCTAGATGTCCCCAAACCATGTACCAGGTTTTCTTAACCAAAGCTCCCTGCTCAGTAGAGCATTCAAACGGCTCTGGTTCTCCGTGACTCTATCAGATCATCATCATTCTGCTGCTCGGCGGCCTCTGCTCTTCAAGTACAGGAAAGAAGGACCTTTATGTAAGGCTAAAATTGCTTGTCAACAGTCCATAATTTCTCATCCTCCCTCTGTGGGACACCTATACAACTCAGCAGTAACTAGCCAACTCTGCTATCTTTGTAGATGTTCTCCTAAACACCCAAGCATCACACCTGTAAACACTCTATTTCATCTGGACATCTGTCCAGCTCTCCATCTGTGAAATCCGAAGCAAGGGACAATCTGTACCCTACATACATACCACTCATGATGGCAGTCTCTTCACCTGCCATGTGGCGACGGACCCAAATCTGCATGTGACCCTTGTTTTTCTGGACCACTCTCAGGATTACTTGTATTAGTTTTGGACCTCTGAGAAGCAGATGCCAAGATGCGATTAGATGTGCAAGAGATTTATTGAGGGAAACGTCTGCAAGGAAAAGAGCTAGGGGAGGTGGGGAAAGCCTTTGGACGACAATGCGGGTGTGGCCCCTGCGAAGGAGAGAGGGAAGGAAGGAGGCGTGGATGGCAAGAGCCACAGACTTGCCCGGCAGTTCCAAAAAGGTTCAGCTAGGCCAATGGGGAGCCCTTGACCAAAGTCGTCCATCTGGACTGGACGTTTTTATCTGTGCCACATTCAGTCACTGGCTAGGAGCAGCTCATGGGAAGCACAGCACCGGTGGGAACGCCGTGGTAGGTTCAGAGCTTAGCACTTGGAGCCATCCATCAAGCACTTCCCCTAGCAGAGATGTGAGTGGCATATTTTTATGGTCACCACACTCACCAGTTGTCAAATGACTGGCTTTATTATAAAACACAGACAGGCAGTCCTCACGGTGCACTGTTCCAAAATGCGTGAATTTCAGTTACCATGATTTAACTAATTGAAAACAGTCCTCCAACAATATAGCTCAAACTTCAGTTACCATGTTATATTAACTGTGAGTAAATTGCATACAGTACAAACTTTGCTGCTAGCTCTTTAGTCCACAAACTACTACTTAAGTAACAGATGCACAGTGATCACTGTTCAATCACGTCACTTCCTTCCAAGTCTTTTGGTGATCTGTCTCTGTGCATCGGTTATAAAGTTCATGCACAGATAGCAAAGCATGCATTTGTATTGTCTCCTTGTCTCCTAGTGACAATCCCATATGACACAACAGAAATGGATAATCAGAAGAGGGAACTGGCTAACAAATATGAAAGTAAAACAAACGAACAAAAAATCAAGAAGTGGCAAAGCTAGAAGTGAAGTTTGAACTGAATATAAACAGAGTCAGAGAAGAAATAGCTGATCATGGGAATGGTGATACTGTCACTGTTTGCTACTCTAGACATGCAGCCAGAAGAACATAGTGAAGATGGAGGTACTGACATAAATGAGGAAAGTTGTGATGAAAAGGATGAAGATATTCCAGGAGAACTGATGCCATTAAAAACCTTCACATTAAATGGACTCCCAGAGGTATTTCACAACACTGAAAGCGCAAAGATAAAATGCTGGAAGATGATCCAGATGTAGAAAGGAGTGTGATGATTCACCAAAGCACAGGGAAAGTGCTTACTCAATACTGTAAGTTAATATATGACAAGAAGGAGGCAAGCATTGTTCAAAACTCTATTGACAAGTATTTGCAAAGATACAACTTTCTCCGTGTTTCTAATTCTTTAAATTATAGTATGCTAAAGACATTTTAGTTTTACTATATATTTATTTCCCTACATATTTATAACTAACTATGATTTATAACTGAAAGAGAGTTTTTAATGTTTGACAAAAAAGTTTACAGGTCACAGAAAAAGCATAATTTCTTCCCACTGATTGTTAACACTGCTTTGTATAGTTTCAGACCACACAGTCATTTTTACAGTCTTGGACAAAGCAGGGACTGCTTAGGTACATCAACGATTTGAGCATGCTTGCTTTTTCTTGCTAATTAAGTAATAGTCACAAATGATTTGAATAATTAGGCAACACAAGATGTGTAATAATATAGAAAATTAATATAATTTTCAACAGTCTAATCACATGCTATTTATCCAAATGTCAAATTACAGCATATGAAAAATTTCCTAACATTTTTAAATGTTAGAAAACCAAGATTATTATCTAGCTACTGTGGAATTCTGAAGGTTCAATAAGAACACTGAGGGCATTCCTAATATTTTTCTCAGCAACTAAATGTAAGGATACTTTCTCAATGAGAAAATAAGATCAGGCAGCACGTAAGAAGAGACCTTCCTCAGAAGTACAAGTTAGAAATCCTTTCACATCTTCTTGTTACTGTCAAGATGGTAAAGACACTGCTAGCTCCCTCCCAAAATCAAACCTGGAGAAATTACATCAGCTAAAGAGAAACACGGATTCTAGGACTAGAAATAACAGAAACAACCGCAAGAAAAGACCATGGTAACCTCCTGCTGAAACTGCAGGCTGTCTTAAGCCAATGTGTGTGGGAGCCTGCAACGGCAGCCTAGGGCAGAAGGGAGCTTGAAGTGGCGGCAGTAAACGTTCAAGCTGGAGGAAAGCATTTCATTTGCTCATTCTTCATCCCATATTGGCTTGGTACAATCATTGCCATCCATCCCCTAGAAATGGGCAACACAGCCTAAAGCTTACCAGTACTGGCGTCCTTTGATACCAGGTTGGTTGAAAAGCCCTGTGTGTGCAAACTGTTAATGAAGGTGGTGGTGGCTGCTGATTGAGGAGCTGCCCTTGGACACTCAGTTATCCAACCCCTTTCTATCCAAATTTGCATGGCTCTCAGAAACTAATAGATCAAGTGAACAAAAATTAAGCAGAGATACCAAAGATATGAACATTATACTTAAGAAACTCAAGCTGTTAGACGTGTATAAAACAATACCAAATGGGGAATGCACATGGAATGTTTACAAAAGCAAACCATGTATTAGCTGCAAAATGAACTCTAAATTTAGGCCTAAATAAATCCTAAATGATAAGTCATATAATTTTCTTTCTTTCTTATAATATAATAAAATTATATTAGGAATAAAATAATAGGTTAAAATGTTTTTAATTTAGAAAACAAACATATTTCTAAATAACCATTGCAACAAAATGGAAATCACGTAGGAAATTGAGACTACAAAGAGAGAGGACTCCATCACTATTGATTATCTTTTTACATAATCTAAGACTTATAAAAATGGGGAATAAGTTCCAAAGCTGACCCCAGATGAATTCCTAATTCCTTGGATATATCAGTCCCCTAAATACTTTATGGAATGGGTTAAAAATGCTAAAGACCACGGCAACAGTCTCCTTTTAGTATGGGTGATGCCTGAAGGTTGCATCCTCCTACCAACCTACTTTGAAAAAGGTCAGACCATTTTGTAAATAAATACATTGTAATCTAGGTTCCCACAAGAACTTTTAGGGCCTTTCCCTTTCTTTGGGATTTTTCACAGAAATTCCTAGTTCTTGATGGTTCAATATAATATTACAAATAAGCTATAGTCCTGCCTTTTTTTTTTTTTTTTTTTTTTTTTGCGGTACACGGGCCTCTCACTGCTGTGGCCTCTCCCGTTGCAGAGCACAGGCTCCGGACGCGCAGGCTCAGCGGCCATGGCTCACGGGCACAGTAGCTCCGCGGCATGTGGGATCTTCCCGGATCGGGGCACGAACCCGCGTCCCCTGCATCGGCAGGCGGACTCTCAACCACTGCAACCCCAGGGAAGCCCCTGCCATTTTTATATTAAACTAATAGCATGTGAAAACCAATTTTATAAAAATCTACAACAAAAATGCATGCAATACCTAAGAATTTGGTCACGTGAAATTCATGAGGACAGTTTTACTCTTTGTATAGAGAATGAAGAAGACAGAAAAAGTATGAAAAGAACATTTAGAAAGAAAGTCATAAAAGGAGAATAAAATGAAGAAGAAAGTGAGGGATGGAAGATGAGCTACAGAAAGAATTAATACCTTGAATGTGGAAGAAGCCGTAAGACAAGAAGTACTAAAACAATAGCATGTAGAGCATACTAGGTAAGGAATATCGTGTAATTCCTAAATATTATTTTTTAAACAAATGCTAAAAGAAACCCTAAATAGCACAACCCCCCCCAATAAAACCCATGTTTATTCACTTGTCCTTCTTACCTTCCTTCGTTCTTAACCTCCTCTCCCTACCTCTTTCACTCCCTCTCTTTGGACATAGGTTTATCAGGGACATTTACAGCTTCTTATGGGGGAGATTTAGCTTCAAGATCTAGTTTAAAACTATGCACTTGCCTCTGCTGCAAATCCAAAAATAGGGAGTTCACTGTGTCTTTAGTTTTCATTTGAGATTCTGGCCTCCTGAAACTGAGCCTGTGGTACAGTTTACAGGTTACCAAACCAAGAAAATAAAAGGTCTTAGTTCCACTCATATCATTAAAAGCAAAGCAAAGGCTGGTGTTACACATGTATAATTTCTTGAAAGGTAGTCAGTAAGCTAATTTTGTGAGAGTCATGTACAAGTATGAACTAGTACCTACTGTGATTTCCTTCTCCAATAAATACCTGCTGAGAACCATAACTCACCCACATTTTAGTGTGACTGAGTATGTATATTTTTACCAAAGGCTGATAGGAGTAGCAGAAACAGCTCAACTAGTTTCTGAAATGAACAAATTGAACCCAGTGTTTATCTTCTTAATGTATCGTAGTCTGTCCATTGGACCCAAACATCACTAGAAGTTATGAGCTTTATTAGATTCACTTCTATTTCCAAATTGTGGAGCCTCTGTGTCTTTAGCTATCGGTGCCATACCATAACTATGACACCTTCCTGGTGGCTTGGAAGAGTTGAATTTTTGTAACGCTTCACAACCAGGAAGTGATTTCAGGACAGAACTGCGAGAAAGAAGTGATTTAATGATATTTTAAAATACATTTAGATAAGTGATTTCTACCATCCCCATCCAACCCATCCAAAAGAGCACTTGGGTAACGGCTATCTACTCCTCCAGGGTTATTTGAACCCTTTAAAAGTGATGTGAGAGAAAAGTCTTTCCCAGGTTAATAGAATTATCTGTTGATGATGGTTATTCAAATTCCAAATGCAAACAACCACTCTCTCCTCTTTGGAAGAGAGAAAGTGTATTTCCCCCCACCTGCCCCCCTTTCCTAAAGAAAGCTGACAGAGGGGCAGGTAGACTAGGGATGTGCGTTTAGGATTTTAGTAACCTAAGGCAAGGCAGGAGGTCTGCTATGCCTTGAGTTACTTCTCAAAAGACCAAGCCAGTTGGGTCTCTCTCAAACACATCCACCCTGAACACAGGGGAACTGGGAGATGGAACCACTCCTTGTCCTGATGGAAAACAGGGAGCACAGCTAGGCAGAGCCTCTCTTGGTTCTGCCTCATCCACTAGGGCAGCCACGTAAACCAGTGCCCCAGAGCAGACCACAGTGGGGGAAAACTCTGTCCACCTTCCTCTCTGGATGCTACAGTGTAAGTAAAATGAACACACTTAGGAGTCGGTTCTTCTTGCTGCCATAAATTAGATACCGCCTGCTCAATGTACAAGAGCTATTCTCAGAATGTGTTGCATGCTACTTTCAGGTGAGAAATTTCACTGCCCTTTAAGAGACTCAGAAAAACATACAAATCCACCCTAGCTAGAGGATACTGAAGGTCCCAGATTACTGTACAAGCCAAGTGCATTTCCTCCCCACATGCATCAGGATGTGGTCAGTCTAACATCGATAGTTGTATAACCAGTGATTGTGAAAACAGTCTTTACATTTTTTCATGGGGGCCCATGGGAGGTCACGTCCTCCTCTAAGTACACAGGATACAATTCTCCGTCTCATTAATTCAACTTTTTTGACGTAATTTAGAAGACACAGGTGAAATTTATGGTGCACCCCTCCATACTACGGTTATACTACGGTTCACTTTCAGAATTTTATTCATTCTGCCATGACTTGCCTTAAACTTCTTTCAGTCTACCTTTCTCTGACTCCCTCTTTACACTGGAGTCATAAGTTGCCTTCCCCTTATGATAGTTTATTACTTGTTCCCCATTTTCTCAAACCATTAAAACTGTGTTAATTTCTTAATCGCTCACCAAAGCACTTGAGCCTGAAGTCGTCACATCTATTTGGCACGTAAGAAAGCCCTACCTACCGAATCACCCCTGGAACAAGTTGTGGTGGAGTCTGGTGAAGTTTTATATTCTCAGTTTCCAGCACTGCCCCGTGATTTGAAAAGGAAGTCTATAACACAAAGGTCTCAAAGCGAGGTCTTACGTGATTAATTAAAGGAAAGACTGTATCAAGGCATTTCTCACCAAGGCCTAATCCAGGAAGAACGGAAGGCTGCTCTAGCTTTGGAAAACCACGGGCAAGTTTGGTAGGAGAAGCCACACCAATTTGAGGCAAGCTCCTCCTCCAAGCACAGTTCAGGTCCTTTCACTGAAACACAGGAAAGGACAAAGGTTGTAAGCTGAAAATTTTTAATTAAAAAATATCAGCCGAATACTTTAATTGCTCAACACATCTGTAAACTGACTATGAGAACTGTCTCATTTAAATTCCTTCTGTAGAACAAGACAATCTAAAACAGGCTTCTGAATTTAAGGAGCTCGAATTCTCATGAACAAAAGACAAGCAGGCAAAAGAATTTAGGGTTCTTAGCTTTGGGGTTTGAAGCCAGCCACTTGCCTTGCTCTATGCACCGTAGTGAAGATGGGGCTAATTTAATGGAACCAGTGAACAGGTTCCGTTTGTGTGGTGTAAAGGGGATGGGTTTTCAGATAAAGTTGCTCACAGTGGAAATCCGTGGAAGGAACACCTGGCCCGACTCCCAGCGTGCATTAGTTAAAAACTGGAGAAAGAACCACTTTTAGAACCACTAATGAGCCCCAGGTGAAAACACTGTTAACTAGAAAGCTCCTTTTTTTTCAAAATTTCCAGTGTTTTGATTGATGAGCAAGTTGTTTAGGATTCCTAGTTTTCCATTACATTAAAACAGAACCTTTGTTTTTCCTCCTGACTAAAACACTTTTGTCTCTGGCTACCACATATGCCTATGTTATAGGAAAGGCCAGCTTCCAGTTTTGGAATCACTTGGGGAGATAGACCTTCTTATGAGTTTGCAGAGTATTTACGATTCAAAAAAGTAAAATGGGGAACACTTGGGGGTTGAAAGTGGTGAATTAATAAGCACCTACTCTTGCATTTTCTTACATTTGGAACACAGTTATATTTGACAAGATTTAGAATCTTCCAATATTTCCACAGAAGTTGCCTGTTTGCATTTTTAATTAAAATGTGCCAATGTGCAGTTAAGTCTCAGGTGCTGAGAACCACTGGCTCTAAGGAAGAAGAATCAAAGTGAAGTTTACAGTATCATTCATTCAGCAAATATTTATCATGCTTACTGTGATATGATCTACCAAGAAGAAATAAAAGTATATGTGGGAATTCAGTCACACTCCACGTTTTTATTAAGACCAAAGTTTTGTAGATATATGGCAACATTTTAATATATGTTTTTAGTTTGACCATTATCTATTCAAAAATATTATTTATTGTACACCTATCATGTACACTGGGCAACATGGCAACGAATAAGACAAATATGGTTAGTGCATTCATGGATTCATAGTCTAGTGATGTTGATAAACACTAAACAAAGAAAAATAGAGACAGAAAATACTATAATTATGACTGAATAAGCCATAAAGGAAATGGCTAGGGTACAGTGAAGTAGTGTATATAACAGAGGGACCTAATATTGACCAGAAAAACAGGGAGGACCTCCTTGAGGAAGTAACAGTAAGTTAAAAGCTGAAAGATAAACAGAAATTAGCCAGGTGAAGAGAGAGGCAAAAAGAACCTTACACAGAGCAGAAAAGGACCTGAGAGGAAGCAAACTCCTGGATTAGAGAAAAAGACAGGGATCTCTGTAATGGTTTGCATTTCCTTACCTTTGTAACTAAATGTGCTGAATATGGTATAAACTTTTTTGGCTTCTTCAAGTCATCATTTTAATCATCAATGATTAGTTAGACTGTGCTAAGAAATGGTTTCTTTAGGAGTTATGGAGATGTGGGGAGTTGCTGCCCCTGAAATAAATGGTCCCATATAGTTGTGCTTCAGGCCTTGTATTTGATGTATCTGTTTTTCTGCATCCTTATTTATTAATTTATTTTTGCCAACAACCATCCTTTCTGACTTACAATGGTGTTTTTAGTAATACTGTTCCTATTGTCAATTTTTACCTTATAATCGTCTATGGAAATCTAGATACTATAAATAATGTTGTGATTATGTCTAAAAAATAAATGTTAAAACAAATATTATCAGGCTCTGAGTAAGAGCATGAGTCATAAATAAAATAGAGAATCCTTAAGTCATGAACTATATGATATCTATCCTGATGTTTTAGAGACCTTTCTACGTCTAGATCTGTGTGGGTTCTTAAGTCATGCCAGTCCTGTCAAGTCTAAGCTTCTCATAAAAGAAACACTGGAGGACATGCCCCATGTCTGTAAACTGAGTCCTACAGCCATCTAACATCACTTAGTCTGTACCTCATTCTCCCCTATTCTTTCCATTCCCTTGGCTACTGAGCCTAATGGCACTTACCATTACAGCAGGAATAACAACAATAAAGACAACCTGGGCCGGGAAGGTAAAATAATCCTGGAGGACAGATACCCTTCTAAAGGGTAATCATCGCTCCAGCCAATGGCTCCCGTTACCAAGGGGCTCAGTATGACCACCCAGTGTACAGCCAGTATGTTTTACTTTTCTAAGAAGGCTGGATATCTGACTTTTTACATGTAGTTCTCCCATTTAGAAGTGCTGCTGATTAATACAAATTATTTTTTAAATGTGGAAGGCAAACACAATACATCTGTGAGCGGGAATGCCTTCATTTCGAAATCTCTGCTCAAATCTCTGCTTCATTTATCATCTCTGCCGTCCTCATTTCCTCTTCCCTGCCTGCCCCAGGAACCAGAGTCTCTCAGACCCAGGCTTCCCTCCAAGCAGTGGTGTGCTGGTAAATGTTTAACAATCAGCTCTCTCTGGTGTAAATCCCTGGACAATTTCAAGCTACCAAAGTGACATCTTTGAACTTGGAGTTAGTAAGAGACATGCAGTAGTAGCACATCATACAGTTACGATACATGTCAACAACTACAAGAGCACAGAGAAGAGTGAAACAACTGGGGACTGAGGACTTTTCAGTTTGTTACCTTTGTTTTTAATATAGTTTATTTACTTGGAAGTTTATATAATTTAATTTTTAATAATGGCTGTGTTTAACAATTGACTTGCAAAACTCCTGAAACTATCAGCTCTCCTGAGCTTCCACAAGCCAGCTCCTGCATGCAAGTGCTACCAAAGCATGCTCTAGTTTATGCCCACTGGCCATCTCTGGCCTCAGACCTCTCCTTCCAATGGCTAACTGTGGGCAGGCAGCCGCATCATCCCTTCAGCCCTCTCTATGACTTGCCCTTGGGATCTCACTTGGGCATCATTCAATTAAAAGTGAAAATGACTGATCTCTAGAAAAGAAGATTCTACTAAAGTTAAAATATAATATTTCAAACTCCTTTAAGTCATTTTTATGCATACACTTGGGTGGGTATTCACAGTGGTGTGCTAAAGAGATGCAAAACCACAGACTAACTATAGCACTTCCGCCTGGAACGTTGGTGTTACTAAGTAGTTTTTTTTTTTTTTAATTTCACAGTTTTTGTCATATATATATGAAAACAAAATTAGGAGAAACTTGCTTTTTCACATCTGCCGACCTTGAGTATTTAGGGGATGGAGGAGTGAAACTGAGTGAGACAAATCAGGAGAGCTTTCATTTCTATGCAAGCTTGTGCCTTAAGACTGACAATTTTGAGCAAAAGACTGGTAAAGCCAAGACCAATATCAGATCTTTGATGCAGATAGAAAAGCACAGGAAGGTAACAATATACCAAGCTCATTATACAGCGAAGAGTAAATGAATTAGGATTTGTAAGGCAGTTAGAACAGTACCTGGCATAGACTCAGCATGCTTGTTACTTCTAGTAGTTTCACATACTTCACCTCTTTCCCATTCTCCCCCTTATTAATTTGGTGGCAAAAAAACCCAACCTCCTAAAAGGGTCAGTCTAGTAAAGGCTGCAAGGAAGGGAAAGGAAAGGTGGGAAGGAAGGGAAAGGAAACACAGTAGTCAGAGGCTCCTGTAGGAGGCAAAGGTCAAAGATTGGTGATGCTCTTAAGTCTGTGTGTAGGTACCAGACTGCCCACGTTATCAGTGCTCCAGCTGTGTCACGGTGCACACTGCACGGGATCACAGGAGGGACCAAGGATCCCACTCAGTGCTGTAGCTGAATTACAGAGCGCACTGCACACGTTCACAAGTGGTACCAAGGAGCCTGCTATTTCAGCGCCGCCGCTGTGACACAAGAGCCAATCTGAATTGACAGGATGGAATGTGGATACCACAGTCTGATGGGGTTTACTAAAAAACAAAATCACTTCTCTATGGATCAGTAGTTTAATTTTGTTTCTTTTTGATTTTACACAAAACTGGCTTTTTCCACACCAATTCAGCTTATTGCTACAAGTGTACCTGATGGACTATTCATAAACATCTGGGTTTGGGATTTCAGGGTTACTCTTATTTGACCTATTTAGACACATCATTTTAAAATTACATTTTCATTGGCTAACATGGATTGATGTTTAAAAAGAATGAAGTGTTAACTTCAAAAAACACAATAAGGGGAATTTAAGACATTTACTTATCTTTCTGACTTTTATGGTGTTGTTTCTAAGACTCAATATAACTATCTTGACAGTGAGGAAAATTATAACATCATAAACATAATCAGTGAATCAGAGTCAGGCATAAGCTCTCTTACAAACATTGAGTGCACATAGAATTTTAAAATATGGATTTTATTTTGTAGATATGCAATGAACCTAAGCCTTGGTATTTCTTTTGGGGGGGGGAATCCCCTGAGCAATAACTTCACAATACTACAGTGCATTCCCTGCCATTTAAAAAACTGTCAAAACAATGTGAAAGGATAGTCAGGAGCATCATATTAAATACAGCAGAAAGGATTTTTTAGCTAGGAGAATGACAAGGAAAAGCACGATTAAAATTAAAGCAAATTAGAAAAATGAATGAGGATGCCACGATGGTATAACTGGGATAATACTTCTCCTCCCACTGTAAACAACAATCTTTTTAAAAAATGGACAAAATATCTGAGACAAATGATTTTAAAATCTGATAACAGCACAAGACTGTCATTTCTGAAAGAAAATAAATAAATGAAGTAATCTCTACTGTTACTCAAGCATTCAGTCTGAGATACGTTTTGGTTCACTCTGCAGGGAGGAGGACTCCCAAGTGATACAGACGAGTCTCACTGAGATTATGAGATAGAGATTAGAGTTCCTGAGCATCAGAGTTTGGGAGAAAAGGATGCTTCCTAGAAAAAGCTCTAGAGTTCTCTGTATCATTCATCTAGCATCACTGGCTGACTACCAACGTACACATGTGTAGGGTGACATTCCATGAAACCGGATAAAGAACAACAAGAAGCCACAAACTGAACAATTCCCAAAGCTCACACAGGGCTCAGAGATGTTCAAATTTCTTACTTGTCAGACTGAAGAATCCTTGATGAACATTCAGAACACTTAATAAAGACTCCAGAGGGGCCATGTCCCAGAGTAAAGGCTACTCTTAACTCTCCCTAATAAAGATTAAAAACAAGCCTCGTAAGAATCGGGTGGATCCATGTAACTTAACTGAATGCTAAAAGGAAGTCCATCTCTCTTTGAGGAAAGACAACAAAATTCAGCATGCAACAATGTACAATAACATCTACAATGTCTATATTCTGCTTAAAGACAGCTAGACATGCAAAGGGGCAGAAAAAAAGTTAACCATACCCAAAATTAAAATTAGCCAATGGAGACAGACAGGAATGAAAGAAATGATATATTTTGCAACAGGGACTTAACAATAGCGACTATAAATATGCTAAGGGATTTAAAATACAACATGAATATAATAATGATTAAAATTAAATATATAAAAAGAACCAAATGGAATGTCTAGAGATAATATATAGAACAAAAAACTAAATCACTGGATAGGAGGAAGAGCTTATTTAACTCTACAAAGAAAAATTTAGTGAGCTTGAAGACAAGTAATCAAAAATTTTCAAAAGCAGGCACAGAGAAACAAAAAATACTGAAAAGTTTAACAAAACCTCAGAGGTGTGTGGTCTACCATATATATATTTTTTTTTTTGGCGGTACGCGGGCCTCTCACTGTTGTGGCCTCTCCCGTTGCGGAGCACAGGCTCCGGATGCGCAGGCTCAGCGGCCATGGCTCACGGGCCCAGCCGCTCCGCGGCACGTGGGATCTTCCCAGACCGGGGCACGAACCCGTGTCCCCTGCGTTGGCAGGCGGACTCTCAACCACTGCGCCACGAGGGAAGCCCCTACCATATTTTAAATTACAGTCTTAGAGGAAAGAAGTGAGAAGAGGATACAGAAAAATAACATGTATAGACATAATAACTAAAAAATTCCAAATTTGATGAAAAATATAAACCTACAAATTCAAGAAAGTCAATGAATCTGAAGGAAGATAAATACTAAGAAAAATCACACCAAGGCAGTTAGTTCATAATCAAATTTCTGAAGACGAGTGTAAAAGTTATAAAAGAAAAGTTACAGAACATTATGAAAGCAGATATATAAAAAACAAACATCACACAGAAAAGAATAAAGACAAGACTGCTGACTCCTCATGAAAAAATCCTCCAACCCACGCCCCCAACCAAATGCAAGTCAGAGACAAGAAAATTACGTCTTTAAATACTGGAAAAAGTCCACCATAGATGTAGAGTAATGGAAAAAGCTTCACTCCTGCACTAACCACAAAAAAAATCTGAATAATCTCCAAAATCCTAACTTTTCTTGGACCCATCAGAACTGAAGACACAGAGAAACCAATTACTCGGACAACTAAGAAAAGGCAAGTACCTCCACACACAGGCTTGAAGAAGGCAGGGCTACAAACAAGGTGGTAAAATTTCAGCTGAAATATCTGACATGTTACTAAAGGCCAAGTAAGGGCTAGTGTGAAAGTATACATGCTCTGAGAATCACAGATATAATAGGAGTTTACACCCATTCACAGACACTCTAACACTAAACTCTAACACTAAAGACCTCGCAAAAGAAGAGCTGTGTTCATTTTCAGGCACAAATACTAATTATCTCAGACTCTACTATCCTACACATGATGCCTGAGTTTCAATAAATTATTATGAGATGCAAAATAAGAAAGAAAGAAAAGAAAGCCTGACTGCCCTGGCAATCCCACATCTAAGTATTATCCAGAGGAATTAAAAAGTTATCTTCACACAAAAGTCTGTACACAATATTTATAGTAGTTTTATTCATAACTGTTGAAAACTGGAACCCTAGATGTTCTTCAAATGATGAACAGACAAACAAAATATGGTACATCATATACTAGAATATGACTCAGTAGTAAAAAGGAATGAACTATTGAATCACATGACATGGATGAAACCTCAACATATTTTTCTAAGTGAAATAAGCCAGCTCCCAAATGCTACATATTGTATTATTCCACTTATATGATAACATTAAAAAGGGAAAATTATCAGGATGAAAAACGATCGGTGGTTACCATGGGTACACACTGATTAAAAACACAGCAAATAAATAAATAAGTAAATGAAGGAGAAGGAACAATTCATCCTGACAGAATAATTCCAATCATTTAATGTAGACAGAATGAAGGAATGGAAAACGGCCATTAGAACACTATAGTATCAACTGCTACAGGAAAATTCTATCACTGAATGCTAAAATTAGTGGACAAAAGTTTAAAGAGAAACAGGATATTTGCACAGCCTCAAGGTATCTCCTCCCCAACTATTTATTAATTATAAAGAGGTAAATAGTAATTTTACACCAGAGAAGTCTGACAGCTACCACCTAAACCAAGCCACCAAAATGAACACCATCATTAATAAGTTATATTGATATTAGGAGTCCCTGATACAATAAACTGAGGAAAGCCCACCATCTCTGTGATATTCTTCCCCAAAATCAATAATCTCAATCTACTCATGAGAAAAGCACCACAGAAAACAAATTGAGGGACATTCTTCAAAAACCTGAGCAGCACTCTTGACACTGTTGATGTTAAGGTCATAAAAAAAAGGGGAGAGATTGAGAAACTGTCGTTAAGTTGGAGAAGACTGACAAGATGTGATAACCAAATGCACTGTGGGCCCTGTATGGGATCCTGGCACAGAATAACAACACTAATGGAATAGCTGGTGAAATTCAAATAAAATCTGCAGTTCGGTTAATAGTATTGTGCCAATGTTAATTTCTTAATTTCAATAGTTATACCGTGGTTATGTAAGATGTTAACATTAGGAGAAGCTAGGTTAATCATCTACAGGAACTCTCTACTATCTTTGCAGCTCCTCTCTATGTCTAAAATTATTTCAAAAGAAAAAGTTAAAAATAACTATAATTAATATGTTAAAAGTTCTAGTCAATAGGATAAGGAACATTCATAAACAGACTGGGAATTTTCAGCAGATAGTGGAAACTACAAGAAACAACCAAACAGAATTGTACCAGATATAAAGATTGCATTTGAGGGGTCCACAACTAGACTTGACACAGCTGAAGTAAGAATCAGTGATCTTAAAGACAGATCAGTAGAAATTACCCAAAGGGAAACACAAAGAAAAATATAGTGACAAAAAAAGCATAATAGAGCATCCAAGAGCTCTGAGACAAAGTCAAATAATCTAATATACTGTAACTGGAATTCCAGAAGGAGAAGAGGGAATAAGGCAGCAGAAATATTTTAAGGTAGACTGGATTAAAACATTTCTAAAAATGATTCAAGATACCACATCACAGATCCCAAAAGATAAAGAGAACAACAAGCAAGAGAAAAATTGAAACGCTGGAGAAAAACAATAAAGACCAACACCATAGCATTCTATATCCAGGAAAAATGTCCTTGAAAAATGAACATCAATTTTTTTTCAAATAAACAAAAGCTGAAAGAACTTGTTGATGGCAAAACTTCATCACAAAAAAATATCTAAAGTTCTTCAGTTGGAGGGAAAATGATATCAAGTGTTAACTTGGGTCTATATAAATTAATAAAAAGCAACAGAATTGGTAAATATGTGGGTAAATGTAAAAGCCTTTTTTTCCTCATTTTTAAACTTCTGAGGTAAGAAAATAATTGCTTAAAACAAAATAATTACAATGTTTTGTGGGTTTATGTCATATGTAGAGATAAATGCATAAGAATAATAGCAGAAAGTATAGAGGTGAACTAAAATAACTGTGGTAAGGTTTTTCTATTATAAGTGAAATGGTATAAAATTATTTAAAGATAGACTAGCAACACTAACTAAAAACTTTAAACACATATAGCAAGTAATAGTGGGGAAAATGAAGTACAAAAATATTTAATCAATGCAAAAGAAGGCAAGAACAAGGAAAGAAGAAAACAAAATGGGAAAACTAGAAAACATTTAAACTCAATCACATAGGTAATTATCTTAACGTAAATGGTGCAAACACACCAATTAAAAGTCAGAAATTATCAAACTAGGTTTTAAAAACCCCAACTATATGTTGTTTATCAGTAAAAAACATTAAATATAAAGACACAGACAAGTTAAAAGGATTAAAAATGATATGCCATGCAAACGCTAAACGTGAAGAGAGCTCAAATAGCAATTTTTACATAAAACAAATCAGACAATGAAACAAAAAAATATTATAAGGGGTATATGGATACCTCATAATGTTACATCAAAAAGACATAACAATACCGATTTAATGAACTCCTATTAAAGTCCCAGGAATTTTTATTGTAGATATAGACAAGATTATTCTAAAGTTTATATGGAAAGGTAAAGGAACTAGAATAGCTAAAATAATTTTGAAAAAGAAAATGAAATGGGAGGAATTAGTCTACTCAAATTCAAGACTTATTATATAGCTACAGTAATCAAGAGAGTGTGGTACCAGTGGAGGGATGGATATACAGATGGTTGGAACAGAATAGGGAGTTCAGAAGTACATGCATACAAATATATCCATTTATTTATTTTTTATCATGGTTAAAAATATGTATATATGAAACATAAAATTTATTACTTTAAGCATTTTTAAGTGTGCAATTCAGTGTCATTAATTATATTCACAATGCTATGCAGCCATCACCACTATCTATTTCTAAAACTTTTCCATCACTACAAATAGAAAAGCTAACCATTAAGCAATAACACCCCATTTACCTTCCCCTGATGACCTCTAATCTATTTTTTGTCTCTATGAATTTTCCCGTTCTAGATCATTCATATACATGCAATCACAATATTTATCCTTTTGTGTATGGCTTATTTCATGTAGCACAATGTTTTCAAGATTCGTCCACGTTGTAGCATGTATCAGCACTTCATTCCTTTCTATGGCTGAATAATATTTCATTGTATGTATATACAGTTGATCCTTGAACAAAGCAGAGGTTAGGGTTGCCCACGCCCCATACAGTAAAAAAATCCACCTATAATTTATAGTCAGCCTTCCTTATATACCTGGTTCCTCCATATTCGTGGTTCTGTATCTGAGGTCGGATTCAACCAACCTCAGATCATACAGTACTGCAGTATTTACTGCTGAAAAAAATCCACTGATTTGTGGACCCTCACATTCAAACCTGAGTTGTTCAAGGGTCAACTGTACTACATTTTGTTTATCAATTCATCTGTTGATGGACACTTGAGTTGCTTCTACTTTTTATCTATCATTAGTAATGCTGTAAGGAACATTTGCATATGCATATCTGTTTCAGTCCTTGTTTTCAAATATGTATATACCTGTAAAGTTGTTTTTAAGGTTTAAGTTTACAAAAAAGAAAATTGGTTCAAATACATAAGAACAGCGGCAAATAACCCAACAGAGAACTAGGCAAAGGGGAAAAAATTACACACTTCTTTTCACAAAAGAATACAAATTAATGGCAAATAAATATGGCAAAAGGGCTTAGCATTATTAGTAATCAGAGAAATGAAAAACAAGAAAATAAGAAGACACACACCCACATCTGCACATGCTTTCTTCTACTTGGAAGAGTCATTGTGTCACCTACACACAGACATACACTTCTGACTGGCTACATCTTTTTCCTTATTCCCCTCTGTTCTCTGAAATGACCTAAACGCAATGACACTGTGGTAGCAATGAACACTTCTAGCACAAAGATCTTGTTTTCTAAATCCCATTCTCTACTAAAAGGAACCAGAAATTCTTGGGAAAATGGCTGATTCTAGGGCTGGGGAAGGAAAAGTACAAGATGAGCCTAGCACATCTTGTGCAAAAAATAAGTAAGGAGGTGTTCAAAGAATGATGGGACATGTCAGTGGGTCACAAGAGACAACTTAAGGGCCTCCTCATGGTCAATCTGTGACAATTTGAGCATCAAAATGAATAATAAAAATAATGGATTATTACTGACTTGAACAACAAAAAAGAATCAATGAGTCTATATTGGGGTGTGTGTGTGTGTGTGTGTGTGTGTGTGTGTGTGTGTGTGTGTGAAAGAACAAAGAGAGGAAGGAAGAGAGTAAGAAGAAAAGCACATCCTCAGAAAATTCCCTACATGTGTTTTATATGCTAATTAACAAGATTTTTCTGTATTCTGCCCCCCTCTGGATAGCATGTCTTTTCCTTTTTCTAGGTAAGCAATTACAGAGCAATAGGCATGCTCTGGGGAGCTCCCTGACATTCCGTGTGTTTTAGTGTTTCCAGGAAAGAAAATCAAAGGTTCACAAGATGAGCACATGTAGTACCCCACAGTTACAACAATACCTTACCTTTATGCAGGACTTTACAATTTTCAAGGCTATCTTGATTTTTGTAATGAATTTAAGACAGATGCAGGGTGAGTGATTATTCCTATTTTGCAAGCTGTTAACAAAGAGGCTCACAGAGTCAAGTAAATTGCAAAGATGGAATTACAGATGAAGTTTTCAGATGCTTAGTCCATTGTTTCAAGAAATACGTTCCACGGAGCTGTTATCCTTAGGGAAGGTGCACTAACAATAGTCAGGCATGCTTGGATCATCTTCACCCCACAGCAGCAATAGCAAAGCCAAGTATGTGGCAATCTGGCCTCATGGACCTGAGTAAGTTTAAAATTCAAAGGCCATGTTCCATTTCTGCCACTGATTTACTCTGTGGCCAACTAATAATGTAGTGATATTAGTTTTCTCACCTCCTACACTCAACAGGATAAAACATGGAGGTCCATAATATAGGCAGTTAAAAAGAAATAAAGTTAAATCAGAATCTAAGTGCAGGGAGAGAATTCTTTTGCTTTTGATTTCACTAACACTTCCAGACTTTTTAAACTAGGATTTGCATTTGGCTGTTTGAATCCTGAGTTGGGGTTATTTGCAATATATGAAACACTGTGAGTGAGTAGTGAAGTTTACATTTGCAATGAGACCTTCCTCTGAAAGGACTGAGGCTGAACTACTCTTTAGCTTTCCGTGTTTGGAAAAGGAACTGAAATAAGCACTTAAATCCCTGTCCCCCCACTTTTGTAATATGAGTCAAACTTCAGGAAAGCTCTCCTCTTTCCCCACACAAAGAAAATTTTTATGTTCCTATCTAGTGTAGAGCTATCTAATGACCAAAGAAAATCCCAAGATCTTTTTTCCTGGAAAAGCCCCTCGTTTTAATAGAACAGTCAGCCTGTCAGGGAGAACACAGCAAACGTAATTGGCAGCCTTGGAGCAAACTTAATTGGCAGTTCTAGGAGTCTGTTCATGCACCTGATATGGCTAAAACAGTTATTGAAAGGACAACATGTGGTTTTCAAATTGCAGGGAACTGAATATTATGGGAACTCCACCCGTATAACTTGGGATGTCATTTAGCATTTCACAAACTCTTATTTCTCAGATTATTCTGTGAATAAAGACATCCCAGAGAGGAACTGAAGCCATTCTTTACGATATCTGTTCTGGACTCTCAGTTTCTCAATAAATTCTCAAGTGACTCTCAACGTGAAAAAGTTAGGACTTCCCCAGTTTGTGCTGTTCAACGTCAATATTCAAAAAGTATAATGCTTTGTGTCCAGCCAAGTGCTTTCATATTTATTATTCATTCATTTACTCATTTAACAAATACTGTTCATCTCCAAAACATAAGACATGGTGGGGAATCCAAAATTATTGACCTAATCTCTTCCCTTATAGCGCTTAAAATCCAGAATAGGGGTAATAGCACCATTTAATTTATTAGTAAAATACATACTGGTGTAAAAAGTGACAGAAGAGAAGTTCTCAGTGCCCTGGGCATGCAAAGGAGGGAGAGATGCCCTAGGTTTGGAGCAACTGTTGAAAACTTCATGGGGGAGAGGGCGCTTGCCCTGAGTTTTGAAGGATGGGAAGGATTTCATAGGTGAAGGTGTAGGATGGTGAGATGGCAACAGCATAAGCAACGATATGCAGACAGAAGCATGTGTGACAAGTACACTGACAGTCAATCTAATCAAAATGGTAATGTTGATGACCATGGTAATCTATTGCTGCTCAAATTACATTAAATTATTTGGACCCTAGCACTCCAATAAATTTTAATCATTAATGGTTTCACGCCATTCCTATTAGAATCCCTCCAAATGAATAAAACAACGAATGATATAATACTGTACATCCACATTTGATGGATACAAACAACTTTATTTGGAATGTAATAAAAATACGAAAATATTTTTTGTTAAATCTTTTATAGAGTCAAAGTTCAAACAGATAAATGTTGCTTTGATAGAATGTTCCACGACATTAGGACTTCTGTCTTTTGAACTGATGGCCACTAAATTTTCCAGGCTTTTGTTTCCTAATCTGCAAAGCGGGGATCACTTGATCGGAAAAACTCCTTCCAACCGTATGATTCTCTAAACACACCTTAACTCAATAGCACACAGCTATAGATTATCAGTTGTCATCTAGATATTGTTCAAATGCAATAAATTCTCAAACATCAGTGCCTGACTCTACCACAAAATCTAATAATTTTACAAAAACAGTATTTTTTAAGTTAGGAGACAAGAAGGTGGTACCCAGACACAGAAGTGTTGAAAAAATAGCCATCTTGGAGATTGTACTGAGAAAACCCATCAGAACACTTGAGCTCCGGCCTGAGGGACAGAAGTGGAAAGGAGTAGAGGAAGCAGATGTGGTGGAGAGGGAAGTGCTCTGACTGGGAATAGGAAGTGTGCTCTGTTCTCAGCTCTGCCATGGACAAGCTGTGTGACTCTGGATAAATCCTCTCAGCTCTCTGGGCCCCAGTCTCCCTGGCTATAAATAAACTGATCAAAGAAACACCTTTGATTCAATTAAGTGCTGTGAAAATCTATGATTCTAAGTGAGACATATGATTCAACGTCTTGGTGCTAAACGATAGCTATAATGCTCAGATTCATCAGAAGAATGTACATCATTATTTTACGCCGGCACTTTTTACTATTCAGGAAGGCTTTCCTACCACCCCTTCTGTTCCAGCCCAGTTTTCCGCTTTTATTTCTGGGTCTTCTGATTAAAACCAATTGTTCCCAGTCATGTAAACGTTCCCGCTTATCTCCTAAGCCCTTCCAAGAGTGTTTCTGAAGCTTGTGGGTGACCTGCTTCTGCTGTTCCACTCAGTTATGTGGGAAACAAGACGTTCCTGATGCTTTCCATTGCTAAAAATGGAAGGCGTTCAGCCCAGACCTCCAAGTCATTAGCCCGGAACATACGCAGGAAAATAACTGAAACTCAGAACAGCTGCAGTCCCTGCCAGGTCCTTAAATTCTGAGTAATCAAGTACTAAGGGGAACTTAGCAAATGTGAGTTTTTCATTTGTTTGCAAAGGTCATGAAACGAGCACAAAAAAATGAGGGTTATGACAGTTTATAGAACACATATATTTATGAAACAATTATTAGTAGAAAGATGCTCTACTTGGCATTATGGTAACTTTTATTCCTACTTTACATGAATTATATCCCTGGGTAAAAAGAAAAGGAATCCAAGATGAAATTCCTGTTTGTCAAGAAAGTTTAGCTTCATTTTTAGTTAAAAAAGCTACACAACGAAATTCATGCACTTCAGCATATGGGCATTATTTTTGGCTCAGCAGTCTTTGCATATATATTTTTGCTTATCTTATTCATTCATTCGTTCATTGATCTAAGGTACCTGGCTTCAGGAGTGCCTGGCTTATGTCTGGTTCAGAGCCTCAGGTGAGAGTATATTCACTAAATAGACACAGTAATAGACACTGAAGGTAAATGGCAGTCTTCTTCTACCTGTAAATATACTCATTAATGATCTAAGATATTCCAATGATCATCCCCTCTTATCTTGCCCCCCCCCGCAAACGTGCTCTTTAAAAGAATTTTACACGTTTTTATTATCCTATCAATTTCTTGTGTGAAACAATTAAACAACTTATATATTTTTTCCCACTTCATTTATTAGTTGCTTAAAATGGCGATAGGACACACTCTGGAATGAATTCTAAGGCAAAGAAAGATATGTAATCTGGTGAATATGTAATAGTTTCAGGGCTAAAGAAGAATCAGAACATAAAAAGCCTGTGAAACGAATAGAAAGGAAGGCATAAGGAATGTTCCAGAAGAGCTCTGGATTGGGCAGAGGCTGGTGGAAAGCTGGGCCCAGGCTTTTAAAGGTTAAAGAGAAAGACAATTGCATGACTCCGCGGTAAAGACTGTAGTCAGAGCAGTTAGTTAGCACGTGGAGAGTTCATGCTAGCAGCCAGTGGCATTTCAAAGTCATCCTGGAGAGAAACGGGGACACCGGACACCGAGGTGGGTGGGCGTGAGCGCGGAGGGCAGGCAGAGGTTTGTGGGTCGGCGCCACACGGTAAGAGGAGCCGAAGAGCTGGCATTCCCCGAGCCTTATTCTGCATTAAATCCCGACTGCAATTCTGGGAAGCAGCTACAATGACTGGATTTCTAATCAATAAAAATATCTTAAAACGGAAGCTTATGCAATTAAGTAACTTTCCCAACGTCTCAAAGCTAGTGGACTTGAGGATACGGGGAGGGGGAAGGGTAAGCTGTGACAAAGTGAGAGAGGCATGGACATATATGCACTACCAAACGTAGGGTGGATAGCTAGTGGGAAGCAGCCGCATAGCACAGGGAGGTCAGCTCGGTGCTTTGTGACCACCTAGAGGGGTGGGATAGGGAGGGTGGGAGGGAGGGAGACGCAAGAGGGAAGAGATATGGGGATATATGTATATGTATAACTGATTCACTTTGTTGTAAAGCAGAAACTAACACACCACTGTAAAGCAATTATACTCCAATAAAGATGTTAAAAAAAAAAAAAAAGCTAGTGGTGCCTGGCCCAGTGCTCACGTTCAGACCTCCTCCAGTTCCAGAGCAGGGACACGGAGCTGCTTCCTCTCTGGTGCACCCTCTCGTACTCTGTTCTTCTGATGCCCTGATTCTACTGGAAACTTCGCACACGAATGGGAATTCTTGGTCACCCATGCACCTCTCCCACAGAGTGCTGTAAACTCCTCCAGGAACTTCACGGCTGATTGAATCATTGCTCAATGCACGTGATAACATAAAGGTCTTTGGTGTCCTGAGAATGCCCCATCTTCCTATTCAGCTTACACTTGCCCTAGATTTTGCCAATGTGGCAGTTAAGTCTTTTCCCTACAGACTGCATTTCAATGTCTAAAGAGAAGGTGCAAGATTTGAATTTAGTTTACGTTCTTTCTTTCCTTCCCCTGCCTTTTCCCTCTCACCCTCTCTCCTATTTTTCTCCCTCCCTCCCTCCTTTTTCCTTTCTTTCCTCCTTCCTTCCTCTCTCCCTCCCTCCCTCTCCCTTCCTCCCTCCCTCCGCCCCCCCTTTCTTTCTTTCCTTTTCTAAATGGTTCTATCCCCAGCACTAGCACCTGGAAATAAAATGGCATCTAATCTAAGGAATATAAATATTGTGTGTGTGTGTGTGTGTGTGTGTGTGTGTGTGTGAGAGAGAGAGAGAGAGAGAGAGAGAGAGAGAGGTGTGAATTAGTATGATGTGAACTTTAAACTTTTTAATTTATTATAAATTATTCCAGATGTATAAACCTGTATGAATAATAATGCAACAAATGCCCATATACTCATTTCTCATCTTAGGAAATAAAATCTTTCAAATACAGTTGAATTCCTCTAAAGTTCCAGGCCTAAATAAATACTTTGTGATAAATTAAATAGAAGGTATAGTACCTGCTTCCATTTCATTTTCAAATTAACATTTTAAATTAATTTTGAAAAATTTACTTTCATTAGTAATGAATGATTCTGTCATCTTCTGTGACCCAATTCTTTGTGTACTTGGATGTCTTTCTGTCACTTCACATTCAAATCACCAAAACCAGAAACGACCAACTTCCCCACCAAACTGTCTTCCCCTCTGGGTTTCCCCATTCTGCAAGAAGCCTCACAATTTTCGCAGGTCACCCAGGTTTGATGTGTGGATCATGTAAGATTCTATCCTTCGCAGCGCCCCCTAAGCCTGATCAGTCTCCAGGTGCTACTGTTTCATTTCTCTGTGTTGGTTCTGTGTTTCTCATCTCCTTGGCCACACTCTAGCCCGGTGGCCCTCAAACTGTCATCCAGGGACCCGTGGGAGTCCCCAAGACTCTTTCAGGGTGTCAGGGGGTCAAACGATTTTCATGATAAATTTAGGGTGTTACTGGCCTTTTTCACTTTCTCTCACAAGCAGAGAGTGGATTTTTCCAGAGCCCACATGTCTTGTGACGTTACAACAAACTGAATGCCTGACAACTGAATATATGACAATTCAGCTGGATTCTATTAAACCAGACAGGAAAGGAATTTGCAAGTATAAAATAAGGTCATTTTTCTGTTTTTTGTTTCAAAAACAGTTATTTTTTCATGAAAATGCTTGTACGCTTTTACATAATGGGTTTATTGTTATTTTTAAATAATTTAATACATATTTTAAAATTTATCTGTATTAATTTCAAATCTGATAAACATTGATAGATGAAACCCACATAAACAAAAGCACTTTGTTGGGGCCTGCCATCATTTTTACGTATATCAATGATCCCAAGACCAAAACTTTGAGAACTGCTACTGCGCTAGTCCATGTACTCATTGCCTCAGCTCTGTCACTTGTGAAATATCTTCTCAGTGACTTCCCAGCCTCTGGTCCTTCTCTCTTCTGCTCGTCTACGCATGACTGCTGATTTCACCTTCTTAAGAAAATAATATTTTCCATAATATTATTCCCTTGCTCAGAATCCACTGATGGAGTAATCTTTAATTCCTAAAACATTTTCAACTTTATCAATTCTCCAGTTTTATCAACCACAACTTCTCCTCCAAAACCATCCACTTAAGCCATCTACTGGTCAGGCCAGTTGCACCGACTCCAGAAAATACTTTCATTCACCTCCCAACCTTTTTTCAGATTGTTCTGTCTCCCATCCCGTCCCTGGACTCGGCACCTCTCCTCGGCCCAGACTGAGGCAGCATAGCGAAGTGCAAAGTCAAGAGCCTGTGCTTTAGAGTCCGGTTTGAACTCTAGTCACCTCTCAACTATGTGATATAGGCAATTTACCTTCTGGAATTGTAAAATAGAAAATAAAGCCCAGTAGCACCTACTTCAAATGGCTGTTGTAAAGATCATATGAGGTCATGTTTAATAAATTAGGAATTCAGTGTTAGGCAATATTGTTATCCAACTCCTGCCTAAGATTTCAAATTTTCCATGAAGGCTTCTTAATCTTTTTCATCCAACACTGTTCTCTCCCTCTTCTACTCCACTTACTGGACTGGAAGGTTTTGGCCCACACATCCCAAGTGAGATAAGAAGTGACCATGTGACCTCTCTCTCTCTCTCTTTCTGTCCTCTCCTCCCTGACCTTCTTTCATTCTCTCCCCTCTTTTCTTCTCCCTTTCTCTCTCCACATATGTATCTGTTTTCTTAGAACCTACCCAGTGCTGTTACACCTGATTCAATAAATTCAATGTGTGTATCACTGCTCCTCTGCTTTCCATAAAATGATACACATAAACCCATTCTCAGCTGACAGGGCCACATAAAATGCATTTGATCTATAACCTTTCGTTCATCCTGCCCTTCTCAGAACAGCTAGGCCAAGTCTTCCTCTAGGATAATAAATCCATTCACTTGAAAAAGGAAACTCAAACAGGAAACATTTTATATAGAGAGGAGATCTGATGATAGAATCATCCAAACTACACAAAAATGAGGCCAAAGGCTGGTTGATTCTGGCTGAAAGTCAGTCCTACTGTGAAATGACTTTTAGTCATCCCCAACTTCTTAGAAGTGTGCTGGGAATTTACAGGGCTTGAAATCTTCAGTTAGGGCTCTGTCAGTAAGGGATGGATGTGGATTGTGACAGGGTATAGAAAAGCCTCCAACTTAGAGTTCAGACTTGCCCTGATGTGCTCTGAGGTCATGGATGGCTGCTTCATAACTGTGAGTTGGTCCTTTGACCTCTGGAGATCAGCTTTATGGTCTGCTAAATGGACCATGGTTGTTAACGGATCAAATTATATATATATATAAATATATTTTGTAAATTGGTGTGTAATGCTGAAATCCACCTAACATTTCATACCTCAGAAGTTAAAATTCTGAGAGATTTGTATGTCAGTCTTTAGAGACTCCAATATATTTTTGTACTAGTTTTACTTATTTATTTATTTTTACTATTTTTTTATTGGAGCATAACTGCTTTACAATGCTGTGTTAGTTTCCGCTGTACAATGAAGTGAATCATCTATATGTACACCTATATCCCCTCCCTCTTGGACCTCTCTCCCACCCCACCCCCATCCCACCCATCTAGGATATACTTTTTAGAAGCCATATTCATAAATGACCTAAAAACATAAAGAGATTTGTCTTAAAAGCATAACTCTGGAATGTAACTACTCATTATGTCTCAAGCGCATTATAATGTTGTAGAAGGCAGGCACCAGAGCTCCTGTAACATACAGGATATTAACAATTAAGAAAAATAGCATTTTCCTACAAGTTCTTTCTTACAGATCTCCACAAAGACCTTTACTCAAAGAGGAAACAAAGTCCATATCCAGAAAACACTTTGACACAATATTTTGGATCATATCAATCTTTTTGTTACTTTAGAGAGGCTGGCTATGTGACAGAGTAGCCAATAGTGTGAACTCTAGTTTGCCTCACTTTGGTGGGGCTGCTTGCAGATGCATCTAGTTCACAAAGGCAGTGATACCAACAGTTCCAACAGCTGTAGCCCATACCTAGGACTGGTGATTAGCTATCTGTTGCTGTGTAACAAATTACCCCCAAATGTGATGGCTTCAAACAACAAACATTTCTTTCTCTCACAGTGCTGTGGGTCAGGAATTCAGAGCAGCACAGCTGAGTAGCCATGGCTCAGAGTCCCTCAGGGGTTTGCACTCAGGACAGTAGGTGGGGCTGCAATCATCTGAAGGTGTGACTGGGGATGGAGGACCTGCTTCCAAGGTGGCTCACTCATGTAGCTGGTAAGTTGGTGCTGGCCATTGGGAATGCAGTTCCTCTCCACAGGGCTCCTTGTGTATCCTCAGCCCATAGCATCTGGTTTCCCCTCGAGTGTACAGTCTTAGAGACCAAGGGGAAGCTTCAATGTCCTCTATAACCCAGCCTCATGAGTCAAACACTGTCATCTCTGCCAAACTCTACTGGTCACACAGAGCAGCCCTAACTTCATGTGAAAGGAAATAGCACAGGACATGAATGCCAGGATGGGAGACTCACTGGTACCATCTTGGAGACTGGCTATCGAGGGCAGGCTACGGCATCTGTATCCCGGGGCAGTTCCAAAACATGTTTGAAGGCATCTTGCATGACTGAAATGTTTCCACTGCTGGTTCTCTGACTTTCTGAGAGACTGAGTTATTAAATATCTTTTTATCAAATTTATTTTCTGCTAAATTAATCAGGATTGGTTACAATTGCTTGCAATTAAAAACTGTCTGATATATTTTGAGGAAAAGACTTAGAAATGCACTTTTACCTGATTATCCTGGAAAGCAGCTTAGTACCGTTTGTAACATGGAAAGTTTCTTTATGTAAAATTAGACTATGCAGTCTCTTTCTAAGCTGGATTACTGCCTTGTTTCATAGTGATTCACCTTTCACTGCAGAACTTCCAGCCTGGAATTTAGGTGGAGTTGTTGGTATCATTATGAACATATGTTTTCACGAGTTATGATTTCGGTCACAAAAAAGTTTCCTCAAAATAACGATATTAGCAAAACTACCTTTTTTTCAGATTATTTTTTCAGTTTAAAAATCTCTCATGACAGATGAGATTGGGGAAAAGCATTACAGTTTAACATAGACATGCATAAAAAGAAAGCACATAGAATCACTTTGCAAACAGTTTGCCATTGCCTACTATAAATGAACATATACATACTCTATGACCCACCAACTCTACAGTTTGGTTTATACCTAAAGGAAATACATATATGTATTCACCAAAAGATGTGTACAACCATTTTCCCATCAGCTCTACTCACTATCCAGAAACAAAAAGTACTTACTGAATAATTCCATTTACACAAGGTACAAAAAAAAAAGGCAAAAGAAGTTTATGGTGTCAGAAGTTAGAGTAATGATTACCCTAAAGAATAGGAAATGATATCGACCAGCAGAGAACAACAGAAGGGCTCGTGGGATAATGCTCTGGTGATAATCTAGTTCTTGATTTGAGCACTGGCTACAATGGTATATTCAGTTTGTAAAAAATCTTCAAGCTGCACACTTATGAACTGTGTATTTTTATATGTATATTTTCCTTCAGAGAAAGGTTTATTTAAAAAGCATAATGGGGGGACCTTCAAGATGGTGGAGGAGTACGACTTGGAGATCACCTTCCTCCCCACAAATACATCAAAAATGCATCTACATGTGGAACAACTCCTAGAGAACACCTACTGAACGCTGGCAGAAGACCTCAGACCTCCTAAAAGGCAAGAAACTCCCTACGTACCTGGGTAGGGCAAGAGAAAAAAGAAAAAACAGAGACAAAAGAATAGGGATGGGAGCTGCCCCTCTGGGGGGGAGCTGTGAAGGAGGAAAAGTTTCCACACACTAGGAAACCCCTTCACTGGTAGAGAAGGGGGGGGGCGGGGGGGGGGGCGGGAGGGGAAGCTTCGGAGCCACGGAGGAGAGCGCAGCAACAGGGGTGCAGAGGGCAAAGTGGAGAGATTCCCACACAGAGGATCGGTGCTGACCAGCACTCACCAGCCCAAGAGGCTTGTCTGCTCACCTGCCGGGGCGGGTGGGGGCTGGGAGCTGAGGCTCCGGCTTTGGTCGGATCGCAAGGAGAGGACTGGGGTTGGCGGCGTGAACACAGCCTGCAGGGGGTTAGTGCACCACAGCTAGCCGGGAGGGAGTCTGGGAAAAAGTCTGGAGCTGCCGAAGAGGCAAGAGACCATTGTTTCGTGGTGTGAAAGGGAGGGGATTCAGAGCACTGCCTAAACGAGCTCCAGAGACAGGAACGAGCCAACATTGTTCTCAATGGTGAAAAACTGAAACCATTTCCACTAAAATCAGGAACAAGACAAGGTTGCCCACTCTCACCACTATTACTCAACAAAGCTTTGGAAGTTTTAGCCACAGCAATCAGAGAAGAAAAAGAAATAAAAGGAATCCAAATCAGAAAAGAAGAAGTAAAACTGTCACTGTTTGCAGATGACATGATACTATACATAGAGAATCCTAAAGATGCTACCAGAGAAGTACTAGAGCTAATCAATGAATTTGGTGAAGTAGCAGTATACAAAATTAATGCACAGAAGTCTCTTGCATTCCTGTACACCAATGATGAAAATTCTGAAAGAGAAATTAAGGAAACACTCCCATTTACAATTGCAACAAAAAGAATAAAATACCTATGAATAAACCTACCTAAGGAGACAAAAGACCTGGAGACAAAAAAACTATAAGACACTGATGAAAGAAATTAAAGATGGAGAGAGATAAACATATGAAGAGAGATACCATGTTCTTGGATCGGAAGAATCAACATTGTGAGAGTGACTCTACTACCCAAAGCAATCTACAGATTCAATGCAATCCCTATCAAACTACCAATGGCATTTTCCACAGAACTAGAACAAAAAAATTCACAATTCGTATGGAAACACAGAAGACCCCAAATAGCCAAAGCCATCTTGAGAAAGAAAAACAGAGCTGGAGGAATCAGGCTTCCTGACTTCAGACTATACTACATAGCTTCAGTAATTAAGACAGTATGGTACTGACACAAAAACAGAAATAGAGATCAATGGAACAAGATAGAAAGCCCAGAGATAAACCCACGCACATATGGTCACCTTATCTTTGATAAAGGAGGCAAGAATATACAATGGAGAAAAGACAGCCCCTTCCATAAGTGGTGCTGGTAAAACTGGGCAGCTATATGTAAAAGAATGAAATTAGAACACTACCTAACACCATACACAAAAATAAACTCAAAATGGATTAAAGACCTACATGTAAGGCCCGACACTATAAAACTCTTAGAGGAAAACATAGGCAGAACACTCTATGACATAAATCACAACAAGATCCTTTTTGACCCACCTCCTAGAGAAATGGAAATAAAAACAAAAATAAACAAATGGGACCTGATGAAACTTAAAAGCTTTTGCACAGCAAAGAAAACCATAAACTAGATGAAACGACAGCCCTCAGAATGGGAGAAAATATTTGCAAACGAAGCAACCGATAAAGGATTAATCTCCAAAATTTACAAGCAGCTCATGCAGCTCAGTATTAAAAAAAACAAACAACCCAATCCAAAAATGGGCAGAAGACCTAAATAGACATTTCTCCAAAGAAGATATACAGATTGCCAACAAACACATGAAAAGACGCTCAACATCACTAATCATTAGAGAAATGCAAATCAAAACTACAATGAGGTGTCACCTCACACAAGTCAGAATGGTCATCATCAAAATATCTACAAAGAATAAATGCTGGAGAGGGTGTGGAGAAAAAGGAACCCTCTTGCACTGTTGGTGGGAATGTAAATTGATACAGCCACTCTGGAGAACAGTATGGAGGTTCCTTAAAAAATTAAAATAGAACTACCATACGACCCAGCAATCCCACTACTGGACATATACCCGGAGAAAACCATAATTCAATAAGAGTCATGTACCACAATGTTCATTGCAGCTCTATTTACAATAGCCAGGACATGGAAGCAATCTAAGTGTCCATCGACAGGTGAATGGATAAAGAAGATGTGGCACATATATACAATGGAATATTAGCCAGCCATAAAAAGAAACGAAATTGAGTTACTTGTAGTGAGGTGGACGGACCTAGAGAGTGTCATACACAGTGAAGTAAGTCAGAAAGAGAAAAACAAAAACCGTAGGCTAACACATATATATGGAATCTAAAAAAAACACAAAATGGTTCTGAAGAACCTAGGGGCAGGACAGGAATAAAGATGCAGACATAGAGAATGGACTTGAGGACACAGGAAGGGGGAAGGGTAAGCTGGGACGAAGTGAGAGAGTGTCATGGACTTATATATACTACTAAATGTAAAATAGATAGCTAGTGGGAAGCAGCTGCATAGCACAGGGAGATCACCCCCCGCTTCAGGGGTGGGATAGGGAGGGTGGGAGGGAGATGCAACAGGGAGGAGATATAAGGATATATGTATATGTGTAGCTGATTCACTTTGTTATACAGCAGAAACTAACACACCATTGTAAAGCAATTATATTCCAATAAACATGTTAAAAAAATTATTTAGAATCCAAAAAATTTGAAAAAAGATAATAAAAAAATAAAAAGTATTATAGGTACATTAATTTGCTATTTCTTATCTTTGTACCTTCCATGGCTTTTAAAAACCATAAAGTAAATATGCCATTATTTTCTTATAACTTTTTAATTTATAAAAATTTCATCTACCAAGATAAACGAGTTTATTGCTTTCACTGTTGCATTAACTAAATGCACTTATTTACAAACGTATTTGTATGTGAAAAGCTTCCTTTTTAGGGGAGGGATGGGAAAACTTTTTCCATTTTTCAAAAATGGAGAGGTTGATTTTTCTCTTATAATTTTGAATCCATTACTTTTTTTTTTTTTAACATCTTTATTGGGGTATAATTGCTTTACAATGGTGTGTTAGTTTCTGCTTTATAACAAAGTGAATCAGTCATACATAAACATATGTTCCCATATGTCTTCCCTGTTGCGTCTCCCTCCCTCCCACCCTCCCTATCCCACCCCTCCAGGCTGTCACAAAGCACCGAGCCAATATCCCTGTGCCATGCGGCTGCTTCCCACTAGCTATCTACCTTACTACGTTTGTTAGTGTGTATATGCCCATGACTCTCTCTCGCTCTGTCACAGCTCACCCTTCCCCCTCCCCATAACCTCAAGTCCGTTCTCTAGGAGGTCTGCATCTTTAATCCATTACTTTTTTAAACTTGGCAAAGACACAGTCCAAGAGGAATTTTCTGGCACAACCCGAGCAAGTGATGATGGAGTTGGAGTGAATGTTTGGACTTCCAGTCCTATATATAACCATGACCAATGTGTTTAAACCAACCTCAGCAGCACCGAGCGACACCTGCGATGCGTGTCCCTTTGGATGAAAGTTGTGGCTAACTTGTTTACTCGACTGAATTTCCTGATCTGTATTTTAACATGAGCCTTGAAGGGAAAAAATGTTCCTTGCAAAAACATTTTATTGGAAATCCTGGAAAAAATTCTAAAGGCTGGTTTGACTCTTTCATGACACTATAACTAGCTTTTAGCACTGAAACTTAGCGCTTCCTCAAAAATCTATGAAGAAACCCAGAGACGTACACTTATCACAAGTAAAATCTTTTGTGACAAAATAGATCTTTGACTTTGGGAAGAATTCAGATGGTAAGAACTTCCTGTCCGTGATTCTATATTTTTATTTTGAGACCATGTGGAAAGCATGCACAGACCTTTCCAAAACAATAGCTACCTATCGTTAGCCGTTAAGACTGCATAACGAGCCATGTTACAATCACACTCTGGGAATCATGGGAGCTAAAACGAATATGACTTTCAAAGCTGTCATACCCCATTGCCTGCTTTTTAGGCTTTGGGCTGGGTATGTCTGATCCAGGATCCTTCTTAGATGGGTGATGAGAAATAGCTCAAGACAATAGCTCTTGGGCTAGCCTGGGTGAAAGGGATCTGGTGTAAAGAAATGCCTCTCTCCTTGTTCTCTTAGTCCTCAGATGTTTTATTTAAAAAATTTTTAATGTACATCTAGTTTTATTTTGAATTAAATGCACAAATTTTGAGTGCACATTTGATAAGTTTTGACAAATGTGTGTATTTGTGTAATGCAACCCTCTATCAAGAGACAGAATACCGTCACCACACAGAAAACTCTCTCACGCTCCCAATCAGTTACTATCCACTCCCCCCACCCCCAGGTAACAGTGTTCAGATTTATTTTCTCCATAGAATAGTTTAGATTGTTCTAAAACTTTCCCAAGTGTTTTATATCAAGTGATACAGAAGTCTAGAATTCGACATCTGAAATGATATGTTCTCATTTAATCAGTAATTCACTGATCTACAAAAATGTTCTGCACAAAAGCATTTTTCTTTGGCATCTTGGGAACAATTCAAGAGGTCCACTCAGTCATTTTCTAGGCTACTTGTGCATACCTCTGACACAATACTGATCTGACACGATTGTTTTTGTTTTTTCTATCTCTAGAATCCCACCAATTTCCCAGCAAATAATAGGTTCTTAGTAAATGTTTGATGAGCACATGCACAAATGAATAACATACAATCCTCAGTGGTAAGAGGGGTTAGAGTACTTGACAGAGGTATAAGCTGATACCATCGACTAGAGTGGACCTGCTGAAGAAGACAAACCCGGTTCTCAGGAGGGAGCTACTCCACGGCATCACGTGGACTGCGAAGCTCCAGCTGTGCAGAGCATCCTCCCGGCCAACTTGACTCCAGTTTCCAAGGCTTCAGAACCACTCCCGAACACCAGCTCTGAACTCAGCTGGACCAGCCTGAAGGCTGCAGAGCACCCCGGCCGGTTCCACGGCCTACTCTGAAGCTTTATGGCTTTGGGCAACTCGTCTTTACTCACTCTGAGTTTTAAAATATTTACTAAATGTCTAATATTAAATGTGTAGTATGTGCCAGGTATTGAGTTTGCAACATAAATTAATTACTTGATTCATTTATGTCCATAAAGCAAAGATTAAAATATCATGAAAGATTATTATAAAGTTAAATGAATTACAGTATGTAAATCCCCTAACATTTTATCTGGTGTACAGAAGTTCAGAAAATGATAGCTATTAATATTGAATATAATGAAATGGAATTTCATCTTAGTCAAAAACAAAACATGATTTGGGAACATTACAGTAGTTAAAAGCCAAATACTGAATTTTTTTTTTTTTTTTTTTTTTTTTTTTTTTTTGCGGTACGCGGGCCTCTCACTGTTGTGGCCTCTCCCGTTGTGGAGCACAGGCTCCAGACGCGCAGGCTCAGCGGCCATGGCTCACGGGCCCAGCCGCTCCGCGGCATGTGGGATCCTCCCAGACCGGGACACGAACCCATGTCCCCTGCATCGGCAGGCGGACTCTCAACCGCTGCGCCACCAGGGAAGCCCCAAATACTGAATTTTTTAAAATTTGCTGTTTGAATATTTTCTGATCCTCTCTTTATAATAATGTCCATTATAAAAATAATGGACTTTGTATTTGACCCAACTTCATACTTGCATAATCACATTGACAATTTGATTTCTATGGTATTCTGTGTTTTATAGACTGAATATATATCTAGAGACTGTTTATCATCGTTTTTCCTGCAAATGTAACATCAATGAGCTGATAAGGACTTGTTAGTTTAGAAATGACTATATCTTCAAATTGCAGATAGTTTATTAACTCATAGAAGATCAGTAGAAGTGAGAACCCTAAAATTAGCTACCACACCTTCCTCCTCTCAAAGTCCTGACTTTAGGGTAGGCCACTGGTGTGTCCCTGGGCAGTTCTGAGCCCCATCAAAGGTAGCATGAGCAGTCTCTACATGGTCATGACCCCTGGCCTACACGACACAGGTCAAGAAACCTGAAAAACAGTAAAACCGAGCACCTAAGGATCTAGCTCTTTACCTTCTTCCTGGCCACCCCTGATTCTAAAACCATCCCCTCTGAGCCAAATGCCAGATAGTCCTCAGAGAAGGCAAAATAAGAGTCCATCTTTAGGATAACAGAGGTGAGAGGCACTGGCTTTTGGTGGAACTACTCTCCCACCCTGCTCTCCGCAACACACAATCCCCCCCTGCCTTACTCTCAGCCAGCTTTGGGGAGCTAAGTTCGTTATACTCAGTGAGTCTCTTACGCAGGGTGTCAGTGACAGGTCAAAATCCCTAGCAAATAGAATATTTTCCAGTTTTCTAGGTAAGGAAGCCAAGGTTAGTTCTTCCCTTCTACACCTAGCTGGAATTGGAACAATGTTTCTGGAAAGGGTATTGTATGTGAGTATATCATCTTCCAGGCATGTTGCCTAATCCAAGATCTACACACAAAAAGGTCTGTATCGACTCTAAATTAGGAAGTAGCTAAATTTAAGAATGAGATATTACTGGAGGACATACCTTGAAGTGGCAAGATAGCTAAGAAGCTGTGGTGGGGGTATTTTTGTTTTTTTTTTTTAACTAGGATATGTTTAAACTCTTTAAACACAAAGTACAGAAGGATTCAGCCATTGGCCACATGTCACCATTCCAAGAGCTCACAGAGGTGGCCTCTGATAAACCTTCGCCAGTTTTCTTAAGTACCAAACCAGGGTAACAATATGAGCTCCCCCTCAGAGTTCTCAGGAGACATAACTAATAACATCCCTGGGAAGCACTGTACAGACATAAAAGCCACATGCATGGAGCAAGGATACTAGAGAGCTTCAGAAAATCACTTCACGGACGTGAAAAAATATTATGCTTGAAATGTGAAGAGTTCGGATTTATTTGACTTTCAGGGAAAAAGACCAGAAATAATACAGTTTTAGAAGACACTTCCAGTCAGCTTTAACTTTCAAACCTTATTCATGCTCAGCCCCTGCGTTGCTGCCCTTCACAATACCCCACAGAAGGGAGAACTCAATTGCTAAGCCACTACCAAATGTGACACAGGAGAGAACCATTACAGTTAAGCTGAACTGAAAAACCTTTGCAGATTTCAGGCCTTCATGTGAAGGGCACCTGTCTCATTTCGTTTTCATCACACTTAGGAAAATGTAAATTCAATGGATACCGCCCCTTTTCTAAAGGTTCAGATCATCCAACTTTATCTCCCACACTTCTGCTTGAAAAGAGACCCACAAAGCCCGTAAGATTAGACATACTTTAGAATGTTTCTTATACTTTTTGAATAAGGGCAGGGGTGGGATGCAAGACAGGAGACGCACATTTCAGAAGAAAAGTTTCCCTCGGGGTAATTAAATTTTGGGCTTTGACCCTAAAATAAACCAAGAATAACAGAGATGCAATTGTTGTTTTGAAATTAATAATGCTATCTCATTTAAAACATTCCAGAAATATTAAGAGAACACACAATAAATAGAGCATATTCTTTGACCCCCGTTTCAACCATCCCACAACTTTTTCTCTCTCATTCATACGGACTTTGTTCTCTATGTTCTTCTCTAAACCACTGACCTCATCTTAAAGGACCTGCCAGCTTCAATAGTACCAGGGGCACAGACTGTACCCAAATGGAAATAACCTTATAGTGGATGAATTATTATAAAATAACAATTCAAAGTTTTGATATTATTTGATAATAATTTATCAAATTATTGGAAAAATAATCCAGAAAAAATTGACAGTGAGCAAGTAAGTTCACTACTGGAGAATGTGCCATTACATTTGTAGCTCATCCATGCAAGTGATGTCTTATTAGTTCTTCCAGGTGGTGTCACAGAATGTTGTCAAGAAGCTCTGCTGCCTTCCCTAGCTGACCCAGAAATCTCTGCAACACAGGACTACAACATTTACTGCATAGTTAGACGAGAAGTTTTAACTGAGAGAAAACTCAGACGATATACATGTCATATAGTAAGGAACGTTTCAATAAGCAAGTTTATCAAAAAAGTTTTACCACGGCCTCAACACACAGGGGTTGATTTCTCTCATATCACAAGAATTCTGCAGGCAGGCAAGTGCTGCTATTAGTTCAGCAGCTCAACAGTGTCAGAGACTGTGATTCTGAAATCCTTTCTCTCCTTTATAAGATAGTTGCCCCCAGCTTCTGGCAACATATCCCCACTTAAAGACAGAAAGAATGGAAGAAAGGGGAAGGAGCAAAGAAGCCACACCTGTCTTTTTTATTAGGAAAGCAGAAGTTTTTCCGGAATCCCACTCCCCACTCCCCATCACATTCCCCACCCCGACTCCTTACCCCACAGCAGTTTTCTGCTTCTGCCTCACGTCTGCCCCAGGCTGCAGGGGAGACTGTGAAAATAAGCATTTAGCTCTCCCAGATGCTAGAGCAGAAGAAGGCAATTTGGAACGGACGTTGGGTTAACCAACTCGTGGTCTGTCCATGTATGAACTTTAAGTGAGAAGACAATTGTGGACTGCATTACCCTTTCACCTTGGCTGTCCTCAGTGGGGCTTATTACTGTTCCCCACTAGGCAGGTGAGATCTTGAGGGCACTGGGTCCTGTGTTCAGCTCTCCCAGTTGCTAAGACCTCACTCTGTGCACTGAATCTTGAGAGCAAACAAGAATTCTTGGAATTCCTTGCATCCTCAGCATCTGACACCAAGTCCTTGGTTGGTCACTTCCCATCTTCTCGCGAGATGCACACCCCTAAGCAGCTAAAACTTATTTAGTCTTTTCTTAACCGGAGGCACATGTGCCGTTAAAACTTCTCTAGAGGGCTATGATTGCCATTACTTGTTTTGTCACGGCCAACTTTTCCCTCTTTTCCCTCCTTGCTTTGCCGGAGTATCTTGCCCATTAGGACCACCAGGGGCATAGAGGGGGAAAGACTTGGCAACTGTTTCCAGGCAGTCTATGAAGTTACGCAAAATATTATCAAACATGTGCAAATGGAGGAAAGGCAAAGGCAAAAGCCAGTTAGTCTCCACAATAGGCTGCGGGACTCATTAAGCAGAATTACTCAGTGCTCATCATTAGCTGATCGATCTGCCTGTGGGTTATTTTCTTAGCTCTTCGGGACTCGGGCATAGCCTCCAGCTGTTCCGGATGCCTCCTGAGTAGATTTAAGAATCACTCCTCCCCATAATTATTTTAAAATGTCTCCAACTTGTTATCTCTTTGGGAAATTTTTTACTTAATGTAGCAGCTAAAAGAGCCACAAAAATATCAGAAGTCTTAGAGTGATTGCAAAGGGAAAAAATAACACTAAGGAAGAAGTTTGGTCAATACAAAAATTATCACCTGGATTTTCCCGGCCTGGGGAATAGGTAATCAGCAAAAATGTTCCCTCCACCTAGGTTTCATCACGTGAAGCTCCTCTGTGAGAAAGTTCTGTGAGCTCTTCCTCCTGGCTGTGCTATGGCATTCAGGTGGGTATTCTGGGAGGGGTGGCATCGTAAATCACTAGAGCTCTGTGTCTTTATCTCAACCTTGTCATTCAAAGCATAGGGCCTGGCTCAGTGTAGGATGATGGGAGGAGGGCTAAATTGTGACAAAGGTCCCAATGCCTTCAGACACGTGCTTTGCCTGCCTAGCGACACCCCAGAGCAGACCCTCAGGCTTCAGTCTGGTTCAGCAGGCCTCCAGCAGCCAGGGAACATCATGACTCCTGATCTGAGGGGACCCACTAAGACTCAGGGTTCTGCTGGACTTCTGTGAAATGATGCGTAAGAGAACTATGCAAAATATAAAGCCCTGGATATTTCATTAAAAATAAAATCATTGATGATGACAAAAAAAAAATATAAAGCCCTTTGTAAATGTCAGATATGTGTCTGGCATGGTGCTTAGTGAATGAATAAATGAATGAATGATAAATGAATGTTATTACTTAAATATTAATCTATATTAGACCTAAGAATGTCTATAAACTAAAATGTATTGGGGTTTTTTTCAGCCTTTGACTCACATTTAAATAAAGCTATTTCTTTAAAACATAAATATGAATACCCAAATAATATTTTAAAAACCATAAGTTTTAAGAACTCAAATTCAACTGATGGAGAATACTCTGCATGGAGGGTCCTCCTATTAGGGATCAGCAGTTGTTAAAATAAGGGATTATAATCGGGGAGTTAAATGGCCAAAGGTGCTGTAAATTGCATTTAATCTGTGAACAGAGATGGAACTTTATGGATCTAAAAACTTCTTGACAAGTTCTAAATGGAAATTGTTTTTCCTTTCTTCAATCACCAAACTGCTAACAGAGCCAGGACCAACAGTTGCCTGTCTTAACTCCTACCAGCCTCACTCCCCCTTTCCTGGATCTTAGGTACTGTTTTGCAAAATGGAATATTGTTACTGAAATGCTATAACATATCATTTTCCAGGCAACAGAAAGGCTCACCTGGCATTAGAATACATCTGTCTTTTTAAGCGGGATTAGGAAATCTTCCCCCAAGTAGCCCTTCTCAAACTCCTGTAGAGGCCGTACCCTTCGGAGGCCCTGGTGATGCTACGGCTCAGGGTCCAGCTTCACCATCTTCCTTTCTCTGCCTCCCCTCCCCAACTAGTTTTGTTTGTGAACATTTTTGATGTTGGCAAGTGGCCAAAGAATTTGCCATAAATAAATTTGCTGTCCGTCTACAAGCGGATAACGGACTGCTTGGTCTCGCTAATTTGCTTCAGCATTGGGAATGGCTGAGGCCTGGGGATGCTGCAAACCTCAGAAGGACTGTCTGCATGGACATTTAGAAATCCTACTCTCCTGAGCCTTCCACATGCCAGCTAGAGGCACAAGTCATGGAGGACAAGTTCCTGTGCCCCCCAAGCCCCAAATTTACCACTAGTTCACCAGAAATGTATCTCAAGGATCTAGAAGTAAAGTGAAAGAAGCAGAGTATTCTAATCTCTTCCTATCATTCTTCATTGAAGACAGTGGAAAAATCAAGGGATTACAGTTTTGTCCAAGTTTAAGTAGAAACAGCAGAAACACAACACAAGGAATCCCTTTAATGTGCTGTAACCTTGAGCTCTGAAAGCCCCAAACCCACGCATCCCATTTGCTTGCAGGTATTACTAAAATTTCTGTTGACTCAGATTAAAATCCAAAGTAGATTTTTTTACCACTCCAGGTTTGTACTTTTCCTAGTTGACTGTTGATCTGGACAATTTGAGTCCCCCAGAGAGTCAATTAGGAATCTGATCTTCTGATTTCAGTTCACTTTTTAGTGTATACAGTTAGCATACAGCAGGTGTTTTGTTTTTTTTGCTAAAAGAACTCATATATGAAAATGCCTAGAAATGGAAACTTCTGATTTCTTCTGAAGGTGTAATTTTTATTGACAGACTGAATAGATTCACTTTAATTTGGATTACCTGTGGGGGCTTTACCATCGGGTTCCTGTTCAATTTTCTTTTATTAAAACCATGGGATACAATAAACCAGAAAATGTAAAAATCTGACAGTACCCAAGGTTAACAAGCTGACGGGCGAAAGGAACACACAGGCCGCCGCTGTTGAGAGAGTAACAGTACAGATGAATGGAAACCAATTTGACGCTAATAACGCCGAGAGCGTGCATATTTGCCACCCAGCAATTCCATCCCTGGTGCGAGTGCAATACTTTAAAAGCTGGTTGATTGATTATGAACCGTTAGTAGCTCAAGAAATCAATACAGGGGACCATAGGCAGAATTTTTTTAAATAAAATGAAATGGAGTGGAATGGAATGGAACAGAAAATATCAAAAGGCATCCCTTGTAATCAAAGTATTGTTCTGTGAAAGATATAAATTGCAAAACCAATTTATATCCTCTGTAGGTCATGGTCAGAAAAGCTTATAAAATACTATTCTAGAGAAACTCTTGTGTCTGAGCTCAGATTTATAATAGAAAACAGTCTTTATAAATTATTTCATATTCTATGTGCTTACATCCACTAAGAGTAGGCCCTGAAATATATGTTCATTACAATTAGAATGGATAAAAATATCTGTGGGACATTAATACAAATGAACACCATAGAGCAGTAAACATGAATAACTTTAGCTCAGGCATCAACATGATGAAATCTTAAACCTAACACTGAGAAAAAAAGGAACACACACAGTAGATTTCATTTATATGAAATGAAACGAAATGGAGCATTTATATGCTTCAGCAGTGTGAAAAATTTCAAGTATTTATTGTGTATGGATACATACATATGTAATAAAATAATTATGAAAGACAGGAGAATGACGAATACAAACTTCAGGCTTACGACCACCTCCAGGAAGGAGGCAGAGAAAGGGGCTCTAGGGGGAGGACGGAGATTGTAAAGACATTAGAAACATTCTGTTTCTTAAACTGAGTGCCAGGAATATGGCTATTTGCTTTACTATTCTCTGAAGTGTGTATATATAGTTATTTATACTCTTTTATAGAGATTATATATGTCATAATAAAAAAATATGGGTTGTGATATATGTTTCCAGGATTTATCATCTTGTTTTGGGATTCACGTTGCTCATTTCAACAATGTCACAAATCAATTCCTTGATATAAGTTAGAATAATACTTTTATCTATTAACTATACCTCAGATGTTACTTTCACCTCTCATATAACTTATGACTTGAGAATGTGAGAAGATTTCATTGCTTCTAGAGCTAAGTGAAATACAATATTCAGTGAGGTCATAACATTCCACGTAGGAATCCATTCTCTGGCTTCAGTAGTTATAATAAACACGCTAAACTACGTCTGTAACACATGACGAAGCTCTTTACAAGGTTACTTTATGCTCCTTTCATTGATATTGCTCCTTACCACCTGTAAGCATGGCATAGGTAGGTAGGTCCCCTTGCAATTCCTGCCAGCCTAATCAAATGTATACTTTAAAACCTCATATCTCCATCTTGTTTTGCAACTGGATAAAACTCAGTATGTTTTTAGGAAAAACTAAAAATAACAATCATCATCATCATAAGAGCAAAACAAGACAAAAATCTGAGCGCTGCCTTGTAAAGAAAGAACCTGGTACTGATATATCAGGTTGCACCCTCTTCCCCAGTCCTGATCATTTAGTTCCACCACAATCGCCATCACTCTCTTTCAGGGCAGACAGGGATACACTTACACCAATCTAAGGTAATCAGACTGCGTTAGAGCACAGGATCTACTTTCTACCTATTTAGAATGGGTGAATATATAAGTAGTGAAAATGCAGAAAAGGTATTCAGTGGGTATTATGTGGCCTATCTGGATGAATATAAAGTCAAAATTTGGCAAATGGCTGTTCAATTTGGATTATAATTTGTCCAAATGCTATTTGCTTTTTAAGACCTAACTCAAATTCTGTATCCTCCATGAACCTCTTCCTGGTTTCCTCTCCCTGTCTCCACTCAGGTAAATATAATAGTTCTCCCTCTCAACCTACATGATTTTTCTTAGCACTATTCCACATTATGTAATGGTTCTATGTGTTTATATCACTAAGAATAGACACTGAAATATATGTTAAATATTCTATGAATAATTCGTGAAAATTATTTACATTTTTAAAAAGCAAATGATTATCAGCCAGGATTCTAAATTGTAAGTAACAGATATCTGGCTAAAGGAAGCAAAGGTTAATTTGTGAAAAACATATTGAAGGTCTCTTGGAAAGATATTTGGAGAAACAAGCTTCGGAATAAAGAGCAACCATGGGTCCTGGAAAGGAGGAGCCATAGCAGGAGAGTGGTCAGCATCCCACTCTACAATAAAAGACCCCTGCTTTTCCCTCCTGAAAATGCCCTCGCAGAAGACTGCACACAGTGAGATGGGGTAATTCTCAAGATGAAGAAAAGAAAGGAAGGTCAGAGGGAAGAAGGGAAAGAGAGAGGGAGAGAGTAAGTGAAATATCAGAATGGCCAAAATAAAAAAATAATGGAAATACTGAACGCTGACTGGGATTCAGGGAAATTGAACCACTCATGCATTATTGATGGGAATGCAAGATGGTACAGCCACTCTGGAAAACAACTTGGCAAACAATTCTTATAAAACTAAACATGCAACTACCATATGACCCAGCGTGTGCACTCTTGGTTATTTACCCCAGAGAAACTGAAATTTATGGTCACCTAAAAATCTGAACAGGAATGTTCATAGCAGCTTTATTCATAATAGCCCCAAAATGGAATCAGCCCAGATGTCCTTCATCAGGTGAATGGTTAAAGAAAGCATGGCGCAGACATGCTGTGGAACACTACCAAGCAGTAAAAGGAATGAACTATTAATATATGCAATAACTTGGATGAATCTGAGTTAAAATAGCCAGTCCCAAAAGATTACGTACTGCATGATTCCATTTATGTAACATTTTTAAAATGACAATTTTTAGAAATGGAGGACAGATAATCGTTGCCAGAAGTTAAGGACGTGGTGGGAAATGGGCAAAGGATGGAAGGACATGGACGTGGTTATAAAAGGGCACAGGAGGGATCCCTGTGGTATTGGACCTGTTTGGTATTTTTGACTGTGGTGGTGGATCCACAAACATACATGCGTGATCAATTTTAATGTAATCTTCATACACACACAAATGAGTCTAGGTAAAACTGGGAAATTCTAAATAAACTCAGTGAATTGTATCACTATCAGTATCCTGGTTTTGATGTTACACTATAGTTTTACGAAACGTTAGTGTTGGAGGAAAATGCGCAACACACACAAGGGGTCTCCCCATTATTTCTTTCAACTGCACGTGAATGAAAATTCCCTTAATAGAAATTTCAACTCAATGCACACACACACACACACACACACACACACACACACACACACACACACCATTATTAAACACCAAGTAGGTGGCGAAAATTCATCTCCCTGCTAGCAGCTGAAGGATAAGAGTGTAACAGTATAGTATAAATAATATAGTAATAATATAGTAAATAATATAGTATAGTAAAAGGGACAGGTGAATTACTAATTTCCAAAGAGTATGAAAAGTGCTATAGTTACAAGTTTGTGCCACAGGCTATGGAAGATGGAGGGCCTGCAACAAGCGAGGAAGGATTCACAGAGGGTTTGACATCTTTGCCAGACTACAAAACCAAAGCTGAAGCTCACTAGATGGCTGGAAAAAGAACAGGGCTGAAGGACTAGCGCGTGGAAAGGCAGGAAGCCTGGAAGATACAGAATGTTTAGGGAATGGCTTTGAGAGTGCTGAAGCTTCACGTGGACTCACAGGAGTCCCAACCATGAACAGGACTGTACTCTGTCCTGAGAAGTTGTCATTGGGTCCTTGGGCAACCTATGAGCCAACCAAGAGAGTGAACTTGTTGTGTCACCGTAGCTGAGTGTCACGACCTGAGGGAAATCTCATTTAAGTCTTGATGCACATCAGTAAAATAGGGATAACACTGTTGTGAAGATTAAGTAGACATAATTAACTATGTTACTAATTATTAATTAAGTGGACATACATCTAAAGCGTTTAACATTGTATTCAATAAATATGAACTCATAGTAGGAAGAAGAGGAGGAGTAATAGTAGTTACCGTGCTGAGACCTGCAGGAACCTGAAGGACCACAGGTGAGGTAGTGATGCTGGAGTGAATGGAAGGTTGCATAACAGACACGGTGAGGACACAGTGTAGCACCTCTGAGAGGCAGAAGGAGCGAGGGGAATTATCCTGTGGAGAGAAGCATAAGGTGTCACCAAGGAAGGAAAACTAGAATATATTAAGTGCCTACCATGTACTTTATGATATTAGCTCATTTATTCTTCACAACAGCTCTATTAAGACAGGTATTATTATTCCCACCATGTAGTAGAGGAAACTGAGACTCAAAGGTAAACTTGCCAAAGATTATATAGGTAGTAAGTGAAAGAACTGAGATTCAAAACCGGGTCTTTGTGTACAATGTCCCTGCTCTTCCCACTACACCAGTTAAATCATTTCCAAGTCTTAGTAAATGGCCCATAAAAAAAGTTCACCATCAGTAATAAGTAATTCTATACAACAACTAATTCTCTATGACTAATAGGGTTTTTATGCCTCTCAGCTCCCCATTCCCCCAAATCACTCTGTTAGAAAAAGAATAGGAAAAAAGTCAACAGGAAAGGAACACGTAATTGATTATGATTATAGCTGGCATTCTAGATGTAGAAAAGATAAATGATTATCCAAGTTGAAGCTGAATGTTTGATAGTACCTTACACTGTCATCCAGTAACAATTACCCCTCAGCTCTTACCTTTCTCCAGTTAAAATCCCTTAATGGTTTAAACATAATCTCCCAAGCTACACACCAAATTAAAACACAAATATCCAGGAATTTGAAGGAGGAAATTCATAGGGAGGGAGGAAATAATGGCGGTCAGCTCCTTGGCTTTTACCTTAGCTGGGTTCAAACCTTTCATTCCATGTTAATTTACCATTTAGAGCCAGGTAACAAATCTACTTAATCTCTAGGTAGTATATAGACCAGGAAAAAAAAATCCTAGCAATGATTCTCTTTAACTACTTTCTACTACAACAAACACTAAAATCTGTGATTTGCGATTTATCTATTTTGCTTTCTCTGAACTGCAGAGATATATGTTTAAGATATCTTATTCTCCTTGGTATTTTATATAAAATACTTATATCTGGACATCCCTTCCCGCCTCTGGCTCAACCACCCGCCTTAAAGTGATTCTGATTTAATTGTCTGGGGTGGAGATCAGAAATTAAACTTTGTTTAAAGTTCTTTCCATGTGATTCTAATGTGCATGCAGGCTGAAAACCACTGCACTAGACTAGAATCTCCAAAAACTGACTATGTCAGCTTTATTTATCACACATCTCCAGTACTGTTCAGACAAGTGATAAAAACTCAGTAAGGGGACTTCCTTGGTGGCGCAGTGGTTAAGAATCCACCTGCCGATGCAGGGGACATGGTTCAAGCCCTGGTCTGGAAGATCCCACATGCCGCGGATCAACTAAGCCTGTGCGCCACAACTACTGAGCCCGTGAGCCACAGCTACTGAAGTCTGCACACCTAGAGCCTGTGCTCTGCAACAAGAGAAGCCACTTCAATGAGAAGCCCATGCACTGCAACAAAGGGTAGCTTCTGCTCGCCACAACTACAGATAGTCCGCGTGCAGCAATGAAGACCCAACACAGCCAAAAATAAATAAATTAATTAATTAAAAAAAAAAAACTCAGTAAGACAAATTGTTGCTCTCAAGGCGCTTATCATCTAGAGCTTAGTTGTCTAATATGACAGTCACCAGCCACATGTGGCTACTTAAATTTATATTTAAATTAAAGTTAAATTAATTAAATTTCACCTCCTCAGTCATACTAGCCACATTTCAAGTGTTTAATAGCCACATATGGCTAGTGGCTACCATATTGCACAGTACAGATACAGAACAGTTCCATCACTGTAAAAAGTTTTATTGGGTAGTGTAACCCTAGAGATTGAATTATTAGAAGAAATTTTAAAAAAATAGATCTTAATTACATAGCTGTGGGATGTATAGAGCTACTGGTATATATAGCATACAGTACACTGCACCAAAATTATTTTACTATCTTTTATGTTATATTTTATATAAAGATAGTATCTTTACACACTACTGCCCAAGAATTATTTTATCACGCTATTATCTTTACATAAATTTCTATGGCTATGCCAATCTATGTTTCTTTGCATAGGATCAAAGAACTGTCAAGTTGCCTCACTTATCAAAACCTTTTACTACATGCCTTTAAAAATATTTTTTAATAATTTAAGACTGGTTCAGCCACTATGGAGAACAGTATGGAGGTTCCTTAAAAAGCTACAAATAGAACTACCATATGACCCAGCAATCCCACTACTGGGCATATACCCTGAGAAAACCGAAATTCAAAAAGAGTCATGTACCAAAATGTTCATTGCAGCTCTATTTACAATAGCCCAGAGATGGAAACAACCTAAGTGCCCATCGTCGGATGAATGGATAAAGAAGATGTGGCACATATATACAAAGGAATATTACTCAGCCATAAAAAGAAACGAAATTGAGCTATTTGTAATGAGGTGGATAGACCTAGAGTCTGTCATACAGAGTGAAGTAAGTCAGAAAGAAAAAGACAAATACCATATGCTAACACATATATATGGAATTTAAGAAAAAAAAATGTCATGAAGAACCTAGGGGTAAGGCAGGAATAAAGACGCAGACCTCCTAGAGAACGGACTTGAGGTTATGGGGAGGGGGAAGGGTGAGCTGTGACAGGGCGAGAGAGAGTCATGGACATATACACACTAACAAACGTAGTAAGGTAGATAGCTAGTTGGAAGCAGCTGCATGGCACAGGGATATTGGCTTGGTGCTTTGTGACAGCCTGGAGGGGTGGGATAGGGAGGGTGGGAGGGAGGGAGACACAAGAGGGAAGAGATATGGGAACATATGTATATGTATGGCTGATTCACTTTGTTGTGGGGCGGAAACTAACACACCATTGTAAAGCAATTATACCCCAATAAAGATGTTAAAAAAAATAATAATAATTTAAGACTTATAGAAGAATTGCACAGATAATACAGAATGTTCCTGAATACTCTTTACCCATCTTTCTCTCAGGCTAATGTCTACATAACTATAGCTTATCAAAACATTTCACCCGTTTCTCCACTAAAGTCCCTTTTCTCTCCCAGGATCCAATGCAGTGTACCAGGCTGCATTTATTCATCATTTCTCCTAGTCTCCCCCAATCTGGGACTGTTTCCGTTTTTACTTTTTAATTTATTTATTTTTTGTTTTGTTTTTTTTTTCATGACATTGACACTTTGGAAGAGTGCTGGTCAGGTATTTTTGTAGGCTGACCTCAGTCTGTGTTTGCTGTTTTCTCACGATTAGATAGGGAATATGGACTGGGAGAAAGAATATCAGAGTCAAGTACCCTTCTCATGTATCGTATCATTATATCAGCCTGACCTACTACTGGTTAATAAGGTTAGTGCAGTTAACTTGATCACTTAGTTTTTTTGTTCACTGCATGTTTTTCCTCTGTAAAATTCACTATTTTCCCCCTTTCCATACTTTATTCATTAGAAGCAAGTTACTAAATCTATGCCTGACCCAAGAGGAGGGGGATTGAACTCCACCTCCTGGAAAGGCGAATATCAGGAAATTGTGGAAATGCGTTAAAACCACAATAGTGATTAATAAATATCATAGGAAAGATACACCGAGGCTGTGTAAATACCGTTTCTCTGTAAAGTTCTGCCCACTAATGTTAACATTCATCTGTGGATCACGCCTGTAACCATTATTACTAAGATGTTCTAATGGTCATTTTCTATTTCCCTCATCCTTTCTATATTTATTATTTGGAATTATTCTCTAAGGAAGATAAGTCCCTTTTCCTCCTTTTGTTTATTTATTCAATAATTTAATTGTATCAGTATGAACTCAGAGATATTGATTTTAGTTCTTAGGTTATAATCCAATATCATGTATTTTGTTGCTCAAATTTGTTCCAGGTTTAGCCATTGGAAGCTCTTACAGATTAGCTTCTGTGTTTTATTAACATACCTTTATCTGTCTTGTGGGTTGTTTTTCGCACTTCCTTGCTTTCTGGTGCTACAAGATGCCACAGATTCCTCTTGCATTTTCCTGATATAGCCCTAGAGTTAACTGTTTCTCCAAATTTTTTTTTGGCAGGTTGGTATTTAGAAACTAAGATCTGGGCGTTAGGTGTGCTCATGACTACTAGAGTGTCACTGCTTCTAGGCCCTCTCAGTGAAGTTAGGCTCCCCACCACTGCTTATTTTTAATTTCTTTCTCTGACAGGGAGAAACATGGTTCCCATCATCTACAATTAATTTAAGTATTTGCTCAACCCTCCTACACATGTAAAGTAGTTTCAGAAATGCTAACCAAATGAGAAACTAAATTTACTGACTAGAATACAATTTCTATGTACAGTTCTTTTTTGTCTTTAGCCTGAGAGTATCCAATCAAACACTCTTCCAAAGTAATTTAGGTCTGTTTCCTTTTCCCTACTCCCTCCAGAGAAGTTATGTCATACATTTGTAATACAGTTATAATACAGTTTATCTCAGTCTTCTTCCTGTCCTAGAATCTTCCAATATCCTGATTAATTTTCTAAAAAATTGCACTTTGTAGCCAACCCCTACTCCCTCTACAACATATAACAACCACTCATCTGTTTTCAATTCCAATAGTTTTACCTTTTCCAGAATGCCATGTATTTGTAATCATGATATACGTAACCTTTTGGGTCTGGCCTTTTTCACTTAGTAAAATGCAAGTAAGAGTCACCCATGTTGTTGTGTGAATCAACAGTTGAACAGTTGAATTAACAATTTCCTCCTTTTTTGCTGCTAGGTAGTATTCCATTTTATGTACACAGATTATTTATCTCTTTACGTGTGTTTCCAGTTTTTTTGTGATTTATGAATAAAGCTGTTATAAATATTCATATACAAATTTCTGTGTGAACGTACGTTTTCTATTTACTTGGGTAGATTTCAAGGAGTACGATTGCTGGGTAGTACGAAAAATAGACATATAACAATAAAAAACACTGACAAACAATTTTCCAAAGTGACTGTATTATTTTGCATCATTTCTCACCAGCAATGAATGAGAATTCCTGGTGCTCCTTGCTAGCATTTGTTATTGTCAGGTTTTTGTGTTCTTGTTGTTTTAACCAATCTGTTAAGTGTGCAGTGGCATTTCATTTTTTTAATTTGTATTTCCCCAATGACTAGTAATGCTAAGGTTTTTGCTGTCCATTTATCTTTGGAGAATATCTGCTCAGATCATACAGAATTTCTTCTATGTTTTCTTCTGGAATTTTTATATTTCTACATTTTACATTTACATCTATGATCTATTTTGAGTTAATTTTTATGAAAATGTGAGGTTCATGTGTCCAGGTTCATTTTTTGCATATGGATGTCCAATTGTTCCAACACCATTTGTTGAAAAAACTATTCTTTCTCCAGTGAATTGTCTTTGCATCTTTTTCAAAAAATCAATTGACTACATTTATGTGGGTCTAATTTTGCATTTTCTATTCTGTTCCATTGATCTGTATCTATCCTTTCACTATACTACACTGTCTTGATATTTGTAGCTTTATATTGATTGAGATCAGGTAGTATAGTCTTCCAACTCTGTTCTTCTTTTGTTCAAAATTGTTTTGTCTATTCTACTACTTAGCCTTTTCACATGAATTTTAGAATCAGTTTGTTGACATCTATAGAATATTTGCTGGAATCTTTATTGAGACTGTGTTGACTCGATACACTGGGGATGAACCTGGTATATATCCCCATTTATTTAGATCTTCTTTGATTTCTTTCATCACTATTTCATAGATTTTCATCATACAGATCCTGCACATATTTCTTCTAGCTTTACGCATAAGTACTTCCTTTAGGGGAGGAGGTGCCATTGTAAATGCTATTCTAATTGTTCATTGCTAGTAAATAAGAATACAATCGACTAACCTTATATTTTGATACCATACTAACTTCTGTAATTAGTTCCAGGAAAGTTAGTGTAGATTCTTGGGTTTTCTACATCAACAGTCATGATGTCTATGAAATGAAACAGTTTTATTTCTTCTTTTCTCATTTGTATCCCTGTTTTTATCTTTCCTGCCTTATTGCACTGGTTAGGATTTCCAAATAGTGTTGAATAGGACTGAGGAAAGAAAACATACTTGCCTCATTCTTGATCTTGGAAGAAAAATGTCATCTCTCACCATTCAACATAATATAGGCAGTAGGTTTGTTTCTGTTTTGGGGGATTTTTTGGGGGGGGCAGTGTTTATCTTTTGGTTTTTTGGTAGATGCCCTTTACTAGGTTAAGGAAATTCCTTTATTCCACTAGTTTACTAAGTGTTTTTATTATGAAAGAATGTAGACATTTATTAAATGCTTTTACAGCATCTATTGAGATGATCATTTGGTGTTTCTCTTATAGCCTGTGAATGCATCAAATTATATTAATTGGTTATGAAATGTGAAACCAGCCTTGTATTTCTGGGATGAAATTTACTTGGTCATGATAGATTATAATTTTTATCCATTGCTGAATGCAATTTGCTCATATTTTATTGGGAAATTTTGGTCTATAGTCATAAGATATTGCTCTGTAGTCTTCTTTCTTTGGTTTTGGTATTAGAGTAATGTTGGCTTGTAGAATGAATTATTAAGTGTGCCCCTTCTATTCTCTGGAAGAAAATTTGAGGAACTGGCATTATTTCCTCCTTGAATATTTGGTAGAACTTCTCAGGGAAACTATCTGGGTCAAAAGTTTTCTTTTTTGAAAGGTTTTTCACTATAACTTCAATTTTGTTCATTGATATGGGATTTTTCAGGTTATTTGTGCTTCTTTGGTGAGTTTTAATAGTTTGTGTCTATCAAGGAATTGATTCATTTCATCTAAACTGTTAAATTGATGAAATTAAAGTTGTCCATGTACAATATCTATCCTTTAATGTCTGTGAAACCAGTAGTGATATCTCCCATTTTCTTCCTGATATTACTCCTCTTCTCTTCTTGATCAGCCTGACTAGAAGTCTATCAATTTTATGATGTCTTCAAAGAATCAGCTTTAGATTCCTTTGATTTTCTCTATCATTTTCTGTTTCCAATTCATTGATTTCTCCTCTAATCTTTATTATTTCCTTAGTTTGGGCTTAATTTAATCTTCTTTTTCTAGTTTCTTAAGCCAGAAACTCAGACTGTTGATTGGAGATATTAAGTATTTAATACTATAAATTTCCCTCTAAGCACTGCTTTAGGGGCATCTCACAACTTTCGATACCTTGTATATTCATTATCATTCAGTTCCAGATACATTTTAAAAAATAAACTTTTAATTTTACAATTTCAGGTTCACAGAAAATTATGAAAATAATACAAACAGTTCTCATATACCCCACACCCAATTTCCCTTATTATTAACATCTTATATTAATGGTACATTTGTTTGGGGCAACTATGAATAACGCTGCTACAAACATTCATGTGCAAGCTTTTGTGTGAACACGTTTTAAAATCAACTGGATAAATACCTAGGAGTTTGATCTCGAGGTTGTATAATAAGACCAAGTTTAGCTTCGTAAGAAATTGCCAAACTGTCTCTTGAAGTAGCTGTATCATCTTGCATTCCAACAAATAATGAGAGTTCTTGTTGTTACTCATCCTTGCCTGCAATTGGTATTGTCAGGGTTTTTAAAAAAAATTTAACCATTTGAATAGGCATGTAATGGTATCTTGTTTTAATGTGAAATTCCCCAATGACAAATGATGTTGAGCATCTTTTCATATGCTTATTTGCATCTGTATATTTTCTTTGGTGAGGTTTCTGTTAAGATCATTTCCCCTGTTTTAATTGGCTTATTTATTTTCCTATTATTGAGAGTTCAAAATATTTTAAAATTTCCCTTGAGACTTCCTTTTGGATTCATGGTTTATTTAGAAATGTATTGTTTAATTTCCAAATATTTGGAAATATTCCACCTATCTTTTATCTTTTATATTGATTTCTAATATAATTCCATAATGATCTGAGAACATACTTGGTATCATGTCTGTTCTTTTAAATTTATTAAAGTTCACTTTGTGATCCAGAATATGGTTCATGTTAGTGAATGTTCCATGTGCACCTAAGAAGAATGTGTATTCTGAAGTTCTTTGGTGGAGTGATAATGTTAACTATGTCAAATTGGTTGACATAGTTGGTAGAACAAATCAGGTCATTTATATCCCTATTAATTTTTTTTTTTTTTTTTGCCTAACTGTTCTATCAATAACTATAAAGGAGGGTTGGAGTTACCAATGATAATTATAGATTTGTCTATTTGTCCTCTCAGATTCATCAGTTTTTGCCTCATGTATTTTGAAGATATGCTCTTAGGTGTGTATACCTTTAGGACTGTTAGGTCCATTTGCAGAACTTACCACTTTATCATTATGTAATGTTCTATTTTATTTCTGATAATATTCTTTTTCTGAAGTCTATTTTGACTGAATTTAATGAAAACCCAGTTCTGGCTTTTTTGGGGGGAGACAGGCCACAGTGTCTGACTGGTACAGGTATCCTCCCGTTTATACCACTTCCCTTTTATGAAAGCCCTACATTAGTACCTGTTTTTGCTGATTAAGAAATCTGAAGAGGATTTTTGCTCTTCTGAAAAAAGGCGAAAGTCTTTTTTGGGAAGAGAGGGAAGAGATAAGGGGCAAGATAGGGGTAAGGGATTAAGATACACAAACTACTATGTATAAAATATATAAGCAACAAGGATATATTGTAGAGCACAGGGAAATACAGCCATTATTTTGTAATAACTTTAAATGTAGTACTGTCTATAAAAATACTGAATAACTACATTGTACACCCAAAACTAATATAATATTGCAAACCAACTATACTTTAATAAAAAAATAAATAGCGTTCAGCATCATTTTGCAGCATAGAGGCAGTGCACCCCCAGCAGAGAGAGTGGCACTACCAAGCTCCTTCCCGAGGAACTACACTGAGCATCTCAGCCTCAAGCCACCATAGCTTTGAACTGTGTGACCATCTGTGCTTTATCTCGATTTATTTTTTGCATCTGTTAGCAAGATGTGTCCTAAGGTAATTACTTCTTTGCTTTAAGCCATTTTGGCTTACGAAAGGTTTCATAGGAACACTCTACTTTTGGATAGCCAGGGGTGGGGGGTGCCTGTATATGCTTTTACTTTTAACCTATCTATGTCTTTATATTTAAAGTGAGTCTCCTATGGACAACATATACGTGAGTCTTCTTTCTAAATTCAGTCTAGCAACCTGCCTTTTTACTGATGTATTTAGACATTTAAAGTGATTATTGTTATGGTTGGCTTAAAATCTACTATCTTGCTGTTTTCTATTTGTTCCATTTGGCCTTTCTTTTTTGTTCACTTTCTGCCTTTTCTGAATGACTAAGCATTTTACGATCTATTTAATCTCCTACAATTACTTATTATTTATACCTCTTTTAAAAATGATTAATAATCAATTTATTAAAATAGTTGATTTAAGCAACTACAACGATGACCTCAATCTCTAATCCTGGCTCAATGATAGAAGTAATCTGCTTAACACTCTCAGGAGGATTGTCCAAGTCAATGAGTCACTGTGAATCCTCACCTGGAAATGCTCCCAAGTCTTAGAACCTTCACCACAAAGAGTTTATCTCACAGTGACTCTCAGTCCTGGTAGACATCCGAAACAGTCCTTTCACTTTAAGGTCCTTTTCCTTCGAGCCTGTGATCAAATCAGCACACACCTTCCCCAGGGATTTTACATGGCGGACAGTTAGGGTAATTCTTACTCAGTGAACCACCCCTTCTGGGTCCACTGGTGTAGTTCCAGTAGCTTTAAAAGCCATGGCTGCCACATGGCAGGAGCATAACTTTGTGACTGACTTCTTCCTCAGCAAGAAGGAACTGTGGTGAGTCAGGAGCAGTGGCCACAGTATCTTCCTTATGGAAGCTTGATACATTTTTTAACACTTAACTTTTTAATGGTTAATGAGTTTTCCTACAAATAGTATTATGTCATTTCATATACAATGTAACAGGACATTCTCAAGTCCTCCCATTCCTTGTGTCACTGTGGTCATACATTTCACTTTTATTTATGGAATAAACACATTATTACAAATTTTGCTTTAAATAGTTAGCTTTTACAACAACGAAAAATTAAAAATATATTCCATTTTAGCTTCATTCTTCATTCTTTGTATAAATCCAAGTATCTGGTATCGTATTTCTTCTACCTGAAAAACTTCCTTTAACATTTCTTGCAGAGTAGATCTGTGCTAACGAGTTACCTCAAGTTTTTTTTGTCTGGGAAAGGCTTTGTTTCTGCCTCACCTTTGAAAGATATTTTTCACTGGATATAAGTCAGGTTATTTTCCTTTTCAGAACTTTATAGACATCATTCCATTGCCTTCTTATTTACATGGTTTCTAGTGACAAGTCTGCTGTAATTCTCTTCCTTGTTCATTAATGTAACATTAATTTTTCCTCTGGCTGCCTTCAAGGTTTTCTCTCCGTCTTTGGCTTTTGGGAGTTAGAATATGATGTTCATAGGTGCCGAGTTTTTAAAAACTTCTTACTCATCTTCAAATATTTTTTCTGCCCTCTTCTCTTTTTGTCCCCCTGGAGTTCCATTTATGCATGTTAGGTCATTTGGTATTGGCCTTTAGCCCTTGGATGCTCTCTTTTTTATCATTCTTTTTTTTTCTCTTTGTGTTTCACTTTGTGTAGTTTCTGTTGATCTATCTCCATTTTCAAGCTCAGTGGCTCTTCACCTACCTCAAATCTACTGGTAAAATATTTGAAAGCATTCTCCATCTCTGTTACTGAATTATTCTTTTCTAGGATTTTCATTTTTATAGTTTCCATGTCTCTGCTAAAAGTATCTACTCAACCATGCATGTTGTCTACCTTTTCCATTAGAGCCTTTAGCATATTAACCATAACTACTTTAAATTCCCCATTGGATAGGTCCAACATCTAAGTCATATCTGAGTCTGGCTCTGCTGACCCCTTTGTCATTTTAAACTGTGGTGTTTTTTCCCCTCTTTGTAGGCCTAAAGTTTTTTGTTTAAAGTTGGATGTACTGTACAAGACAATAGATACTGAGATAAATAATTGTTATACTTGGAGATGGGCACACCTTTCCTTCTGTTGGGCTGTTAATATAGGGGTTCATGCCCATCAAGTCAGGAGTTGGGCTGGGTTTGAAGCTTGCTTCCTGCTTGGCTCTGGGTCTCCCACTTGGTTTAGGTTTTTTTCCTTTGTGCAACAGACAGAGATTCTCTCTCTTGCAGCTCTCCCAGCTGAATTCCACTCTTAATTTTATTTGACAATGATAGGGTAATGAAGGTGGAGGAGTGGGGGAAGGAGGTACTGTCTGATGTTCTTACTAAGCCTCAGATTTAGGCAGGCATTGCGAACCTGGGTCTTGGGTCTGTGACGTTCTCAAGTACTCCTGTTCCTTCTCCAGGGGTAATACTGGGTCTATAGAGTCCCAGCCATCCCCCAGAGGTCTTAGTCTATACATTTCTTGCCTTTTCCCTGCATATCCAGCCTTTTGTTCCTCCGAGGTGATACAGAAGATGAATCTGGCAGTGTTTTGGCAGTGGCTTCTGTTCTCTCCCCTGCTCCAGCCAGTATCACAGGGGAAGTTTTCTTAAGCCTCTCCCCACTCTGCCCTGTGAGTTCCTAGAGGAAAATCATTCATGAGATTGTGACCCCCCTACACACACATATGTCTGCAGCCCCAGGGACTTCACACTCCCACCCAACCTTTAGAAATTCATTAAAAATTTCTAGCTGAATCTTCTCTTTGGCTTACATGGATTTGGCAACATCTTTCTTTGCAAGTACTTGTCTCTCCCCATATTTCAGGGTAGTTGTTTGCCTTGCAAACTCAGTTCTCTCATGGGTTCAAACGTCATTAATTTCCAGCTTGTCAGCTTTTTCTCTTGTTGTTTGTGTAGAAGTGATAGTCTTTTCAGCACTCTTAATTTCCAAATTGAAATAAGAAGTCTTATTCTACAAAAAGGCAATTTGACCCATCCCACATATTGCTAATAAAACAGGTAAAGGGCCTACAAGTTTTTAAAAGGAAAAAAAACCTAGTCTCCGGTTCCTGCCATGTAACTAATTAACCAGGAGTGTGACTTCAAGAAAGAAAAATGGACTGGTAAGACTTAATTAGACCCATCACTCCAAAAGGATCAAATGGTGTAACTATGTGAAAGTGATCTAAAAAGTATTAAAAAAAAGATATGGGATGAATGCAAAGTATGAACTTCTATTTTATTCTTTAGTTGAAGACTGTATGATAAAAATAAAATAGGTGTTTTACGTCTGGCCACATAAAGATTCAGATCAGTTCAGCAACATTTAATGAGTACCTACTATATGTTAAACTCTGTCCTAGTCATTTCTCCACCTGGGGAATGAAAAGGACACAGTCTGTGCCCTTAAAGAGTTTTTAGCCCAGCAGAGAAGACAAATTATGTTTAATTTGACTCAACCATTTAATTATAAATATCTGAAACTAACATCTGTCCACTTCATTTTTAGAAGAAAACTGAGTAACACAATATACACATATGAAAATAAATTTTTAAAATTAAATTAGTCCACATTAGGATCCTATTTTAAATTACAAAAAAATGACAACTAATTTTCTCTCAAAATATTACCCTGATTAAAAATTCATTAAATATGAGAATTCTTCTTAAAACTAAAGGAATATTTTACTCTTTAAGCAATTAATTTCTATCTCAGATATTGTAGTAGCATGCATTAAAGAGTTAAAATCTGTCATCACCAAGGAAATTACATTAACAATACTTAGTTTTAAACAAAAACAACATTTTTTTGTATTACTTAGGTAGTTCCTTAAATGATTTACTCTTTTTTTCCATTAGGTCATTTATAATTGAGGGGTTCCTAAGCCGAACAGTTAGATGCAAAAACATGTGTTCAAAGTTGAGACAGAAATGGCAAATGGCCACATTCTTAAGATCATGTAATTGAATGAAATAGGGAATTCAATACCTCAGCAGATGACAAGTTCAAGGATGACCCTGTTTTAGCAAAAGCTAAGTTGGAACACATGAAACCATCAGATTTTGAGTTTTCATGTGAATCATTTTGGAGCACAAGGATTTAATGAATGTATGAGAATGTGTCCTTGGATTAGAATGCATTCCTACAGAATGAGAATAAGAAATATGAGAAATATTAAACAGAAACAAATGCAGCATTGTTAATTTCTTACGATGTGACTAAAAGACTTGAAGTGAAGGATTCCTGTGACTTCAGAGGTGGGTTACTTTCCCACAATGCACCTGCATGTAAAAGACAACTGTAAACAGTATATGATTCTGTTCAGAGTCTGTTCACAAGCCACCATCAAACTTGGCTCAGTCCTCTTTACACAGTGCTAGGTTTGTCTTCTGGAACTAATTACATTAAAAATTCAAACCTGCTTATGCTTTGGGCTCAACAGTAGAATTACCTAAAAACATATCTATAGCTATACATATATGGATATATAAAAATTATGAATTTGAGGACACAATTTGAGAGCATTTTTGATACTCAAAAATGTTTGAAATTAAATCAATTGTAATTTAAAACTCAGTTGGTAAATGGAAATATTCTATCTTCAGTTCATGTGAGTTATTTCATCAAACATAACAATAGATGATGAGCTAAATAGTTAACATAATTAATTCAGACCTTGCTCTGTTTATAACAAAGGCAAGTCAAATGCCTGCAAGAACTGTGAACTTTTCTATGGTTCAGGGTCAATCTGAACAAGGGTACCAGCTGTTCCATTAGATAATGTCTTGGATAAAGTCACTCTTGAATGAAAATTTTCACTTTGTAATAAGGCCTCACAACTGAAATGACAAAAAAAAAAAAAAAAGATGATGACAAATATCTGAGATAATCCAGAAATGAATTCTTTTCCATGACCAAATTTATCTTCTAAGCCAAGAAAGAAATAATTAGCATTTTGCCAGACTCTACACTTTTGCAGTGGTTTAGAAATAATACAGTATTAGTACAATGAGAACATTATATTCAAAGTGAGAAAGCAGTTTACTGTGATCTTACTTCCCACCCTCAAGAGAAATAAAAATGAACAGCTACTTTTAATTTTCAGACCTATTTGACAACTCGAAAAATTAGGACATTCAATGCAAAAATCATACTGGAATTGTTTCTTGTTCCTTCTAAAAGTGTCATTCTTTCATCTTCCAAACACCTATCCATTGGTTATGAGAGGAAAGGAAAAATATACTTGTCCGTAATAGAAACACAGGTGGGAATGTTAATAAACTTATTCTTTTATTTATTTATTTATTTTTTTATTTTTTGGCCGCATCTCGCAGCTTGAGGAATCTTAGTTCCCCGACTAGGGATCAAACGTGGCCTGGCAGTGAAAGTGCCGAGTCCTGAGGACTGGGCCGCCAGCGAATTCCCTTGACAGATGTATTCTGATAGCAGCTGCTCTTGAGGCGGTAATGAGATTTAAAGAATATACTTTACTTGTACAGCCAAAACTTGCTAACCACTTGAAATGGTTAGCTATATAAATGAGAGGTTATTTTTAGATTTTCTTTTTATATTGCAGGTTTTCTTTTTTAGATGGCAGAAAATCACACAATAGTTTGCTAAATTTCCTTCACCCAAGTCATAACGATTGCTGGGAATTGAGTAGCAGTGTTGAAGATTTGCTAATAGTAAATCATGTTCTTTATTGCAACTGTGGCTTTACAATGATTTGAATTATGCTGGGATTCTGTTCTAGACAATCTGAAATCAAACAGGAGAATGTTAATTTCTTGCAACCAAGACATCTCATACCACAATATGATACGCATGGCTGCTATACAGTAATAGCCAAGCAACATTTTTTAAGCAGAGAGCAGTTAGTGTTCTTTTTCAAGGCAGATGTTTCCCAGATTTGCTATTGTCACTCATTAAGAAAGTAAGAAGCCTGTGAGTTATGATAATGTGAGGTATGATATTGTACATGAAATCACATCCATAAAACACCACGGATTTTCTCTAATTCTTCCTTTGCTTGCTTTAATTGGTTCAGTGTGACTGTTCTTCTGTTAGTGTAGAAATACTTATGTTGTCTGTGTGATAAAATGTAACCAAACAGAGAAAATAGGTAGGTGGTGGGACTTCTGTTAAAGGAAGTAGGAAGGAGGGTAGATATTTTAGTTAATAGGACTCATATCTTCTAAAAGTGTGTTGTTTTAAAGTAATTATGAAGAAAAATTATTTGGGGTATTTTATGAGACTTAGCACATACTGAATTTGGGGAACAATGTGCATACTTTGGAGGAATTCAAAGCACTGTACAAATACTATCCAATGAACGTTTTCATGTAATAGAACAGAGGAGGTCTTACTGTGGCCATAGTTTACTGGAGCAAACACAGTTCAAACAGCTTGATAGTGACTACGAAGCACTTAATAAGGCAGAACAATGAGTAGAGCAAAGCCTGGAATTTTTTACCTCCTAGAGACTTAGTTTAATGCCTAAATTATCAGAAAAATAATATGTTGATCTACCAAGGAGCGACTGTAATTTTCAACCTAAAGTATAATTCCTTAAAGCTATCTCCTTGCCTAAAGTGATCTCAAAATTCGAAATTGGATAGATGAGATATGTAATACCTTGGTTAATAATCTATTGTTGACCTGATTGACATTACCATCCATTTAAAAAGTTATGATAATTTATCATCCTTTTTCTCTTTCTTTCATTTCTTCTAAATGTTTGAGTAGAAATATCTTCATTTTAAAAGTTGAGATTTTTAATAGCTGCTATTAAAAATATGTATCTTTTTAGGGACTTCCCTGGTGGTGCAGTGGTTAAGAATCCGCCTGCCAATGCAGGGAACACGGTTCAAGCCCTGGTCCAGGAAGATCCCACGTGCCATGGAGCAACTAAGCCCGTGAGCCACAACTGCTGAGCCTTCGTGCCACAACTACTGAAGCCCACGCGCCTAGAGTCCGTTCTCTGCAAAGAAGAGAAGCCACCGCAATGAGAAGCCCGCGCACTGCAATGAAGAGTAGACCCCGCTCGCCTCAACTAGAGAAAGCCCATGCGCAGCAATGAAGACCCAGTGCAGCCAAAAATAAATTAATTAATTAAAAAAAAATATATATATATATACATCTTTTTAAAAAATTGATTGACTCTATAGGGGTCATTAGTGGTGAGAGAGGTTTCTATTTTCCCACAGCAGCGGCTCACGGTATCTGTGCAGGGCTACCAGCTGGCCTGCTGCTCAGAACAGAATTTGCAAACCCACATTTCAGATTGCCTCAATGTTGCAATGTGAGATGCCTTACAGAAATAAAAACACAATAGCTTAAGAGACAATCAGTGGAAATACAAGGATGACTCTTTTACAAAACTTTAAATGAGAAGCCTTTAAAAGGTACTATTTTTCTCAAACAAGTGAAGAATGATGGCAAGACCCACATACTGCTCATGACGCTTGCACAATTTAATGCAAAGCACTGAACAAAATATTAAGCCTTCAAGTACAGAAGACTCATAATTCAGTAACAACACCTCCTGCACATAACTTTCAGAAGTAGCACTTAGGAATTCATATACCAAATGCAAACCCACAGACTCAGCTATCGGTATAACAATAATGGCTCCAAGTTTAGTAATTCCAAGTATGAGTATTATGCATGTTTCTTCTTTTTTCCCATTATACTAGAACCATAAAATTTATTTCCATCCAGGCAGCCATAATGTAGAGCCAATTTATTATGATTATAATGACACAAAGAAGGGGGGCCTATGGGTCAAGAGGAAGGGACTTCACAAATATAGAATCACCTCTTTGCACTGATGTCAACACCAAGGGGATTCTGAGGCTGACTGGGGATCCCAGATGTCGTGGATGAGATTTCTATACAGATGAACTGCTGAGCTCTTGACTGGATTTTCTAATGCCTTCAATGACACTCTACAGCTAAACTCTACTCAGCTCTGATCTGAGTCGAGTTTGCGGCAAGGGCAATGGTGAACTGAGAAACCCCATGCTGAAAGGGAACTGCAGTCTGCAGAAAGATGCTGGACTTATTACCTTTTGATGACACTGTTCCTCTACAAAATAAGTGATTCTGGCACCAGGCAGATTGATATTATCGGTAACAACCTGTAATTAGGTAAGCTCTGGAACCAAGAAGAGGCAGCAGAGTTCATGAATTAGCTTCTGACCACCCAGAACGCCTCCACACAGTGAGAGGTAACAGATGGAGACAAAATCTCAGCACATTTAACAATCTGTCACAATTGAGAGAGACTGTACTCTTGGCCAAAAGAGAACTTCTATCAGCAAAAGATAAATCTCTTTAAAGCAATCCAACTACAACTCACTGAGTGACTACTATGTACCGGGCATTATCCTAGGGTACTTCAAACAAATTATTTCACTTGATTCTCAAAAGTCTCTGAGAGAGATTATATTAACCCCTATTTTACAAACTGAGGTAAGTAATTACAGCTAGGAAGTGATGAAGCCCTCTTAGACAAGTTTGTCCTAGCCCAAAGCTCAAGCTCTTCCCACCGATATCCCACCCTGTGGTAGATTAAAGGTGGTGGCTACTCTTGCTACCTTGCTACTCTTCTAATTGAAGGATGGAGTCTAATTGTCTTTCCCCCTTGAATCTGGGTTGGCCTTAGGAACTTGCTTGACCATTAGGATCAGGTAAGGCTTTAATAAGTCTTGCAGCTTACACCTGAGACCTCTTGAACGATCACTCATGAAGTCCTGAGCTGCCATGAGAGAACACGTAAAGAGGCCCCAAGACTAACTAGGAAGGGGCCCCAGCTGAACCCAGCCTTCCAGCCATCCCCATCAAGATGCCAGGCATAAGCCATCCTGGACCAACCGGACCAGGCCAGCCATCAGTTTAACATCTCCAAGTGACCTCAGCTGATGCCATATGGAGAAGAAAAATCATCCACTGATCTCTAAAAATCATCCACTGATCCACTGATCTCTAAATTCCTGACAGACAACATCATAAGATGATAAAATGACTGCTGCTGTAAGCACAAAGTTTTGGGATAAATATAATAAATAAATATTTATTTAGCAATAAATAACTGCAAAAAATTTTCTTCTGTGATACTACTATACTATGAATCTAAAGTCAGCCTAGGGAAAAAAATAGCTTAATATTGCTGAAAAATAGAACATTCTCCTAACATTTGATAAATGAGATATGATTTTTTTGTTTTATTATTCAAGTTAGGATATACTTTGGTGAATAAAGAGGAGAAAGGAAGATGAGGAGAAAAGAAAAATGCTACTCACAGGTAACATGTTTGAAAGGTGGCAAAGAGAAAGAGAAAGTGTATTAGTCAGGATTCTTTTGACTTTGTGACGGAAACCATAATTAAACTGCTTTAAAAAAAATAAAGGGAAGTATGGAGGGTATTGGTCCACGTAGCTGAAAATTGTATTGAGATGCTGACCTTGGACATGCCTGATTAAGCTGTTCAAAAATATCATTAAAAATATGTTTCTCTCCATCTTTCAGTTTCATTTTCCTCTGGGCTGGCTTTATTCTCAAGCCAACTTCCTCCTCCTGGTGACAAGATGCCTTATATTTAGGTTATACCATACCATCTCAGCGGCAGACCCTCCAGCAAAGGGAATTTTCAATTCCAAGAGGTCCAGGAAAGGGTGTCATTTGCCTGGATTGGGGCACATGCCCTTCCCTGAACCAGTTTCTGTGGTCAGGGAAATAAAATGTTCCTAGTGGCCAGGTCTGAGTCAGCAGACCACCCATTAGCCTTGGGAGTAGGTCAGCCCCATCTTGCCCATGTGGTGGGGAGTGGTAGTGCCCAAAGGAACCTCGTGTATTTTTTTCATCATAAGAACTTGGAAGATAAATCCTACAGAGGGGAAAATGTACCTTCGAAGGGGAGTGAGAAGAAAATACCTATTCCTTCTTTACATAATTAAACTCACTTCATCTTGATTATCTAAATCATAGCTATGATTTAATATTTCAAGAAACCTGCTTTAAACAAAACTGTGATCTTCATCTCCTCCACATCCATTTTGCTCTCTCCTCTCCTATTTGAGAACACACTCCCCTGCTCCCCTACTGGTCTCTCTGGTAGCCCAGGGCCCCCCACTAAAGTCCTACCCTCCCTGGTGAGCGTCCTGTTCTCTGGACCTAGTCTTTCTGAGAACTAGACAACTGACATCAACTCGTTAAGCCAGTCACCCACTTGCCCTTGGCCCCTTCTCCCTGTAAAACAAGGGGCCTGTTTAAATAATCTCTAATGTACCTTAATGAACAACTTCCTCAGACTTTTCACTGAGGCAAACTCTATAAAGGCAAATCCTGATCCCTCTGGAGGCCTCACTGCCATGGCTGAGCGACAGGAGGGGACTCTTACTCTCCCTCACAAATCCATAGAGAGGCAGACTGCCAGTCTCCTCCTCCCTCTGGAGAGTGATGAAGTCAACACTCCCTGTCTCCTTCCTCCTTTCCTTGTTCCTCCCCTCAGGATGGAGGGCTGCTAATATGTTTGGTGGGAGCCTGGCTTCCACGAGAGCCTGTTTCTCTGCTTGATGAGATGACAGGTCACTCCTCGCCTGTGGCAGGGCGGCTAGTTCTCTTTGACCACCCGGGCTCAGGCAAGGACAGCCCCCTCCTCCTCCTGTCTCTGAGCACTGACCTCTTCGGAAGGGCCTGCTCCACCCGCAGGGATACTTGCCATTCTCTGTGTTCCAGCTCCTCCCGCCCTGCAGAAGCAGCCCTGGAACTGGCACTGAGTGGACTGGAGGCTGCCCAGCAGATTCGGCTCTCTTTGCAAATACAAAGGTTTTTATTTGGCTTGGGAGGCAGGGGACACAATTTTGGCCTCAGGTCTAAGCCACGTTCTCCAGTGTAGATTTCCCAGAGCCCTGAATTTTGTTCTCTACATCTCTGCCTAACAGGATGATGCTCTGAACCCCCATCTGGCTAGTGAGTCTTCCCTCTATAGGTGAGAACCTGGCAGGGAGGAGAGGTAATCCTGAGCTCTTATCTGCCTCTAACAGCCATTTCCAAACTACTTTCACATGCATTCTTATCATTTCATTCTCAAAACCATCTTGTGACACTGCCAGGCAGGGATTATTCCTTTCCATTTACAGCCAAGAAAATGGAGATTTAGAAAAGTTAAGTGACTCATCCATGGTCTAGTGAGTTAGTGGTGGAATGGCACTAAGTCCAGGTCAACAGACGACGAGACTAGACTCTTCTAATCAGAGGCACACCAACATTCTACAGCTTCAGAATTCTGCACGAACATTCTACCAGAAGAACAACTCAACCAGCAGTTACTACCTGTCCCGCAGATCACAAAAATAACACACTGAAGTTGTTTTATCCATGTAGACTTGAGTGAACATTATGCAACTGGATGCCCTGGTGAAACTGTGTTACTGGGTTGTTTCAGTTGTTTTGAAGGACCTTATTGGCCAGGATATTGGATATCACTAGAGAGAATGCAAGCCTTAAAGCCTGTCAGATGGAGGCAGGCTGTGCACCTGCATCCAGCCGTCCACCACCACAGCCGTGCTGGCAGCTGCCAATGTTCCCACCCTCCTCCACACGACTGGGAGCATCAAGCCCCATGCGGACTATGCCTGCTTACGTACAAAGAGGAAACAAGGTGACACACAGGAAACTGGAAAATCTTGGCAATCTCATTAACTCCAAGACTGAACCAGCAAATTCTGAACTCTACACAGTAAACTGATGAAATATTTTAAAAAATGATACCTTGCACGTGTTAAATGTAGAGGTGGAAACTTTCAAGAGGAGAATTTCCCCCACAACCTCAAAATCTCAAATCAGTATCTGAACATATCTCTGGATATTGCGCAAGACCAGTGGAGAAAAAACTAACTGATGACCATACTCTAGTATGCCTTGTCTCATACGAAGAAGTGGTGTGAGCTTAAAACATTATTTGCCCTTAACATTCATTGGTTTTATAGGTGGTTTTTCTATTTCACTTTGTGTGTGTGTGTGTGTGTGTGTGTGTGTGTGTGTGTGTGAGAGAGAGAGAGAGAGAGAGAGAGAGAGAGAGAGAGAGAGAGAGAGAGAGGGAGATGGAGAGAGAAAGAAACAACACTGAATATTTTGTGTGACATCTAGATCATTTGGTTCTGTGTTTATGAATACAGCAAGAGGAAGTAAAGAAGTCAATCTCATAGTCCATAGTTTACAGCCAGGAATATGGAAGGAATAGGAGAATGCTGGAAGAATGAGAGCAACAAATTTAATCACATGCCTAGTCCATAGTAGGTGCTCACCATGTCCTTGCTGAAAGAGTGAACTTAAATTAACTGGGTTCATTACAGAATTTATTGACTGAATATCTGCTAAAATGACTATTGCTACTTGTTAGTAACAGAAGACTTGTGTTTGTATGTGAAAGTATTAGGGAAATAAGAATAAAAGAAAGAAACTAAATACATTTTGTTTATTTTTATTAACCTAGGAACCGTTTTACAAAAGTATTAAATAATATTAACTTGACATCATCATAGATACAAATAGTTAAGAGCACCCCTTCTTCTAAGTAGCTTTCCCTCTTGGGTATAGAGGGAAAGTCTTTAGAACACAGTGGCTAGCACACCGGACTCTCTCAAGGGAATGAGTCAGTCCTTGCCATGCAAAGTCTTAACCACAGAAATGTTATTAAGGAAGATGGAGAGGCAAAAACACAAATGCACAAATGCACAGGAGTGTGGTTTACATGGGACAGTGTGGTAGACAAGCAATGTGAGAACAGTCTTGCTGAACCCCAGTGGCTAGCTGCTTCTTGATTCCCCTGATTCTTGCACCAAGGGAAGTTGAAAGAAGACTGAAAGTAAATTCCTCAACACATGTGAGGCCTCTCAACATTCTCCTTCCTACACATGCAAAGCATAACTGGCACTTCATTTATTGCCTTTCTAACTGGATCTCATGATATATATAATATACATCACAATTCAGTGGGAAAGGGGATGGTGTCAGCAGAAATGGCAGATTAAGGACCTCCAAAAATTCTCTCCTCCATATCCTCCATTAAAGCAATAAGAAAACTCACAAAAAATTGTCAGGATCAATATTGTATGAATGCTAGAAATTAACCAAAAGATCCTGGCAATCTGGGTAGTGGCTTTTCAAGAAAAACAGCTTAATCTTGGTAAGAACAGTATGCTCTGAGGCATTTTAATTTGCCCTGTGCCCATTCCTCCTCTCCAGCTCCACAGTAGCCTTGAAAACTGACAATCACAGTGAAAATCAGCAGACTGGCAGCCACTGAAGGGAGCAGCATGAGGTGGAGCTCTGTCATTACGTGACCTGTTAGTTCCCTGGAAGACCCCACTTGAAGTGATATCTTTATTTAACCTGACTCAGAACTCACTCAGTGCAAAAAGTCTTTTCTCCAGGTGAATTTATCAAAAATTACAGTCAACTACTTAACTTTGAAGCTGCCTAAGATTTTAAATAATGTTTTGGGAAAATAATAGGCTAACCAAAAATGTTAAAAGGAAAAGCTTGGGAATGAGAATTCTACACAGGCTTTGAAAAGCTCTGACATGCTTCTGGGAATGGAGAAAGCCACAAACACAAGTAGGTCTGTGCACATTCTCAGAGCTGTGTACATGCTTAAGAAAGACCTAAAAGGCCCTAAACTCTCGCTTCTGGATAATCTTGAGGCTCTGTGCAAGCAGGAAGGGAAGGTTAAGGCAGAACTGTAAACTGTGTGCTAAGTGTTGAAGCTGTGCCCCAACACAGACAGAGAGCCACTCAGCAAAGACTGGATTTATTGGTTCCAGGCATTTAAGGAAATCTCTGTCGAATCATCAGCAGACCACTAAGCTAACCAAGTAGAAACCAAGTAGAAAAACAAACAAGAATACAGACTTCATGTAATTAGTGCAGAAAAGTCACTAAACAAACAAAAACAACAACAAACAACAGCAAACCCAGGGGAGGAGGAAGTTCTAATTTCTAGAGTTGCCACATTACATTATTTTAAATGTCTGGTTATCTATAAAAATTATGAGGCATGCGAAGAAACGATAAAGCATGGCCCATACACGAGGGGAAAAAGCCACCAATAGAAAACTATATCTAAGGAAGCCGAGACATTGGACTTAACCAGACAAATTTTTTAAGTTATATATTTAAAATATCAACATATTCAAAGAACTTTTAAAAGAAAATCACGTCTAAAGACTAAAGGTAAGTCTGAGAATGATTTCTCACTGAATAAAGACTATCAACAGAGACAGAAATTATAAAAAGAAATCAAATAGAAATTCTGGAAATTGAAAGTACATAAATTTAAACGAAAAATTCACCAGAGAGGTTTCAATAGATTTCAGCAGCCAGAAGAAAGAACTAGTGAACTAGAAGAAAGCTGAATTGAAAATATCATCTAAGAAACAGAAATAAAAATGAATAAAAAATATAGAAGAGACTAGAGACCTGTAGAACACAACATACTATATGAATTATGGGAGTCCCAAAGGAAAGGAGAGAGAAAAAAGCATAAAAAAAATTTGCAAAATAATGGCTGAAATTTTCACACATTTGATGACAAGCATGAATCTACACATTCCAGAAACTCAACAAATCATGACAGGATAAATTCAGGTATCCACAGTGAGACACATCAAAATCAAACTGTGAAAAAAACAAAGACAAAGAGAGAATCCTGAAACAGCAAGAGAGAAGTGACTCATCACATAAAAGAGATCCCCAATAAGATTAATAGCTGATTTCTTCTCAGAAACCATGGAAACTACATGGCAATGGAATGACAAACTCAAATTGCTGACAGAAAATATTCAATATCCAGCAAAGCTATTTTTCAAAAATTAAAGCAAATTAAGACATTCTCAGATTTAAAAAAACAAACTGAGAAATGTGTCACTATCTAACTTGCCGTATAAGATATAGAAAAGGGAGCTCTACAGTCTGAAAAGAAAGAATACTAGATAGTAACTCAAATTCTTGAATATAGAGAAAGAAAAACAGAGCACTGGTAAAGATAACCATGTAGGTACATATAAAAAGGTAAATATAAATGTTTTCTGTTGTTGGTAACTCCTCTATTTGATTTCAAAGACAGCTGCATAGGCAATAGTTATAAATCTGTGGTGATGGACTTTCAATGCACAAAGATGTAATTTGTATGACAGTAACAGAAAAAAGAAGGGGAAGAGAACAGAGATCTATGGGAGCAAAGTTTTTGAATGGTACTGAAATTAAGTTGGTATTAATCTAAAATTGATTGTTATAAATTAAGATATTAATTGTAAACCTCAGGGCAACCAAAAAGAAAATAATTCCAAAAATATATGGTAAAAGAAATGACAAAAGAATTAAAATCATACACCATAAAATATCTATTTAACACACAAAATAGGCAGTAATGGAAGAACAGAGAAGTAAAAAAGACATAAGATATACAAAAAACAAACAGTAAGATGGTAAGCATAAACCCCACCTCACTGGTTATTGCAATATATATAAATGAATTAAACTCTCCAATTAAAAAGCAGAGATTGGCTGAATGGATAAAAAAAACATGGTCTAACCATATGCTATTTGCAAAAGATATTCTCTAGATTCTAAGACACAAATAGGTTGAAAGTAAAAGGATGGAAAAGATATACCTTGCAAATAGTCACCAAAAGAGCTACAGTGGCCATGCCAATATCAGGCAAAATGGACTTTAATATATTTTATGAGATTAAATAATAATAATAATAAAAGGGTCAATTCACCAAGAAAATACAACAATTATAAACTTATATGCAGAGCTCCAAAATACATAAAGCAAAAACTGTCAGAATTAATGCAATAATTACAAAAAATCAAAAGTAATAGTTGGATCTTCAATATCCCATTTTCAATAATTGGTAGAACTAGAAAGATCAACAAAGAAACAATAGTTGAACAATACTATCAAACATGCAGCCCTCACAGACATCTATAGAACTCTCCACACAACAACAGTAGAATACAAATTCTTCTCAAATGCACATGGAACTTTCTCCATGATAGGCCACATGCTACATCATAAAACAAGTCTCAGTAAATTAAAAGCCTGAAGTAATACAAAGTATTTCTCCAATTATAGAAGGATATTTGTGAATTCACAAATATGTAGAAATTAAACAACACACTCCTTAAAAAGCCAATGGGTCAAAGAAGAAATCACAAAGGAAATTAAAAAATACTTTGATGGAAGAAAATGAAGACACAACAAACAAAAACTTAAGAAATATAACTAACGCACTGCCTCAGGGAAATTTATATCTTTTATATTAGGGTTCTCCAGAGAAACAAAACCAATAGGATACACGTAAGAGGAGATTTATTACAGGAACTGGCTCACAGGATCATGGAAGCTGAGAAGTCCCACAATTTGCCATCTGCGAGCTGGAGAACCAGGAAAGTTTGTAGTGTAATTCAGTCTGTCTGAAGGCCCAAGAACCAGGACAGCTGATGTCCATGGGCAGGAGAAGATGGATATCTCAGCTCAAGCAGAGACAGTGAACTTTCCCTTCCTCCACCTTTTTTTTTTTTTTTTTTGCCATACGCCGGCCTCTCACTGTTGTGGCCTCTCCCGTTGCGGAGCACAGGCTCCGGACACGCAGGCTCAGCGGCCATGGCCCACGGGCCCAGCCGCTCCGCGGCATGTGGGATCTTCCCGGACCGGGGCACGAACCCGTGTCCCCTGCATTGGCAGGCGGACTCTCAACCACTGTACCACCAGGAAAGCCCCCTTCCACCTTTTTGTTCTATTCAGAACCTTCAACGGATTGGATAAAGCCCATCCACATTGGTGAGGGTGATCATTTTTATGCAGTCTACTGATTCAAATGTCAATCTCTGCTGGAGACACCCACACAGATGCGTCCAGAAACAATGTTTTCCCAGATATCTGGGCATCCCTTAGCCCAAGCTGACACATAAAATTATCCATCACACCTGTAAATGCCTATATTAAAAAAGAAAAAAGACTTCAAACAACAACCTAACCTTCTACCTTAAGAAACCAGAAGGAGAAGAGTAAAGTAACCCAAATGCAAGCAGAAGGAAGAAAACACTGCTTACTATGGAAATAAAACAGAGAACATAAAAATAAAAAATAATCAACAAAATCAAAAGTTTGCTCTTTGAAAAGATCAACAAAATCAAACCTTCAGTTAGACTGACCAAAAAGAAGAGACTGGACTCAAGTTACTAAAATCAAGAATTAAAGACGGAACATTCCTACTGACTTTACAAAAAATAAAAAGGATTTTAGGAGATATTATGAACAAGGAGATATTATGAACAATTGTATGCCAACAAATTAGATAATCTAGATTAAATGTACAAATTCAGACAAAGACACAAACTACCAAAACTGATTCAAGAAGAAATAAAATTTCTGAATAGACATGTGACAAGAGATTAAATGAGTAATCACAAAATTTCCCAGAGAAAAGCCTACAAATGCACTGGTGAATCCTTCTAAACATTTAAAGAACAATTAACACCAATCCTTAGCAAATTCTTTCAAAAAGCAGACGTGGAGAGAACACTTCCTAACTCATTCTATGATGCCAGTATTACCCTGATACCAAAAACAGAGAAAGATATAACAAGAAAAGAAAATCAATATCTCTTATAAATATAGACATAAATATCCTTGATAAAATATTAGCAAACCAAACCCAGTAACATATAAAAAGGATTACACATCAGGACCAAGTGGGATTTATTCCAGGAACACAAAGTTGGTTTAACACCCAAAAGCCAATTAATTCAACATATCAATTGAATAAAGTACAAAAAATAAATCACATGATTATCTCAATAGATGTAGAGAAAGCATTTTAAAAAATCCAAACCCCTTCATGATAAAACAAACTGGGAATAGAATGATACTTCCTCAATATCACAAAGTACATCTATAAAAAATCTCCAGCTAACATCATACCTATTGGTCAAAGAATGAACGCTTTCCCCTAAGATCAGGAATAAGAGAAGGATTTACACTCTTCCTCTTCTTTTCAACATTCTAGCTAAGACAATTAAACCAAAAAGAAAAAGCAAGAAAGCAAGAGACAGGGAGGGAGGGAGGAAGGAAGGGAGGGAAGAAGAGAGAGAGAGAGACTGAGGGAGAAAGAGAGAGGGAGAGGAAAGAAGAAAGGAAGAGGCATCCAAATTGGAAAGAAAGAAGTAAAACTACATATGAAGATGACATAACCTTATATATAGAAAATCCTAAGGAATCTACTAAAAACCATTGGAACTAATAAAAGAGTACAAAAAGGTTGCAGGGTGCAAGAATAATACGCAAAGAATTAATTGTATTTGTATTCACTAGCAATGAACAATCCAAAACCGAAATTAAGAAAACAATTCCGGGCTTCCCCGGTGGCACAGTGGTTGAGAGTCCGCCTGCCGATTTAGGGGACGCAGGTTCGTGCCCCGGTCCAGGAAGATCCCCCATGCCGCAGAGCGGCTGGGCCCGTGAGCCATGGCCGCTGAGCCTGCACGTCCGGAGCCTGTGCTCTGCAACGGGAGAGGCCACAACAGTGAGAAGCCCGCGTACCGCAAAAAAATTAAAATAAAATAAAATAATATTTAGGACTAAATCTAACAAATGAAGTGTAAAAGCTATACCCTGAAAACTACAAAGCATGTTGAAAGATAGTAACAAACATATAAATGAATGACGATCCCATGTTAATCGATCAGAAGATTTAATATTAAGATGGCAATACTCTCCCCAGTTAATCTACAGATTCAATGCCATTCCTATCAAAATTCTAGCTGGCTGAGAAATTGACAAGCTGATCATAAAACTCACATGGAGGGACTTCCCTGGTGGCGCAGTGGTTGGGAGTCCGCCTGCCGATGCAGGGGACGCGGGTTCACGCCCCGGTCTGGGGGGTCCCGCGTGCCGCAGAGCGGCTGGGCGCGTGGGCCATGGCCGCTGGGCCTGCGCGTCCGGAGCCTGTGCTCCGCGATGGAAGAGGCCGCAGCAGTGAGAGGCCAGCGTACCGAAGGAAAAAAAAAAAAACTCACATGGAAATTCAAGGGATGCAGAATAACCAGAACAATCTTGAAAAAGATCCCCAATTTGAAAACTTATTAGAAAGCTACAGTAATTAAGACTTTATGGTATTGGTATAAGAACAGACATATAGATCAGTGGAATAGAATCGAGAGTCCATAAATATTCCCTTATATTTATGGTCAACTCATTTTGGTCAATATCAAGACAATTCAATGCAGGAAAGAACAACATTTTCAACAAATGGTGCTGGGACAAGTGGATATCCACATGCAAAAAAAAAGAAGGATTTGGATCTCTACCTCATACCATACAGAAAAGTTAACTAAAAATCAACCACAGAGCTAGACAAAATGACACTATAAAACTCTTATAAGAAAACAGAAGAAAATCTTTGTGACCATGGATTATATAATGGTTTCTTAGACATGACACCCAAAACCTAAGCAATCAAAGAAAAATAATAGACTTTGTCAAAATCAAAAATCTTGTGCTTTTTTTTAAACATCTTTATTGGAGTGTAATTGCTGTACAGTGGTGTGCTAGTTTCTGCTGTATAACAAAGTGAATCAGCTATACATATACACACATCCCATATCTCTTCCCTCTTGCGTCTCCCTCCCACCCTCCCTAACCCACCCCTCTAGGTGGACACAAAGCAACAAACTGATCTCCCTGTGCTATGTGGCTGTTTCCCACTAGCTATCTATTTTACGTTTGGTAGTGTATATATGTCCATGCCACTCTCTCACTTTGTCACAGCTTACCCTTCCCCCCTCCGTGTCCTCAAGTCCATTCTCTGTGTCTGCGTCTTTATTCCTGTCCTGCCCCTAGGTTCTTCAGAACCTTTTTTTTTTTTTAGATTCCATATATATGTGTTAGCATACAGTATTTGTTTTTCTCTTTCTGCCTTACTTCACTCTGCATGACAGTGCCTAGGCCCATCCACCTCACTACAAATAACTCAATTTCATTTCTTTTCATGGCTGAGTAATATTCCATTGTATATTGTGCCTCATCTTCTTTATCCATTCATCTGTCGATGGACACTTAAGTTGCTTCCATGTCCGGGCTATTGTAATTAGAGCTGCAATGAACATTGTGGCACATGACTCTTCTTGAATTATGGTTTTTTCAGGGTATATGCCAAGTAGTGGGATTGCTGGGTCGTATGGTATTTCTATAAAAATTTTGTGCTTTAAAGGACACTATCAAGTGAAAACACGACCCACAGAATGGGAGAACATATTTGCAAATCATATATTTGATTAAGGTATAGTATTAAGAATAAATAAAGAATCCTTATAATTCAACAACAAAAAGACAAACAATCCAATTTAAAAATGGACAAAAGACTTGAATAGACTTTTCTTTAAAGAAGATATACAAATAGTCAACAAGCACGTAAAAAGATGCCGAACATCATTAGTCATTAGGGAAATGCAAATCAAAACCACAATGAGACATCACGTGACACCCACTGGGATGCCTACAATCAGAACCAAGTACAATAAAGAGTGTTGGTGAGGATGTAGAGAAATTGGAACCTTTCTACGTTGCTTCTGGAAATATAAAATGGTACAGCCACTTTGGAAAACCATCTGATAGATTCTCAAAAAGTTAAACATAGCTACCATATAACTCAGCATTTCCACTCCTACATGTACACCCAAGAGACTTGAAACATATGTTCACACAAACCTTGTATAAAAATATTCATAACATCATTATTTATAATAGCCAAAGAGTGGAAACAACCTAAATGCCCATCAATTGATGAATGGATAAACAAAATTTGGTATATACACACAATGGAATATTATCCATCCATGTAAAAATGAAGTACTAATATATGCTAAAATATGGATAAACCTTGTAAAAACATTATGCTTAGTGAAATAAACTAAGGCACAAAGGTCTGTAGCTTACCATATGGATGGCTTATAAATGGAATTAGATGATTCCATTTATGTAATAATGTCCAGAATAGACAAAGACAGAGACAGAAAGATTAGTGGTTTCCAGAAACTGCAGAAGAGATCCCAGGAGGTGAGGCGTTAACTGCTAATCATTATGGGGTTTTATTCTGGGATTATAAAAATGTTTGGAAAATACATAATGGTAATGGTTGTACAACCTTGTGAATATACTAAAAAACAATGAATTGCATATTTGTAAAGGGTGAATTTTATGGTATGAGAATTATATTTCTATTAAAGGAAAAGATTCAGTGGTTATATCCATCCAAACAATGATTGTAAAGAAAAATTTTTAATTAAGGTCAGTATTTTTCAACCAAGTAGCACAGTAATATCAAAAAAATATGAAAAGTCAATGTGTTGATACTTTATAGTTACTTGGGGCATTTTCCTCCCTGGCTAGACTAATTTTTCCATGACTTCTAAAATGAGGACTAAATATCAAGGACTGTGAGATTCACTATCCCTTTATAATTTAAACACTCCCGATTTAGAAATGCCTGTTATTATACATGATCCTGATTACAAATTCTCTAGGATTTAACAGTCTTTGTTTAAAAACATTATCTGAAGGGTAGGCCAGCAGGCTGGACACAGAAGAAAGAGATGGAGTTCAAGTCTGAAGGTGGTCTCCTGGCAGAATCTCCTCTTTTTCTTCTAGGGAGGTCAGTCTTTTTCTATTAAGACAGTCAGATAAGGCCTACTCACATTAAGGAGGATAATCTGTTTCACTCTAAGTCTACTGTTTTAAATGTGAATCTCATCCAAAAAAAAAAAAAAGAGAGAGAGAGAAAAGAAAAGAAATACCTCCACAAAAACATCTAGAACAACGTTTGACCAAATATCTGGGAACTGTGGCCTATACCAAACCAACACACAAAATTAACCATCATGGGCATGATATGGTAACCAGAGTGCTAGACGCCTAGTCTGGAATTCTGTGTTCCCCCTTCAACTATCTCTCAGCAAGGGACTTCACCTCTCTTAACTTTAGTACCTTTATTGTAAAATGTGGGTAAATATCGAAATTTAGTGTGAAGAATGAGAAGATAAGGGCAGTTGGGGACTAACCTGACCTACTCTACCTTTTTTCCCCATTAAACTATATATCGCATGCCAGTGAGTGCCCTATGGCTAATATTAAGAAATCAGGGGGCCTAGCATTGATTTAAAATACCCAATATTTGCTGTGTTCTAAATTGCTGTGGGATATATTGAAAGAAATCTTCTAATACCTCCAGGTAGCCTAAATTTTGAAGTATAGTTCGTGTGTCTGTATGCATGTATGCATGCATTTATGTATTTTGGATGTAAGGTCAAGGCACAACTGAAAAATATAAGAAATACTTAATAAAAAATAAATAATATATAAATAATAATTAAATATATGGATTCTTCCACTTTGTATTCTTCCACATTGTATTCTGTGTCAATGTCTATGTCAAAACTTACACAACACAGTGGTACTATGTCTGCAAATCCTTTCCACTAACCCCAAAAGAAAAAAAAATATGCCTTCATTTTTGCTTCCTCCTTCATACCATGGGTCTCCAACTACTGAAGCCTCATCTAAATCTCTAAGAGTATCTCCCCTAAACTCCATTTTCCTAAACTGCCACTCTACCTCGTCAAAACCTGATGAACCCATTAGTGGCTTATACTTGCAAGTTCTTGTTACCAGAGATGTAAACAGGGAATCTTATTATCAAGATTCAACTATTTCTAACTAATAACCATTACATATCAACCACTGTGCTAGAAAACTTCACATTTGTTAATGTGTCAAACTTATCAGGGCCCTTAACACTGCTTTGAAAGACTTTTCCTTACCTACCCGGTCCTTTCTTCCATTCTCCAAAATGGGGGCTCCTCACATTTCCCACTTCTGTTAACCTGGATACCTCATGCCTATTCACCTATCCTACACTGATAACCTTAAGGTATACTCCACTGAGCAAACAAAGCCCATCAGGGGCTAACCTCTTCCCATGAGAAACCTCTCCTGATCTACGGTGGCATCCTACATTATTGATTTTTGACTCATTTCAGGCAAACAGGTGTATCTTTTGCTCGTCAAAGCTACCCCCATCTCCTTCCACCTCCCGTGGGAACTTGGCCCATCACTATTCCCTTCTGTTTCTCACATTTTTAATATCTTTAATTTCTTCCTCAAAATATAAGCATCCTTAAGCAACTCTAACCCTTAAAAACAAAACAAAAAAAAACTAGTTTCCTACTAAGGTGTAATTCCAAAGACTTCCACTTGTGGCCGAAATTGACTTCCAGAGAGATAAGACTCACCTCTCTGCCTGAAACAACCACACAACAGGCAAAATGTATGTGCGAAACAATGGTTCTCCAAACACGGGGCATGAGGCAGTAAAAGGCAGTGGACCCTAAGAGATGGGAAACAAACAAGAAAAGCCCTGTCATTGCTACAGCTGCCCCAGCTGTTGCCACCGAAGAAGTTTCCAGGCTGAGGAGCAGAAAGGGAGAATCCAGGCAGGCCCCCTGAGTGGAGAAGACAGAGCTGAGAGAGCAGAGAGAACGAGGCAGCTAGAATTCACAGAACAGAGGACCAGAGAGAAGGGAGCTACACAGAGAGAGAACTCCGGAGATCTGCAGAGGGTCCCTCCGGAGTTTTCAGCTGATCAGCACAAGCATAGAGGAAACTACCTGAGGCTGAAGGAATTCCCACCAAAAACGATTAAAGTCAGCTGTGAGTCAGGTACTCACACAGGGCCAGGAATAATACCTGCTCCAGCCAGACTGGAAAATCTCATGATTCACAGGGCTTTAGGTTGAGTGCTCAGAAGAGTCTTGCCTCAGTAGAGGGAAAAATTAGCCTCAGAAGGAGCACGGCTGATTCCTTCTACCGATCTTAAAAGCAAGACTGTAAAGGATTACATTATTTCCAAGTAACTTAACTGCATCCCAGAACAAAGATCGATAATATTTATGAGGAAACACAGATATCCAGCACCCAACAGGCAAAATTCACAATGTCTGGCCTCCAAACAAAAGTCACCAGGCATGCAAAGAAGTGGGAAACGGTGACCCACAATTAAGAGAAAAAACAATTGAAAGTGATCCGGTCACAGAGCCAATACGCTGACTGGGCTTGCTTTCTTTTGTTTCCCCAGTGGCTGCATTCACTAAGGTGTAGCCCTGCTCCAGAATCCTAATTTAGGCAGTGACACAGGCCAGTCTCCCTCCTCACATGGGCCAGTTATGTCCCCCCTTTCTGCAAAGGAACTCAACTCCTGGACTCTCCTGCCTGGAGGATCCCCCAGGGATTTGCCAGGAGCTTCGACCCCACTCAACCTTCGGTTTCTGTTCTACTCCTAGTCCACAGAGGTATTTTTCTTGCTTCTGAACATGGTTATGTCTTTTTAGTTTCCTATTGTTACACTTTAACTCTTATTGCCATGTGTTTAGAGTACAAGAGAAGCTTCAAAATGTGACCTTACCATACCACCTCAACTGGAAGTCCCCACCCATTATTTCCGGAAACCCCTCCCTTGCTCTCAAAAACACTACTCTTGGTTTCGTCTCACCTCTCTGATGACTGTCTTTCTTTCTCTGAATCCCCCCTCTCTACTCACCCATTAAATGGGTGGGCCTTTTAGGGCTCCATTCTCCCCTTACTCTATGATAAAGGTTTAATCGGAGGCTCTGTGGATCTGTGATCCCCTGAAATTGTATCAAAGTTCTGATTTTCTTCCAATCAGGAAGAGCAGTTACAGTTTTTAAAGCCAGGTTTCATTTTTATAAGAACTCTTATTGCTGGGATGTTTACATTACACGTAATTCTTCAGTTATTTAGGATGAACTCTGGAGTTGTGGCAAGTATAGTGTAAGTACATAGACATCTCTTACATTATGATATAGATCATAGCTATATATTATCCATTCAGTTAATGAGAAATGGAACTGGATCTCTGTAAGGGTTGATAGTGGGGTAGAGCACATTGAACTGAGTTGGTTAAATGAAGGGCAAATAATGGTTTCAGTGTGTGTCTCCCGTTAATTATGGGTGAATACTAGATTGTGCTCACGTGTTTGCAAATGATTTTCGTCACCGAATATTTAGGTAGTACCTTTCACAGGTAGTGCTAGGCATCTGGGAATACCCAGCTGAACAAGGCACAGTCTCCGCCTTTATTGAGTTGACCGTTTAGTCTTTTCGTTTTCTTATTATTTATTTTAATTCCTCGACTGTCTTGCCGAAAGGAAGTTGCCTGAATGTGGCAATCTAAGGAGTAGTGGCAGGGTGATGAAACCGGCATGAGGATATCTTATGCAATTCTGTTTCCAACATCCTCAAGGAGTTCTCTTGGAGACTGAAACCTACAGCGAAAACGTAGCAGCCTCCTCTGCAAGCTAATTGCCTCATTATCCTTGCTAATTGGGCAAAGCAGCACAAATAATCCAAAGGAAAAAAAAAACATCAAGAAAAAGTGCGCACATTGCCCCCAACACCTCCCTGTTCTCTGATGTTATGAGAGCTCACTTCAGAATTGGAGATTAAAAGGGCTTGGGGCTAGGGAAGCAAAACTTGTATGTAAATAAGCCAGGCCCGCTTTTACAGAAGATTTTAAGGGACCGGTTGACAAAGTGCACAGAATCCCTTCTCTCTGACACCACAAAGTATCTATTACAAGAGAACTTCCTTCTGGCGCCAGGCGGCATTTTGTTTTCACTTGAGGTTCTATAGGGGATGAGGCACTGCGGGGAAAGGGGTAGAGGGTGGGAGGCTACTAAAACGAGAGTGACACTGCGCAGGGCCGACTACTGGGTGAGGGGGTAGGAGAAGAATGAGCCCCTAGGAGAGAGAATGAGGACAATAATGTAATAACTGACCTTGTACCATGTTCTACACTTTCCAGGAGAGCCTGCGCGCTGCCGGGCAATCTTGTTGACCCTCGTCACCACTTGAGAGGTGGGCTACAAACAGAGAAACAGCTCCAAGAAGGCCAGCAAGTGGCCCAAGGCCACGGAGCTGATAGGCAGAGGTCTCCTAATGTCCACAGCAGAGGGGCCTTTTTCCAGTACGTGCCACATGGCAGAATGTCATTCTCTCCCAGGTTAACTCCACAATTAAATCCAAGGCTTGGGACCATATACTGGAAACCAGAGCTGTGTGCTAAGTTTCAAGGGCTGTTTTGGTAATGGCGTATTTTCACACTTGCAAAGTACTGCCGATAAAAATCAACAGTAAAAGAAAAAACTTCTAAGACAGAGTTTCTTAGCTTTTGCCTAAGAATGAAAGGCTGTCTCCAGGGATTTTTAAAAATAAGATTGCTATCAGACCCATGAGCCACAGCCCAGCCCAGCTCGCCCTTCAGGATCCTCCAAATGAGTGAAGTCCAGGGATTCTGCAGACAAGCCTCTGGAAGCTGTACCACGGGGCTTTTCTTCTTGAGGGTGGAGCTACTTATCTCTGTTAATGGAGCATTCAAATGCATTTGCAGAAGCCCCGCAACTTTCTATTCCTTATCTGGGGTTTGCAGAACAGTTACGCCTTGGCATTGGCTCCCACACCAATTGCTTTAAAAACACAAAAATCTTTTTCAAAGTCACCTGCGTTTTAGTTGACGAGACGATCAATGATAATTTTTTTTCCTTCTGTCCTAAATGGCAGAGAAAATGAGGTCTCTGAGTCTTATCACCTTTCCTCTCTCCTTCTTCATTTTTTTAAAAATTTTAATTTTAGGGCTTCCCTGGTGGCGCAGTGGTTGAGAGTCCGCCTGCCGATGCAGGGGACACTGGTTCGTGCCCCGGTCCTGGAAAATCCCACATGCCGCGGAGCGGCTGGGCCCGTGAGCCATGGCCGCTGGGCCTGCGTGTCCAGAGCCTGTGCTCCACGACGGGAGAGGCCACAACAGTGAGAGGCCCGCGTACCGCAAAAAAAATAATAATAATAATTTTAATTTTATATTATAGTTGGTTAACAATGTTGTGTGCTCCCTTTTCATTCTTAACTCGGGCCTTTCTACCTTCAGCCTCTACAAATCTGATGTGTCCAGGCCCTGGCCTGTCTAAACGTTAAGGCCTCACGGGGCTCCAAGGAGGCAAAAATCTGGCCGCAAATCTTGGATAAACGAGCGGCGGAGGGCCGCTTGTGTCCTGGGTGACAGAGAACTCCTCCCGCGAGCTTCACTGTTCCCACAGATACCTGACCACGTGGATGGTGGGAAGAGCCAGGAGTTCCTTTCCTTCCAGGTCAGGCAGCCTGGGGACAACCCCGGAACACAAGCCAGCTCCGGCTTCGCGAGACAAAGAAACGTGGCGGGCCTAAACCTACGCCCCCCACGTGACCCCTCCCCGTCCCCGTGAGACGGCGTATCACGTGACCCGTATACCACGTGACATGCGCACTGCTTAACCCGGAACTTGCAGCTTCCGGGCCTGGGCGTAGTACTCGGTACCCAGGGTTGCTCTGAAAAGGCGGACGAACTGAGCACTGGAGCCCTGGTCGGTGTCCGCGGGGTGGCCATCCTGCCTGGGGAATGGACGCCTCATTGTAAATTTTCCCAGTGCAACGAGCTGCGGAAATGCAAACCAACTGGAAGCGTTTCTCAGCGTGTTCTAGGGTTGGAGGGATTAGACGGGGTCGGGTACACGTGGAGAGATGCAGGCGAGATGACAGGGATTAGTGAGAGCAGACGTGCTGTAATGTGTGCTTCCCGCATTATGGTGCTTTTTCCCACGAGAATGTGCCTTCCGAGTGGGCGGGAGACTGGCTCACCAACACCTGCCACAGCAAACACTAGACACTCAGTGCACAATTGCCTCGTTAATCCCTGAATTATCCAATAGAAATATAATGCGAGCCACATCTGTAATTCCCAATTTCTAGTAGCCACATAGTAAAAATACAAAGCAACGGTCATTTTTTTAATTTTTAACGGTAAAAATTTATAATTTATTTTTAATGGTGAAATATACTTCTTTTAACCCAGTATATCAAAACTATCATCATCGTTTGACATATTTTAAAAAAAATTAGTGAGATATTTTACATTCTTTTCTTCATATTGTCTTCAATATCCGGTGTGTATTTTACAATATTGTACATGACTAGCCACATTCCAAGTGCTCAATCACCTCATGTGGCTGGTGACATCCATATTGGACAGTGCTGGTCTAGACTCTTTGTTTTTCTAGGTCAAAGGTGTGGGCAATTTCTTCAGCCAACTGGACAAACCCAGAACATCAGGAGGCTCTGGGGAGACACCACCAGGAAAGACATATGGGAAATGCATTCCAACAACAAACATTTCTTAAGCACCTACTTACCACATGCTTTGACTTGGTATCCACCTCCCACCCGCAAACAAATTCTAAACCCACTTGACCTGACCAACTTTACACTTCCTTACCCAGTATTTACTTCGGAGGAAGGGGAAGGTGGCATTAAATGGCCTTCTTTTCTATGGTCTGTAATTATAATCCACCTCATTCTCCCTTTTTAAAAAACCAAAGTCTGCATTTTTTTTTTATTTTAGCAAATTAAGCACCTTTTCTCTGTTACGCTTAGTGTGCTGCTTCTCCACAATCTCATTTAATCCTTTTCAGTTACTGATTTAGGAGTTTTATCCCAGTTTTCAAATAGGGGAAGTGAGGCTTGGAGAAGTGCTGTGACTTTATGGTGAGAAAACTTGGAGAAAGAAAGTTTCTGATGCAGTCCCATCCATTTTCCCTCCGTGATGTCTCTTATGAGGCCTGTGGAAATTGTCCGGCAAGGGGACCATGCACTTCACACCCTAGAAGCCTGCAGTTACAGCAAAGAAACATCTTGTGCTGTCTGAAATCCACATCAAGCCGTGGTGTACAAAACCTGGGTCAGTTCTGGGCCCTGACACTTTATTAGGTGTGTGATGTTGGGTAAGGCAGTTCATAGTAATAAAAATAACTAGGATTTATTGATTTTCTCCAGTGCATCAGGCTGTGGCCTGGGCAATTGCTCATATACTCCCCCTTCCTCACAACAAGTTAGATATTTCATATTATACTGATCAGTAATCTAAGCCTCAGAAAAAGTAAATTGCCAAAGGTCATACAGCTAATAAGCAGGAGAGCCAGGATTATTAATTTATTAATTATTATTAAATGTATTAATGTTTGAGACTGTAACTTTAACCCCACCTCCCACTGCATACTTAAAGAGAACATCTTAAAGAATTTCAAAATCATCAATATATACCATAGACAACTGTATATTTGTGTTACAAATATAAAAGGTTGTAAAGCATGGGCAGATAGGAATTGCTTTCAACGTGCTTTTTTAAAATACAAAAGTACTAACCTTCCAACACAAACTCCAACATCTGTATTTGCTTCCTGCTAAGTAGGGGACATCCCCACCAGACAACTCCCCACCACTTCTTTATTTAGTAGTTGGAAGGTTAGTAATATGATTTCTGTGTGCTGTAAAACCACAGGGGTGGTAGGGACGTCAACAGTCTTGGCCCGTGACTTCAAGATGTCAAATCATCAATTACAGACTATCAAGGTTGATTATTACAATGGGATCCTGGAACAGAAAAAGGGCATTAGGTAAAAAAGGAAATAGGAGTAAAGTGTGGAATGTCATTAATCATAATGTAGCAATATTGGTTCATTAATTGTGACAAATATACCTTACTAATGTAAGATATTAATTATAGGGGAAACTGGGTGTGAAATATATGAGAACTCTCTGTACTACTATCTTTATGACTTTTCTGTAAATATAGAACTTTTCAAAAATACGAGTTTATTTTATAAAACTTTGAGAAAAAATACAAGAGTAAAGATTTCATTATTCATTTGCAATGTTCGTTTGCAATATTCACTTGGGAACTTGCCAAAACAATTAAAACGACAGGTTTTTCAAAAGAGATAGTTATACTTGCACTGTTCAGCTCACGGGGTTTTTGTAATCACTGAGAGAGAAGGAAAAGTAAAAGCATTTTGAAAGTCTAAAGAGGTGACTAATGTCAGATGTCATTATAAACATGTTAAAGCAAACTGTAGTTATATACTAACATGAAATGTATATGAAGATACATTTCTTAATCTTCATTAGGAGTCTGCAACTTGAAAAGAAGAGTGAAAGAATAAAAATGTAACTGGAAAGAAATGGAGTGAAAGGGGAAATGAAAACAAGATTAGAGAAAATAGCTGTCTTTCTTGAAAGAGATCAGAGGGAGAAAGGGAAGAAGAGAGGGGAGGGAGGGAGGGAGGAAGGAAGGAAGGAAGGGAGGGAGGAAGGGAAAAGAAAAAAGAAGGAAAAAGGAAAGAGCTATAAAAAAAAAAAGAATCCTTGGGGTCAGGCAGTTCCTTCAAGGAAAAGAAACTGGCCATGACCCACTTCGCGTTGAGGCTGGGTACAGTTTTTGCGACTGTTTAGAGAAAATCTAGCGCTCTCCCTGCCATTAATCTTTTCTAACGAAAAGACTTTGTTCTGCACCTGTATAAACAATCCCGATTTTTAAAACCTATATGCCTGCCTCTAATGTGTGAGACTCTGTATTTATGCTGATAGCTTCAAGTCATCAATAGGCGAGGCAAAAAGCTGCCTGAGATCTCTTTATCTTTATTTGCTCCCCCTTCTCTCTCTTTTTTTTTTTTTTTTTTTTTTTTTGCTTTTCTCCTTCACCTGGCACACCTAGAGTCAAGTTCAAGTTCAAGCGTTTCAGGAACGATGTCTACGCTCTGTCAAGTATTCCCTGTGTTTTCCCAGACCAGAGAGAACTGAGAGCGAGCGATCTTTTTACTCAACTGATCCCAAAGGAGCCCCTCCCCCTACTCTCCACCCCCGCCTCCCAACCAAATGACAAAATATACCGGGAGAAAACCTCTGCAAACGGCGGCGAGCGGGAAGGGTTTGGCGAAACACCCCCACGGGGGAGGCCTGGCCTGGGAGACGAAGGTGGAACGATGATGCCTGAGTGATGAAGTCAGCCCGGGCCAGCCACCTGTTGCGGCCCTTCAGGCATGGAGCCGGGCGCATTTGTTCTGCTGGAGGAGCCGCGGCTTCTGCCCGCTCCGTCCCCAGCTAACTGCCCATCAGTCTCTTCTTAAGCTTCGCTCAGCTTGGGAAGCTGTGGGCTTGTAGGGAAAGGTCAGTAAACACCTAATTCGGGTGTGAAGATTCAGTTTCCTCAGAACGGAGTAACTAACGCCAACCCAACCTCATAGGGTTTGAATTATTTTGTTGTTGTTTTAGTTTTGTGTGTTTGTTTCAATTACTCAGTGGGCAGGCACAGGGCGCCAAATGCAGTGCCTGGCACACAGCACGCATTCAATAGCTGGCCATTGGTGTCCACTTCCAAAATGAAGTACACATCCCCAGACCACGTATTGCAAAGGCCCTTCGAGTGAGAAAACGATAAGACCGCAGTTATGGTTTGTCTCCTTTGAGGGGCATACTTCTAGGTGCCGTTTTGTCGGGGTTTTTTTGTTTTTGTATTTTACTTTGGACGATTGTGTTGACTTACATCCTGCATCCAGGAGCGCGCTCTTCAACATACCATCTAAAATAGTCATCGAGTCCCTAGACTATAACTCAACCGCTGGGCAGGATCCTCTATCTTACGCACGGTGGTGTTAAAAACAAAATTAACACATGGAACTCTCAAGACAGCAAAAAACAGCAAATATAAGCATCTGTGCTGTGCGGCGGGGAGGCGTGTAGCGACTGGAATACCGAGGGGCCAGGGATTCTACTCACGGATTTTGAGTCCATATTCTACTTACCAGCCTGTTGATTTGGGGTCCTTTATTTAATATCTATCTCTGCGGCTTAGCTTCAAGTTCTGCAAAGTGGAGATAATAACATTTAAGTCACAGATGTCTGAAAATGAAAGGAACCAATGTAGATGAAAGCGCTCTGGAAATCATACAGCGAAGTTAAAGGAAAGGAGGGGAGGGAGATGAGAGGTAACTCGCGGACTGTTCGGTGTTGCCTGCTTGTTTTGCTTTTACTCTTTTGTCGGGCCAGGCTTGAATAGGCAGTCAGACGTTATGAGTGATGAACTTGGAAAATAGTGTTCTGCTGAAAAGACTCGGGAAAGAAGCAGAGGTCGCGATCCTGGGGTTTCCACGTGTCTGGAAACCTTCGCCATCGCTAAGATCAGTCGCGGGGTGGAAATGGGATGGGTACGAACAAGGTCCCCTCCTTCACTCACCCTGCGCACAGTCATCTCGCACTTGATGGGTCCGTCGGGGACAGGGGCCCAAATCCCGGCTCAACAGAGACGTCCCTTCCCCGCCCCCACCAGCAGATCCTCTGCACTCTGAAAATGGTCCCCACCCCTTCCACGCCCCCGCCCCACCTCTTGCCCCCCTTTCCAACCCCCTCTTCTTTGCCCTGGGTGGTTTCTTCCGAGGAGTACAGATAAATAGTCCTGTCAAAAGGCGCTGCGCGCCGTGGTGCGCGCCGAGCCTGGGCCCGGGCGACGACTTCTCGGCCACGCTCTCCCGGGTCAGCGGCGGGGCTCGTTCTCTGGGCTCCGCGCTTCCCGACCCGGGTCTCTGGTCCTCACCGGAGTTCAGCCTGGCCCCCGCCTCCGCGAGGGAGCGGAAGGCAGAGGCCGCGAGACTGGCCTGGGGGCGGAAGGCGGGGGCGTGGGGGACACGGCGATGTCCACCAGCTCGGGGAGCGACCCCGAGGAGATGGAGCTGCGGGAGCTGCAGCGCGGGTACCCGGTCCCCGTCTCCAAGAGGCCGCCCCTCCGCGGCGCCGAGCGCAGCTACATCTCGCCCAGTGACAACTCGTCCGCGGAGGAGGAAGACCCCGACGGCGAGGAGGAGCGCTGTACGCTGGGAGCGGCCGGCGGCACCGGAGGCTGCAAGAGGAAACGGCCCGGGGTGGCGGGGGGCGGCGGCGGCAAGAAGCCCCTCCCGCCCAAGGGCTCGGCGGCCGAGTGCAAGCAGTCGCAGAGGAACGCGGCCAACGCCCGCGAGCGCGCCCGGATGCGCGTGCTGAGCAAAGCCTTCTCCAGGCTCAAGACCAGCCTGCCCTGGGTGCCCCCCGACACCAAGCTTTCCAAGCTGGACACGCTCCGGCTGGCTTCCAGTTACATCGCGCACCTGCGGCAGCTGCTGCAGGAGGACCGCTACGAGAACGGCTACGTGCACCCGGTGAACCTGGTAGGGGCCCGGCGCGCGAGGCCCGGGGCGGGCGGCCGAGAGATGCCCGGCGCGCTCCCGGGTGCCGGGCAGAGTCTGACCGCTGGGGAAAACCGGGGGTAAGGGGTTTCCGGTATGGGTGGTGAGGAGGCCAGTTTAGTTTCTCCCAGATCACCGGAGGGGCCAGCCATTTTCCTGGAGGAGAACCATCCACCCTTCTGTGTTTGCATCACCCAGTGACAGCTATTGTCTAATATCCTGCTTCCGGGCTAAATCTAAGTTCCATCTGAGTCCTCTGTCCTGTTGTAGATTGATTGGCAAATCTCCCTTCCTAGCTTTTTCCAGCTAAGCGTCAGACAGGTTTGAATCAACAAGCCTTACTTTCTGAAAGGAAGGAGGGAAGGCCGATCTCTTTTCGAAAGCCTTTGGGTTTTTCAATTCTTGAAGAACAGCAGAGGTTTCCCCAAACGGGATTTGTCTGGAAAGTCCCTCTCCGACCTGCCAATTCTCCAGGCTTGAGAAAGATCATATCCCAGTTCCTATTTGGAGCGAATGGCTGATTGGTGTGTGCGTGTGTGTGTGTGTGTGTGTGTGTGTGTGTGTGTGTTGGGGGGAAGGGAACTAAGCAACAGAATTCCAAATTCATGCAAATTTCGCGGAATCACCGTGAGGACAGCATGGACGGACACCTCCCGTCTCACGTGATCAAAATACAGTAAAGTTAAAGTCTTAGTTTAGAGAGAAGACACGCAGATTCCCAGAATACTGATAAAATCTGAGCTACTCAAAGCCGGGGATATTCCAGGGTTCCGTCTGGAGAGCGGTTTCGGTTTGAAACGGTCGTTTCTCCTCCAGTATCTGATGCTTTTTTTGATTTTACAGACATGGCCATTTGTGGTCTCGGGACGACCCGACTCTGACACCAAAGAAGTTTCCGCAGCCAACAGATTATGTGGAACCACCGCTTAGATCGAACTCGAACTCACTTGAAGGGATTATTGGTTAAGCGAGTGTGTTTGGGAGTCAGGGAGAGAAGGGAGAGAGCGTGAGAACCCCCAAGAATGGGAGGACAGTTCCATTGGATTCTCCTAGACTTCCACCCCGGGACTGTGAACTCGACAGGTGGCGGGCGTTGGGTGCAGAGCCCCAGGGTTCCGCGGCGCGGCCGTCATCGCAGGTGCGAACGGCTAGGCTGCTGCGGGTTTGGGCGACGACACTTTACACGCGGACCCAGCTCCAACCTCGGGCTTTAGCAGTGTAGACTAACGCCGGCGCTGCAGTCTGAGCCCAGCGCGCAGCCGCCTGGGCGTTCGTTCCCAGGCTGAGCCAGACCTACGTGGGTGATGGCACGAGTCCGCGCAGCCCAGGCCTTTCGCGGTTAGGTAATTGTTAGAGCGCGCTCTCGACAATCGGCTTCAAAGACGGAGGTCTTCACGTGAGACCTACCTGGGGCGCGTCTTTAAGTTGCAAAGAGAGTGTGGCACACCTGGGCCAGGTTTGTATCCCACGGGGCAGCGCCCTCCTGGCGGGCACACGATGCAGTCTCCGCTCGGGGAGAGGTGGAGGCGCGCTTTCTGAGACCAACTCAGCTGGGTTTGCCAGGAGTGGCCCTGGCGGTTCGGCTTTCAGGTGCGGTCACGCCTCTCACTCCCCCCAGGCGCCCATCTCTCCGTCACCTGGCTTCCGTCTCCCCCCTCCCCTTCTAGGCTTGAGCCTACCATCCGGCTCTCCCCACTGAAGCCGGCTCGGGTCTCCTTCGGCGCCTCCCTCTGCTCCCTCCTCCCACACCTACTTGCAGCTCCCCTCCCCCCCACTCCTGACTGTCCCCAGCTGGCCTCGCCGCTTGGGGTGGCCCCCGCCTCCAACACTGCCTCTCGGCGTCCACGTTCTTCCTCCGGCGGGGGGGGCCGCCGAGGCTGTTCCGTACCTAGTGACCCTGCTCCGGGGGAACGCGCCGCTGCGCCAGGCCGCACTACCGCAGTAATTAGCAAATGTAAATAAATTTATTTTTGTATGAATAATAAAACGCGTTGTGAAAACCGAGTGCCCCTGGGGCGTCAGAATGTGGTCTTTGTTGCCCTTGACTGAGTTTGGTCTGGGAATTAATTTAAAGGTGCCCTCTTGGCTCTGGACGGGGATTAGGTCATTGTCGGCCGAGGGGGTTGATCACATGTAGATCACTGCAACTTCAAGCGTAACTCTCTTTCTATGATTCATCTTCTCAAGGCAAAGGTTACTGGAAGGCAGGAACTGGAGGTTTGTTAGGCCCTAAGAACCTTTTGGGGCCTGAGCCACGTTGAAAGGTATACACTCTTCAAAGTAATATATGTGCACTTCTTTCTTTTACACACACACACACACACACACACACACACACACACACACACATATACACATAGACTACGATTTCTCCAGCCTAAACCAGTGCTAACAATTGCAAGTAGTTCAAGAACCCCCTACAGGCCCACATACCGGAAGTGAAGGATGGGTCTCAGGTCTAACTAGCAGAATAAAACCACAATACAAGGCGCCAATTTGTACTTCAGTCGAGCTTTTCCTTTTTTCAAATATTGTTTATATAGACTTTTTGACGTAACTACCTGCAGTTTACGCAGGAAGTAATAACTTGGGAAACCCATCACATGGTTTTCTAAACACAGGTCTTTTTTAAAGGAGCATTCTCTTTGTAGAAACTTTAGAAACTTTAGAAAAGTGTGAAGGATAGAACTACCTAAACAACTGCCTGATTTGGGGTGTGTCCATTATTTTATGAAATTGAAAGGCAGTTTTCTTGCCCAGACAGAGAAAATACAGCTGGAGTTTAGGAGGTGAGAGTGAGGTGAGGGAACATGGTTTCTTGTGTTGAACTAAACCGAACCCAAGCTCCGGAGAACTGCTTTCTGGCACCATTTTCTTGGGCCTTTGTTCATAGCCGGTGGGGATCCAGTCTTCAGTGGCAGAAGTCAGCAGGGGGTTTCAGCAGGGCGCTCTGGTTAAAGGAGAACTTGGGAGTAACTAGTTACAGAAAACCTCATCACGGTGGTTAAAGGCACTCAGGCCTTTTGTAAGCACTGGAAGCCAGGCTTCTTGGGGGTGGGGCGTCTGCTCGAAGCCAGCTCCGACTCAAGATCTTTTCCAAAGCTTCCAGGAAATGAGGTCCTTTTCGAGAAAAGGAGGCATTGTTGTATCTTGTTAAGGTGAACCTGAAGGTCTGCAGAACCAAGCCTGGAATCCAAGCTCTGCCACCCCCCAGACTAGTGACCCTGTGCAACCCCACTCTGCCTCAGTTTCCCTGTCTACAAAATGGGGTAATAACAGTGGCCACCTTGGAAGATTGCCGTCAGTTATGAATGTGATAATATTTAAGCAACCCTTCTAAGGCAGTGAGCAACACCCGTAAAGGCTGACTGATAACTAAAGGAAAAGGGAGGGGAGGCTTCGGCAAATGAGGACACTTGAAACAGGTGGGACATTTCAGGAATCCGGTCTTTAAGACTAGGTCCTGTTTTGAAATGCCTGGATTAAAACAGTGAGAGAGAAGTGCCCCACCAGAGCAGAAACAGAAACAGAAAGAAAAGAAAAAAAAAAGAGAGACTATATTTGTGGTGAATACAGATAAGAAAAAGCATTTGAATAAACAAGGAAATATTAGGGCACATTTTCATAAATAAAAAATATTTTGTTACTATAATTATATTCTTTCAGGACACTTCAGGGTCAAACCCACAGATTTTCTGCCCCTACTCTGCTCCCATCCCAAATAAGGGGGTGCTTTCACTGACTCACATACCCAGAATGTTGTTCTCTGCAAACTCATTTTTTATTGCACTTGATAATCTGATAATTTATAGAGAAGAAAAAATACTTTCTCGAGAATTTTTTGCTCCATGGTTTCTGTAAAAAGTCCAATGTCAAGAATTATGTTATGAAAAAAAGAAGAAAGGGGCCAGTTTCTAGTAAGTCCCAATGAATCAGTTCAAATTGCTCAAGCTTCTGGGCAAGGGTTGCTGTTGGGAGAGGCCTGAAGCACCTTGAACCAGTCCTTTCTTGATCTACTGTGACTATCGTGAGCTCAAAGTGGTAGAAAGGCATCCCAAAACCATCCTTATTTTTTCCCTTCATCATTTTCCTTTAGGGATTTGGGTTGGAGAAATAGGAGTTGGGGGCTGGGGTAATCAGCGAATTAAAAAAAGAGAGAGAAGTAAGTTTGTCCTTAGGGTTATTTCAATTTGATTATACTGCTGTGAGAGAAAAGTTGAAGGAAAAAAAAGTTTAAGAAATGTAAAAAGTACTGAATAAACAAATCAAATGAGTAAATTGAAAAATACTCTTCGGGGGCTTTTTGAGGGACCAAAGCTTTATTATTAGTGAGAGTGACTCAATCAAAGAGAACAAAAATCCCCTTTCACAGGCTCTTCCTAAGATGAATATTTTAAAAGAAATGCTTTCGGCACTGTAATTTTGAAACATTTAGGCGTTTCTCTTGGTTGTGGATGTAAAATTGATTGGGGGCATAGTCTTTTGCACTGAGCTTCAAGTTACAACTTTATTTTAATAGTCTGATGGCTCCTTCAGCAGACAGTTGACAATGACCGTTACTTTACAGAGGAGATTTTTTTTTTTAAAGGCACAGCTTTTCCCCTGGTAATAAAAGCTTCATAAGTCAAAAATAAATAAGAAAGACATCCCCCTCCTCTATAAAAAGAACTAAATGGAACACATCCTATTTTAGTAGATAATAGGTAGGTATTTTGGCTGATACTTTTGAAGTAAGTTAAAATGATAACCAAGAAATTCATTTTAGTAATGTCTGGAAGGGCAAAAAACAGGTAAGTTCATAATTGACTTCTCACTGCCCAGCATCTAACTTCCGGGAGAATTCACTAGGAGGCGAGGATTGGTCGCCTTTGTAACTGGTCACCTGGCCACTCTCTTTTCCCTGGGCACTTCTGTTTATCCACCTGTGGACTGTCAGAGTGCTTGCATCTTTGCACTCACCATTCATCTCCTTTTCTATGCTGTTTGCCCTTTGTATTCTCTTTTCTTCTCTCTCCCACAACAGTGAAAAACGATCCAGAAAATTCCTTGGAATCCATGACTCTGAGAAGGTCTAGGAAGTAGCCAGAACCTGAAATCTACATGTACTGGTGTAAACATAATTAGCACTAAAGTACTAGTGCCTTGAATTTTCTCAGCCCTTGTGGCTCTGCTATCACCAACATGGGTTACGAATCAACTTTGGTGTCCTTCATTGCTTGTGGTAAAGAAGCTTGTGGAACAGTTAAGAGCAGGGGCTTTCAGTTTGGTGAAAATATGGTATTTGTATTGACTATTACTCTCATCAGTAGAAATGGGGAGGAGTGGGGAGCAAAGAGCAAGAGGTTTTATCTTTTACTTTTCTTTGTTAAAAATTTTATATATTATTTTTGGGATTTTTAAAACTCATATTTCTTAAAAGATTGCACTGTGCTGTGTCAGATGTAGCTGGTTTCAGTCTAGTCCCACCATTTCACAGCTCTGCATCCGCATGCACTTTCCCTTTTCCCTGTGAGACAAGAATAATACATCCTACATCACAGACAGTATTGAAAATGGATTAAATGAGATAATTCTATTAAGCACCTGGGCAATGTTCCATAAATGCTAATTTAAAAAAAAATACGAAGTCTTGGGGGCTTCCCTGGTGGCGCAGAGGTTGGGGGTCCGCCTGCCGATGCAGGGGGCGCGGGTTCATACCCCGGTCCAGGAAGATCCCACATGCCGTGGAGCGGCTGGGCCCGTGAGCCATGGCCGCTGGGCCTGCGCGTCTGGAGCCTGTGCTCCGCGGCAGGAGAGGCCGCGGTGGTGAGAGACCCGCGTACCGAAAACAAACAAAAAAAAAGAAAACAAAAAATATGAAGTCTTGATTTCTTTCCTTTCCTCTAACAGTATTTCAGATGTCCTTAGTTCTCCTGCAAATTTCTCCCATCATTCCCCATTACCACTTTTATCACCTTGCTCTTTTATGCCACCTCTAGTTTTCCTGCACTGACCTTTCTTTTTGTTGCCACTAAGTAGAAACTTTCATTTGGTTTCCTCTTAAAAAAATAAAGATCATAATGCTCAATATCAAAAATTATCCACGGGACAAAAAATCCAAATTCATTTAGGAGCGTAAGATAGACCAATGGTTTCTGATGTAACAACACAAAAAGTTCGTTGATATGATTTCAGATTTCACATTGCAGCCAACCTTTCAGAAATTATACTTGTGGAGTCTTGGTGTAGTATCAAAAAATAGCCACAATTACCTGAAGTAGTCAGTAAAATACTTCTTCTCTTTACAACTACATATCTGTGTGAGGCTGGATTTTCTTCACATGTTTATCAAAATAACGTATCACAACAGATTGATGTAGAAAACAGAAATGAAAATCCAGCTACATTCTACAAAGTCAGATATTAAAGAGACGTGCATAAATATAAAACTGTGCCACTTTTCCTATTAAAATGTTTTGGAAAACATTGAAAATGTTATTTGCTTTCACATGTAATTAGTTCATGATGAATTAGCAGATGTTTTCTCTCAGTTTTGACTATTCTAATCCAGTAAATATCAGCAGATAGAAGCCACATAAACAAAAGCTTTTTCAGGGTCTTTAAGATCTTTTAAAAGTGTAAAAAGAAAATCAAAGGCAAAAAAAAGTTTAGGAACCACGGGCCTAGATCATTCCTAAGGCCCTTTTCATTGGTAAGATTCGTGTTTTCTTGATTTTGTGGCCATCTCAGTAGGTCAGGAGCCTATAGATCAGTCTAGATTGGATATAGGAGCAAACACTTGATCAGAAAGATTCTCTAGAGAGGTTGGGATGACAGCTGAGATGGGAAGGGCTTTCTCCGTGCGATGCCACTGTAGTCTAGCAGGAAAGTCAGCAGGCAACGTGTGCACTGGTTCCATAAAGGCTGCTCTCAGAGGAATCTCTGTATGGCTTCCTGCTCTTTCTGCCTCATACCCATCTCTCCTGTCTCCTACAGGCTCTTAATTTTGAGCCTTTGTAGCTTCAGGGCTGGACCTGATTTTCAGATGAAAGGGAAAGTGATGCCCAAAGTTCAGGACTGCAAAATCCCATTTCTTTTGTCCATATATTAATATTATCCAAGGGCTTTATTAGAATCATAGTCATTATATCATACTAATGAAGAAATTTATTTAAGGAAACATAGGGATCATTTTCAGTATTCCTCAATAAAGAGTTTTTTTATCTGTAGGCTTGCCAAGTAAGGAAAAATATGTTTATTCGTGATAATATTGATTAACTTATACTGGGCACATTACTAAAGTAACTAAATGCCTTGACATGCATAATTTGAGTAGAAAAGAAATAAAAACAAACAGCAACAAAACCCCAGAGAATCCTCAAATGCCTTGGAAGCAATCATCTTCAAATGCAAAGAAAGGATCCCACAAAATACAAAGCTCAGCGACGTGAGTCTAAGAGACTCGTATGATCCTTAAAGAAACTGTTCCAAGAGTCAGGCAGTGGGAGGGAGTATCATCTGTGCAAAAGTAATAGCAGAAACTCCTCAGGCTAAATCCAACGAAGGAGCATCAAAATTGCACAGGGCAGGGCTTCCCTGGTGGTGCAGTGGTTGAGAGTCCGCCTGCCGATGCAGGGGATGCGGGTTCGTGCCCCGGTCTGGGAAGATCCCACATACCGCGGAGCGGCTGGGCCTGTGAGCCATGGCCGCTGAGCCTGCACGTCCGGAGCCTGTGCTCCGCAACGGGAGAGGCCACAACAGTGAGAGGCCTGCGTACCGCAAAAAAAAAAAAAAAAAAAAAAAAAAAATTGCATAGGGCAGTGCTTGAAGGGGTGGAAACCAAGGCCTCAGGAACCTGAGGGGACAAGGTGGGTAAACCTAATGTACACAGAGAAAAGGAGGGAACTGTAAGGGGTGGAAAGACCATGGTTCTAACGCTATCTCAGACCTCTGCCTTGCTGGATATAGGCTATATGTTATGTTCTAAACAGAACATCTTAAGTGTTTCTCACCAGGCCCTGTTCTGCTGGCTGTTCACATGCACAGAGCTCTCTGGCAATCCCTAACTTTTATGGGCTTTAATTACAGGTTTTCCCTCAAATAGTGGTGATGGAATAGGCCAAGCTATCCACCTTCTCTGTCTTGGTCCTCCTCTGACTGACACCATTTCTTTGGAGACTTGGGCTGGGATGGGTTTGATTCTACTAGATGATGGGGTATCTAATCACCAAAGATGGTCCCTGATGAACCAGGCGCCCCATTGCCCACGCCCTTGTGTAGGGCTGGCCCAGTGACCTGCTCTAACCAATAGGAGGTGGTGGAGGTGACTCTCTGACAGTTCCAGGCCTGAGCCTTAAGGATCAACCATTTCTGCTTGTACTTATTTGAGATCCTTGAGCTTCCATGTGAGAATTCCAACCACATTTCTGATGGGACCACATGGAGAGGCCACACAAGAGAGACAGAAACCCTGAGTCCACACCCGAGAATGGAGGACCCAGCTGACGGCAAGATCAGTGAGATGGATGATCCCAGCGGGGCCAACTGGGGAGCATCTCATGGAAAATGAAGGGGCCATGGAGGACAGATGGCAGAGGTGAGCCATCTCTACTGGGCCCTGTCCTAATTCCTGATCCACAGAATTGTGGGAGATAATAATAATAGAGTTGCTTTAAGCTACTAAATTGGGGGTGGTTTGTGACTCAGCGATAGATAACTGAAACGTATTGTCAATTTCCACATTAGCCAGTTATTCAAGAAGCACTTATGGATCATCAGCTATGAGCCAGGACAGCGTTGGATGGATGAAATGAATGACATGCTTGCCTCACCTCAAAGAGCTGCAAAGGACAGAGAAGTGGACGAATGGACTGATCCTTGAAGCGTGGGGTGCTGCGTGCTATGAGGGGACATGGCCCTCCAGGAGGAAGGGTACAACACCCAACCTTGGATCTCCATGGAGGGCTTCCCAGAGAGCTGACAGGTGAGGCCAGGGGACAAGGCAGGGGAAGGGCTTCCCAGAAAGAACTGTAAGTCATGGAGGCCTTCCAATACTGGTCTAGTGACTGACGTTAAGGCCTAGTATGGCGGTGAAGAGCACGGACTCTTACCGGTGACTTAAAATCACTGAATCTCAGTTTCCTCGCTTGTAGAATGAAGAGATAATAGAACCTACCTGATGGGGTTGTTTGTGAAGGTTCAAAGCAACAGTGAATGTCAAACACTTAGTGCCTGGCATCGTAGGTCATCAACAAATGTTCATCTGTTACGTATCAGTGTCAGCATCACCGTCATCTCCACTTTGAGATGACCATTTGGGAAGAGTCATCTTCTTAGCACGTAGGAGAAAGTGCAAAGGGTCCCTGACCATTCAGAGCCCCTTATTTTTCCTTAAATCTGACAATTCTAAGCCTTTAACTGTGATTCTGTTTCAGCTCTCCTCTAAAGGGATTGGCCTTTTAGAATTTTGAAATCTTCAAGGTATTGATTTGCACAACAAGCAACACATCTAGCTCATTTTGGGATGTGAGAATAGATTGTTAAAATATATCTGTATGGTCAGGTCAGCTGGATAGAACAATGCATAGATTGATGATATGGCCATTATAACATACTGAGGTTATAAACAGCACCAACAATCTGCACAGATTCAGATGCACCCACAGGATGCACTCATGCTTTCCAACTCCCCTCTGATGTGACCCAGAACCTCTGCTCTGGAGGGAAATGTAAGACCCTGTGACCAGAACTGTCCAGGATTAGAATTCACAGACTCTGAGGTTCCCATTGGCATTCAGCCCTCCTGATCTGAAGGACACCAGCAGATAAGAATTTGGCACCATGACAGCTATTTTCTGCAGCTGCTTTCGATGTACACCAGCCAAGCACATGGGGAGTCTGCCTAGGGTGACAATTGGGGCCATCTGAGAAACTGACTAGTTGGGTGGCCTGGGGCCATCGCTCCCTTTTCCAACTATGGCTTCTCATTGAAAACGAGGGGCCTGGGCTAGATGAAGCCTCCAGTCTCTGTCAGTTCTAAAATGCTCTATTTCTTACAGGTCTTCTGAATGGCATCAGTGATGTAGTTCATTGGTACATTACAAACAGGGAAGCTGAACCCCTGAGCAGAAGGACAAAATCCACCTTAAATGTTCTAGATGAGCTCAAACCCCTCAGGTGTCTTCTGACTGCTACAGAACAACTGTGCTGTTTCCTGGTCACTTTATTGTCAAGTAGAAACTTCACTGCAGACTCTTCCTTTCCATTATAAATGCTCAGTCTTACAAAGGTACTAAAGGCTTCTTCAGCGTGTTATAAAAATCAAATAAGTGCAGCAATTGTGGTACTTAAAGCTATTTCCTTCTAAAGGCAGATTCTCATTAGTTTTAAAAAATGATAAGACAAGGAGATTGGTCAGCCCTTTGAACAAGCATTTGAAAATTATATTTGATTTACCTCACACTAACAATTATAGTGGAAAAACACTGATCTAAATAAAAGAAACTTCAGGAAAAAAAAAAAAACATGGCTTTCTTTAAACTCCTAGAGGCCTAGGAAATGTTCAAATTGGGTCTATTCTTCCAAGAATCTGGTGAATTTTTTCCCTCTTTAGGTAGGATATTCTCCCATCGCTTTCCTTTAGTACTTTTCACCTTTGTGATTTCTCAAAATCTTGATTGGTGCTTTAGCATTTTACACCTGTGAAGTTGTTGCACATCTAGAGATGAGATGTGATTCACCTGAGCCGGGGCTCTTGGAACGCTCCCTGGCTTGCGGCGCGCAGGATGGGCTGACGGACATGTGAACTGGGCAGACAAGGCAAGGGAAACTGAGCCCTTAGGCTGAGGGTGGCGGTGGGAACACAAGGGGTGGATTCAAGAGACATTTTGCTGCTAGAATTGAACTGACTGGCTTGTGAACTGGACGTGGGTCGAAAGACGGGGAGAAATTAATGATGACTACAAAGTTTCTAACTTGGGCCAGACAGTGAACAGTGCATCATGAGTCATCATTTACCACTAAAAGTTAAAAGGGTAAGTTTAAAAGAGTACAGAATTTAGAAACTCTTCCGTTCATTTAGGAACTCTACCACCCACTTGCCTAACAAGATTTTTATTCAATTTAGTCTTGTTCTAGGGGTTCTGATTCGAAGGGCGTACTCTAACAACTAGAAGCTGAAAGAGAGAGAAGGATTCCTCCGTTCAGAAACACAAATCTTGGAAACAATGACCTTGCCCTGGTTTTGCACGAGCTTGACTTTCTTCTGTCCTTAAATTGTAAATGTCTTCAGATCAGGGATCATGGTTTTTCATTTTGTGTTTTTATGAAATCATAACCCTGGAACAAAGCAAGTGCTCAATAACTATTTAATGAATTAGTCCTAAAAGAGAACAGTTACTGCTACTCTTTGGTTTAAATTATTTTTCTGTTGTGAAATGATGGTGATTTGGGAAAGTCCATTCTTTAGAGACACCTGAGATACATAATCATCACAGGCAACCAGGACACTGGCTTGACAAGCTACACTAGTTCCTGCCACACGTGCAGTGCATCAGCTCTGCACAGAATCTGATGGTTCTCGGGATCCCTCAGACAGAAAGGAAACTCATTGCATGAATATAATATAGGACAAAAGCTTTAAAATAGGAAGAGACACTAACATTGTCAACAGGCTAAGTCTCATGCTATGCACTTTACAGACAGTATCTCATTTAAAACTCTCCTTAGACCATTAGGAAGTCTCTGATATTCTTCATTTACAGGTAGGAACACTGAGGGCCACAGAGCTTCAGTGACCTGCCGAGGGCCACACGGGGGACAGGTGATAGACTCAGAGTTTAAATTTGGTTCTCTTTAGTTCAGAATCTAAACCCTTAACCAGCCCCATCGCATTGCCTCCCCAAGGATGTCTCCCAGGTAGAAAGGAAGCTGGTGGGAAAATTGTGCCCACCAACCAGGCCACCTTAGCCTTGGGTGTGAACTTGGGACAATGGATGCATCACAGAGTTATACCTGGTTCTGAGTGCTTAAAACAGCCTGCATGTGGGGAAAGGAGCCAGGGTCTGTCTGCTTAGCGGGCAGTGCTAACCAGAGTCGTCAGGGAAAGCCACTTGTCATCTATAAAGACATCTGTTTCTTTTTGGTTATGTTTTCCTATTTATCTCCTAACGAAGGTGATTTGAAAAATGCCTGATGTCTGTGTGCTGAGCTAAAAGAGGTAGATCTATCCTCAGGTGGGATATTTAGCTCACAGAATTACATACTCCTGGAGAGCCCAGCAGTGGAGGCACCCCCCCCCACTCTGTCTAGATTAACCAATCAGATTAGATATGTATAATAGAGAATTGTGTAAGTGAGTTGAGGAACAGACAACTTTCCACCGGCAACAGGTGATTCACTATTATCCATTTTCACAAGGACAGGACAAGGGACAGTATGTCTGAACTGAGACATGTGAGAATTAGGGTAGACCTAAGGAAGTTATCTGGTAGAGAGGTTTTCTAACCATCTAGGATTAGGGATTAGGAATTGTGGGTAGGACCTGTGGTATCCATTTCATAGAATCGCAAAGTCACAGCATTTTAGAGCTAGAAGGTGTCTCATAGATAATCTACTTTGTGTTCATCATAGTATGCTAAAAATAATGAAAAATAAAGACTAATCTAAATGCCTACTGTGATCACCTAACCATGGGCTCTTATACAACAATTAAAACTTATGGTCCCCAAATTGTGTAACTACATAGGAAAGGCTTATGATATGAGTAGATAAGAAATTATAATTTTAATAATGATAATCAAAACCAAAATAATCTATTCATTTTATAAATAAGGAAAGTGAATCTGGATCTTTGGAAATTGGATATGGCTTCTCAACTATCTGGGATTATAGAAAGTCTCTGCTTGAAGATTCGGCTTTCATTCCCATATCATTTAAGGTCATTTCTTATCTGTTTTTTACTGGCTGGTTTGTCTTCCTCTTCCTTCTTTCCACTCATCCTTTTCACTATACCATCCTCCCTGATCTGCAGAATTAATTCTACGTCTTCTATATTCTTGCAACACTTTATATATGTCTTCATTTTTTTAAAAACTATTAAAATATATGCCCAGGACTGCAAGGGTGGTTTTAACATAAGCAAATCAATCAATGTAATATAGCACATTGTGGAATGAAGGGAAAAAACCTACATGACCATCTCAAATGACCCAGAAAAAGCCATTGACAAAACTCAACACCCTTTCATGATGAAAACATTCAGAAAACTAGAAAAAGAAGGAACTTCCTCGATATCATAAAGGGCATTTATGAAGAACCCACAGGTAACATCAAACTCAATGGTGAAAGACTGAAAGCTGTACCCCTAAGATCAGGAACAAGACACAGATGCCCACTTTCACCTCTGTTCTGCAATATTGCATTGGAATTTCTATGCAGAGCAATTAGATAAGAAAAATAAATAAAAGGCATCCGAATTTAAAAGGAAGAACTGTCTCCATTCTCAAATGACATGATCCTATACACACAAAAGAATCCACTAAAAGCTACAGGAGCTAATAAATGAATTCAGCAAAGTTGCAAGGTACAAGATCTGCACACACAAGTCAGCTGTTTCAACACACTAGCAATGGTCAACCTGAAAAGAATATTAAGAAAATTCCATTTACAATAGCATCCGAAAGTATAAAACAACTAGGAATAAATTCAACCAAGAAGGTGAAAGACTTGTACACTGAAAACCATAAAACATTGCTTAAAGAACTCGAACAACCGAATAAATGGAAAGGCATCCTGTGTTCATGGATTGAAAGACTAAATATTGTTAGGATGTCAGTACTACACGAAGTTATCTACAAATTCAGCGCAATCTCTATAAAAATTCCAATGGCTTTTTAGGCAGAAATGGAAAAGCTAATCCTCAAATTTGTGTGAAATTGCAAGGAACCCCAGCTAGTCAAAACAATCTCAAAAAAGAAGGAATCGGGAGGACTCACATTTCCCAATTTCAAAACTTACTACAATGTTATACCAATCAAAACAATGTGGTACTAGCATATAGATAGACTTCAAGACCAATGGACTAGAATTGAGAATCCAGAAATAAACCCATACTCTATGGCCAATTGATTTTCAAAAGAGTGCCAAGACCATCCAATGGAGAATAATGGTCTCTTCAAAAAATGGTATTGGGACAACGAGGTATCCACAGGCCAAAGAATGAAGCTGGACCTCTATCTCACACCAAAAATTAATTCAAAATGCATAAATGACTTAAATATAACAGCTAAAACCATGAAACTATTAGAAGAAAACGTAGGGGTAAATATTCAAGACATGGGATTTGGCAGTGGATATAATACCAAAAGCAGGAGCAACAATAAAAAATAGAGACATTTGACTTCAGCAAAATTAAAAACTTTTGTGCATCAAAGAATATTACCAAGAAAATGGAAAGATAACCTACAGAATGAGAGAAAACATTTGCAAATTGTATTCTGATAAGGATCTAGGAACCAGAGAATATAAAGGATTCTTATAACCCAATAACAAAAGGGAAAACAATCCAAATTTTTTTTAAATGAGCAAAGAATTTAAATAGATATTTCTCCAAAGAAGATATACTAGTGGTCAACAAACACATGAAAAATGCTTATTATCATTAGTCATTAGTGAAATTTAAATCAAAACCACAATGAGGTACTACTTTACACCCACTAGGATGGTTATGCTAATAATAAAAAAAGGACGAGAACAAGTATTGGTGAGGATATAGAGAAATTGTAACCCTCCTGCATTGTTGGTGGAAATGTTAAATCGTTCAGCTGATTTGGAAAACAGTTTGGGAGTTCTTCTAAAAGTTAAACATAGAGTTGCCATGTGACCAACCAATTCCACTCCTAGGATTGAAAACAGCTCCTCACCAAGTATATGCATACGAATGTTTATAGCAGCACAATTCACAATAGTCTATAAATGGAAACAGCCCAAATGTCCTGAATAAATAAACTGTGGTATCACCATACAATAGAATATTATGAAGTCATAAAAATGAATAAATGCCACAATGTGGATGAACCCTGAAAACATTACGCTAAGTGAAAGAAACCAGGCACAAAAGATCACATATTGTATGATTCAACTTATATGAAATGTCCTGAATAGATAAATCAATCCATCAGGACAAAAATGCAGATTGGGTGGTTGCCAGGGGCTGGGATGAGGGGAAACGGGGAGAGAGACTGCTTAAAAGGGGTTTTAGTTTGTAATGATGGAAATGTTTTGGAACTAGTTGGAGATGGTGGTTGCACAACACTGTCAATGTAACAAATGTCACTAAATTATTCACACTAAAATGTGTCAGGTGAATTTCATCAAGTATAAGAAAAGAGTCATTTGAAACCCACCTTCAAGGGCAGTAAACACATCTGTCGATAGACGTTTCCACACTGTATTATTTACTTACATAACCACTGTTTCTGCTATTTTGAGAACTCTCTGCAGCTCAAGCTCTTACCACAGGATTCAATCAGAAAAATAACTGAATTGAAAAAGGTTTTGAGCTCCATACAAGGGGCCATCATGAAAGGATGTGGTTAGCGCGCCATCTAGTGGCCAATTTACAAGTTGCAGCAAACCCTTAGCCTGCATACATTAACCCCGAGGTTACTTTCTGCCTTTTCAAGCTCGAGTGGTTTAGGTCACTGGTCATGAATACAAAGGCCGGGGTTACACGCCTTCTTGAAGACTTCAAATTCTAAAATAACAAAACACTCTGTCTCATCCTGGATTCCCTAGGGGACAGAGCCTGAAGCCAAAGCGTCCGTGCTAACACCTTATTGGGGAACTGCGATCACAGGAGAGAGGAAGTGGAGGGAAATGGGAGCGAGGCAGGGAAGGAGGGAGAGCAAACCTCAGGGTGAAGAGCGAAGCTGGTTACCGTTTGGGGACTAGCAGGACGTCCTCAGAGAGGCCGCAGGAATCTACCGGGTCCCCAAAGGGTGGTGGTGCTGGTGGAGGTCCTGCGGGAGGGATGGCGGTGAATTAACTACCCGCTCCATCTCCCTTTCCTCGAGGTGCGCCCCACCCCGGAGTCTTCTCCAGTACTCCTGCCCTGGGCACCACGTGGTGCCAGGCCCCGCCCCCCTCCGACGACACAGCCCCGCTTTGATGACGCCCCACTCCCACCCCCAAATTCACGATTCCCTTCTGGCTACGTGGTCCGCTTCCTAAAGACAGCCATGGTGTTCAGCAAAATTTACTTCCCTGGAGGTGGAACTTCTTCCTCCTCAACCATCAAGAAAGCAGTCAGTTGGGCTTCCCTGGTGGCGCAGTGGTTGAGAGTCTGCCTGCCGATGCAGGGGATACGGGTTCCTGCCCCGGTCCGGGAAGATCCCACATGCCGCGGAGCGGCTGGGCCCGTGAGCCATGGCCGCTGAGCCTGCGCGTCCGGAGCCTGTGCTCCGCAGCGGGAGAAGCCACAGCAGTGAGAGGGCCGCGTACCGCAAAAAAAAAAAAAGAAAAAAGCAGCCAGTGGAAGGGGTGTCTCTGGAGACTTAACCCTGTTGGAGGGAAGCCAAAGAGGCCTATAAACTGGTCTCTGCAAGTGTGTCCACATGTTAGGGGCGCCCACAACACAGCCACTGTTTCTTTTGCCTGTGGGCCACCTGGAGGTTCTCAGATCCCCTGTAGTAATTCTGCAAGGACACTCTTGCCATCAGAGCCCGTCTAGAAAATCGATTTAGGAAGTTACCCATAACTACTCTGTTTATTAATGAGATACAGATATATAGCTAGCTCCTGTTGCCTTGTGATTTGGTCACATTTGCAAGCAATGTTACAGTTCTTAGAGGATTTTTATTCTTTGCCTTGGGAGGAGGGAGTAGTTATTCAAGGAAGGGCCAGAGATGATCATTTCATTTGAACCTCCAACGGTCCTGTGTGATGAGATAAGTGGGGAAGATTATTATAATTATCACCACTTTACATGTGTTAGACCCAGACCTTGTCTTTAAGAACAAATACGGTGTAAATATGATGTTTTAGAAGCCTTTGGTGTTTGTGATATTTGATTCAGCTAGCATTGATACAATAAAGAATTGATGTTAGAGAGAAAAAAAAAGAATATCCTTGTCTCAGGAGAGAGGAGACAAATGTCGAAAATGTTAAAAGTTAGCGAATCCGGACAGAATACAGGAGGTCTGTATATTAATCTTGCAACTTTTGTGTCGATTTAAATTTATTTCAAAAATAAAAAAAGAATAAATACGAAGTGGTAGATTCATTTGCTGTATTTTTATGAAAATACTAGACTCATTCTGCTCCTTTTCATGGAAAATCTGCATCCCACATGTACAAACTCATCCAACGTCTGTGTTTTCAGATGAGAACACACGTTCTAGAGCAGTACCGAGTTCTGTTCACTTTGTCCATTTTGGCTCTTCACTCCAGGAAAATAATATTCTGGATAAAAACAGAAGCATCGAAAAAATGTTAACATAGATTTTTGCGCTTTGAACTGCTTTAATTAATCTAAGAATATGTAAAACTGGTCATTTAAAATGAACACATTAAAATATGGGTCTATGCTTCCCCCTTGTGGTTGATAGTGGTATCACAGGAATGAGCCTGTGCCAGTGAGAAAGAAATGCAGTGATTTTGGGAAACTGCTTGTACTGTGGTGGTTATTACTATGGTGCAGAATTAAATTCTTTCATGGTCAGTTAACTTCTCCAAACTCTCAGTTTCCTCTTCTGTAAAATGGAGTGAATACCTGAGAGAGTGGCTGAGAGCAGCTGAAACTGAAAAGACTTGGCTCTGTACCTGGCCCAGGTGAGCACAAAAGGGATGATGCCTTCCTCTGTTAAGCTAGAATGACCTCAACTGAAACACTAAACGTAAACACTTGTAACTGAATTAGTCCACATCTAATTCTAATTTATTTGATTCTATATTAAAAATCCACCTTAAATGCATTTTAAAACCTTTCCAAAATCTAAGTAACCTATCTAAACATCTTTTCCTTCCTTATTAATTTCGTAGGAAAAAGCTCTTCAATGATAATTTTGAGATTCCTCCTTTGAATTTTAAAAAGTAATCTTATTTTTCCTTCTGTTGTATTCTGGAGCCCTGGATCTCAGATTTTTGGATTTACGAGAAGAGGAAATTTCACCAAAAAAAAAAAAATCCACAAAAGGGACGGTCAATTTTTATGTTGCCCAAATCAGACACTTAAATACTCAAGTTCCAACTATTATCATGATTTCAAAAATGACAGAGTATTTGCCACTCAGAAAAAAATGTAGGAAGGATGTTATTTCAAAATGAAGAGCAGCCCTTTCAACTGGAAAACTTACTACCTTGCTTTAACTTTTCCTCCAATAGCCTTCAGGAATTTTGCTCACGGGTGGTTGGCAGCAGTGAATTTTTTTTCTCCAGATTAGCCAAAATCAAGGACATATAGATACGTGACAAGACACAGAACGTGAATGTGAGAGTCTTCGAAGATTTCTCCCTTTCTGGAAAAGTCCTGTATCTCCTTCCTGGTCTTTCAGTTTGCACGGCCATGGTGACTGGCAATCCGCACCATGTCATGGGTCTCTTTCCACCCAAACATCACAAGGCTGGGAGCTGTCCCTCGGCTTCTATGATACAGCACACTCTCGGTTCCCACACCGACCCCCACCCTTCCCTGGCTATTTCTTGTTAGTCCCTTGAAGACCCAGCTGCCTCTACCTGCTTCTGCCCACTGGTACACAGAGTCCAATCTAATTCCTATGATGGTCCTTTGAAGGCGAGAAAACAGCATCACATTCATTCTAAAGATTCTCTCCAAGCTGAGAATCATGAACTCTTTCATCTGCTGTTCACTGGTCATGACACCTACACTCTAGAGGCCTAGCTGCCCTCCCTTGGGTGAGGAGTTCAAGTTTGCAGATGTTGCTCTCAGCATGGGATGGATTCCAGGAACGGCATCCGGCAGAGGAGACCCAGCCTACTGTCTCCTTTGCTCTATTCATTACATTCTTATTAATGCAGCCCAGAATTGTTGCTATTGACAAGCATGTCACTTTCAATTCTTTTTTTTTTTTTTTTGACTTCAACAACGGTCATTTATTTTCTCTGGTTCTGGAGGCTAGAGGTTCAAGATCAAGGTGTTGGCATGGTTGGTTTCTTCTAAGGGCCTCTCTCCTTGGCTTGTAGCTGCCCAGAAGTCTCCTCTCTGTGTCCTTACATGGTCTTCCCTCTGTGTCTCAACCCCAGGTGATTTAGTTTCTTTTTCACACATTCTACCACTAACCTATTTAATCTCTACTTGCACAGTTGTGTCTTTTTATCCCCAATGTATAACTTTGCATGTCTGCCCATTTAACCTTAAACTGGCAAGCTAAAATTAGCCTGTAATTTTTTTTTTTTTAGTTGTGGGCCCCAATTAAATGAACAATGGAGTCTCTAGCCATTTGCTGTGAGGTTTTATTAATTTCTCAAATTTTTTTCCCTATTTGGGAGATTGAAAGAGTCTTTCAGTCTCCACCTGCTTGTGGAAGATTCAGATCTGGAGGTTAACAGAGAACAGAGGAGGCCAGCTCTCTTTAAATATGGGAAATGGTCTAATCAAAAAAAAAAAAACAAAAAAACCAACTTAGACAATGAGAATACGGTTCACTTTCTCCCATTCTGTGTCTTCTGCTCTTTTGTTTCTTATAAGACACTTGTCATTGGATTTAGGCCCCAGCTGGATTATCCAGGATGATCCCATCTTGAGATCTCTAACTTAATTATATCTGCAAAGACTGTTTTCCCAAATAAGGTCACATTTATAGGTTCCAGAGAGTAGAAAGTAGAACGTGGACATATCTTTTGGGGGGACACATTCAACTCACTACAATGGGTCATCCTATGGACTCGGGTTCCATGATACCAAGGACTCTGGTTGTCACTTTAGTTGGCTTTTTAGTTTTACTTTTTAAGCTTCTTATATAAGCTCATCAGTCACCACCAATTACTCAACCTACCCCCAGTTTCTTTTTCTTTTCTTTTCTTTGGTATCATCTAGCTTGTCTAATTTAGCTGGGGTTGGATTTCTTGGCACAGACAACATATTTTCTGGGTGGTCTCCAAACCAACTGTCTGAACTTGATCTCAATTTCTGATCTGTTCTCATTACTGAGCAGCTGTAATATGACAGGAAGGCTTTGTGGGACCAGTTCTAATGACATTATCGTTTGGAGCATCGTGGGCTGCATTTGTCCAGCGGCCTGAAAAGTGAATGCTATAGATTCAAGTTTCGGCCTGACATAAATTGTCAGATTAGTTTCTGGGTGGCGATCATTAGTTATGAGTTCTACAAATATCTTCTCCCTATCTGAGAATTGTTCCTTCTGCCTCGGGTCTTCTGTTAATCAGAAGTTTTAAAAATTAATATAGGAAAACTTATAAATCTTTTTCTTGCTATGTAGCAAAAAATTGTAGAAACATATAGCAGAATTCTACTTATATAAAGTGGAAACACAGGCAAAGTTATGCTATATGTTGCTTGAAGGTACACACCTATCTAGCAAAAGTAAAAGAAATGCATAGAAATAATAAACACCCAATTAACCATGGAGGTTATCCCTTGGAGAAAGAATGGAGTGGGATTCAGGAAAGAAACACAAAAGGCATTAAATTTATTAGTAATATAAATAGCATTTTAAGGTGAATGGCAGGCACAAAACCAAAGTAGTCTGGAACCCACCCTTTCTCCTCCTGCCAGACTTTTCTACCTGGAGAGAATGCCTTAACTTATAGAATTTTTAATGTCACTTTCAAGCTTAGTATCAGTTTCACCATTAAGCATTCAGCGAGAGCTCTCTGTCTGTATATTCTGATTGGGTATGAAAACTGCACTGATGTAATCACTGTTCACCTATTCTATGTTACTAGGGAAGGTTGTGGGATATATAAGAAAGTTTTGCTCTTTTATTGATAATATACATTTTCTAAGAATTTTCCATTTATAAATATCATATACCATATTTCTAGAAGACAAGTTGAAGTGATCGGTGGCTAGAGAATTTTATAAATATATACCAATGATTTGTCTTTTTAAAACATAACTTGTTTTTATTCATTTCCAGCAAACACACAATTTACGGTTCAGACATTCTCATTAGGATGGGCTCTTAGCCAATGCAATAGTCACGTGCCTTTTTTCCTGACTATAATCAGGAGAAGTGGAGCTCGGCAAATACAATTCCCTGTGAAGACAGAGCAGGAACAGACACTGCTATACTCTTGAAAGGTTGTGTTTCAATGTCACAGTAAATTCGACTCAATTCCGTAGACTTTTATTGAGTACCTGCTGCCTGGGGCGCTTAGCACGAGATCTGCTCTCCACCCTCAGAAGCTTTCGCTCTAGTTGAGGAGGAAGGAGGAGAGAAGGGTAACATGCACAGCAATTTGGAGATGCTGAATTTGAGCTTATTCCATTTTATGCTAGTTTTCTCAATACCTTCTCTCCTTAACCTAAGATTATTACTGAGAAGCCAATGCTGACTATTCTAGTAGGACAGTTGGATCATTCTCAAGCACAGTCAGATGCTTGCCAGTGAGTGACCTGCAATGTTTTCACTTCTAGGGTAGGAACCCAAACAATCTATCTCTAGCACTCTCTAGCAATTTCTACACAGTAGCTTTCTCTCTTGAGCCAGGGCTTGAATTGCTTACAAAGAAAATCAGACTCAGCTTTACTTGGTCAAGTTGCTTGCTCCCTCAGTATAATGAGCTGGATTTTTCCACCAATTATAACCAAACTGGAAGATCCCCTAAGATGAAAACTATGCCGACCTGACATATCCATGCACCTGTGATGATCCCTAGAGTAGCAAGATGACTTTGGGAATGAATGGACGATGGATGGACTTTGTCATTCTGTTTAGCATTTAAAATAGACATAAAAAACAAACTTATGGTTACTAAAGGGGAAGGGGGAGGAAGGGATAAATTAGGAGGATGGGATTAACAGATACACACCGCTATGTATAAAATAAACAACAAGGATTTACTTTATAGCACAGGGAACTATATTCAATATCTTATAATAATGTATAATGGAAAAGAACCTGAAAAAGTGATACACGAATCACTTTGCCGTACATCAGAAACTAACACAATATTGTAAATCAGCTATGCTTCCATAAAAAATAAAAATTAAAATAAAATAGATGTATTATCATAGGGCATTGAGAATCTACCAGAAATATAATTTTGGTTAATTACAAATATTTATTTATTTGTTTGTTTATTTATATAAATAGTTAGCAAATGTTGAGTGCCAGCACCAGGCTAAGGATGTTTCATAGATGTTTGCATTGAATCCCTACAATGACTTTCTGAAGTGGAAATTATTTATCCACATTACTACAGTGAAAAAACCCAAGATTCAGGGAGATTAAGTGCCAAGGTTGCCTGAGCGACAGAGCTGGGATCGAAGCCAGGGCTACCTCACTTCAAGCTCTTGCTTTGACCACATTCTACTGCTTCCTCCAAAGTTTTGTTTTTTTTTTCCCCCAAGGAAGCATTGTTTGGGGGCATAGCCTTTAGTTCAAAGGGACACTTAGGAAGAGAAAATGCTCCCTTTATTTGTTAAAAAAGTTGTTGGGAAATCTATAGGTCAAAGAGTAAAGGACGTCATACGTAGCTCACTACGAGAAGAAGAATTAGAAACGAAGCCTGTGGGGCAGTACTCTCGTCCGGCAATAGGGGCGGAGCAAGCCCGCAGCCGTTATCGCGAGACCCTCAGCGGCGTGAGCGGGCCTGGTCCGCCAAAAGGCACCCTCGCGGCGGTCCTCGCAGCAGAGAATGTGGAGAGGGGTGGGCTGCGGCTTTCTCCCTGGAGCGCTCCAGGCCCTCCGGCCTCGGAGCCGGCAGGGGAGCTGGGGGATCCGGCGACAGGCAGAGGGCTGTGTCGTGCAGAGCTCCAGAGCCCTCGCCACAGCTGCCCGCTGACCACGCCCAGGCCTTGACGTCATGGTGGAGGCCGTCTCCACGGGTCGCGGTCCATGGAGGCCTCAGCAGCTGGAGGATATAGACACTGCTATTCAGGTAAGAGCTTCAACCAGCTTAAGTCTCTCCATTCATGTGTCAGAAATTGGTACAGCTCGGGTCAGTTGTCGACCCCTAGCAGGTGGCCAGAGGTCAGGGGTAAGTTGCCAGGACTTCGCGCATCACTACTTCACGTCCCCCTCCGTGCTTGGCACTGTTCTCAACGAAGGGCAGTTATTGTGAGCTGGGGATTGGTGTTCGCTACAACACGTATTCCTGTTGATCCTATACAATGATTCTCTCCAGTTTAAATGAAAAGCCTGAGGGCCGGCTGGGTCCCGGGCGCCTGGTTCCCTCAGTGATGACGGCTGGGTTAGGGTCTGGGGAGCTGGCCCTGAGGGCGCCACCAGCTGGGATCTGCCTCCTCAGCTGGGCCTGGGCACTGGCGGGAGGACCCAGACCGGGTGCTGGAGGAACGCTCCTGGGCAGGGTAACCAAGCCAGGGCCTGGACCTCGGAGGGCGAAAGTTGAGCCTTGGGACCTTGCCCTTTCTTGTCAGAACAGAGGATAACATTTGTTTCGGTGGAGGTTTACAGGAACATCGTTCTCTGACCTCAGGAACAAAGGATCCGACACCAAGAAGTTTGCACCAACTAAGCACGCCCCTCGCTCACCTTTCCTATAAAAGGGCTTTACTTTCGGGGAGTTTGGGGTTAAGGCCTGAGCCACCCGTCTCCTTGCGTGGCCCTGCAGTAAACCTTTCTCTGCTCCAAACTCCGACCTTCTGGTATTGTTTGACCTCACTGTGGGTCGGGCACACGGACTTGGCGTTTAATACCATTCCCACTTGTCTTTGCATGCGTCCCTGCTCCTTGTGGGAGCCTGTTTTTTCTCACCCACACTCCACCATGTTCCCTCTTTGTAGCTCTGAAGAAATCATCATTAATTTAATTTTCTATGAGACTCAACACTTGTTAAGCGTCCCTGCCTTGCAATTAAGAATTTCTATGAACATGAGTCTCTGGAGACCTGACGTGCCTGAGTTCAAAGACTATAGCCCATGTGTTTATGAGCCGTTTCCATAAAACAAGAAATAGCTTGTTTTCCTGAACTGTTGCCCAAGAATCCATCTTCCTGCCAAAAATCACAGGGTGTGGAGTTGGGACCTGACTTACTAGATGGAGGACTATAGTTTTTGCTTTCTGATCGCAAATTTCAATGTACTTTCAAGGAAAGGCTCATAGACAATGGTCACATCCATGTACATAGCCCAGGAGTTACTTTTTTTCATAACAACACTGAAAGTTGGGCCTTGAACTCTGGAGAGAGGTTAAAAATCACTCCTCCCTTCCCATTCTGCACGACCACTCATCTGCAAAAGGTTACAGTTTCCTTTTCTGTTTTATTAATAATATTAGCTAATATTCCTTGAGTGTTTATATTGTACCAGATCCTAAGCTTTAGAGGAGTGAATTCTCAGAACTACCCTAGGAGATGGACAAACTTAGAATGATTGCCGTGTATGTTGTAGGAAGGGAGACCCCTTCCAGGGCCCGAGAGTGGGCTCTTGTCTAACACCAGGAAATGAACTGTCCAAGGAGACACATGTACTGACAAAGCAAAAGGCTTTATTGGGAAAGGGCACCCAGGTAGAGAGCAGCAGGGTAAGGGAACCCAGGAGAACTGCTCTGCCACGTGGCTTGCAGTCTCAGGGTTTATGGTAATGGGGTTAGTTTCTGGATTGTTTCTGGCCAATCATCTTGGTTGTCCCCATATTTGGTCTGACTCAGGGTCCTTCCTGGTGGTGCGCACATCTCTCAGCCAAGATGGATTCTAGTGTGAGGGTTTCTGGGAAGTTGGCAGGACATATTATGGGCTGGCATCTCCTCCCTACTTCTGGCCCTTCCCGAATTCTCCAGGTTAATTTTTGGTGGCAGCACTGTGTTCTTATCGGGACCCCCTGTGGTGCGATAACTCATGCAAGTAATTATGATCATGCCTGGCCAAGGTGGGTGGTTTTGGTCAGCGGTTCCCTAACGTGGAGATCTTTAGCTACTTTTCCAGAATGATGCAGCAGTAAGTGGCAGCACCGTCGAATGAACTCAAGTGTGTCTGACTCCAGAGCCTTCACATCTGACCACTCCACACTGCTGCCCCATGGGTTGGCCCTTTACAGCTTTTCGTATTCGTACTTTACTCCTCGTCTGATTAATCCAGGAAAGTGTTGTTGTCAGGGAGTCTGGATTTTACAAGCTGCATGGATGAAAAAGAGAAGGGACTTGGCGAGGAAGGTGAGAGAGGAGTGGGAACAGCCAGTGTAACCTGGGCAGCTGCACTGGCAGTTCTGAGGAAGTGGACATCAAACAGCTCTGCTAGACTGAAGTGCAAGGGACAGGGAACAGTCAGGGAAGTGGGTGGGAGGAGAGGATATGGGGCTGGACCGGGAGTAGTTCATGTTGACTACCTCGGAGCACCTCCTTTCTCAACCTTAGAAAGTAGAGTTCTTCCTAATTAATCTTTATTTCAAAAAAGTTTTACAGTGATTTGTTAATTTCCATTTATTCATTCAGCATGCATTTTAACACAACAATTAGTTACAGGGCACCGTGCTTTACAGTAGGACTACCAAAAGGAATCCATTGTGAGCCTGACATAAAGGAGTTCATCGTCTAGTGGGGACGGTGACTAGAATGGCAGCGTACGGTAGTGACAAATTGCGTGGCTTGCGAACTGAAAGAAAACAGGTTTACATCTGAGCTCCACACACCCAAGCTGTGTCATCACAGGCAAATCACTTAATTCCTCTAAGCCTCAGTTTCCACATCTGTACAATTTAGTAGGAAGAGTAGAAATAATGCATGTAAAATATACAACAGTGTTCTTACCATATTATGTACTCGAAAAATGTTATCTATTATTATGTAAAGAAATAGTTGCCTTTCATTATAAGAAGTGCTGTAAGAGAAGTATGTTCTATTAAAAAGTGAATTCTGTAGTGATCATGAAGATGTTCCAGAGGGTCAGAAGACTTAATCTAAAATGTAAATGATTACAAGTTTGACAGGCAAACAAGATGCGGTTGGAGAGACGTTCTAGACAGAACGTCTTCGTCTTCTTTGCAACTTATGCAAAGGTATGGAGATTGAAGAGAGTAATTCCAGCATGCTTAGGGACCAGTGAGTTGGTTGGTCAGAGGGAGGAGAAGGTGAGGGTAGGTGTGTCTGGAAAGGGAGCCTGAAGCTGGATTCTCAAGAGCCTGGCTGGCCTGGCTGAGGAGTCTCATCCCTAGAAAGTCCCTTGAGATCCCTGAAAGAATGAAGTTCCAAAGTATCAGCTACACCTCAGGAAACTGATGGGAATAATTTTGGGTGGACAAAGAAGGTTTTTAAAACCACAAAGATTTTTATTTTCTGAAAGGAAAGCACTCTGTGGCAACAAGCTTTGAGTGCTTGTCAAAGGATGAAATAACTTCCACAGTAAGGGAAGGAAGAGGCCAGATGCCCATTGTTCCAAACATACAGCTTCATTGTCCTCTTCTCTGTATTAATTTGTTCCCTTTTCTTACTTGATTTCTTACCCCCAAAGCACAAGGAAGATTTAAACCTCAGCAGGCAAAATAGGAATGATGTTGATGTTTTGTCCTATTTTCCTGAGTTATTCTTTGAAAAGAAATGTGGTGTGGGCCCCGTGAAAGTTGATGTTCTGGCCGAAGCACTCATAAGAATGTTTTTTAAACTAAATCCACAAAGATCTTAGCATGTTCAGTGTTTCTGCTGTGGTTACTACCCTCTGCCAAATAGTGCCTTGGATCTTAAATGACTTGTGAATGAAACAGCAACTTGGGAGGCCAAAAAATTGTCCTGTGGGCACAACATGATGTTTATTTCCAGTACAAAGCAACCTCCCTCTAAGGACCAAGAGTTGCTTCACTTCTATTGGAGTGCTGATGCCGACACGGCCAGGCTGACCACTCTGTAGTTGGTCAGCCCTAGAATTTATTCCAGCTTTAAGATGTGAGATGAAACCGCTGAAAAATTTTAAAAAGTGAAACTTCCATTAATCAGATGGCTTTGAGGACTGGATTTTTCTTGTTGAATCTTCAACTTAAATTAAGATACATCCAACCCCTTTTATATTAAATATAAATTGTTTTAGTCTTCATTGAAAATCTTCCTGAAATGTGGGAGACCAGCCTGTGAATTCCATGCTAGAAGATCCAGGGGAATTGGACAATGGGGTTATTTTATCATACCTGAGTGCTTATTTTACCTAGCTGCAGATCTAAATGACGGAAGGGCAGGCAACCAGCCTGTCTGTGCATCCCAAGATGTGCCCAAGAGATGTTTTTATTATCCTCCTTGTTATGAACCAAACTGTGTTCTCCCAAAGTTCATATGTCGAAGCCCCACCCTCAACATTTCTATATTTGGAGACGGGTACTTTACAGAGGTAATTAAGGTTAAGTGAGGTCATAAGGGTGGGACCTAACCCAATGGGACTGATATCCTTACATGATGAAGAAGAGATGAAAGCTCGCTCTCCTCACACATGCACAGGGGAAAAGCCACGTGAAGACACAGTGAGAAGGTGGCCGTCTGCAAGCCAGAAAGAGATGTCTCTCCAGAAACCAACCCCAATGGCGCCTGATCTTGGACTTGTACCCTCCAGAACTGTGAGAAAACAAATGTCTGTTGTTTAAGCCACCCAGCCTGAGTATTTTGTTGTGGCAGTGCTAGCAAATGAATATACTGCTCTTAGTATGAGTATGATGAAGATAAAGATAATAAGGAAAACTTGTATTTGCTGAGCAATTACTGTGTGCCTGGCTTTGTGCTCGGGGGTTTGTATACTTCATTTAATCTGGACCATTATTCTGCAATGGGGACTTGGCACTTCCTTCTGACAGGAAAGTAAAAGAAGTGCTCTGGCTAGTGGCTCTGACCTCCCATGAAATAAGATTTGGTCATTTGGGGAATCATTGTAAAGTAAAAAGGTGATTTTTAAAGTGTGCATGAAAATCATCTCATTAACTGAATCCACCAATCTGAAGCTCAGATTCTGCCTCTCAGATCCAAGGCAATAAGATTTTCACATGATGAATGTAAGTGTTGCACTAGTACCCTACAATCTTTTATGCTGCACATCTGATGTAAGAGTTCTGCTGTTGAATCCGATGAGGGTCTGTAAAAGCTTATTTCTTACAGCAGAGGGCAGGCTCAGCCTGTGAAAGGAGTAAGATTGTGCTCCCTCGCAGATCTCAAACATATGCTCATCTTCCCTCACCTTCTGATACACTTTTCTGCCAACTCAATACCTAAATTAAAATTTGTGCTCCCAGATGAGTCTCAGTAGAAAATCATCTTAAAAAAGATTATTTTTAATAAAATAAAGCCTGCCAAGGAGCTTTTGACATGGCCCTTCCCTAAAGAATGATTCTCTAGTAGTGTTAAAGAATAATAAATCCTATTTTATTTAGTTTTATTTTATTGGACATAGCCTTTTAATTAAAATTTTTTTCTTTTTTTAATTGAGCTATAGTGGATATACAATATTATGTAAGTTATACAGTGATTCACAGTTTTAAAGGTTATACTCCATTTATAGTTATTATAAAATATCAGCTGAATAGCCTTTTTAATTTTATTTTTCTTTTTAATTTATTTTATTTTATTTTTTAAATTTTTGGCTGTGCTGCATCTTCGTTGCTGCACGCAGGTTTTCTTCTAGTTGCATCAAGTGGGGGCTACTCTTCGTTACGGTGCGTGGGCTTCTCACTGCAGTGCCTTCTCTTGTTGTGGAGCATGGGCTCTAAGCACACGGGCTTCAGTAGTTGCAGCACACAGGCTCAGTTGTTGTGGCTCGCGGGCTCTAGAGCGCAGGCTCAGTAGTTGTGGCGCACGGGCTTAGTTGCTCCGCGGCATGTGGGATCTTCCCGTATCAGGGATCGAACCCGTGTCCCCTACATTGGCAGGCGGATTCTTAACCACTGTGCCACCAGGGAAGCCCCTAGCCTTTTTTAAGTATAGAAAATTTCAAACATATAGAAAAGCACAGCAGACATTACAACAGATAAAGAATACCCACCACCACTCATCGATATGAAGCAAATTGTATTCGATTTTAATTTGCATTTCCTAAGCACTTGCAAACTTGTGATATTTACTAGCCAAATCTGAATGAAAGTGATAAATGAAGAAGACGTGGAACAGATGTTGGAAATTTCGAGTTGTCATCTCGTACCTACCTAATTTATTGAAAGATCTTGAAAACATTGCATTACCTACGTAATAAAGAATATGTTTGAGCTAGACAATATATATTTCAACCTGATTCTGCCTGCTCCTTGCTTTATGTAACTTGGGCAAGTTATTCAACCTCTTCAAGCCTCAGCTTCCATACCTATGAAATGTGGACTCATAACTGTGCCCACTTCATTGGGTGATAAATATTCAAGGTGAATTGCGTATAAAGCATTTAGCACAGCACCTGGCACGTAGTATTGAATAAATGTACAAGGATGTTATTCACTTCCTTGGACTTCATTCAGCATCTTCATGTTTGATATGAGGGATTTAGAAGAGACCTTTAAGTCCACTAGCAATTGAAAATGCTAACTTATATGTGTGTTTAACTTTCTATTGCTAATATCTTGATTGGGCCAGAGGTATTAGAACAGAGAGAACCCTATACTGTCGGTGTCAGGCACACTGATAGTACATGGTATATAAATCTGCATTTTCTAGTTAGTAGTAAAATATCTCCAGGGCCCAAAACTGATGGCTTTCACTCTACTGTGTTCTTTCATGTATTTTCTCCCTGATTCTTTTAAGGGTAAGGACTATATTGCATTTCCGTCTTCAGCTCAATTCAATGAGAATCGTTTATTGGGCGCCTAAAATGTATAAGGCATTTTCTAGACACTGTGGGGAAAAGATAAGAGACACACATTTTCCCCATCATGATACTATAGTAGCGGAAGATAAAATATGGTCACAAATATCCAAAAGGTAAGAAAGAATGTGATGAATGCAATAAGGAAAATTTACCCCGAGGAGACAGTAAACCACTAATTAAGACTCTGTATAAGTAAGCCTTCAAAGTGAGTAGAATTTGGATAGGATGAGATTGGGTGGCCATGGGTGCACAGGCAGGAACATTCTAGAGAGAGAGAAAGATTCAGACACTGGCAAAGCCATTTTTGTAGCCTGGACTGGTTAAGGCAGGGATTTAATGGGGTGTAGCAAGAGGGATTTAATGGGGTGTAGCAAGAGTTGGGACTGAAAAGATAAATTGGAGCCCAGCTGTGGAGGGCTATGAATGCTGGCTTAAGGACTTTAAACTTCATGAGATGTGGTGAGATCAGAACCATGCTTGGAGGGGGATGGTGCCAGGAATGGATGGTGGTGGAGAGAAAACAGAAATGGAGATTGTGTTGGTAAGTGACTTGATGGTCTGCTCAGAGGGTTAGAGACCTGAATTATGATCCTCGGGGTAAAAAGAAGATGTGGATGTGAGAGAAATTAGAGGATGAATCATTCATTTATTCCTTCCATTTTTATTAAACACCTACTCTGACCAGGTATCTTCTTTGTATAAGGGATTCAAAGAAAAATCAGAGGATCCTTGTTTGAGGCAGGGGGTAATTTAGCCAATACTTAGATTTTCAAGGATTCTTGTCATGGTGTTGGGAAAGGGGTGGTTAGTAAGGAAAAGAGGGACGTGGAGGACAGGATTGCCATTCCGGAGACAGTCAACATCGGAGAAGAGGATGATTTAAGGGAGGAGGATGAGATCATTTTGGAGTGGAATTCAGCTTCTAAATCTCAGTAGGTGAATGAATACATGCATAAGAATGAAAGAATGCATCAGTGCATGAAGGTATGGGTGGAGGAATGGGAGTGTTGCCACCCTGCGTGAATCAGGTACCTAAATATTATGATTAAATCTCTCGGAGCAAAACAGTCTCTAAATATTCTAAAACACATTTATAATGAAGGGCAAATAATGAAGAAAAGCATAATTGGGAGCCTAGTTTTTAATTCTGCAGACTTATATGGCAAAGTTCAGAATGATAGGATTGGCAGCCAAAATGTCAAAATTTGCGAACAGAAACATTGACTCTGTGTTTTTATAACGTCTTCTAATATTTTTTCAACTTCTACATCACAATTCAGTTACTCTGGACTTGTCCTTTTTCTAGTGTTTTGGCTTTTTAAAAAAATTTCTGGTGTTATGTCAATTCTCTGTACATTTGTGTGTGTGTGCATGTGTGTGTTGAGAGAGAGACTTCAAATCTCTTTCTGCTACTTTATTTAACTGCTTGATTTATTGTTACAGCAAGCTTCTCCCTGTTAAATATTTTTAAAAATCTCATTTGTTTTATTTTGCCACTCTCTGATTTTTCTAATTATCAACGTGGGTTTTCCCTCACGAGAGACTTAGAGGTGAACAAGGAAGCTTCCGACCATGTCCTGTTACCCTGATCTTGTCTGAGTCAAATGTAAGAATTTGAGGATTCAAAGGATTGAGTTGAATGATGTCCACAGACACAGGGTATCATTCACATTTGTCAGCTCAAGATACCAGGGCTCCACTGGTTGCCCCACTGTACTTTCAGAAGCCCTCTCTGTCAAAGAACAAGCCTGAGGGCTTCCCCGGTGGTGCTGTGGTTGAGAGTCCGCCTGCCGACGCAGGGGACACGGGTTCGTGCCCCAGTCCGGGAAGATCCCACATGCCGCGGAGCGACTGGGCTCGTGAGCCATGGCCGCTGAGGCTGCGCGTCCAGAGCCTGTGCTCCGCAACGGGAGAGGCCACAACAGTGAGAGACCCGTGTACCGCAAAAAAAAAAAAAAAAAAAAAACAAGCCTGAGCCCCCTACCATCGGTCTTCAAGCATAGTGTCCTGCCCTCACTGTGATTTTGAGGCCCTTTCCCACGGAATAGCTTAGACCGTGAAGTTGGGTGCTGCTGGAGTTAGGATCACCACACTGACCAAGCTGGGGGGAAGCCACTTGTGACTGGGGAGCTTCGGAGAGTGGCCAAAAAACATTCAGAGATCATCTAAATCATGTCTAGACAGCTTGTCTAAAGAATATGGTGTTTTCCACCATAATTTGGCTTTAAGTAGAAGATCTGTAGATTCATCTCATGGAAACTTCTATCCCAGAGACAAGCTGTTGATGAGGTTTCTGCACCAGATGATGGATGGCCATGAGGACTGATCCTGTCATGGCTTGTTCCACCGGGACCAGGATTCTCTGGCCACCTCCATGGTAGGAGAAAAGGAGGCAGGGCGAGAGCCTTCTGTGGACACTTGCTCTCATGGTTGTGCAGATGAAGGGTTATTACCCTGCCCTTATCTGGTTCTGGATTGGGTCTGAGACTGAGTTAGAGAACATTATGGATCTGGGTCTTCTGTTTACGTGGCCTTGAGTGTGTGTGTGGGGTTGAAGCTGGGGGATCTATATCTACACAGTCTATAGCCACATGGTAACTGCTGTTTTGGAAGAGGTTTGAGGTTCTTGGAGTCTCATCCGTGGGAAGGTGCCTTCACATAAGACCAATTATCCTTATAAAAATGCACATAGCTTTGTCAACATGGCTTTATAGAGTGGAGATTCAGGTAAAATATCTTGAACCTTGTGGAGAAGCTCAAAATACTTAGAGGCCAATCTGAAATGTCAACAACCCTTCCTACATGTCTCAATTTTGATGCATCTGAAAGTGTAAGGATTTCCAGCATCCTAATGAAACATAGTTTGCAAGTATGCAATTCTCAGCTGTTGTACTCAGAATGATGCACTAGAGGATATTTCTCCTTGTTTCATAAAGATGAGGGACTTGATCATAAGAGCGAGATGTTCATTCTTGAATTCCCTCATGGGACTCTTTGATTAAGTTGCCTGTGACATTTAATACAACCCCAGTGATTGAAGAGAATGCAAAGGATCCTGGTGAGTAGCTATGCTCTGAAGACTATTTTCTTTTTAGTTAAGTCAAAAACATGATTTTCTTAGATAAAGTATGGACCAAGCCAGTTTGATGAGTGGTGTAGGTGGGCTTGGAACTCACCAATTCCACCCTTCTAGGCAAGTGCTACTGGCACAACACCAGCCCGTAGGGTCTATGAGTGACACACACATGTGAGCAGGAAACCACAGATCTGGGGAAATGCCCCTATTAGTTTCACCAAATATATATACTGCACCAATAACAACAACAGCACCAACAGAATAGCACTATATGAGCAATAACGAACATTTGTGGAGTACCTATTGCGAACCAGGACTTGAACTAAGCTTTTTATATACCTAACCTCATATTTCATTTCATTTCATTTCATAGCGGATACTATTATTATTTCCACTTGTACAAAGAGAAAAGCTGAGATTTAGAGAAGTTAAGTAATATCCCAAATCACCAGCTATTATTGTGTGTGGAGGCAGAACTCAAACCCAGAGTTGGCTCTCTTAAAATAGTACAGGCAATAAACATGTGAAAAACTAACCTAAATCCCGCTATTCAGAAGGAACTATTTATAACATCGCTGTTGTGTAGCTTTCCAGATTTCCCCCTATGAGTATTACTTATAAAATTTATATATATATAAGTACATACATACATATGCATACAGATATCTGCCCATCTTTTATAGCCTTTCTTTTCATATCACCATGTAGAGCCTAGAACTATCTCCATGCAATCAGAGTGTTTATGACAGACAGCCTGATAGTCTGGTCACTTCAGGTCCTCTGGGCTGTGGCTGCAGCAGACTGCTTGTCCAGCCTGATGCCCACAAAGCACACAAAATGAGGGTTCCATAAAATGCAGAGCTGGGCACCCAAGTAGATATCAAGACCACAAAGTCCAAGGGCTTTGAAACCTACTCCAGCACATTCTCACATTCCAGTATTTTACAGACAAGGGTAATGAGCCCAAGAATTACCGCCCTCCAGCTTCAGGGGAGTGAAAAATGAAGGGTTGTTTTCCAAGTAATGTGACGCCAGACAGCTGGCTTAACAGTCAATAGTGCCAGGCCTTCTCTGAAGGCCAGTGTCAGCCCCCACCTCCTCCCCACCACCAAATGTCACAATGCACCCCGAACCAGGGAAATCTGTCCTTCTACAGGATGTAGAACTGCAAGAGGAAAGCAGGTTTTACTGGCTTGTGGTTTCCTAGGCTCTTAGAATGTTGAATGCAGCCTGTGCATTGGCAGCAAGAGAACTCAAAAGAAACCACAGGGTTGGAATTGATTATTTCCTGTTGTCCCCCTCTTCCGCCTATATCAGTACCTGTTTCTTGATAAATAGACACATGAACATGCTCCAAACATAAGGTCCTAGACAGCAAGCAATAAAAACGTGCCTTGACCCACTGAAATAAATTGTACCAAATGGAGTTCTTGTTTCCATTTATTATTTATTAGTCATATGGAGCAGCTAGTGGAATAAATTTTTTTTTCTGGTGGAAAATGAATGTATGACAATCAGAAGTAATAGCAATCACAGAACAACTGTTCTCCCCAGCTTGGGCCTAGTTTAATTGAGCAAAATTCTTCCTGCAGATTAATGACTCTCTTTCTCCACTTGATCGTCTTTCAGCTGGTACCTCAAGCTGTCTTTCTCCCGTTCCTTCTCTTTCTGACCACCATAACAAGTTTTCCAGTAGCCCCTTCCAGGTGCCACAGTTAAAGAAATATTAGTGAGGCTGATAGGTTTTAAAGGAGCCGAGTTGTCCAGGAATGGGTTTGGAATTGATTCAAAGGAATGGCTGCTTCAATAAAATATTTTATTTGGAATAAGAGGAAATTGGTCCCTTAGTAACATTAGCAATTTATTCAGAGTCACTGTCACATGAGGACATCTGAAGATCATATTGAGAATTTGATGAATTTGTCTCACTCCCAAAGATAACCTAGAAGAAGATGGAATAATTTACTTTTATTATCACCTAGTATAATTTGATAATTTGGTAGCTAGAAATAGCAGTATTAAAGATAAATCAGGTGGTGAAAACAGTTACTAGACTCTTCTTTTAACCATAGAATTTAGTGCACAGAGGAAGCACTTAGTTTTCAAGCTTTTTTGTCATTAAAAATAACTCATGCAATACCATCTGCCTTATTCTATTTTATAATTATCAGGATTAAAAAGGTAGGTCTTGGGCTTCCCTGGTGGCGCAGTGGTTGAGAGTCCGCCTGCCGATGCAGGGGACACGGGTTCGTGCCCCGGTCCGGGAAGATCCCACATGCCGCGGAGTGGCTGGGCCCGTGAGCCATGGCCACTGAGCCTGCGCATCCGGAGCCTGCGCTCTGCAATGGGAGAGGCCACAACAGTGAGAGGCCCGCGTACCGCAAAAAAAAAAAAAAAAAAAAAAATGTAGGTCTTGGTTAAGTGGTGGCCTCCCCCTTGAGCCTGGTAGAATAATGCTGAGTTGCCTTGTAAGGTCCATAGTGCTTCTGTTGAACTCAGACTTCAATAATACCCTGTTTTTAGCCAGAGTGAGCTTTCTAAAATGACTGTCAACCCCCTGCTTAATCATGTCAGTGGCCGCCTGTGGCCATGAGGATGAAGTACAAACTCAAGATCATGGCTTAAAGAATTTATCTCAGTCTGGTCCCAGGTCATCTCTTCTGCTACTTCCTCTCTGTCTCTGCTCCCCAGCCATACTGTGAACCACCAGGGGTTCCCCTATTTGAATGTTTGTAATCATACCTAGGCCTGAGTACAGGCTGGCCCTTCCACCAAGACCCTACGGTTTCATACTCCATAGTACTTTTTCATGATACTTTGGTATCCAAGTGACATGCCCTAGGCTGTGTGCCAAGCCAGTGACGGAGTCAGAAATGCAGAACATAAATTCTCTGAACATTGACTATGGGTCCTTAAGAAATAAGCCTTTGGAACGTCTACTCTAAGGGAGATGGCTTCTGCTTGGAGACTTTCTTAATACTGTCCAATACTCCCAAAATATATGTTCTGTTTCACTGGCTTGAAGTAGGAATCAAAAAGAGCAATTTTCATTTCTAAGACAAGATCAGGAATCTAAAACGTGGATTTAATTATAGCATTGGCTATTCCTGGCACTGCTCATATTAGTGTTTTTTTTCTTTGACACGTGCCATTCACGTTTAAGCACTGTGGCTCCGAAAGGAGTTGACAAAACCTTTTGTGTGTGTCTCCTTGAAACACCCAAGCCATAGAGGTGAATTACACTGTGTAGATTATCAGTGAGCAGGTGATTCTCCAAAGCATGCTTAGGTATGCAAGGCATTGTGATCCTAGGATTTTATTGGTCACTGAAAGTTTCCTATGTTCTCCAACTTGGATCAGTCATGGAAAATGATAACAAAAGCCTTCTCAATTGCTGTGTTCTTCAAAAATATTAGCTCCCTTTCTTCTGTATGAGTGCAAGGATGTATCCCAAGCTAACGTCTCTGTATATGTTGGTAGGAGCTTCGGAAGGGAATAGGATGTGTAATTATGACAGGGAGGGTGAGAGATGGCACTGGAGCAAGTGTCAAGGAAATGGGAGAATAGAAAGAAAAGTCCTGAGATGCTGTCAGTCAAGTGCATAAGCTGATGAAATGGCTCCTGGAGGGGGGTGGGGACAGCAAATCATTGGCTACAAAGACAAGGCCACTCACACCAACCGTTCTTTTGATCATGCCATTGATTTTGCATCTACCATGTATTACTGCAGACTCACATATTGTGAGACTGCCATGAGTTTGCCATGTAGACATAGTCTGTTTTTACTTAATCCTGTAGTAACCTCTGATATACCTCCGAATCAAAATTAACCTTCATGGATGTATTTGAATGCTTATAGTTGCCTTTTTAATGAAAAGTGAATTTTAAAATCTTGAATTAAATAGCTTAATGGAGCGTGGATATTCTTGTCATGTATTAATTATACCTCATGATAAATACTCATTGGAAAATCGCTTGCCAGATCACATACAGACGCATGGAATATCTCAAGGGGCCAACAGTAATTCTTCTGAAGATTCTTGGGCTCCATTTTATTTCTCAAGATAGATCTATAAATCTGATAGCAATTGAACTACATCAAGTATATGAAGCTGTTAAATGTAAAGGAAAAGACAGGATACTTAAAATGTCATGTCAAAGTAAATAACTGGGTGCTTCCCAGCAAAGACAGCTTTACATCAGCATGGATACCAACACATGGAAGCAATTAATAGAAATATTTTCAGTGAGAAATATAAACATATCTATGGCCATTACTGAAATGCATTAAACAAGATGAACTTTTTGGAGAAAGTGAAAAAATAATATTTGCTAAAAAAATAAAAGCTTTTTGGCTGTCATACAGTAATGTGTAATACTAGTGTTTCTGAGGTTCCCAGTCCTTCAGTCTCTTTATTCATGAGTGTGTTGGAAACAGCAGATACCGATTCAAATCACCTTAAATTCAAGGACTGTATTAATGGCTGTTGGCCTCCTTGGAGGATTTTCCTAGGATGATTGTGCTGTCTGGAATTTTATTTGTTTTCAGAATGAAGAAAAAAATAATTCAGAGCTGGCTGTGGATCACACAGTGTATATGCCTTTTAAGAAATTATTTGCCGAAAAATTATTCACATTCCAAAAACAGCAAAATTGCCCCTCCAAACCATTTCTTTTACTACTTAAGCCCCAAATGACCTAAGCTTAAAGATACTTGAAAAATAAAAGCCTCCAGAGGATATTCAACGTGTGGAATGAATTAACAGGAACCACAATGGCACTAAAGTTAATAATTATATAGTAAAAGAATGAAAAATTGGCATGCTTCTGAAGTTAACATAACAAATAGGGAACATGTAAGGAGCACCCTTTGCCAAGTTTAAGATGAACCCAAAACAGAAACTTTGGACTAGAATTGTACCTATTTTCTATGTTAGTTTGCTCAAAGTTGGTTTTTGTTTTGTTTTGTTTTGTCTTCAAGGGAAGAAGGTTGAAAATTTTTGCAAGTGACAAAAAGCTGTTGGATATTAAATGCCTCTTAGATAATAATATATTTATGGTTCAAGTGTAAATAAGTCAGAAACATATGGATTAGATTTCCCTTAAATCTGTTCAAATATTAAAAGGTGGGGGGGGGAAGGCACTTGGCAAATGTATTGGAAGTTTTTCAAAACTGTGATGTCTAAATGTATACTTTGAGACTGCTGTGAAGTCTAGATTGTCCCTAGACTCAGTGATTGACTTAAGCAGGTAGATCCTATGGTCATAGAAGGTTGACTTAAACCATTTCTTTAATAATGTAAGCCTATACCTTCATGTAAGAATCATTTATCAACTGGCAACTCTGGAAAGAGATTCATCTGCAAAGCCAAAAATTAAAAATCTCATATCTAGGTGGACAAAGCAAGGCCAGTTTTAGGTATCAGATTCTGAATGTCTGATTTTGCATTGATCTTTTAAAATCTAATATGCTTTCAGACTTTTGACAGGTATGTTGTACAATCAGGTTACGTTGTACCATGCAATCATTCGGGGTGACATTCAAAATACTAACCTGTAACTCGTGGACACCATATTCAGAGGAAATGCTGGAGTCCTGGTCCATGCCTGCTGAATGTCAGCCCTACTGGGAGCTACCTTTTTAGAAGTGTGAGTTCAATGAATGTAAATGAAACATCCTTTGTAACCCTGGAAATATTGTGTTGAAGCTATCAGCTTCCTGTGGTAACTCATTTGCTTAGAGCCGCATGGCAGCATGGCCAGGACAAGGTTTGGACCAGAAAGCCATGTTCTGGATTGCACTCAGAACCCACCTGTTATCCATAAATTCCTGACCCTCAGCACAAGGTGGTCCAGACAAGACTGAAGGGGGTCAGTGCACATTCATCCCTACTGCCAGAAAAATGAATCAAGATTTATGGGCCACAACCACAATATGAGGACATATTATTATTTATAGAATAAGCCCATGATTATCTGTTGTGGCACTCATTTCAATCCCAAATCTTTTAGCCTATTTCTTGATGATGCTGGCATTATTAGGAATTCTTTCCCAATCAGTTCACTTTTATTTTATCTGGCATGAAACAATAAGGCTTCTAAGAGTTTCACTATATCACAGCTCCATATGCATTTATTTATTTTTTCTCATCACTGCAGAAACTGCCAGAGTTGGATCTTGTCCAACCTTCAGGAAAATATGTCTATCTCTGGATGTGTATAAATATGGGGATCCTAATATTTGCTTTTAATGGAAGAAATTCTCCCCAAAGAAAGTTTGCTCTGTACTTTCCCTATGATAGGTGAAAAACCGGTGAAATGCCCCCGCAAAAAACAGAAAAAAAACCTATAAAAAGTTTGGAGGTGAGACGACCAATTTTAGAGTAGCATAAAAACAACTTTTTAAAAGTAAAACTGCCCCTTGACTTTTTTTTTTTTTAACATCCTTATTGGAGTATTGCTTTACCATGGTGTGTTAGTTTCTGCTTTATAACAAAGTGAATCAGGTATACATATACATATATCCCCTTATCTCCTCCCTCTTGCATCTCCCTCCTAGCCTCCCTATCCCACCCCTCTAGGTGGTCACAAAGCACCGAGCTGATCTCCCTGTGCTATGCGGCTGCTTCCCACTAGCTATCTGTTTTACATTTGGTAGTGTATATATGTCCATGCCACTCTCTCACTTCATCCCAGCTTCCCCTTAACCTTCCCCATGTCCTCTAGTCCATTCTCTAAGTCAGTGTCTTTATTCCTGTCCTGCCCCTAGGTTCTTCAGAACCATTTTTTTTCTTTTAGATTCCATATATATGTGTTAGCATACGGTTTTTGTTTTTCTGACTTACTTCACTCTGTATGACAGACTCTAGGTCCATCCACTGCACTACAGATAACTCAATTTCGTTTCTTTTTATGGCTGAGTAATATTCCATTGTATGTATGTGCCACATCTTCTTTATCCATTCATCTGTCGATGGACACGTAGGTTGCTTCCATGTCCTGGCTATTGTAAATAGAGCTGCAGTGAACATTGTGGTACATGACTCTTTCTGAATTATGGTTTTCTCAGGGTATATACCCAGTAGTGGGATTGCTGGGTTGTATGGTAGTTCTATTTTTAGTTCTTTAAGGCACCTCCATACTGTTCTCCATAGTGGCTGTATCAGTTTACATTCCCACCAACAATGCAAGAGGGTTCCTTTTTCTCCACATCCTCTCCAGCATTTATTGTTTATAGATTTTTAATGATGACCATTCTAACTGGTGTGAGGTGATACCTCATTGTAGTTTTGATTTGCATTTCTCTAATAATTAGTGATGTTGAGCATCCTTTCATGTGTTTGTTGGCAATCTGTATATCTTCTTTGGAGAAATGTCTATTTAGGTCTTCTGCCCATTTTTGGATTGGGTTGTTTGTTTATTTGATATTGAGCTGCATGAGCTGCTTCTAAATTTTGGAGATTAATCCTTTGTCAGTTGCTTCATTTGCAAATATTTTCTCCCATTCTGAGGGCTGTCTTTTCATCTTGTTTATGGTGTCCTTTGCTGTGCAACAGCTTTTATGTTTCATTAGGTCCCATTTGTTTATTTCTGTTTTTACTTCCATTTCTCTAGGAGGTGGGTCAAAAAGGATCTTGCTCTGATTTATGTCATAGAGTGTTCTGCCTATGTTTTCCTCTAAGAGTTTTATAGTGTCTGGCCTTACATTTAGGTCTTTAATCCATTTTGAGTTTATTTTTGTGTATGGTGTTAGGGAGTGTTCTAATTTCCTTCTTTTACATGGAGCTGTCCAGTTTTCCCAGCACCACTTATTGAAGAGGCTGTCTTTTCTCCATTGTATATTCTTGCCTCGTTTATCAAAAAGAAGGTGACATATGTGTGTGGGTTTATCTCTGGGCTTTCTGTCCCTTTCCGTTGATCTATATTTCTGTTTTTGTGCCAGTACCATACTGTCTTGATTATTGTAGCTTTGTAGTATAGTCAGAAATCAAGGAGCCTGATTCCTCCAGCTTCGTTTTTCGTTCTCAAGATTGCTTTGGCTCTTCTGGGTCTTTAGTGTTTCCATACAAATTGTGAAATTATTTGTTCTAGTGCTATGGAAAATGCCATTGGTAGTTTGATAGAGACTGCACTGAATTTTTGTATTTCTTTGGACAGTAGAGTCATTTTCACAATGTTGCTTTTTCCAATCGAAGAACATGGTATATCTCTCTCCATCTGTTTGTATCATCTTTAATTTCTTTCATCAGTGTCTTATAGTTTTCTGCATACAGGTCTTTTGTCTCCTTAGGTAGGTTTATTCCTAGGTATTTTATTCTTTTTGTTGCCATGGTAAATGAGAGTGTTTCCCTAATTTCTCTTTCAGATTGTTCATCATTAGTGTATAGGAATGCAAGAGATTTCTGTGCATTAATTTTGTATCCTGCTGCTTTACCAAATTCATTGATTAGCTCTAGTAGTTTTCTGGTAGCATCTTTAGGATTCTCTATGTATAGTATCATGTCATCTGCAAACAGTGACAGCTTTACTTCTTCTTTTCCTATTTGGATTCCTTTTATTTCTTTTTCTTCTGACTGCTGTGGCTAAAACTTCCAAAACTATGTTGAATAATAGTGGTGAGAGTGGGCAACCTTGTCTTGCTCCTGATCTTAGTTGAAATGGTTTCAGCTTTTCACCATTGAGAATGAGGTTGGCTGTGGGTTTGTCATATATGGCCATTATTATGTTGAGGTAAGTTCCCTCTATGCCCACTTTCTGGAGGGTTTTTATCATAAATGGGTGTTGAATTTTGTTGAGAGCTTTTTCTGCATCTATTGAGATGATCATATGGTTTTTCTCCTTCAATTTGTTAATATGGTTTATCACATTGATTGATTTGTGTATACTGAAGAATCCTTGCATTCTTGGGATGAACCCCTCTTGATCATGGTGTATGATCCTTTTAATGTGCTGTTGGATTCTGTTTGCTAGTATTTTGTTGAGGATTTTTGCATCTATGTTCATCAGTGATATTGGCCTGTAGTTTTCTTTCTTTGTGACATCTTTGTCTGGTTTTTGTATCAGGGTGATGGTGGCCTCGTCGAATGAGTTTGGGAGTGTTCCTCCCTCTGCTATATTTTGGAAGAGTTTGAGAAGTATAGGTGTTAGCTCTTCTCTAAATGTTTGATAGAATTTGCCTGTGAAGCCATCTGGTCTTGGGTTTTTGTTTGTTGGAAGATTTTTAATCACAGTTTCAATTTCATTTCTTGTGATTGGTCTGTTTATATTTTCTATCTCTTCCTGGTTCAGTCTTGGAAGGTTGTGCTTTTCTAAGAATTTGTCCATTCCTTCCAGGTTGTCCATTTTATTGGCATATAGTTGCTTGTTGTAATCTCTCATGATCTTTTGTATTTCTGCAGTGTCAGTTGTTACTTCTCCTTTTTCATTTCTAATTGTATTGATTTGAGTCTTCTCCCTTTTTTCTTGATGAGTCTGGCTGAAGGTTTATCAATTTTGTTTATCTTCTCAAAGAACCAGGTTTTAGTTTTATTGATCTTTGCTGTTGTTTCCTTCATTTCTTTTTCATTTATTTCTGATCTGACCTTTATGATTTCTTTCCTTCTACTAATTTTGGCATTTTTTTGTTCTTCTTTCTCTAATTGCTTTAGGTGTAAGGTTAGTTTGTTTATTTGAGATGTTTCTTGAGGTAGGATTGTATTGCTATAAACTTCCCTCTTAGAATTGCTTTTGCTGCATCCTATAGGTTTTGGGTTGTCGTGTTTTCATTGTCATTTGTTTCTAGGTATTTTTTGATTTCCTGAGTGATCTCTTGGTTATTAAATAGTGTATTGTTTAGCCTCCATGTGTTTGTATTTTTTACAGATTTTTTCCTGTAATTGATATGTAGTCTCATAGCATTGTGGTCAGAAAAGTTACTTGGTACGATTTCAATTTTCTTCGATTTACCAAGGCTTGATTTGTGACCCAAGGATATGATCTATCCTGGAGAATGTTCCATGAGCACTTGAGAAGAAAGTGTATTCTGTTGTTTTTTGATGGAATGTCCTATAAATATCAATTAAGTCCATCTTGTTTAATGTACCATTTAAAGTTTGTGTTTCCTTATCTATTTTCATTTTGGATGATCTGACCATTGGTGAAATTGGGGTGTTAAAGTCCCCTACTATGATTGTGTTACTGTCGAGTTCCCCTTTTATGGCTGTTAACATTTGCCTTATGTATTGAGGTGCTCCTGTGTTGGGTGCATAAATATTTACAATTGTTATATCTTCTTCTTGGATTGATCCGCCGATCATTATTTAGTGTTCTTCCCCTGACGTTCAATGGTGACTCTAGGTAGAGAAGAAGTAGCATAAGAACATCTTTCTTTTGAGGACCTATTGCTTATTTCTTGTAGTGGGGAAGATCAGATTCTGGGATTTAAAATTTGACATTTGAAAATGCGTGTAAATTTACAGTTATAAAAGAGGAATAAGTTTCAAAGATCTGCTGTACAACACAGTGCCTATAGTTAATAATAAGATATTATAATATTATAATAATTATAATAAGGTATTTATACTTAAAATTTTAAGAGGGGTAGATCTAATGCTAAGTGTTCTTATCACTCACAACAACACAAAACACCCAATGAAGGGACAGAGGGAAACTTCTAAAGGTGATGTATATGTTTATTATCTGGATTCTGGTGATGGTAACACAAGTATATGTTACTTATGTAACACAAGCATATATTCAAACTTACAAAATTGGATACATTAATTATGTGCGGCTTTTTGTATACCAGTTACACCCCAAAAAAAACTGGGAAAAAAACTTTCTAAAAATGCATTTCAAAATGAAACACAAAATAATGATACATATTATATCAACTATCCAATCCCACCATAGGTATCATATATTAGTGCTAATGTGTATCAGACACTGTAGTAACTGCTTAATCCACACGTCAATTCTGCGAGGTAATTGGGCAACTTACTTAAACTATCTGTATATCAGTTTCCTCATTTGTAATCAGACAGTAATAGCAGCTACCTTGTAAAGTTGTTTTGAGGATTAAATGAGGATAAAACCGTGTCTGTCATACAGGAAATGCTCAACAAATGGGAACTATTGCTATCACTCTAATTTCCCTTTTAAGGGAAGATAATCGAGGTTTGGACCTGTTAAGCTCACAGCTAGCCTCAGATCTGTGTAATTCCAGAGTATGTGCTCTTAACCACTAAACTACACTGTCTCTCTGTAGTGCATGCAAATGTATCAGTTCCAAAATTTTCTTTTTTTGTCTTCTACTTAATGTCTTCTGTGTCTTATTTACACAGAATCAAGAAAATCTTTTTTGGTCATAGTTCTAAGAACATTTGTTTCTTCTGTCACCTTGTTCCAAAGGTAAATATTCTAAAACTGGCAAGTCCTTATAAATATTTCACCCAGATATGATTCTATGTAAGTTGAAAATATTTCCAGGTAAAATGTTCAACTCCACATTTTAAGGTTGTACCATGGAGATCACGTTCTGCACCAGTGCAGATTTCAGTGAAATGGACCATGCAATTTTATAATCATGCAAAGATCTGATTTACCTGAAACCTCATTTAGTCTCTGTGGAAGCAGCAGCTAACATCTGGCTTTACTCTGAAAGACCACAAAAGTGAGTCCACCATATAACGTCATCCTAGCCAGAACTGAGCATGTGAGGGGAAACCTTAGAGCGTCTTTCCTTGGAAAGTCTGAGCGGCTCTAATATTCACTTTGTGAAGATGCCTTCAGAGAAGGAGGGACACGTCTTGCAGTTTGGAAAAGCCATGTCAGCTTCAGAAAGGCACAGCATTTTGACTATATCCTCTGTTTGCTCTAGTGATCGTAGTTCTCCACTGGTTTGAGAACAGTGTTGGTATTTTATTGTTTGCTTCCATGTGGTTCTGGCTTCTATGGGAACCACCACTTTGGTGTTCTGATGGTCAGCATGTCTGACTTACTTGGGGGAAAGGTATAGTAATGCGATGGCACACTTTCAGGAAAAAGCATGGAAAGCAAAACAGAATCCATGACCCCCTTAAAAGAAAAGGAGACTGTCTCACATCCAAATCAGGGTAAACCTGAGGGCCTGGCTTGGCAGTGCCTAAAAGGAGCTCAAAGATGGTATGTCTGGGAGTCTGCACTCTCCTTTGAGTGGTGGTTTCTCAACCACCAACCTCTTAACTACATTTTTAAACTCGTAATAACACAGGACATGACCCTAGACCAGAGTTCTCAACACTTCACTTATGTCATCCTGCACTGCATCGTGAAAATAGTTGAGAACAGAGTGTGAATTGTTCCACAACCGATTCAACTAAATTAACTCCAGTGGCTCTTTTGTGACCTAGCTTGTCTCCACTGTTGGTCCTGGCCCCAGCTCAACCTTGTACCTCTCTGGGAACAACACACAAGCCACTACATTGCCTTTTCCAGAAGACTTAGGAGAAGATTTGCTCCATTTCAGCCCCTTTTTCATAACATCTCTGCACATTCAAGTCACTGGAAGCACAATTCTTAAATATGAGCTCTCCCATTTTTAGATGATAGGGAAAATAAGTGATATCTGAGATACTGTTAAAATGTCCTGGTTTCATGAGTAATGTTGTTCCATGAAAAGAGAAAACGTAGAAGGAGGATTTTCAAAGACTTTATGATGTAAGGGTAAAGGGGAAGAATAGACAACACAGACTATATCAGTACAAACAAAGATGGTCTATTGACTAAGAGAAAAAATAAATTATATGTATTTTAAATATATCAGTCAAAAAAAAATAATCACAACTCTGATTTGCCATTGCACTGTATCCAAGTTAGCCTGGGGTCATAAATTAATTACTTGGAGTGTCAACTAAAAACCTCTTTAGCCACCAGGGGGCCCAAGGTAGCTAACCAGGCGTTTTTTTGAATCCATCAGGTTAAGAGTCAAACTCAGTGATATTTCAAGAACCAAGAAAATGGTTCCAAGAGGAAGTTGTCTTCCTAATAAATGAGCAGAGATGGAGAAGTCATTATGACTTAAAGTCAGAAAGAATGAACTTAAATCCATGCTTAACAAGAAACTCTAGCCCAGGTGAATAGTCAGAGTCAGAGAATTTGTGTGTTGATAATTGTCTGCAAACAGAAATGGAATACTTGGAGACTAAAGGTTGGAGATGTCTTTGTAACATAAGTAATTCACAGAAATAGTTAAACAACTCTTATTTATTAATCTTGGAGAACTTGGAGCCTCCAGGAAAGACTGAGTAAAAACAAGTATCGTCTCAAAACTTAAACAATGGTTTGGATGAGTTTCCAGAATGTCAAAACCTCATATTTATCTGTATCCATGTACGAATTGGGCAATGTGTAGGGTTCAAAGATGTCTGTTGGGTTTTTTTGCTGGAGTAAAGGAGCTTTCTTTCTAACTTTGGATGAAAACTCAAAAATAAAACTGATAAAAAAGATTTTTGAAGAAATGATCCCTAGAGACTTCCCTGGTGGGGTAGTGGTTGAGAATCCGCCTGCTAGTGCAGGGGACACAGGTTCGATCCCTGGTCCAGGAGGATCCCACATGCCGCGGAGCAACTAAGCCCGTGCGCCACAACTACTAAGCCTTTGCTTTAGAGCCCGCGAGCCCCAAGTACGGAAGCCCACGCACCATAGAGCCCGTGCTCCACAACAAGAGAAGCCATTGCAATGAGAAGCCCGTGCACTGCAGTGAAGAGTAGTCTCTGCTCACCGCAACTAGAGAAAGCCCACGCGCAGCAACGAAGACCCAAAGCAGCCAAAAAAAAAAAAAAAAAAAAAGAGGTGATGCCTGCTTTATATGGGATTCCTTACTTCCTCTCAACAGTTTTTGACTTGCCTGTTCCAGTTCCCACTGAGAAGGCTGGAAATACCCCATATCTTTCTCAAGAGCCCTTCCTTTTACTCGCCCCTTACAATATTTGTTTCCATGGGCCATTTTCTCTGCCTGGAATTCCCTTCTGTAAGCCCACCTGCTAAAATTCTTCACACCTCAGAACTCAGGGACCCAGGCCCTAGATATGTAAAGGAGTAGAATGAGAAGAGGATGCACTGTGATCTGGGAGGCATTAAAAGAACACAATAATCTCAGAGTCTTCAATAGCCTCAGGAGCTTGGTTCTTTTGATTTAAAAGTCCCTTTGCTGCTCTACACAAATGTGAGGAAAGGGGGCAGATTTCCAACTGAAGAACCAGGTCTTAAGAGACCACATCATAGTAAGTGTTTACTGTACTTAATACGTCCCAGATATGACAGCTGTCCTCCCCTATGGAGAAAGATTTGGAGTTTGAGGTGATTCATCAAATGGGCTGAACAAATTCTCATCAGGCCCCCAGAAAGTTTTTCCAAATGGAACTGACAACTACTGCTGCTTCTACTCCACAATGAGAAGATTCAAGAAGACCAGGTCACCTAACATTTTATCTGTTTTGCTTGAGTCCTGTTCAAAAAGATGTTCAAAGAAAAGAGATGGATTATATGCACACAAGTAAGTGTGCATGTGCTGTGGAAACAATTTGGTGGTTCTGCAAAGGTTTAAACTTAGAATCACCATACGACCCAGCACTTCCACTCCTAGGTACACACCCCCAAGAATTGAAAACAGGTATTCAAATATTTACGTGCAAGTGTTCATAGCAGCACTATTCACAATAGCTTAAAGATGGAAACACCCCAGATGTCCATCAGTGAATAAACAGATAAATGTGGTCTGTCCATACAATGGAATATTATTCATCCATAAAAAGGAATGAAGTACTAATATATGCTACAGCATGGATGCACCTTGAAAACATTATGCTGAGTGAAAGAAGCCAGGCATAAGAATTTACATATTGCATGACTCCATTTCTATGAAATATCCCAAATTGGCAAATCCATGAGGACAGCAAGTAGATTAGTAGTTACTTAAAGACTAGTGGGATGGGGAATGGGGAGTGACTGCTTAATGGGGATGGGATTTCTTTTGTGGATGATAATGTTTTGGAATTAGGTAGAGGTGAGGGATGTACAGCATTGTGAATATACGAAAAAGCACTGAGTTGCACGCTTTCCAAGGGTTAATTCTATGAGATGTGAATTTCACCTCAATTAAAATGCACAAATATACACACACAGACCCTCTCAACACTGAAGGCTTACAGAGACCCTAAAACACAGAGGACCAGCACAAGTGCATGGTGCTCCAGCAGTCCCAAAGGCCTTCTTCTGTTTCAATTCAAAGCCAAGACACAAAACTGTCAAAAGCATCTTCACATTCAACTCCCAGTAACTCCGTTCTTCAATGATACCTTGGATGGATCCCTTGGCTTCTTTTGTTGCTCAGAAGCAAAGTATGTTGGAGAGCCCATACAGCAAGCTTTTTGTTAATAATCTCTAGGCAATTTCTCACATAGTCTAAGTGAGAAGGAGGATTTTTAAAATGGAAAACAAGGTGAGGAAAAGTACTCTTTCCGAGCTTCCAACAGCTTTATTTGAATCAGAGTTGGTTCTCAGTGCTTTTGGATTGTTTCTCTCCTCCCAATTTTCACTACAGGAAACTAGTTGAGGCCAACCCTCAAATTGAGTCTTTGGCTCTGTTTCTCTTGGTTTTGTTTTTTAAAAAATAGAACAGTTTAACCTCTATTTTTTTCTTCTAACAATTTTGCAGTCTTTACATGGAGGCAAATATGTTCACCTCCACCGATATTTAACACTATTTTTCTAATAGAGAGTGTTTTAAATAGCCTGGTAATAGTTCTGTAATTCCCGTCAAAATATCAATCACAAACAAATTCACCTGCAAATAAATTTAAAGTGACTCAGCCCATCAGGAAAGCTTACATGAATCCATAGCTCCTTGACAGGTTTCTGTAGGCTGAACAATAGAAATTAATCTGTAGTTGGCAAGTACCAAGGGGTGAGTAGCCCCTCAAGGTCACTGTGAGGAATATCGCTGGCTTGGAGCTTCAAAGAATTCAAAGGTTTCCTTCCTGACATGAGTGGAGGTGGCGGAGGTGTCATTGAGGAAGATGATAGGGTTACCAGCCTGGAGGTAAGAAAGTCAATTGGAGCACAGTGTCTTTTGTGTCTGAGCTGATGTTTGGAGAAGGTCAGGCTGAGGGCTACAGAATGACATGTCAACTTCTGGACCAAAGGGCTTCCTTTCGTGCCATTTGAAATCCAACAACTTGTAAACTTGCAAAGGTTGGGTCCCTTCGCTGCAGAGTTTTTCATCATGGTAGCTTTTCCCGTTCTTTCAGACTGATGTGACTGTCACATATAAGTAAAAACAGGGCCTTTCATTGTACCCAGACACATTGACAAGACAGCAATTAAGTCTTTGCTGTTGACATAATTTTGACCTACGAAATAAAAAATCTTACCAGTAGGGCTCAAAAATCACTTTTAGAAATCAAATCTCAGTGTTACGAAAGCCAAAGATCAGTGTTATTCTGATTTAATATGCAAAGAGATTTAGTAGCATTTGAGAATAACAGCTTAATCATTTATTGTGTCATGTGCATAATTTCTAATACCAATACAGAATCACTCTGTGTAGTATTCACATTGAAATTTCTATAATGCCGACTTCTCCACGGAGCTGGCTGGTCGCCCAGAATGCAGTACTGCTTATCATGTGGAAAACTGCAGAAAAGTTTTTCTTCTCCATCTAGAAGAATAATCATCCTAGGGACACAGTAGTTGTAAATCTCTTAAAGTCGAATTTCTCATCATAATGAAGTGGAAAGCTTCCAGAATTTTAAGCCTGGGGTCGCACCGTTATAAATGAAGCAATTGTAACATGCTTTCTCTCGCCACATTAAAATATGTTATGGAGGCAAACTAGCCTTGCCATTTTCTTGTTACTATTAAGACATGCCAAATATAATGTCCATTAGGAGAGGCAAAGTATTTGAGTGGCTCAACACAGGAAACAGTCAACCTCAGTTCACATTTTATATACGTTGTCACATACTTTATTTCACATGGTTCCTACGACAGCTCCATGGGATAAATAGGGTGTATTTTTATTGTCCGCATCTCACAGATGTTGAATCTGAAGCTCTGAGATGAACGGCCTCCCTCAAAGCATGCTGCACCAAACCCAGCATCCTGAACTCAAGAGCCACAGCGGTTCTGAACTCAAGAGCAATGTTCTTAGAAGGCACAAAGGACAGTGGAGAAAAGTGCTACCCTGCATGGGCCTGAAGAGGATCTTTTCAAATTTATGTTTTTTCCAAGAAAGAAGAGGGTGTCTTTACTCTTTCCTCCTCCCTTTTCACGATCAGTGTTAGACATTTTGCTTTCATGTTAATGATACTGGGAAATGCTTTGAAATGATTTGAAAATAACGTCAAGCTTTAGAAATTGTCACTGTGGTTTCTACGAAGATAATGAGAATAAACATGGTTGGGAGTTCTCTCAGTTTGCTTTGTTCCTTCATTTCAACCAACAGGGAAAGACAAGGGGACTGCCCCAGGCAGAGGCAGGGTGTCTTTTGCCTGTCTCAGATCTGTGGGTACCTGGATGTTCTGGAGAAACTGGGCAAAAACGGTGAAGGGCATCATATCACTTAAGTTTCCAGAGTGCTGGTGTGACCACGGCAAGTGGCTGAATGAGGAGGCAGGAATAAGGGGAGGCCAAAAACTGAGGGTTGAGGCCAGGTGGTAGGAAACGTGCCTGTTTTATCACAGAAGGCACTGAACTGGGAGTTAACACTTTGCTTATAGTTGCAGAGTCACCACCTACTCATTGCCTGGGGACTCTAGGAAGGTCACTCCTTCTTTTCCTGGACCTAGTGTCCTGTCTTTAACACCACGGGGTTGTATGAAGCCAGGATTTCCCCATTTTCAGTCATTTACAAACTAGATGTACAATCGTGTTCCTTTATTTGATGTATGATGGGCACAATTATTTATTGAATACTGCTTAATATTTGTCTCTCAGTCTACTTACTATTTTACTTATCTATTTTAATTTTGAAATTTTATTGAGGTTTACTATATATATATATATATATATAAATCATAATTATATGCTAGATGAACTTTTACAAACAGAACACATCCATGCTACCAGATGAAGAAGCAGAATACTATCACCAGCACCCAGAAGCTCCTTCATGCCCCGTGCAGTCACTATTCCATAAGGGTAACTATTATCCTGACTTCTAACCAAATAGGTTGATTTTGCCTGGTCTGGCTTCCTTCACTCAATATTTTTGTTTGTGAGATTCACCTACATTGCTGTAGTCTTGGTTCATTCTTCTTCTTGTTGTATAAGTTCCGTTGTGTGAGCATCCATGGTTTATTGTGGATGGGCATCTGGATAATACCCAATTTGGGACTATTATAAACAGGATTGTTAGAACATTCTTCCCATGTCTTTTGGTGAATATAAGTCCACGTTTCTGTGGGGTGAATACCTAGGAGCGGAATTGCTGAGTGATAGGTAAATGTTTTCCAATATAAGTACCAAATTTTAAAAGAAACTTTTACATCAGTAGGGCAAATGGAGAACCAGTGCCACTTATCATAAACAGAAGATAACCATACTAAATAAATACCATAAAAGGAAAACAATGTTACTAAATAGTATCTAGATAATGTCTGCTGAGGGCTGTGGACCTGAGGTCCCACTGGCTTTGGCAGCTACCATATGCAAACACTGGGGAGGTGTTGAAGAGGCACTACTACCAAACAGAGACTTTCTCCTTGATTGAAGAGAACACCTGAGAGAACTGCAAAGATGATTACTCTTCACTATGAGATTCAATGCCGTTTAATGCTGCTTTCTACCTAAAATCATCAAGTATACCACAAGTGATAAATGAGCTACAATTTTGGGGAAAAAAGAATTGTATGATATGAACATTTTTTTCTAATTCTGACATTCTATGACTCTATAGACTAGCAGTTCTCAACTGAGGGTGATTTTTCCTCCTAGGGAATATTTGGCAATGTCTGGAGATGTTCTTAATTGTCACTGCTGGCATCTAAAGGGTAGAGGCCGGGATTGCTGTTAAACATCCTGCAATATACAGGACAGCTTCCCACTCCCAACAAAGAATTATCACACCCCCAAATGTCAATAGTGCCAAGTTTGAGAGGCCCTGCTGTAGACAGAGATGTCACCATTGTGAAGGTTCTTCCATGGGAGCATAATAGAACTTTGCAGTGATTGAAGGGATCCTGCACTGAAAATCGTTAGCTAGCAATTTCCCAGAGAGCAGATGAAAAGACAAGGGGTCAGGGCTTCCCTGGTGGTGCAGTGGTTAAGAATCCACCTGCCAGTGCAGGGGACATGGGTTCAATCCCTAGTCCGGGAGGATCCCACATGCCGCGGAGCAACTAAGGCCGTGTGCCACAACTACTGAGTCTGTGCTCTGGAGCCCGTGAGCCATAACCACTGAAGCCTGCATGCCTAGAGCCCATGCTCTGCAACAAGAGAAACCACTGCAATGAGAGGCCCACTCATCACAACGAAGAGTAGCCCCCCACTCGCTGCAACTAGAGAAAGCCTGTGTGCAGCAATGAAGACCCAACGCAGCCAAAAATAAATTAATTAATTAAAAAAAAAAGACAAGGGGTCAGTGTAAGTGGGCATTCAGATCTGAGACCTGCTCCCTGATCCTTTCACCTACCTTTGAAACCCATACCATAATGAAGTTGATTTCACAGCAAGAACAGGTTCTGCTTACTTCCCAGGCAACAGACAGGTCCCTCAGATTCCTTCCAAAAGAAATTAAGCTAATTACAACTTCCTACAAGTGAAAAAAGCATACTTCTAATCACCTTGTGTCTACTGCTATTGACTTGATTGACATTTGGGGAGAGAGTTGCTTCCAAAATCTTGTGCCCTCACTCAAGTGGAACGCATTTGGAAAAGCATTTATCTCTGCCTCACTCTTTAGACTAGTGATGCTAAAGGAAATGTACTCGGTAATCTTTACAACATCTCCATGAAATATAACAATATACATTTTCCCGATTATGAAACTCCAGGGTTTGATAATAAAGGGGATATGGTGCCAGAGTTTGAACTCAGATTTTCCTGTGGTTAGTCCACTAGGCTCAATTTCATCATGAATTCAAGGCTCCTTGTCACTTCAGTCCAACAAGGCGGAAAAAAGATGAGATAATAGAGAAGAATAAAAAAAAGTACTTTTAAAAAATCAAGAGAAAAAAAAAATCAAGAGAAAAGCACCATGTAATGGAAAGCCAATTAAAGAGGGAGGCTGAGAGTTAAAAAAAAAAAGCATTCTTCAGCACTACCAAAGTGCTTTGGAAGCAGTTAATTAGCTGATCTATCATTTAATGCTATGGACTTTATACAGATTAAATGAACAGGATAATCCTATTTTACCATATAATTGGTTTGGGAAAGAAAATATTCATTGATATTATCCTGAGTTGCAATTCTTTAAATGAAGCATAAAAGTTCCTATTTAAAATTGAACTTTCAGTTTTGTAACTTGTCCAGAAGTAATCCATCAAAGACGTATAATGTTGCAAAGAGAGCTATTTGAGTTGGGAATTTTCCTCTCAGAGATGGCCAGGAGGCATTTTTTACACACCTACTGGAAGAGTTTACATCGATCAGTTCTTCTTCGCCACACCTTAAAATCATATTTGAGGAGTGAGCTTTTGGCTCAAGTCTCAGGATCTGACTTGAAAGCAATGGCGGGAAACCTAGGAAAGCCCAGGTAAAGACAAAACAGGGTAGAACATGACATTAGGGGATTGGTAATGGATAAGTGTGTCCTTATTAATTAGGTTTTCAACCAAGTACAAACTGTATAAATGCTCTGAGGGCCTAAGGACAGTTTCAGAGAACACCATCAATACCGATTTGGGTGATAATCCACACAGAAATTAACGTTTTACTCTGACTCATAGGCGGTCGCAAGCAGCGTCCATAGGGCTGCATATGTATAAACTAGTAGCACAATACTTTTTTTAATGGAGGCACTTACAGAGGGTCACACTTTTTCTCTTACCAAATAGGATCCTTTTAAAAGTATTTAAAATCTACCATCATCACCTTAAAAAAAAAAAAAAAGACATTTTAACCCTAGCACAAGCAGTTAGAAACTGCTGGGACAGAGATGATCTGGTCCAGCAGTTTTCAAACTTTTTGATCTTAAGACCCCTTTTAACTCCTCAGAACTGTTGGGAGCCCTATTAGATTTTATGTGTTATATTTATTGATATTTATAGTATTAGATACTTAAGACTAAAACTGATTTTAAAACACAAGGTTACATAAGCCCATTTTCAGATTGATGACATCATCACATGTCACGGAGCCTCTGGAAAACTCCACTGTCCACTGGTGAAAGCATGTGAGTGAAAAAGGAAAATAATACGTTTAGTGTCATCATGAAAATAGTTTTGACCATGAGGACTGCCTGAAAGGGTCTTGGGAACCCTCAGATGCTACCAGACCATTCTTTGAGAGTAGCTGATCTGCTCCAATGCCTTTGTTGTATTGTTGACACTGAGGCTTAAAAGGGCAAGTGATCTTTTCCAAGGTGGCAGGTAGGAAAAGGTCAAAACACACCTGCACACGTATGTGCACACGCATTTATGCACATAAACATTGAATCCTGTGTAGTTAGGCTCCAGAACCTGCCCCACATGGGCAGGATGACAAGCTCCACTGCCATGTCTGGTCCACTCCTTGAGGGGAACAGAGAGTGAAATGGACAACCTGACCTTTAGAATATTCCATATATTTCTCCGGACCTCACTGTGAAAGAGAGATTTCTTGATGGTAGGTTATAATAATAAAGATGACTAAGAGTAGGATTGCAGAACTTTTAGCTATCTAAGGAGGAATCTTTCTGTATTAAAGGCTGTTCTGCCTAAAGCAGCAGCTTTCTGCTGGAATACCGATTTCTCTGACTTGGACAGAACAAAAGGATAATTTGAAAAGGGAGGTCTTAATTTGTAGTTTGTTGTTTTTTGAGTTTTAGCCAGACCCTGAAGGGAAGAATATAGTGCCATTTGAATGACATAAAAGAACCAGTTTCTCAGCAGTGCCAATAATAGAGCTTGTACATGCTGTTTGAATGCACGGTGAGGAAAACATTTCTCTTAAAGTTAGTGTTGTTTGTGAGGTTTTATTTATTTGTCTTATGGGTAGAAGAAGTATATGGGTTTAGAACATTATTGCTTGGATTAAGCTACCTTAGCTTATGCTGACTAAAAAGGAGTTGTTTTGAGGCTGAAGATTCTCTTGAAAATTTATACTTCCAAATCAATTATACCACAAAATTTCCTTAGCTCATCTTAGCTCTGTCATGGAACATTTCTTCTTATCAAGGGAGAGGTCATCTGCATTCCTAAACTTTTTTTTTTTTTTTTTTGCGGTACGTGGGCCTCTCTCTGTTGTGGCCTCTCCCGTTGCGGAGCACAGGCTCCGGACGCGCAGGCTCAGCGGCCATGGCTCACGGGCCCAGCCGCTCCGCGGCATGTGGGATCTTCCCGGACCGGGGGCAGGAACCCGTGTCCCCTGCATCGGCAGGTGGACTCTCAACCACTGCACCACCAGGGAAGCCCTTTCCTAAACATTTTATACTAAATTAATAAAAACTGATAAGGTATTTGAATGGGACTGTAACAGGTATTTAGTAGAAAGAGCAGTGGAGTTGAGTTCAGAAGTCTGAATTTAAATCCAGGCTTTCTATTTATCAGCTATGTGAGTTTGACAAATGACTACCTTCTCTCTTCTACAGAATGGGACCACTAATGCCTGTCTCACAAAACTCTAGTATTAAGGGTGTAGCCTACTGCCTGCGATCCCCAGCATGACCCAGAATGATCTATGTCCTTGTTAGCTCTGCTATTACAGAAACTTGGGCAAAGTGGTCCATCATTACTCTGGACTTAGCAAAATGCTCATCCACAAAATGGGCACAGGGCTGTGAATGTCAAACTCTTAGTTCAGCTCCTGACATAATAACAGCTCGATAAATATGAGCCATTCTTATTTTCATTATTAATAAAATGGTATTTCTAGTAGGGGAAGAATTCACTGGGATGGTCTGAACTCTTATTTCTGGAGCTGAGATATCTTAACTCCAGTGGAGCCTCACGATTAGGAAAAGACTATTCCACTAGATGCATTCTTGGGGTATTTCTTTCCATTATACTTAAGGAATGATTTATATAACACATATTTGCATGATTGGAAAATAACACTTTAAAGTAGTTGTTGCTTTCTGAACTATGCACCAGCTGAGAGCTAAGGCGGTTAGTATGGTACCCACAAGCCTACCAGGTGAGAACCTTACTCTGATTGCCACCCTGGTATCCATTAGGCCACAGAGCAACACTGACCTATCGTTGCAGTTCCCTGGAAGATACCTAGTTATATTATTTTCAAGTATTTCAATGCATAATTTTAAAAATGCATGGCCATTTAAAAAATATTTCAGAAAAATCCTGCTGTTTGGATGTTTCCAGTATTCAGACGCCTGGATCAAAGATCTTCTATTATGTGTATATTAGTAGTTCATGTGTATAAGAATATCCTGGTGCTAGACACAAATATGTTTAACATGATTGCTGGGTTGAAGGGAAGATTCCTTGTCACATACTCTTTATTTTCATAATAACTATTATAGATTTTATTAAAATCAGCTGTGGGAAAAGTATTATTAAAAAATCTGAGATATAAATTCAGGTAGTAAGGACCATTATAGGCCAGACTTTTTGATTGTCTTCTTAATTCTGCTGAACATGCACAGCATTATTATTTGCAAGGGCACAAATCAAGGAATCAGGAAGTGAAGCTTACAAGTGCAAACTTATGTAAAATCATGAAATCTTGAATTGGCAGAAGTAATTCTGGGATGTGTATAGGAAAATGTGATGCTTGCATTTCTAAACAGATAAGACTGAAGTGCAATGAAATGTTTGTAAAGTTCTAAAAATTTGGCCCCAGTACTGCATCAAGTTAAATAAATATTAATTTGGAAAACTGATGAGTACAGCTGCATTTTGTGTTTGCCAAATCATCATAAAATCATGGAATCATAAAAATAGAAGCAGTGGCTAACTTTTAAAAAGGAACAAGCCCCCTCCCCCCTTTCTCTTTGTTGCCATAACTCACTGTTAAATAAATAGCTTCCCCGAAGCTCACCTACCCTTGGGATTTTATGTTACAAGACCTATAAATTCCCTTTATTGTTTACACCTGTCTGAGTTAGGTTTTTCTACTGCTTACAACTAAAGCCTTCTAACTCATAGAAGGACACACTTCCTCTTAGTTTCATTTTTTACCCTGTGGTAGATACTGTTCCTATGATGCATCAATTATTCTGAAGAAAAAAGGTTTTGTTCAGGTGTCCATCTCTTCCCCACACAGCCATGTGCCTCAAGGGAAACTGATCCCATTCCTAACCCCAGGGATGGCAGTTCCCCAGCTGTAACCTTGGCTTTGCTTCTTCCATGGGTCAGCTTCTTGCATGGTAGCCAAACGATTACCAACAATGTGGTGAGTTCTTCTTGTTGACACCTAAGAGAGAGCAAGTACTTCTAATTTTGTGTTACAAACAAGAGTGCCTAAATTCACTGTGACTTAGATCACATGCCTACCAAATAACCAGTTACCTTGGCTAGGAGGATGAAAAGTGTTTATTAGCTTAAACCATGTAGAGCCTATCTGGGGGGTCAGGTGGAGTCACCTGTTGTAGGGTTCATTACCAGAATGAAAATAGACATGCTGTTAGAAAGGGATAAATAGGGAATAAATGCTGAGTAGGCAGACTTGCCAGATTTAGAAAATAAAAATGCCAGGTACTTAGCTAAATTTGAATTTCAAATAAGTAACAAATAATTTTTTAGTGTAAGTGTGTTCTCCAAATCGCATAGGATATACTTTTTTTTTAACATCTTCATTGGAATATAATTGCTTTACAATGGTGTGTTAGTTTCTGCTTTATTACAAAGTGAATCAGCTATGCGTATACATATATCCTAGATCCTCTTCCTCTTGTGTCTCCCTCCTTCTCACCCCTCTAGGTGGTCACAAAGCACCAAGCTGATCTCCCTGTGCTATGTGGCTGCTTCCCACTAGCTATCTGTTTTACATTTGGTAGTGTATATATGTCCATGACCCTCTCTCACTTCATCCCAGCTTACCCTTCCCACTCCCCATATCCTCAAGTCCATTCTCTAAGTCTGCGTCTTTATTCCTGTCCTGCCCCTAGGTTATTCAGAACCGTTTTTTTTCTTTTAGATTCCATATATATGTGTTAGCATACGGTTTTTGCTTTTCTCTTTCTGACTTCACTCTGTATGACAGACTCTGGGTCCATCCACCTCACTACAAATAACTCAGTTTTGTTTCTTTTTATGGCTAATATTCCATTGTATATATGTGCCACATCTTCTTTACCCATTCATCTGTCGATGGACACTTAGGTTGCTTCCATGTCCTGCTTGTTGTAAATAGTGCTGCAGTGAACATTGTGGTACATGACTCTTTTTGGATTATGGTTTTCTCAGGGTATATACCCAGTAGTGGGATTGCTAGGTCATATGGTAGTTCTATTTTTAGTTTTTTAAGGAACCTCCATACTGCTCTCCATAGTGGCTCTATCAATTTACATTCCCACCAACAGTGGAAGAGAGTTCCCTTTTCTCCACAACCTCTGCAGCATTTATTGTTTGCAGATTTTTTGAGGATGGCCATTCTGACTGGTGTGAGGTGATACCTCATTGTAGTTTTGATTTGCATTTCTCTAATGATTAGTGATGTTGAGCATCCTTTCATGTGTTTGTTGGCAATCTGTATATCTTCTTTGGAGAAATATCTATTTAGGTCTTCTGACCATTTTTGGATTGGTTGGTTTTTTAATATTGAGCTGAATGAGCTGCTTGTAAATTTTGGAGATTAATCCTTTGTCAGTTGCTCCATTTGCAAATATTTTGTCCCATTCTGATTGTTGTCTTTTCATCTTGTTTATGGTTTCCTTTGCTGTGCAAAAGCTTTTAAGTTTCATTAGGTTCCATCTGTTTATTTTTGTTTTTATTTCCATTTCTCTAGGAGGTGGGTTGAAAAGGATCTTGCTGTGATTTATGTCATAGAGTGTTCTGCCTATGTTTTCCTCTAAGAGTTTTATAGTGTCTGGCCTTACATTTAGGTCTTTGATCCATTTTGAGTTTATTTTTGTGTATGGTGTTAGGTAGTGTTCTAATTTCCTTCTTTTACATGTAGCTCTCCAGTTTTCCCATCACCGCTTATTGAAGAGGTTGTCTTTTCTCCACTGTATATTCTTACCTCCTTTATCAAAAATAAGGTGACTGTACGTGCATGGGTTTATCTCTGGGCTTTCTGTTCCTGTTCCATTGATCTATATTTCTGTTTTTGTGCCAGTACCATATTGTCTTGATTACTGTAGCTTTGTAGTGTAGTCTGAAGTCAGGGAGCCTGATTCCCCCAGCTCTGTTTTTCTTTCTCAAGATTGCTTTGGCTATTCAGGGTCTTTTGTGTTTCCACACAAATTGTGAAATTATTTGTTCTAGTTCTGTGAAAAAAATGCCATTGGTAGTTTGATAGGGATTACATTGAATCTGTTGATTGCTTTGGGTAGTAGAGTCATTTTCACAATGTTGCTTTTTCCAATCGAAGAACATGGTATATCTCTCTCCATCTGTTTGTATCATCTTTAATTTCTTTCATCAGTGTCTTATAATTTTCTGCATGCAGGGCTTTTGTCTCCTTAGGTAGGTCTATTCCTAGGTATTTTATTCTTTTTGTTGCCATGGTAAATGAGAGTGTTTCCCTAATTTCTCTTTCAGATTGTTCATCATTAGTGTGTAGGAATGCAAGAGATTTCTGTGCATTAATTTTGTATCCTGCTACTTTACCAAATTCATTGATTAGCTCTAGTAGTTTCTGGTAGCATCTTTCGGATTTTCTATGTATAGTATCATGTTATCTGCAAACAGTGACAGCTTTACTTCTTCTTTTCCGATTTGGATTCCTTTTATTTCCTTTTCTTCTCTGATTGCTGTGGCTAAAACTTCCAAAACTATGTTGAATAATAGTGGTGAGAGTGGGCAACCTTGTCTTGCTCCTGATCTTAGTTGAAATGGTTTCAGCTTTTCACCATTGAGAATGAGGTTGGCTGTGGGTTTGTCATATATGGCCTTTATTATGTTGAGGTAAGTTCCCTCTATGCCTACTATCTGGAGGGTTTTTTGTCATAAATGGGTGTTGAATTTTGTTGAGAGCTTTTTCTGCATCTATTGAGATGATCATACGGTTTTTATCCTTCAGTCTTAATATGGTGTATCACATTGATTGATTTGTGTATATTGAAGAATCCTTGCATTCCTGGAATAAACCTCACCTGATCATGGTGTATGGTCCTTTTCATGTGCTGTTGGATTCTGTTTGCTAGTATTTTGTTGCAGATTTTTGCATCTGTGTTCATCAGTGATATTGGCCTGTAGTTTTCTTTCTTTGTGACATCTTTGGTTTTGGTATCAGGGTGATGATGGCCTTGTTGAATGAGTTTGGGAGTGTTCCTCCCTCTGCTATATTTTGGAAGAGTTTGAAAAGGATAGGTGTTAGCTTTTCTGTAAATGTTTGATAGAATTCGCCTGTGCAGCCGTCTGCTCCTGGGCTTTTGCATAGGATATACTTATACTAAAAAGAATGTTATCCTCTGAAATTTAAATTGCAGATCAGATTTAATTGGGTGCTTGTGTACCACGTTTACAGAGGTAAACATCACAATATATACAATGCAATACGGTATAACATAACTCTGGGTGGAGAATGTGAAGGGACTGATGTAACCATGAGTACGACTTGAGTACCAATTGTATGTTAGGTGTTCATTTTAATCAATGCTAATCCTGTTAACATCACTGCACAGTAGATATCATCATCCCTATTTTACGTGTGATAAAAATGTTAGGCTCAGGAAGGTTAATTCAGGGTTGCAGAGCTAGTTAGGTCACTAATCTGGAGTCAGAAGTCACTCATCTGGTTGCCTGACCCCAAGACTGCCATGCCTCCCTTTCTAGAACAGCTCAACCCATCCCTACGCAACCATCTCCAAGCCCCTTTCCTCTGACTCTAAAAGTTTCCTTCAGCTTTAATTATGACCCTATTTTAAACATGGCTCCAGAGCTCAAGAGAGAAAATCTGGAAAATGAAGAAAACAAGATAATATTCTAGGCCAGATGACTCAATGGCTCTGGATACTTGAGCTTTCTTTGAAGACTATTTTTTCCCTTAAAGTACACATGCTTCCCCAGAAGTTGAGGATAGTTCAAAATTCACATACCTTCATATACCTTTAGTATAATTGATTTCGAATATTCCAAAATGCTGTGTCTCCTCTGTTTACAGTGAAGTTCATTATCTTTGTAAATGATTCATTTAGGCAGGTCTTAATGTCTAACTTCAATCCATCATGCTGCAGAGCAGGGCTCTTGAACCATTCTCAAGTTCACATAAAACAGCAGCTAACCATCACAAACAGAATCCCCTGAATCAAGTCCCCAGTCGGGATTCTCTTCTGTTCCTTTAATATATACAGTACATTTTTCTTTTCCTCTCCAGATCAGATTCCTGAACTCATAATAATACCATTAAAAAACAAAAAAACACTGTTTCTGAGTATTTTCCAAGTTGGTCCCCTACACACTGAAGTTGCAATTGAAACTCCAGTGACCTGTGTGTGTGTTTCAGGTACCTGTGTCCCAGCTCATTCCCTGCATGACCAGTCAGCTCCCATCTCTCACTAGTGATGACAGGAGGGAGGCCACAGTGACTAGGGGGTGTTGGCCATGATGTTGGAGGGAGCTATGGTTGAGTGTGCTTTGGTGAGTAGCAGGATAACTGTTCCAGCTGCACAGGGTGGCCACTAATTTCCAGGTGTTGTTAGTGAAGCAGTTGGACCAGAGTTCCCCAGATGGCTAAGGGCTGCTCTCCTCATGGGGCAGCTCCTTCTCACTACATCTTTACTCTCATGTAACTGTGAGATTAGGAAGAGAATGCTCAAGACCAGTGGCCACCATTCCCTGGAGGAAGCGGGAACTATGGGAAAACCTAGCTGGGAAAAGATGGCCTCACACTAGCAGATCTCAGCTACCTAACGGGGTGGGCTTGAGTGGAAAAGGCAGCTTGCTATGGCAGGTTGACTTCAATCTCTGTTAATCTGAATTTTAAAAAAACAGAGAAAACAACTCATATATGTCCTCCCTCCACCCCCATGTCCCTATTCATGTATGAATGATAAGAGCTGCTTTCATAAAAGCATATGACACTTTTTCCATTCCTGATTAGTATTTATTTTGCAGATCACTGTGACCATTAGATCTTTTTCTGTCCAGTTTGCACGGAATAGATCCTTCTTATCCCCTCTCCTACTCTTTCCTCCTTTTTTGATTCTTATCAAATCGTAACTTACCTTTCCAAAGAGTTAACTCTTTGACAATTTAACAAGGTTGCTTTGCTATTCTTAATTTGGTTCTTTATAGCACTGTACTAGCCTCATTTACTCATCCATATGCTTGATGGCAACCTTTTCAATTAGATTTTATGTGTCATTGATTAAAAAGTTAAATAGTCTCAAGCTCACGCCAGACCCCCATAGAATTCCAGTACACACATTTCCTCTGGCTGGCTGCCCTTGAACAGTAATGATAACTCAGGAACATTAGGTGGCTCATTGTATGTATTCAGAACACATTTATATCTCAAGTTGCTTTCCCTGTATCATAGTAGCCTCTGGGGTCACTTTTTCTGTTCTCAACATGAATACTTGCAAACAACAAAGCTATGTTAATATTAACCTGATCAAAATAGGAAATTCAATGTGCTGCAAAAGGATATCACACTGTGTACTCAAAATACATTTCAATCCTGATTTCCATAAGCAATCTTAATTTTGGAAACTTTTCCAAATAATTGATCAGAAATTTTGTCCTATATTCCATCACACATTTATAAAAGCACATAATGAAGGGGAAAGGTGACCATCTGAGAAAAATATCTATGTTTATAGCTTCTAATATTCTGTTATGCCTCTTGCTTTTTTCACTGCAAATTAACAGATGCTTTGCATTAACTGAAGATACTCATTTTTCACTAGGAGCCTGGCTATACCACTTGTGACATGGCCTGCTTGCTCCCAACTCCACTAAACCTCTCTCCAATGCATTATCCTAGCATGTAGTCCTTTCCGAGAATTTTTTGCATCTGTACCTTTCAGCTTCATCTGACAGCGGTGAGCAACCTATTTCTTGTGACTCTTCCCACAGTTTCTCTCCTGGTTCTCATCTCTCTTCTTCATATTTTTCTCCGCCTCATTCACCAGCTCTGTGCGTTTCCCTTAGAGTACCTCCTGCATTATAAGTAACGATGTAGGCTTCGGGACTTCAAAAATACAAACACCTGCTCTTAAAGAGCTTCCATATAGGGGTGGGGTCGGGAGGACAGATGCTAAATAAGTATATAATGTCAAGTGGTGATGAAGACGAGCACGATGGTAGATATGTATCTGCCAAATCATCTCTCTTGACCTTCTGCTTGCCCTTTTCTGTGCTCCAAAATTTGGGAAATTCGTTGGCTCACATAGATCCTCCCTAAGGCCAGTTTCTAAATTTATGTCTCTATCAGTTCCTTTCTATTTCTGATTTAACACTGCTCTTGGTGTGATTCCAGTCTTCCGGTTGGTTTTATCTAAAATAGACCTTATTATAAAGTAGTGTCTCCATAGAAAATTCCAGTGGATCCTGAGAGCAATATTACAAGCAAGTTATTGTGTATATACTTTTATGTATTTGGCGGTTGGACAGGCCAAATACCTAGGGTAATTTGCTGCATTTTTTTTTAGTTTTTATTCAGGTGTTTTCTGTTGCTTGACTCAGGGCAGTCACCAAATACCATTTCAGCTAACAGCCATGTTACTTCAATCCTTCTTCACCATTCAAACAACCAGGGAAGGAATTGCCCATGGTACTTCTCAACAGATTTATTAATCCCCAACCAGGCCAATTTGAGAAATAAATACCATAGTAGCTCTGAAGCTGTTACAAATTTCAGCTTTCAGGTTATCAGGCTTTTCCAGTCAACGTGCGTATAAACATTTGGGCACATCCTGCCTCTCACTTTTGCCATATTGAATCATTTCCAGATCTGGAAGTGCTTGGCCTCTGGGAACAACTTGGATGAAATGGACAAAATTGTCATGAGTCAAAGGTGAAGCCATTTTGTTTCCATTTAAGGATGGAAACCATAAAGTAATTTATTTCCTTATTTACTGGTTATGAGTGTGGAAATTCACACTTCTCTCTGCTTTACCACAGCACTTTCTCATTTACAAGATGGCTTAGAAGAAAAAGTTACGATGACCTGATTCTATTTTCGTTTTGCCATATGGCTCTAAAGGAGTGTGGAGAAAGGGCTCAGCCTGGCCTCTGAATGTAACCCTACAAATCAAGGCTGGAACATTGAACTAAACAGAGCCCTAAAACGTTTTTCTGCCTGTGTGATAATTTTAAACATCAGCTGGGAAAAAAAACAAATGTCAGCTGTGAAATGAATATGCCTTGTGGAGGCCAGGGATTTTGCTGTTTCATTCCAATTAGAGGTAATGGGAGTCATGAGGATTCTTGCTGGACTTCTGAGTGTAGGTGTTATTTTTGCAATTAAAGCACTATGTGTGTCTCTGTAGGGTTTTTATTTAATTGGCAAACATGCTATGACATATGTCAAATTTGATCAATTCTTAGGCCTCTTTGTGAAAAATGCCTCGAGTTTGCTAATGTTGAACATCTATATCCTAAGTCTCCCATTCCAAATACCATAGCAAATTGGTTTCCACTGCTTCAGTCATTGGTCCACAGTCTTACCAATAGATTTATGAATGACACTCATTAAGTAAGAGCTTAGTAATCGTCAGAACAATTTCAGAACCATTTTTACTCTCCTTTTTCTGTTGATGCCAAAAGTTATATACTCACAAGTCTTGTCTGAATGAAAGCTATAAATGTACTTGAGCACATCTGGAAGTAGAATTCATTCAAACATTTTTTTTACTCATTATTAACATTTCTCCTTGCACATTATCCCTGACTATTTATTCAAGGCGACACTTGACTAAACCTTGGTTACGTTAGAGAGATGCAAAGGTTGATGTATGTAATAGCACCTCCATATGCCTCTTACAGAGCCTGGTGAGTTGAGGGGTTTGTGTTCGCAAATGTACAATGGGCCCCATTCTTCCCTGAGGCCACAAGGGGGCACTAGTTTAACACTTTCCTGGATACACCGCTGAGTGGGTTAAGCTTGCCCAAGACAGTATTCAAAACTACAAAACAAAAAACCTCCCACCTGCCGTTTTTTTTTTTTTTAACATCTTTATTGGGGTATAATTGCTTTACAATGGTGTGTTAGTTTCTGCTTTATAACAAAGTGAATCAGTCATACATAAACATATGTTCCCATATGTCTTCCCTGTTGCGTCTCCCTCCCTCCCACCCTCCCTATCCCACCCCTCCAGGCTGTCACAAAGCACCGAGCCAATATACAATGGAATATTACTCAGCCATAAAAAGAAACGAAATTGAGCTATTTGTAATGAGGTGGATAGACCTAGAGTCTGTCATACAGAGTGAAGTAAATCAGAAAGAAAAAGACAAATACCGTATGCTAACACATATATATGGAATTTAAGAAAAAAAATGTCATGAAGAACCTAGGGGTAAAGCAGGAATAAAGACGCAGACCTCCTAGAGAACGGACTTGAGGTTATGGGGAGGGGGAAGGGTGAGCTGTGACAGGGCGAGAGAGAGTCATGGGCATATACACACTAACAAACGTAGTAAGGTAGATAGCTAGTGGGAAGCAGCCGCATGGCACAGGGATATTGGCTCGGTGCTTTGTGACCACCTGCCGTTTTGAAGTTACCACAGGAAGAATAAACTGTATGAAGACTCATCACCACTAGAGAGAAAGAATGAAGTGCAGAGCCATCTGCGATAATCACTCCAGTATCCAGTCCTTTGTCCCTCAGTGTCTTGGTTTCTCTGTCTTATCTCTGGCCTTGCCCTCTGACTCAGGGAAGAGAGGCCACTCCCTTTCCTTCAAGGCTAACCTCTCTTCCCATCTCCAGAGGGGCCATGTCCTCCCTCCCGTCAACACCTACAACCTCCTCTTCCTCTGTGAATTCTTTGCCTCTGTATCTTAGATTCCCAAGTCTTTCCCCATCTTTATTTTTTTCTAATTTTTAAAAAATCAGTTTACTGGGCTTCCCTGGTGGCGCAGTGGTTGAGAGTCTGCCTGCTGATGCAGGGGACACGGGTTCGTGACCCGGTCCGGGAAGATCCCACGTGCTGCGGAGCGGCTGGGCCTGTGAGCCATGGCTGCTGGGCCCGTGAGCCATGGCTGCTGAGCCTGCACGTCCGGAGCCTGTGCTCCGCAACAGGAGAGGCCACAGCAGTGAGAGGCCCGTGTACCGCAAAAAAAAAAAAAAAAAGAAAAAATCAGTTTACTGTTTTTCAATTAATTAATTTATTTATTTGGCTGTGTTAGGTCTTCATTGCTGCGCAGGGGCTTTCTCTAGTGGCGGCGAGCAGGGGCTACTCTTCGTTGCGGTGCGTGGGCTTCTCATTGTGGTGGCTTCTCTGTTGCAGAGCACGGGCTCTAGGCCTGCGGGCTTCAGTAGTTGTGGCACGAGGGCTTCAGTAGTTGTGGCTCACGGGCTCTATGGCGCATGGGCTTAGTTGCTCCGCGGCATGTGGGATCTTCCTGGACCAGAGATCGAACCCGTGTCCCCTGCCTTGGCAGGCAGATTCTTAACCACTGCGCCACCAGGGAAGTCCCTATCCCTATCTTTAAAACTCTGTCTCTTGAACCTGAAGCCTCATCTAGTAACTACCCTTGTCTTTTCTTATCATTACCAGACCCCTTACAAGAATAGTTAGTTAAATGTCAAACTAATGTGTTGCTGACCTAAGAAAGAATAAAGTAGTTGCTAAATGGGGTAACTCTTTTGCTCAAACTGCTGTTTCTAAAATCAGCAATAACTTTCTTTAACATTGACTACGTTTACCATCATCTGCTTCTAGAAAGTCTCTTTTCCTTTCCCTCCCTGATTCTACATATTTTTGGCTTTCTTTCTACTTCTCTGAGAGCTTCTCTAGTTTTTACCCTTTTAATCTTTTCCTTTTAGCCACACCAGCTCAGACACCTTGATTTTTTTTTCTGTTTTACTTTTATTTTACTCACTTAAAAAAAATGTACATGCAGGAAAATGAACTCTTTTTGGCTTACAGGTCTATAGGTTTAGACATACAGTTTTGGTACGCAGTTGTGTAATAACCACCGCAATCCAGATACAGAAATGTTCCATTACCTCCCCAGATTTTTTTGCATTACCCCTTTGCAATTACCTCCTGCTCCCACTCTAATCCCCTGGCAGCCACTGATCTATTTTCAGTTCCTAAAATTTTGCCCTTTCTAGAATGTCATTAAATAGAATCATACAGTATGTAGCTTTTGAGTCTGACTTTTCCTTAGCATGCTACATTCACGTCATCTCTGTTGCTTCATCTATCCAAATTTTTTCATTTCTCTTGTTGAGTAATATCCAATTGTGTGGTGAACCTCAGTTTATCTCTTTACCAGTTGAAGGGTATTTGGGGTCATTCCAGTTCTTTTCTGTGTGTGATTATGAACACAGACACTATAAACATTCATGTACAAGGTATTTGTATACATGAGTTTTCATTTCTCTTATGCATGGAATTGCTGAATCATGTGGCAAATATATGTTCAGTGGTGTAAGAAACTGCCAAGCTCTTTTCCAAAATGGCTGCACCACTTTGCATTCCCACCAGAAAAGTAGGAGAGTTCTAGTTGTTCTCTATGTTCTACATCCCTTGGTATTCTCAGTCATTTTGATTTTAGTCATTCTCATAGGTTTTTAATGGTATCCCATGGTAGTTTAAATTTGTATTTTTCTAATGGCTAATGATGTTGAGCATCTTTTCATGTGCTCTGTGCCAACCTGTTATCTTCTTTTGTGAAATGTCAGTTCCAATCTTTTTCTCATTTTAAAAAATTAAGTTATTTTCTTATTGTTTAGTTTTGAGAGTTCTTTATAGATACTTGATAAAGTCCTTTGTGAATATGTAATTTGCAAATATTTTCTTCTGGTCTGTGGCTTTTCTTTTTATTCTCTTAAGGGTATCTTTTACAGAAGTTTTAAATTTTGATGAAGTCTGATTTATTAATTTTTTCTTTTGTGGATTGTGCTTTTGGTGATGTATCTAAGAAATCTTTGCCTAACCAAGGCAATAAATATTTTCCTCTATGTTTTCATCTAGAAGTTTTAGTTTTATAGTTTTGGACTTTATGTATTTAAGTCCATAATCCGTTTTAAATGAATTTTTGTATATATGCAAGGTATGAGTTGAAGTTCGTATTTTTTACATGTGGAGATTCAATTGTCCCAGAACGATTTGTTGGAAAAGGCGCCTTTTTTTTTCCCACCAAGTTGTCTTTTTACTTTGGCAAAAACCACTTGACCGAGTTGACAATTTATATGTATATCTATTTCTGGTCTCTTTCTTTCTGTGGCATTGATCTATGTGTCTGTCTTTTTGCCAGTACCACCTGTCATGATTACTGCAGCTTTATAGTACAGTAATCATGATTACTTCATGATTCTTGAGATTATGTAGTCCTTCAACTTGCTTTTTATTTTTCAAAATTATGCTGGTTATTCTAGTTTTCCGTGGGGTTTTAGTTTTTCAGAAAATTTTTTAAATCAGGTTTGTTACCTACAAAAAATCCTGCTGGGATATTGATTGGGAATGCATCACAACTATAGATCAAGTTGGGGGAAACTGACATCATAACAATATTGAGCCTTCCAGTAAATGAATATGGTTTATCTCTCCATTTACTTTGGTCTTTGATTTCTTTCATCAGTGTCTTGTAGTTTTCAGGATGTGGATCCTGTACATATTTTGTTAGATTATTTTTCCCTAAATATTTCATCTTTCTTGGTGCTATTGTAAATGGTACTGCTTTCTGAGTTCCTGTTGGGGGTTCATCTCTTCAACCATGTATCCATTTTCATTATGCTTTCACTATTCTTTCCCTCCAGTTAATACCTGGATTATTTTAAGAGTCTCTGTCATTGGCTTCTGTGTCTCTAGTCAATGTACTCAACATACTATTCTCAGCCAGGTTTCCTCAGCCACAACTTTCCTCCTGTTACTCAAAAATCTTTGCATTCCAGCCTCAGCAGAATAGTATTCAAGACAGTCTTTACAACAATTTTCTCCTATTTCATGACAGAAAATTCTGAATGATCTGAATTTATCTACTCATTAAGTATCTTTTTTGAGTTCTGGAAGTTAGGGTATCATGGGAGGGGAAAAAGAACAATAGTGGTTTGATAGCTAAACAAGAACAACAAGAAGTACAGAAGCTGAGGGCCTTGAAAAATACTATGTGTTTTGCCAAGTAGCTCTGAGGAAAACTTGAGCAACATTCCCAAATAAAAATAGAAGCTACACGACATTGAACATTGATTCTGTTCCAGCTATGTGCTAACAATTTACATGCACTCTCTCATTCATCTTCATGAGAACCTCTGAGAATGTGGTAGGTATATTTTTACCCATGTTTTGCTAATGAGGAAACTGAGACTTTGAAAACTCAAGTAATCAGCTGAAGTTCACTCAACCAGTAAGTGGCAGAGTTGGAACTTGATTCATGGCCTGACTCCAGAGCCTGTGTTTAACTCTGCCATTGCATCATGTGGCAGCTATCAGGTGGCAAATGTTCACCAATGACGAGGCAAATGGTCATTGAATCTAGGCATCATAAAGAGATGGGGCTTCAGTTGTTTTGGAGCATTCCAAATGCTACTGATTCGTGTTCAAAAAATTATTTTTACCCGTTTAATTTTCATCTCTTCCTTCACTGTATTTGAGCCTCTTAAGAGGCGGGAAGGTATGGTAGGTAAGGTACAGATTAACAGCAGCAGTTATTTTTTTTCCAGTGCATGTAGTGAATCATGGGAGCTGTCCCTGCTAATGGGAACCTCTTCAAATTCCATAAGGTCGAGCATTCCTGTGAACTAGGAAAATGGTTTTCTGGGGACTGCAGCCATGTAAAGGGTGTCAAGCACATCATTCACTTTGGGGAGATTACCTATGACATTTGTCAGTACTAGTGGGAAAGCCACTGCAGTCCATGGAATACCCTTCCCAGCACCTGGTCCAGTGAGTGAAATATAGGAGGGGCTCAGAAACTATTGTATTAAGTTGAATTGATATGAACATTGACAATATCAGTGTCACAAATATACATGCAAATGGTGTTAGGTCCTTTCCTGAGCACACAATGCAGTTATAAATTACTCCTCAATTGAACAGGAAGTGTTGGTCACTTAAGGTAAAAACATGAATGTCCCTTCTCAACTAAGGGCAAAACCCCACTAAGAACTCAATAATTGCAATTAGAATTGGATTTGATAAATAGAAATCTTAATAACCATCATCATAGAGAACATTTAATGTCGAGAAAATTTTATTTTGTCCTGATAGGAAAACATCAATTCCTTCCCAAGAATGGAAATTCTTCTCTCCATCTATTCACACATGATGGCAAAAAAAATTTTTTTTCTTTGTACTGTACATGACTTTAGATAACCTCTTATTCAAAATATTTGATCAAACAATTTACCATGTACCAAAATAAGAGGGGGAGCTTTATCTGCCCATAAAATACAAACTATTTTTTCTTCCCTTCATTATTAGTAAAGGATCATTTTTTGTGGATGCTTATGTACATTTGAAAGAAAATATATTAACACATACAGAAAGTGAGAGCACTGAAAATCAGTTTGTAATGCCCATTTATCTCTGCTTTAGAGTTCCATTAAGTCTATGAATTGGCTCAGCAAACTGTATCGAGTTATTCGTATTTGATAGACAATCAGTCTACCTGAGAGACGGCCTTCTCCATGGGGCCATTTCGTCTGATCGGGTATCAAATGGCTTGTTGATTATTCTGACTTCAAAGGCTGCTGGCACTGAGACCTTCAAGGTGGTCTGCAATGCCCTGAGTGTTGAGGCCACCTGTCAATGTAGCTTCCAAATTAAAGAGAATCTGTTGGGAAATGAAGGGTAAACTTCCTCTCCTTCAGATTAGGCTGATTAACCTTGAGCAATTTTACTTTTTCAATACCAGTTAGTTTGGGGAGAATATCGCCAAGACAATTTCAATTTCCTTTATTGTTGGGATAGATGCATTTGCTTATCAAAAAAATGTAAGTATCCATTTGCAGGGTTGTGGAATTTTAGGAACATTTTGAGTAAAGACTTATAATTTTCTATATTTGTCAGTTTCTGAAAATATTTTGGTACTATATTTGTACTAATGGGAAGTAATTATTGAGTTCTAGAGATACATTTTGAAAAGAAAAAAATTGCAAATGATTGTCAGCTACATTTTTTTTTTTTTGCTTTGTAAAACTCTAATAAGTATTGGTCTAACTTTTTAAAAAAATTCTCATTTATCAGATGACAGTGCTTCCCAGATATAAAAACTAGGTCAGTATGGCAGCTGAGAATAGTTTATAAAACTTGTATAATTGGGCTGACTCATGTCATAAAATACAAGACTTAAAGTAAACTGGTAAACTCAGCACGTTAAGATTTTTTAAATAAAAAATTTAATACAACTATTTAATAAAAGTGATAGAAAGGTAACAAGTTCATAATGAATTAAAATCTTTATATGGTTAGTTTGGATATTTCATATAAACCATCATGTAGATGTTTCTCATTGCTTTATCAATTTTTTATATGAATTTATATGTGGAAACTTCATTTTCTTAAGTATATGTGACTAGATTTAAGTCTAACAAAACTCACTGAGGTTTGTGCACTTTATTTTCAGGCATTTGGAAGAAAAGAAGAAAATGATTCCTATTTATTAGGCTCTCTGAAACTAAGTCACGTTGTCAGAAGTTAGCTTAAATAGACAAAAATATTATAAAGCAGCTCTTCATCATCCATTTTTAGATATAGCCTCAGTAGTACAGAATTAATTTTTTTTAATTGTAACTTTGAGCTGGAATTGAATAGATATGGACACTGAAACATCTGATGATGATTTCGATCATATACTTTGCTGTTTCAATGTTTGCATTTCTCCCTTGTTTTAATAAGCTTCATAATAAATAATTACGAGATGTTGCCTGGGTCTTCTAACATTTTAGGAGACCAAAATGGCATTGGTTGTTGCTTTATGGATTTATGTTTATCATTATAGATTTTTAAACTTTTTATTTCAAAATAATTTCAGACTTAGAGAAAAGTTGCAAAAATAGTCCAGAGTTCCATATACCCTTCAGTCAGCTTTCTGTAGCTTTCCCTAATGTTAACACCTTGCGTTAACCATGGTACAGCTACCAAAACTAAAAAAATTAACTTTGGTACAATACTATTAACCTACAGACTTTATTCAGATTTCACCAGATTTTCCAATAATGTCCTTTTTTCCGTTCCAGGATCCAATCCAGAATCCCACATTGCATTTAGTTAGCATGGCTTTTTAGTATCCTTTAGACAACTTTTAAAATAAACTCTAAAAGCACTTTTCCACAGTAACTTCTTTTCCTTCGTTGCTGTGTTTTAACTTGGGCTCACTTTTATCATTACCATTTAGAGAATTTTTTTCTAGAAAAATCTTTAATCATTTTCTTTGTACTATATCCCCAACCCTCATCTTTGTTTTGAAGAAAGTAAACATCACAAGCATATTCAGTGATGGAACTTAGTACACGTAGTTGAGTCCTATTTAGTTTTCAGGCATATAGTGCTTGTCACTGGGCTGGGTGGTACAACAGGGGAGAGACAACATATGATCCTCAGAGTTTTGAAGTGTCCAGTCAGGGAGGAAATCACATCCAGAGGTAACTATTGGTAGAAAACTGAATCAGTAGTAAAGTTAAGAATCCAAGCATCTGAACTCCAGCTCAGCAGCGAACTTAAAAGGGGCTCATTTTTTAAGAAGTTTATTGTGTTAAGAATTTCAGAGAGGCAGTTTTAGAATGTGTTTCATCAAGATTGCTACAATTATAAATTCATTGAACTTTAACCTGTATTATCTTTATAGCTATTAACTTTCTACTATCTCATTGTGAATTTCATTAATCAAAACATTTTATTTTGACTAAAACCAAAAATCACTGAATTATTATTCTTCAGAGGTTATTGAATAGATATTATAGGTTTATAAAGCAATAAATTGGATAAAACTTAAATGTTCAAAAATGTGATTGGTTAAGTATATTGTGGTTAAGTATATTGTGGTATGTAAATATACACTGATAATATTGTAGAAGAATATTTAATGATGAGAAAAATTCATTATATATTGTTATGAGAAAATAGTTTGCCAAACATTGTATATAATATAAGTTCAGTTTGTTAAGAAAAAAAAACAAAACATGGTGTGTATGTGGGAAAACAAACCTGAAAGTGTAAATACCAAAATGTTAATCTCTGGGTAATGGGCTATGAGGTACCTTATCCTTTTTTTGTGTTTTTCTATATTAGAAATATTTTGGCAATAATTTCATATTTCTTTTGCTTTGAGAGAAATATTATTAAAAATTCTGAGCTGAAAATGTTTGTTGCTCCTAGTATATATATGTATTCACCTCTCATTTATAACCTTATAACGAAAAGATTATTTTTCTTATTTTGGAAGCTTGGAATACTGGAATAATAGTACCTCTGTGTTTTGAAATATTGAATTGATATATCTGGGAAGGAAGGGACAATAGATGTTTTTTATGTTCAAGCATGCATTTTTTAGCTTATTACATCAATTAACATTTTCCTTGTGAATTGTTTCTAATTAATATTTTTTCATGATTTTTAATTTAAACTATAGTACAATAATATCTGTTATTCAGTGTGGAATTAAATATCCTTAGTAACTAAGAGTTTGTGTAAATACCATCCTGAGCTAACATTATCAACAGGATAACCATAGGAATTGTTTTTGGTACTTACTATGCGCTAAATTTTACTTGTCTTAATCCCAGTTTGTACTCAAATCATCTGGTGAGGTAAGAATTGATGCTATTCCCATTTTAGAGATGAGGAAATAGAGACACAGATGATTCAATAACTTGTCCAAGATTTCTTATCTGGTAAGATAAGATTCTCTCAAATTTGTGCCTTCAGCCCATACCATTTCTCTGGATTCAATTATTTTTTCAATCACACACTTGCTTAACAGTCTCATGTAGCTATCTCACAAGTATTTTAAATGTGACATTTCCGAGGTGGACTTCTGATTCCCTAATCTATTGCTCCATGGCCTTCCCCAGTCCCCTGTGGCCTCACTCATGGTTGCTCCCTTTCCCTCAAATCTCCATCCCAATTCAGCAAGGTCTAGTGATTCTAATTCCAAATCTATCTCGAACTAAGTAATGTCCATCCAGTATCAATTTTTCCCTTCTTCATTTCAGTAAAATTCTCATTTTGTTGGAGGTGGTGATGTGCTCAGCTGAAAAGCTCCACTTTTCCGCCTCTCTGGCAGATGGTGGCAGCCAGGGTCCTGGTAAATAGGATGCAGGCGGAATAACAGGGTGGGGTTTCCAGTAAAGATTTTTAAAAAGGGGGAGACTATTTGCTCTGCCCCTCTTTCCCTGCCTGGAGTGAAGGCGTGCTGGCTTGGGCTGCATCAGCCATGCTGCAGTCATGAGATTACTTTGAGGAGGGAGGCACTTTCTAGGGAAGGTGAGAACTGAAGGAGGTGCCGTCTCAGCCCTGGAATGCTCATTATGTAAGAGAAACCGAATCTCTGTATTAAATAACCATTATCCTGGGTCTCTGTTACTTACAGTCACATGCAATTACCAGCCAGTAGGAGGTATCTTTCTACATCTCCACTGCACCACCCTCATCCAAGCCTCTCTCATCCCTTGCCTGACCTTTGAAAAAACTAATGGAAACATCTCACATCCCTGCCTAAAAGGCTTTGATAGATTCTATTAAGCTTAAAGTGAAATACAACTTCTTCAGCATGGCATGATGCAGCCCCTGCCTAGTTTCTCCAGGTCATCTCATATCACTTGTTCCTGTCTTTATTCCCTGCCAGGCAGAAGCCTTCCTTGAACATGTCACCCCAGGGCCCTTGCATGTGTTGTTTGGATTACCTAGAAATATCTATTCCTTATTCCTTCTCCCCACCTCTCTCCTCCAATTCCAAAGACTAACTCTTTGTCTTCCTTTAATTTCCAAGTTAAATGTCACCTCTCTGACCATTCTGCCTAACTTTGATCATTCCCTCACACTCCACCATAATTTCCAAATATTGCCATCTTTTGGTTTTCATCACCATACTTATTTTAGTTTATCATAATTTGCTTGTTTGTAACATGTTCTTTGCCTCTCTTTCTCATTAAATCTGAAGTTCTAGGAGGACAGGGATGATGTTATATTTGTTCTCCAGCTTTGTTCTCTGTTTACAAGTACCTAACAGGAGTGGCTAGTATCGGTTGGTTCAAAACCATGGCTGAACGGGAGAATCACCTGGGGAGACTTTTAAGTACTGATGTCCAGGTCCTATCCTGCTAGAGTCAGATTTAATTGGTCAGTGTTGGTACCCGGAATCAGTACATTCTAGAAGCTCTCCAGGTGGTATAATGTGCAGCCAGGTTTGAGAACCACCACACTAGGCCAAAGGTTCTTAGTCCTTGAATGTACATCCAAGTCACTGAGTGAGCTTTTAAAGCAATACTAGTGTATGTACCCCACCACCGGATTTGTTTGGTCTGTGGTGAGGGCTCTGAGTATAAATATCTTCCCAAGTGATTCTAATGATTCCCTGGGGTGGGAAATAGTTGTATTAATGCTTGATACATATCTGTTGCCTAAATGAACACAGCTCATTATACAATTAATTTAAACATAACCATGCACAACAAATTATATGTGATAGTGTTTTTTTTTGTTTTTTTTTTTGCGGTACGCGGGCCTCTCACTGTTGTGGCCTCTCCCGTTGCGGGGCACAGGCTCCGGACGCGCAGGCCCAGCGGCCATGGCTCACGGGCCCAGCCGCTTCGCGGCATGTGGGATCCTCCCGGACCGGGGCACGAACCCGTGTCCCCTGCATCGGCAGGCGAACTCTCAACCACTGTGCCACCAGGGAAGCCCTGATAGTGTTTTTATATCGATTTCTATTCCTCTTCAACAGGAATCGGTTGAATCTCGCTGCCGACAATTGTCTCTATTCTAGTTAAACCAGAGTTTTCTTAACACCCTCCCTCGCCGTTTTTCTCCTCTTTTTTGTGTTACTAACTGCTCTTGGTCACCCTGGGACACATTGGGATTCTTGTTTCCTTGTATCAGGACCCTTGTAACTGTTGGATGTTAATTCTCAGTTTTATATCTACAACCATACCAAGTTCACACTTGAAATTAAAAGTCAATCATATGTTTTCACTTCTATGTGGAACCTAAAAAAAAGAGCAAACAAATATAACAAAACAGAAACAGACTCACAGAGAACAAACTAGTGGTTACCTGTGGGGAGAGAAGTGGGGGGAGGGGCAAGATAGGGGAAGGGGATTAAGAGGTAAAAAGTACTACGTATAAAATAAATAAGATACAAGGATGTAATGTACAGCACAGGGAATATAGCCAGTATTTTATAATAATTTTACATGAAATATCTATAAAATATCAAATCAATATGTTGTACATCTGAAACTAATATAATATTGTAAGTTGAGTATACTTCAATTAAAAAAATAATTATACACAGCAAAAAAAAAAAAGTCAGTTATTTCCCTACTTACAATCCTCACTCCCCAGCCCACCCGTCACACTGCATCTGGCACAAGGCCTATCACAGAGAAGATGCTTGGCTCCTGTTTGTTAAATGGATGAATTCATCAGCTCTATTAAAAAGGGTTGCCATACCCCAAGGTCCAAAAAATGCCCTGTGCTCCCACTATTTTCTTGCGTCCTCAGCCTTTTCTTCCAGAAGCCTCTGTTCTGAGCCACAGTGACCTGCAATGGGGAGGGGGGAGTAAGAAGATCAACTTCCTAGTTGAAGCTACACTGAAAAGGTAGCTCCCAGGATTCCTTTGTGCAAAGGGGCTTAACCCCCCTCCGCACCCCCCCGCCGCCCCTTCCTTGGCCAGAAGGTTACCTTTTCCTGTTTTCTGAATTTAATGTTTATACTCTGCTGTGCACATTTTAATGTTTTATTCCAGCATGACTTTTATTGTAAGAAATGATTATTTTTAAGTGAATTTATAGGAGCCACACTCTCTGTTGTACCACAGGACAGTCTGAGGATTTCTGAGAAATAGAAGGTAGACTACCTCTTGTCACAAAATGCCAACCCCAGCGGAGACAGTGCCTTCTACTGGGAGCAACAAAATTGAATGCCAGGACCAGAATTCTTTACAAGTTATGAAGTGAGTACAAATATTGTTGCTATTAAAATTCACACTGTTGCTAAAAATAAGACTAGAAAAGCATCCTGTTTACCCTCGGAAAACTTTCCATCTAACTTGCAAAACACTGCTGCAGCCAGACCACACAGTCCGGAGAACGTCAGCTCCAGAAGGTCAAGAACTTTCTCTGGGGACTGCTGTACCCTAACACCCAGGACGGTAAGCACTCACTGAATACATGCTAAATATGGAATTAATGAACTAAAATTCATTTACATGCAGTGGAGCAAAAAAACTGTACAGGATTTTCTAAGTAAATTATAATGACAACCTGGGAGTGAGAGCTTACTGTGAGGTGAGGGTTTTGCAAGATGGGTGTCCAGACAGGAGCAGTAAAAAAGACTCCCCCCTCTGCACTCTTATGTGTGTGCCATTGTTCCAGAGACACCGGTTTTGGAGGGGACAAGGACGCAATTCATCCGCCTACATAGGGGACCAGGAGGAAATAGGACCCGGGTCCATTATGAATCGCTTTGTTTGTGAGCTCCTAACCATGTAATTGTTTTAACGACTAGCAGGTGGGTAAGTGATCCAGGTTTTTCAGGACCTCAGACTATTGTAAGTGAGGAGATTAGTGAGTGTGAGTGAATCAGGATGGGGTTCAGCTTGAGACTCCAAGAAAGTTTCTTTAAAAACAAAAGAGAAAGATGGCTCACTGGTAAGCGAAAAGCATGGGAAAACAGCATTGGGTTCCACTCAAACAAGTCAAAAGTAAGAATTCCTTCCTGGAAAAGCTTATCTTCATGTGTTCCAAGTCTAAGCCCAAGCTTAGACTATCACAGGTGCTACGGGGCTAATCCCTCTTTCGCAGCATTTCCAGCTGTGGAATGCACACCTGAGAAACAGAATTCAGCTGCCCTAACGGGGACCTGGGGAGGGACCAGCGTTCCCTGTGTCAGCCACCCCAGACCCTGCTTCTCAGATTCCAATGAATAACTAACTTCTTTGCCTAATATCTACATCTCCATTGCGGTTTCTTTTTCCCTCTAACTCTAGGAAAACCTGAGGCTAAGTGTGTAATTGCCCTCTCCTCTAAGGTGTCTGCAATGAGCTTTCCCAAATAGGGGATTCATCCATTTCGGGGTGAAGGGAGAAACTACCATTTAAAATCCATCATCATGAAGGTTTTCCTTTCCCAAATCTGTCAGATGAGTGTAGATACTGCTGAATGAACACATCAAGGCAAAACAATGCTAACAAATGGTGTCCTTTGTTTCCCGTGCTCCGTGGTCATCTTGTGATGGAAGTTTCTCTTAGATTAGCTTCAAGTTCCAATCCATCCATCAAAATCCTTCTAAATTTCATACTTTCATGGAACCATCCAGTAAAAATGGACATTGGCTCCCAACCAACTCCTGTTTCTTGAACATCTATAATCTTCCTGCTCTCTCAGTCAGACAGAATCACTAGAGTCTTTTCTCCTCAGCAGTTAGGTGATTCCTGGATCATAAATGTTTTTACTTAGGATCAGAGGAAGCAAATGATACCCTGGTTGGTGTAAGGCGTGGTGTACTCTCTCAGAACTGAACAACGAATGAATCAGACACTAGAAGCCTCTTGAAGGCTCATGTCATCCCTTCTCAATTCTGCATCTTTTCTTGTTAATAAAGTTCTAGTAGATTATGAGAGGAAGCTTTGAAAAACATTCTAGGTGGCCCCTAGTACTGAGATGCATCCACCCAGCCTGACACCTGGTCTCTATACAGACAGCATCCCTTGAATCTTGACATTGTGCCAGGCAGTGCTCCAAGTGCTTCACATATCAATACATGAACTCATGTAACCCTCACACGATTGTGTGCTGTACCAGTGGGGAAGTGGAGATGCTGGTCTTATTCAGGGTCCCACAGCTCATAATTGGCAGGGCTGGTATTTGAACCAAGGCTACCTGGCTCCAAAGTCCAGGCTCTTAACTGCCACACCACCTGCCCTTTTATTGACAGAAAATTGAGCAGGTACTACGGTAGCCTGACTTTGTCCTCAACAGACTTCCCAAGCCCCAGGCAGCATCCCCAGGACAGTACCTTTGCCCTCCTACCTGCCTATAGAAAGCTGCTCAGACCAGATTAACTGAAGTCCATGTTTGTTCTTTAATAGTCAGGCAATAATATATGAAGAGGTCTTGTGTTCTTCTTTTCCAAGTTTCCATAAGCTAATCACTGTATAATGTTCAACAATCCAACTTTTTCTCCCATACCTTTTTTTTCCCCAGTTCCCCCTCCCCTCACCCCCCGCAAATCTGATCTCTTTTTCTGAGTTTGTTTGTTTGTTTTTGAAGTATAATTGACCTGCAATATTATGTTAGTTCCCGTTATACAGCATGGTGACTTTTTCTATACATTTCAAGATGATTACCGGATAAGTCTAGTTATGATGTGTCACCACAAAGATATTAGTCACTGACTATCTTCCCCACACTGTACATTTCAGACTGGTGACATTTATTTTGCAGCTGGAAGTTTGTACCTCTTAATCCCCCTCACCTATTTCTTTCTTCCCCCTACCCCTCTCTCCTCTGGTAACCATCTGTTTGTTCTCTATATCTATAATTCTGTTTCTGTTTTGTTATGTTTGTTCATTTGTTTTGATTTTTAGATTCCACATGTAAGTGAGATCATACAGTATTTGTCTTTCTCTGTCTGACTTATTTCACTTAGCATAATACCCTCTAGGTCCACCCATGTTGTCACAAATGGCAAGATTTCATTCTTTTTATGGCTAAATAATATTCCACTGTATATATATACACCACATCATCTTTATCCATTCATCTGTTGATGGACACTTGGGTTGCTTCCATATCTTGGCTATTGTAAATAATGCTGCAGTGGACATCAGGGTGCATATATCATTTCTAGTTAGTGTTTTTGTTTCTTTGGATAAGTACCCAGGAGTGGAATTGTTGGATCATATGGTAGTCCTAGTTTTAATTTTTGAGGATTTTTTTCCCACTGTACCTTTCTGAGCGGCAAAAGTCTTGATTGTTATGTCACACGTCTGCTGTGTTGTCTGCATGAGTCTCAGCTTTCACTGAACAGTGCCATCCATTGTCAGGCACAGCAGTCAGTCTCCAGGTGTCTCTGTTTCCCTGCCTGCCCCTCATGTATGTGTATATATTGGTATGTATATGGGACACACACATGCACACATATATTGGAATACAGAAAGCAGTAAACTAGGGTTTCATATGTGTCATCTCAGTCTTCATGACAGCCCCATGAAGTAGGTACTCTCTTTATACCCCCATTACAGAGAAACTGGGGCCCAGGGCGGTTCCATAACTTGCCCGTGGAACATGGCTAACACTGGCTTTGGGATTCCCTGTTCTCTGACTCCAGAACTCTTGGTGAGGTTGCCTGCATTCACAGCAGGGAAGACGGTGAGTTGCCATGATATAAGCATGGCAATACTGAATTGAACTCTCCAGTCCTTCCTTTGTAAGAACATAGTAGAGTATTTTCAGTTTTTTTTTTTTTTTTTTTTTTTTAGTAAAACACATCCATTCCAGTAAATCTCATTAGGGGAACTGATAATTCCAGAGGAATCAAAGGGGTTTGCTTTTTCTTTGCTACTCACTGATTGACTGCTTGTCATCTTTCAAAGGGGAATAACATCTGCCTCATAGGCTTATTGTGAGGATGATTGGAAAGAAAGGTAACTAAGCACCCTACTCAGTGCGTGGTTCACATGGGACACCCTCAATAAATGTGAACATTCCATGCTATTATGAAGTTCGGCACAGTGATTATCATTAATGACCTTGTAAATTATCAATAATTGATTATAACTTACATGAAAATTCATACTTTTAAAATCTACACCCTGAGCTATGATCATTTTTATTTTATTCACAAAAGAGAAAAATATTATAAAATACTTTTCATGTCTAAATTCCACTCCAATTTTGGGTCCAACTTCCTTCATCTACCTCCTTTCCCCATTTGTGTGCAAAAAGAACATTCCCTCAATGAATCATATGAGTTTCAAAAGCCATTTATTTTCACCATTTAAAACACTAAATTTACCAGAGTCCACTCCATAATTGTGCCTTATAACTTACAATATTTTCTTCCTGTTAACAAGAGATAGTGAATTAAGTCTCTGAATGCTACATTTTAGAAGGACAGAATGGTGCCCCACAAGTTGCGGAAGAGGATGTAAGAGCATCCCTTAGAGTGCCAACCGGTCTGAGGGCCCAAAATAAACAAATGGTGGGGGAGGGAGGACAGGGGAATGGTGAGGAATGACGGATTACATGTGACCCAAAGAGAATAAAACCCAAACTGAGATAGGCCAAACACATAAATTGCTATTAAATCACGGCTTTTATTTTTCCTGCCTTTGCCCTGCTAACGTTTGGTTTCTCAGCAAATGAAAGGAATCATTTGAAGTAAGGGTCTGGAGAAGGCAGGCCTCTGACCTCTAGCTCGACCACAGAGATCAAAGGCAGGCCCCATATGTGTGAGATATTATCTTTTCCAGGCAAGTGGGCATGATGTTTTGTGATGCATTAGTGTGGAAACAGACAAATAGCCAGGTTAGTGACCACTGGGAGGGAAATGATTGACGTGGGGACTGAGCACGAGGAATGGGGGAATAGGAAAGCCCATCACCCATCGGATGCCTTTTGGGTTTTGTTTTAGTTCTCACAAATCCTTTAGTGGTTTTGTTGTTGTTGTTGTTAATTATGTTACTCGTGACTTTAGTCCAAACCACATTTTCATGTTCATGTTTGCAATGAACATTTATCTCTACAAACATGTTCTTTATTTTTTTAACTTCCCTTATTTTTAAATGCAATAAAAATTTTGTTTTGAAAGGCAAGGTTCTTGGCTAGTTTTGTGTGTGTGTGTGTGTGTGTGTAGATAAATAATATGACTAAAGTTTTACTAGTAATCATAATAAAATGCCTTTAGTAAAATCTCAACATGAAAACGGGTCGGACTATTCGACAGCTCCAGAGGCTTTCACTCTATGTGGAAGTTACGCCTCTCTTTTCCTCTGTTGTTCTCTGCCCGCACTCCCCACACACAGAAAGAATTAATCCCAGAGACAGCTCTCCTGTTGTTTCTGGGGCCAATGCTTCATTGACAGGACGACATTGTTGTCCATTTCTGGGAAGTCACCACCAGCTTAGAACTTTTCAGTTGTCTTGGCCTCCACTCTGCCCTTCAATCGGGCTGATCATTAACATTCCTCAAAAAGAGAACAAAGCAGAACCCAGGTGAGATGGATTTCAGCCCATGTGGTTGAACTTGACCTTCCATCGTTTTCCTCGTGCACTCCATGGTGATAATTCTGTGGGGAAGCCAAGGGTATCCATGGGCTCAGGTCATGGTGCTACCTTTTCAGCCTCTTCTGATTTCTTTCTCTTTCTACCTTCCTGTCTAGATCTCACTCTCTTTCCTCACTCTTGATCCCTTTCAGTTTATTCCTCTTCCCAACTTTTTCTTTGCCCCAGTACTTTATTGAATAGGTCCAGCTAGCATTTTCATGGAAAACAAACAAACAACACAGCCTTTCTTGATTAATATGCTAACCAAGTTTCCTACTCCCACTTGTTGGTTTATCCTTGCCCCTGTTTTTGCAACACACACACACACACACACACACACACCCAACATACACACACACATCTTGACATACACAATATACATACTAATACACACACTAACACACATACCAACACACACGAACATGCACACCAAAACATACAGTGACACACAGACACTCATACACACTAACACATAACACACTAATACACACTAACACACCAGCATACACGCTGGCACACATACACCAATACACACTAATACACAAATACTAACACAGTAACACAGCAACACACTAATACATGTAGCATCTCATACACGCACACACATGCATGGGTGTGCATGCACACATGCAGAAAACAGTCACTTCTGAACCCTGGAACATATTTCTTCATTATCCAGCTGACATCCTCAGGAGGAGATGCAGATTGCCAATTTCCGAGGTCGTCTATTTGTCCACTGATAATCGAGCTGAGAGGAATTCTTGTCACTCTCGTTGTGAATAAAAATTACTATGAAAATCTTGCCGAAGCTGAAAAACTGTCAGGAAGGTGAAAACAAAGCCTACATTTCAGCTAAAATACAGGAATGTAATAATTGGGCTTTCTGCTTTCAGTAGGCCCCCAATAACAGAAGTGTGCCTATCCTTGAGGGCTTTGTGAAGGGACAGATTTAAGCATCAAGATCTTCATCATGAGCCAAATATGAGATGATTCCTGCTAACACGATGTTCATAACGTTCAGACACCACCAGCCAGTGGACAGCTCAGCACTATAGTTTCATCTAAATAAGTGGATTTACATTAACCATTTTAAAACTCTGTAGTATGAACTGGTATGGAGTAAGTTATACAGCCTCAATTTCCATGCTAAAAAAAAGAGTGGTCTGGTACTCTCCCTGCCCCCTTGTATCGGTCTAGACAATTTGAGACAGAAGAAACTCATTTGCTCTTGGAGGTGTTGAATGAAAACTCACTGGGGGTTGGTTGAGGGATGGAGGAGGGGATGGAAGTCAAAGGACTAAAAGCAAAAGAGCCTTGTGCCTCCCAGGATCTAAAAAGGGGGATGTACTGTGTATAGAAACCATCATAGGAATAACTGGGGCTGGACAGGGTAGGGGAGGGTCTCAATGGCTAGAATCAAGGGAAGAATTAATTTTCTTCTAAGAATTTTTCTCATCACCTCTCCTCTTTGGTGGAGCATAAAAGAAAACAAATTGGGCTTCCCTGGTGGTGCAGTGGTTGAGAGTCCGCCTGCCGATGCAGGGGACATGGGTTCGTGCCCCGGTCCGGGAAGATCCCACATGCCGCGGAGCGGCTGGGCCCGTGAGCCATGGCTGCAGAGCCTGCGCATCCGGAGCCTGTGCTCCGCAATGGGAGAGGCCACAACAGTGAGAGGCCCGCGTACCTCAAAAAGAAATAATAATAAAAATTAAAAAAAAATAATAAAACAACTTTATTATTTTAATACACGTATTTTATCTTTCCTAAAAAAGAATGTTATGCAAGTATACTTTCATTTCTACGATTACTAAAATATTTTTTTAAATTACTAACCTAGACTTCTATTTCAATAATATTTTTAGGAGCCATGCTGTGGGCTCTAGGGTGAGATGTTTTATAAAACCACCCTAGAATACACAAGGGTATTCCTTATTCCTTATTCCTTATACCTAGAATAAGGGCCATTTTTCTACTTCTGAAACAAATCCCTGCTGACGCCGAGACTGACCTGTGCTATGCAAACTGTTATGCCAAAAATCAGCTGTGTGCTTCCAAGACAACTTTTAATGGCACATCTAGGCCAGAGATACTCTGTTATTAGAACAGTTAATTCAAACATTTTATTCATAGTAAAAGGTAAATTGAGTAGAAATTGATTATTAATAAAATATAAAGGATGTTTTACTCGGCAAAAACTAGTGAATGAAAATGCAGACCCCATTTTAATGACCTTGACAGCTCGTGTCACTGACTTTTATGAAACTTTTTCTGGAATTGCTCCTTCATGGCTCCATTGTGTGGAGACAAGCTTCTGTCACAGAAACTATGGTGCTTCATCCATTCATTTGCCTCTTTCCCCAATGAACAGTGAGTTCCTGAAGAGTTGGGACAATTAATGTTTATATTTCCAGCATGTAACACAGTGTCTAGAGCACAGTATAGACTCAGTGAATGTTTCCTACATGTATTTTATTTCATTTCAGAGTAAATGGAGGTGACATTAGTTGGTTGCATTCCTAGAAGTCTCTTAGTTTATTTTTAGCCATTGTGCACCAATTCTTACAGCTCTAAAACCTGGAAAACTTAGAAGGAAATGATATGAAATGATTAATAGTGGATTTGAGATATTGATATAATTTACGTGACTCATCAATTGCTCCTTGGCCTTAAAACAGTTCTGTGATACTCTAATTTGGAATGATGTTCCCCAAGTGGATCTATACAAAAGGCATGTCCCCAGATGGTTTGTTAACCTTGATCCACTGAGGTGGGGGCAGGGAGGGAATCAGAATGTTTATAATATTTATTTTTATCTCATTCTTTTATCTCCTTATTTGGTGTATTTTGTGATATGCATAATGTGTTAATGTAAGTATTTACCTATATATATTTGTGTATTACCTATATACATTTGTATATATTGTATATTCCATATACTAATGGAATTGTGTGAACAGAAATGTATGGTCACACTGGTTTAGAGAATTTAAGTAGATGACACAATTTTTTGGTACTTCTTGTTATGTTTAATATGAATGAAACAATACAAACATTCATTTATTTAACTTACACTTATGAGAACCTTATATATGCTGAAGACTGTTCTGATTACTAGGCATAAGCATACAAAAATAGATAAGACACATTTGCTTTTCTCAAAGAGCTTTTTCGTCTAATAGAAGAGAGAGGAATTCAAGTTATATAGATAAATGCCACTACTCCCTCCCCCTAAAGGCTTTACAGATTCCTCCTTTCTCTTCTTTTTTATTTTTAAAAACATGTTTACTGGAGTATAATTGCTTTACAATGGTGCATTAGTTTCTGCTTTATAACAAAGTGAATCAGCTATACATATACATACATCCCCATATCCCCTCCCTCTTGCGTCTCCCTCACACCCTCACTATCCCACCCCTCTAGGTGGTCACAAAGCACCGAGCTGATCTCCCTATGCGGCTGCTTCCCACTAGCTACCTATTTTACATTTGGTAGTGTATATATGTCAGTGCCACTCTCTCACTTCGTCCCAGATTACTCTTCCCCTTCCCTGTGTCCTCAAGTCCATTCTCTACGTCTGCCTCTTTGTTCCTGTCCTGCCCTACGTTCTTCAGAACCTTTTTTTTTCTTTTTTTAGATTCCATATATATGTGTTAGCATACGGTATTTGTTTTTCTCTTTCTGACTTACTTCACTCTGTATGACAGTCTCTAGGTCCATCCACCTCATTATAAATAACTCAATTTCATTTCTTTTTATGTCTGAGTAATATTCCATTGTATATATGTGCCACATCTTCTTTATCCATTCATCTGTCGACGGACACAGGTTGCTTCCATGTCCTGGCTATTGTAAATAGAGCTGCAATGAACATTGTGGTACATGACTCTGTTTGGATTATGGTTTTCTCAGGGTATCCTCCCAGTAGTGGGATTGCTGGGTTGTATGGTAGTTCTACTTATAGTTTTTTAAGGAACCTCCATACTGTTCTCCATAGAGGCTGTATCAATTTACATTCCCACCAACAGTGCGAGAGGGTTCCCTTTTCTCCACATCCTATCCGGCATTTATTGTTTGTAGATTTTTTTGATGATGGCCGTTCTGACTGGTGTGAGGTGCTACCTCATTGTAGTTTTGATTTGCATTTCTCTAATGATTAGTGATGTTGAGCATCTTTTCATGTGTTTGTTGCCAATCTGTATATCTTCTTTGAAAAATGTCTGTTTAGGTCTTCTGCCCTGCATCCTTTTGTAAAAGACTGTGTCATAAGGCCATCCTAACTGCAAAATCAAGCATTTAGCTTTCTAGTTTTTATGATAGATGAGGAAAACAAAGACAAGTGGTTTGGGAATGGTGGTGTTGAGAGAGCCAACCTGTAATATCAGGCACTGAATGTAGGTTGCCTAATATTTTATATACTGGTGTGAACTGATTTCCTTTCCTACCAAAACAAAAACTCCTTGAGATAAAATATGACTTCACTTCTCATGCAATAAATATTTGTTGATTGAATGAGTCAATAAATGAGTTTAGAGACAGCAGAAGCAAGAACTACAGTCCTGCAGCCTGTGGAACTAAAACCACATTCACAGAAAGATAGACAAGATGAAAAGGCAGAGGGCTATGTACTAGATGAAGAAACAAGATAAAACCCCAGAAAAACAACTAAATGGAGTGGAGATAGGCAACCTTCAAGAAAAAGAATTAAGAATAATGATAGTGAAGATGATCCAGGACCTCGGAAAAAGAATGGAGGCAAAGACAGAGAAGATGCAAGAAATGTTTAACAAAGACCTAGAAGAATTAAAGAACAAAAAGCAGAGATGAACAATGCAATAACTGAAATGAAAAATACACTAGAAGGAATCAATAGCAGAATAACTGAGGCAGAAGAATGGATAAGTGACCTGGAAGACAGAATGGTGGAATTCACTGCTGCCGAACAGAATAAAGAAGAAAGAATGAAAAGAGATGAAGACAGCTTAAGAGACCTCTGGGACAACATTAAACACAACAACATTCGCATTATAGGGGTCCCAGAAGGAGAAGAGAGAGAGAAAGGACCTGAGAAAATATTTGAAGAGATAATAGTCGAAAACTTCCCTAACATGGGAGAGGAAATAGCCACCCAAGGCCAGGAAGCGCAGAGAGTCCCATACAGGAAAAACCCAAGGAGAAACATGCCGAGACACATAGTAATCAAATTGGCAAAAATTAAAGACAAAGAAAATTATTGAAAGCAGCAAGGGAAAAACAACAAATAACATACAAGGGAACTCCCATAAGGTTAACAGCTGATTTCTCAGCAGAAACTCTGCAAGCCAGAAGGGAGTGGCATGACATATTTAAAGTGATGAAAGGGAAGAACCTACAACCAAGATTACCCCGCAAAGATCTCATTCAGATTCGATGGAGAAATCAAAAGCTTTACAGACAAGCAAAGCTAAGAGAATTCAGCACCACCCAACCAGCTCTACAACAAATGCTAACGGAACTTCTCTAAGTGGGAAACACAAGGGAAGAAAAGGACCTACAAAAGCAAACCCAAAACAATTAAGAAAATGGTCATAGGAACATACATACCGATAATTACCTTAAATGTGATTGGATTAAATGCTCCAACCAAAAGACACAGGCTCGCTGAATGGATACAAAAACAAGACCTGTATATATGCTGTCTACAAGAGACCCACTTCAGACCTAGGGACACATACAGACTGAAAGTGAGGGGATGGAGAAAGATATTCCATGCAAATGGAAATCAAAAGAAAGTTGGAGTAGCAATACTCCTATCGGATAAAATAGACTTTAAAATAAAGAATGTTACAAGAGACAAGGAAGGACACTACATAATGATCAAAGGATCAAACCAAGAAGAAGATATAACAATTATATATGCACCCGACATAGGAGCACCTCAATACATAATGCAACTGCCAACAGCTATAAAAGAGGAAATCGACAGTAACACAGTAATAGTGGGGGACTTTAAACACCTCACACCAATGGACAGATCATCCAAACAGAAAATTAATAAGGAAACACAAGCTTTAAATGACACAATAGACCAGATAGATTTAATTGATATTTATAGGACACTCCATCCAGAAACAGCAGATTACACTTTCTTCTCAAGTGTGCATGGAACATTCTCCAGGATAGGTCACATCTTGGGTCACAAATCAAGCCTCAGTAAATTTAAGAAAATTGAAATCATATCAAGCATCTTTTCTGACCATAATGCTATGAAATTAGAAATCAGTTACAGGGAAAAAACGTAAAAAACACAAACACCTGGAGGCTAAACAATATGTTACTAAATAACCAAGAGATCACTGAAGAAATCAAAGAGGAAATCAAAAAATACCTAGAGACAAATGACAATGAAAACATGATGATCCAAAACCTATGGGATGCAGCAAAAGCAGTTCTAAGGAGGAAGTTTATAGCAATACAAGCCTACCTCAAGAAACAAGAAAAATTTCAAATAAGCAATCTAACCTTACACCTAAAGGAACTAGAGAAAGAAGAGAAACAAAACCCAAAATTAGCAGAAGGAAAGAAATCATAAAGATCAGATCAGAAATAAATGAAATAGAAACAAAATAGCAAAGATCAATAAAACTAAAAGCTGGTTCTTTGAGAAGATAAACAAAATTGATAAACCATTAGCTAGACTCATCAAGAAAAAGAGGGAAAGGACTCAAATCAATAAAATTAGAAATGAAAAAGGAGAAGCTACAACAGACACCGCAGAAATACAAAGCATCCTAAGAGATTACTACAAGCAACTGTATGCCAATAAAATGGACAACCTGGAAGAAATGGACACATTCTTAGAAAGGTATAACCTTCCGAGACTGAACCAGGAAGAAAGAGAAAACATGAACAGACCAATCACAAGTAATGAAATTGAAAGCATGATTAAAAATCTTCCAACAAACAAAAGTCCAGGACCAGATGGCTTCACAGGTGAATTATATCACACATTTAGAGAAGAGCTAACACGCATCCTTCTCAAACTCTTCCAAAAAATTGCAGAGGAAGGAACACTCCCAAACTCATTCTATGAGGCCACCATCACCCTGATACCAAAACCAGACCAAGATACTACAAAAAAAGAAAATTACAGACCAATATCACTGATGAATATAGATGCAAAAATCCTCAACAAAATACTAGCAAACAGAATCCAACAACACATTAAAAGGATCAGACATCATGATCAAGTGGGATGTATCCCAGGGATGCAAGGATTCTTCAATATATGCAAATAAATCAATGTGATACACCATATTAACAAATTGAAGAGGAAGAACCATATGATCATCTCAATACATGCAGAAAGAGCTTTTGACAAAACTCAACACCCATTTATGATTAAAAACTCTCCAGAAAGTGGGCATAGAGGGAACCTACGTCAACATAATAAAGGCCATATATGACAAACCCAGAGCAAACCTCATTCTCAATGGTGAAAAACTGAAAGCATTTCCTCTAAGATCAGGAACAAGACAAGGATGTCCACTCTTGCCACTATTATTCAACGTAGTTTTGGAAGTCCTAGCCCCAGCACTCAGAGAAGAAGAAGAAATAAAAGGAATCCAAATTGGCAAAGAAGAAGTAAAGCTGTCACTGTTTGCAGATGACATGATACTATAGATAGAGAATTCTAAGGATGCCACCAGAAAACTACTAGAGCTAATCAATGAATTTGGTAAAGTAGCAGGATACAAAATTAATGCACAGAAATCTCTTGCATTCCTATACACTAATGATGAAAAATCTGAAAGAGAAATTACGGAAACACTCCCACTTACCATGGCAACAAGAAGAATAAAATACCTAGGAATAAACCTACCTAGGGAGACAAAAGCCCTGTATGCAGAAAACTATAAGACACTGATGAAAGAAATTAAAGATGATACAAACAGATGGAGAGATACACCATGTTCTTGGATTGGAAGAATCAATATTGTGAAAATGACTATACTACCCAAAGCAATCTACAGATTCAATGCAATCCCTATCAAACTACCAATGGCATTTTTTATGGAACTAGAACAAAAAAATCTTACAATTTATATGGAGACGCAAAAGACCCTGAAAAGCCAAAGCAGTCTTGAGGGCAAAAAACGGAGCTGTAGGAATCAGACTCCCTGACTTCAGACTATACTATAAAGCTACAGTAATCAAGACAATATGGTACTGGCACAAAAACAGAAATATAGGTCCATGGAACAGGATAGAAAGTCCAGAGATAAACCCACACACCTGTGGTCAACTAATCTATGACAAAGGAGGCAAGCATATACAATGGAGAAAAGACAGTCTTTTCAATAAGTGGTGCTGGGAAAACTGGACAGCTCCATGTAAAAGAATGAAATTAGAACACTCCCTAACACCATACACAAAAATAAACTCAAAATGGATTAGAGACCTAAATGTAAGACTGGACACTATAAAACCCTTAGAGGAAAAGATAGGAAGAACACTCTTTGACATAAATCACAGCAAGAACGTTTTTGATCCATCTCCTAGAGTAATGGAAGTAAAAACCAAAATAAACAAATGGGACCTAGTGAAAGTTAAAAGGTTTTGCACAGCAAAGGAAACCGTAAAGAAGACGAAAAGACAACCCTCAGAATGGGAGAAAATATTTGCAAACAAATCAACGGACAAAGGATTAAATTCCAAAATATATTAACAGCTCATGCAGCTCAATATAGAAAAACAAACAAACCAATCCAAAAATGGGCAGAAGACCTAAATAGACATTTATCCAAAGAAGACATACAGATGGCCAAGAAGCACATGAAAAACTGCTCAACAACACTAATTATTAGAGAAATGCAAATCAAAACTACAATGAGGTATCACCTCACACCAGTCTGAATGGCCATCATCAAAAAAATCTACAAACAACAAATGCTGGAGAGGGTGTGGAGAAAAGGGAACCCTCTTGCACTGTTGGTGGGAATGTAAATTGATACAGCCACTATGGAGAACAGTATGGAGGTTCCTTAAAAACCTAAAAATAGAATTACCATATGACCCAGCAATACCACTACTGGTCATATACCCAGAGAAAACCATAATTGAAAAAGACACATGCACCACAATGTTCATTTCAGCACTATTTACAATAGCCAGGTCATGGAAGCAACCTAAATGCCCATTGACAGACGAATGGGTAAAGAAGATGTGGTACATATATACAGTGGAATATTACTGAGCCATAAAAAGGAACGAAATTGAATCATTTGTAGAGACGTGGATGAATCTAGAGACTGTCATACAGAATGAAGTAAGTCAGAAAGAGAAAAACAAATATTGTATATTAACGCATGTATGTAGAACCTAGAAAAGTGGTACAGATGAACCAGTTTGTAGGGCAGAAATTGAGACACAGATATAGAGAACAAATGTATGGACACCAAAGGAGGAAAGTGGCTGGGAGGGAGGTGGTGGTGTGATGAATTGGGAGATTGGGATTGACATATATACACTAATATGTATAAAATGGATAACTAATAAGAACCTGCTGTATAAAAAAATAAAATAAAATTCAAAAAAAAGTCAAACACTAAGGTGTGGGCATTGATATAAAAAATAACTAAATGAGTTTAATTACATTAGGGCAGAATAAATGTAGATACTTTTTAGTTTGCTAAATCTAGTTTTCAATACACTGAATCAAAACAAGGTTTGTAAACCTCATGAGGGAAGGTTTCCTGTTCTCATTTCTTGAGTTCCATAGATCTTAACACTTGACTTTGCACACACAATAATAGGTGTTCAGTTAATACTCACTTTACACTAAATGAACGAATAAAGTGAACGGGCTCGTCACAGGGCAATTCCACATTCCATCGTGAACCAAAGATATCTGAAATTTTCAGGACAAAAACTCAAGCTTCCTCAATACCCAGACACTTGATCCTCAGTATATTAAATCAACAGATACTTAACTTTTGAAAACTTTCTGTTTCATAAACTTACACCAATTTCAGCCTGTTTCTGGTTTAATAGTATGAATTTTCCCTCACAGTCTCAGTTTAAAAGCCCTGAGGCCAATTTTTTTAAAAACTGCCCATATGAACCAATAAGTCTGCGTTATCACTCATATTCTGCATAAATCTGATGTGATCATCTCCTTTAATCATAAACCTCTGTAGGTGTTTCACTAACAAAGTAAGTAGATCCTGTGGTTGAGCATGGAGCAAATTTACAGTGAAGACATAAAAGATTTCCATTAAAAAGCACTCTTTCATTCTCCAACCTACTCTCATTATTCAGTGTGAAGGCTGAGGGCACTGCAGAGGTCACAGAGGCCTTTGTCCTGGACCTCCTCTTGTGTTCCCCTAAATCATTTCATCCCACTGAGAAAATCTCTGTCCTTATAGACTTTTGAGAGGAACACAGTGCCCTTAGTAAGTTAGTCCAAAGTTTGAAAAGCTTAATTTCAAACAACCTAACTTCTAACATAGATCCTGCTTGCTGCATTTTGTTCATTTTTATTGCTCTGGCAACAGAAGAGTTGGAAAATAGTTCCCTAAAGTCTCAGTGTAAAAGGTTTTACATGAAAGTTACTGCTTCTTTCCTTGTTCTCAGAGCTCAATTATGCTAGTCTTTTCTACATTTTTCTTAAGTTTTCACTCCCTGACTCAGTCCTCAGATTGACATTCCCCTGATTCTGCTTCAAGTTTTCTTTAACTGTTTGCAGTGGTGTAGCCAGATATGGACACATTTCCTTCTCTCTGGTGGGCATTCAACACTGTCCTTGTGTATTCCTCCCACATAATTTTGGAATCTCAGTTTTGAATCTTCTCAGAACTCTGACTTGACTCATATCTAGCAAAGATGTTTCTAATGTATATTATTCCTATCACTGCATTGTGCATTGTATATTTTAGCCTTATTATATTATTATACATTTTGATTTTCATTACCATACCAATGTGAAAGGTGACTTTACATTTTTATTTTCTTTTAACTATATATACACATACGATCCGCAGATTCAAGATATGTTTAATGGCGAACTTTATAAATATCTTTCTCTTCATTCATTCACATATTCATTTACTTGTTCATTCAGTTCTCTGAGCCACTTATAAACTGGTTAATTAACAGCCAATTAATTATATGCTGATCACTATGCTAGGTACTAGGAATAAAAGGATCTACTCTCATAAAGCTTTCTGACTATTGACGAAAGAGACAATCAGTTTCCCAAAACTAAGTGTAAAATTGCGACTTTGACAAAAACAGTGATAGAACAGGTAGATTTGGCTTCGTCTAGGGGATCAAGGAAGGCTTTCCTGAGACAGCCACGCTTAAGTCAAGATCTGAGGGTTGAGGAGGGGTTAACCAAGCCAAGAGTAGAGGTAAGAACATTCTTCCAACCCTTAGATCATTCCTTCACTAAGAAACATTTATTGGGAGTCTATTATTTGCCAGAGACAGTGTTTGATACTAGAAATGCAGCAGTAGACCCGTCAGGAGCCCTGCCTTCACTGGGTGTTCAGTCTAGTGGGGAAGACAAATATTAAACACATCATCACTTCCAACAATGATTTAAGTTACAAGCAAGATAAGGACTATGAAGGAGAGGCATCAGGGCAGCTGTGAAATCAACTAAGATCTGTCAGGGGCTTTCCTCAAGAAGCAGCATGCAAAGATCACTTGAAAATGGTACCAGTTTAGATGACCAGTTCCTCCCTGCTAACACTGTTTCTAAGATTGACGCTGATTTGCTACTACCTGTTTTCCCGGAAAGACGTGCTCTGTAGGTGTGAAAATACTTGAGTTAAGTGGTCTCAGGTACTTTGCTTAGTTTACTGATGAATATGCTGAGTAAGGGAGTGTGGAATCCTTCTCTTAGCCCTATGCTGGCTTCTCTTTTGTTGGAGGCAGATATTTGTACAGCCTGACGGTATTTGTTCTTGGGGATCGTAGACCCTTAATGTCTGTGAGTGCAAATGGATTTTATTTGGATTCCTTTTCCTACTTACCTAGTAATGAAAGGCAAAGGCTTTTCTTTTTTTTCTAAATTATGAGCAATACTGGTTCTTTCCTGTCCCCATCCCATGTCTTTTCAAAGACTTTGGCCAGTTATTTTAACCTAGATTTTATCAAATGATTTCCTACACAAGGTGGTTTCCTGCCCATTTACAAAGCATGGCTTGGCCTCAGTATTTTTAAAGTAAATATTTTATTAAAAAATTAAAGATGTATTTGTATACGTAACTAAATGGAGACACTAGCATTTGTCATACTTTTTCTTCTACATAAGTACAGCTTTCCATTTACTTTACCTTTACTCTTATATGGCGTAGCTTGGCTATCTCTCTGGACTTAACTTACCCTTGAGGAATCAAAGCCAACTTCTTCCCTTTGGGGCAGACGTATTTGCATTTGGTTTCTTGAATTGTTTTTTTGTTGTTGTCATCTGTGGAAATTGATTTTGGCATGTGGGCGGATGGGATGAGTGTTCCAAACATTTCCATTCTCTCCACATGTTGAAGATAATGGAACTACAGGACTTAAGAAGTCTGGGTCCCTGAATCACCACTTGGGATAGAATCACCTGACCGGGAACATCCATATTGGACTGTGATATGAGAGGAAACAAACTTTCATTTTAGTGTTACCTTTAGAAATACACAGTCCGTATCATACTATAAACAACAAAGCAACAAGAGAATGTATGGCTTATGACAAGAGCCATCTTGCCACTCTTGTGATGCATACATGAAATTTATCTTCTAGCTCTGCTGCTCTTAACTCTTTGGGTAGTGGGATAAGATCCTTCCACATTTATAGGAGATTGAAGTTACAAGTTTAGTGTAGAGTGTTAGTACAATATTGTCTCTAATTTGAAGTAATTCATTGAATTTGAACCAGCACAGAACTTTAAAAAAGTATAGATCCTTAGATGATGGTTATTACCCAGTGTGTTAAGAATGGCTCACAAGATTCCTATGAAATGTATAAACATGTCTCTCTAATTAATATTAGCAATAAGGAGCTTTCATTTAAAGTCATTTATCTTAGTTTTTTAAAGCAATAAGTAAAATTGCTTCCAATAGATACTCTTATGAGAAAGACTTTGCGAGTGGGTCTTTTTTTCCTCTATCCTTTAAGTAAACTCATCTGCTTCACACCATACAAACTTCACACAACATATTTTTATGGTACATTTCTTCCCAAATTTTATACAGTAGATACATCATAACTGGAACAAATAGGCGCTTACACAAGGCCACTTTCCACCACCCACTTTGTGTATAGCTGGAAAAGTCATAAACAGTCCTTGGACGCTGCAATGTGATCTTTCAATCTGCAATCGTTGACGACAATTTTCTGCCTGTTTGGGAGCATGATGCATTAAAGGAAATTTCAGAGCCAGCCTTGGACAAACTATGCTGTTGGTGACATCTGCCTTATTACCAATAAAAATGATGTATTGTGTAACAGCGAATTACTCAGCAAACAATTCCCAGAGATCACCTTTGCTACGGAGTGTGAAACAGAACTACTCCCTTTCCTGAATGTCAGAAGTTTTACAGAGGAGAAATGACCTACCAACAGTTACTCAACGGGAACTACCCCTCTTCAAAGAGATATATGATGTTTAACTTTACACACTTGGTACCCATGGAAAAAGTAAAATAAAACCATCAGTTCAGTTCTTACTTAGTAGTGTATACACACACACACACACACACACACACACACACGTACGCATACACATATATATGGCTCTGCAATGAATATATATGCAGTGAATGTATATTATATATTATATATCATATATGAAACGAATATAATACAGTAACTATGTATTATATGTAATGAATATATTATATATAATATATGCAGTGAATATAACATATGCAGTGAACATATGTACATACACACACACACACATTTTGGAAAAAGTCACATGTAAGCAACAAACGCTTCTTCAGAAGGACAGTATCTCAGCACTTGTGTGTCTTGAATAAATATTATGACTGCAAATCAGTTTGAAATACCCTAATGAAGAAAAAATTAGAGGTGAAGAAGTCCCTAAATTAACTGGAATAACTCACTGCCCAAACACTGTCAGAATAGAATACAATCAACAAAAAAACCTCATAAAATTAAAAAGAATTTTTTCCTGTTCTACTGATTTGAATAGGGTTGGAAATCATTGATCAGTAAATTAATCCTGGCTAAATGGATTTATTGTAGTAAAACCCACATTGAAGCGATTAGGAGTGGCCAGTTAAAACATCTGAAATAAAAGAACACTACTAATCTCAGTCACATCACCAAATACTATATGACAACTGTCTACCAAGGAGCTTGAGTGTCTTCTTTACCAAACACTGCCTCTTGTCTCTTGCTCGTATATATAAGTGGGAGCACTGTACAACTTGTCCACCTAACGTTTTACATTGAATGAACCTAGAGACTAACGTGTCCTTTCCCAAACCTCGGAATGCATTGTTTTGAGTCTGTTCAAGAAAGCCTTCACGTAGCCTAAAAGGACACTGGCCCTTTAACTTCTAACACACTTCCCCAATTAAGCGTTTTAGGCTCCAGACTTTAACAGCTGTCTGCAGCTGTTGAAAAGTGATTTATCATTGTCAGAGTTCGTGACCAAAACATTAAAGAATTTGTTTTTTATGTTTGGCAGGGTAACTTTCATCTATAGTCATACATCCTCCTTAATGCTTTCTTATTCCTAGTAGCAATAAAAAATGAAAGAAAAATATTTTACTGAATAATTTTGAATTTTATTTTCCTCACACAGAACACTGTAATGATTTGTAAAAAATCTTTTGTGTAAGAGAATATTGCTCTGAAAAATATTTGTTTTGTTTTATGGAGAAAAGTGTGGAGTTTTGCTTAAAAGGCTTTTGATGAAAATCTGATTTTATTCATGCCTGGGAAATTCTTTTAAATTCTAAAATGTTCAAAGAAATCCAAAACCGTTTCCCTGTTTTTGAAATAATAAAAGAAGATTTTTTTTCTCTTTTTTTTACTGATGTTAAAAAGGTTTCCACATCAGACATTCAGTGTTTTCATAGTGCTATACTTTGTTTTTAAAAGAAACTTTTTTACCTTAAAAATTACAAGTGGAAGAGACTTGGAAGGATCTGTAACCTCAGGTTCATCTTCTACTGGGCATCACGTCCACTCATCTTGGAGAAATTCAATTGAATGTAGGGCTTTTTTCCCTTCTCACTTTCTACTTCTCTTTTCTGAACTTATTTGGGGTTTGATATGAACTCAACTTGCTAGACACCTATTTATTTAACAAGCAATTCTTGAATTCTTAACATCCAATTCATAGGCTCCATGCCTATGGTGGCCCCGAAAGGCCAAAAGGCATCGTAAGACAGGAGTCACAACCTACACGGCACTCACTGTGCAGGTCTTTTATACTCTAAGCAGACTATTCGAACTGCAGTCTTCCCGTATCAGATGGCCAACATACACGTTTGTTACAGAATCATTTGATCGTTCACTTTTTCAAAGTTCTGCACAATGAAAAATTTCAGTTCTACTCTGGAAGAGATTTTAACACCGAATCGGAAATCTATTTACATCCTTCCCAACTTTAGTACAGAGCTTTTTTATGTGTCCTTTAACGGATGCCCTCCATATCCCGTTTCTGTCATGAGCTGTAGAAAATAAGATTCAGGGATCTTTAAGCTCTGAAATCAAAGTGGTATAAGAGGGACTGGCTAGATTTCATTACAGTGGTCTAACTCCTCACCTGGACTTTCTGCTGCCTTCCCCACGCCCCTGAAGATCAGGAGCCAGCTGCCCAGGCACACAGGAGTTAGAGCCCCCGTGACAAATGAAGTGGAAAAAGAAGTAAAACTTGAATGGAAAGCCTTCATGAAGCTCGCCACTGAACCATGGGCAAGGTGGAGACATGGAAGGCAAATAAAGAGTGTGTTTATAACCGCTTACTGTTTTACAGAAAAAATATGAGCGAACTCAATTGAAGACGACAAGTCCTTCTTAACAACTCGCCTTAAGTGGCTCTTATTTTTAGTTCAGCAGTGGCTTCTCTGAGGAGTAAGGGAGCTATGACAGAAAGCAGCAGCCTTGTGTGTTTAGTTCTGCTCTTGAAGTATGCCTCTGTCTGCTCACCTCCCTGAAGAAAAGGCAGTTGGCCTTTGCAATGTTTTGGCCATAGATCTGTCCTCCTAAAGATAATAATTTGCTTGAGCAACTTCCTGTTTTAAAGACACTCCCTGGGGTGTTAGTGGCCCTGAATTACAGAAGAGAGAAAATACCGTAAGAATGTTAAAGCTGCAGACTCCAGATTAACCATGGCCTGGAAACTCCTTGGGAAACAGAAGGAACATTAAAAGAGGATAAAAGACACTGTAATTTTAACTCATTTTTCTTTTTCTATTTTCCCGTATATCACAGGCATTGGCTTTATTGTATAAGGGAAGCAAACAGTCTGGAGGAAAAAAATGGAGGAGCCAGAATCAGAACTCAAGATTAATAATGATATCACAATATATCCAGTGACTTTATAGAACAACATGAAATCACTTGGTCATTTCCTCTTTCTCGTAAAGAGATTGGGACACCTTGGAAACCCATTTCGTTGTTTATTACCATTGTCTTACACACCAATGGCAAGCTATGAATTGATTGAGGTTCAGTGGGATAGGCTGGGAAGAAAAGAAACCTTATCATAAATTTGCCTGGTGAGGTCTCATTATTTTAAAAAGCTTAGGAAGGCTTCCAGTTTAAAGACTCATCATGGTAGAAAGCTTTACAAGCTCAGCCGGAGCACCTGGACAAATTATGTCTAAGAGGAAAGGCATTGGTGCAACAGGCTTTAAAAAGGTAAAAAGATTTTTTTTAAAAAAAGGCCCCCTATAAAAAAGACCACAGGAAATGTAGTAAATTTCATTTGTAACTTTCTCTAAGGACCAACTAAAATATATCAAACTCTTCCCCCTCCTTTTTTTTTTTTAAAGGAAGGGGTTAAAACATTAATATCCTCAAAAAGATCACTACTTAAGAAAAAGCATCTAAAAAGTAATATCTATATGTTTCTGAAACCGCAAGTAAATTGCTAAAAAATACATATGTGAACTTGGGTTTACATTAAGTCCAATTGTTGAATATCATCTTGAAGGAAGAAAGTATTTGTAGATCAGTTACTGTCACAGGTGTGTTTTATACATTTATTTTTCTAAAGGCTTACTTCCTTCGACCAACTCTTTAAAGCCAAAATTACCTACGTGATTGAAGGAAAATATGTGAGGAAAAAGAAGCTCTGAAATTTGTGGGTACAAAGATATTTTTTAAAGAAGGTGACTGAAAGCCATAGGAAGATAATAAGCGTCTGAAGAGTAATTTAGTCCCATAAACCAAAAATCTAAAATCCTTTAATTACATCACAAAAGGTTACCTTTGATCAGAAAGACTTTTATAAATATATGTGTGAGTATTTTGTGCATCTTAAAGCATTCTATAAATAGGAGGTATTGCTGTTATTATGGATCCTGGTGACAGAGTAGCATCTCCTAAGTAAGAGAATCAAAGCTCCAGTCAGAATCTAGCCATGAAAGCATAGTCTGAGATAGTGGAAAGTGATGAACAAAGGATGAACTGTTGGACCTAAGCTAGACAAAGGAAAAGAAACTTAAGTAAAGGTGAAGCTGTAAAACCTCATTATTTAGAAAGCTCAAGAAAGGCTTCCAATTAATGATACTGCTACTAGTACTGCTAATAATAATTATGTTATTCCAGTTGGTAAAGACAAACAAACAATGGGTGTAGCAAAAGTTTGTCAGGGTTAATGGGAAATAATCTGTTCAAGAAAACCTGGAAACATCTGATTCAAGGCTACCCACAGACCAGGGATAAAAGACAAATGGCTTTCATCTTTTACCCCGACTCCAACTGATTGATTTCATTGCTAAAAGCACTAGGTTAAGAACGATTCTAAGGCTGCATCTTAGCTCATCAGGAAAAAGAGCCAAGATCAACTGATGATGCCTGCCTTGGGCAAAGAAAGGGAAAATGACATGGGAGTTCAGACTTGAATAAGGGGAATGGAATAAGGGTGAACTGAGAGCAGGATTGAACTCAACCAAATAGTGAGTGGCCTATTTGCTGTTTTCTTTTCCATAATATAGATGGGAAATGTGAGGAATCACTGGAGATGTGCAGAATGGCCAAGAACCTACATTTCTGCCTAGAACCATAAAATCATAAAAAGTTGACCTTATTGCTGATGGTGTCAAAGTCAGAGATTCAATAGAGTATCAAAAGCGGTGATAGGATCACCCGTTAACAGACAGCTTTCACTAGACAAGGAGGGGGTCTGTGGTGGATAACCTCCATCTGCCACTGTAGGTGTGTGTTCCAACCTTCCCCACCCTACTGATCTGCTGACATCACCTCAGGAGCCTGTGCCTCAGTGGGTTCTCTGCCTTGTGGCTTCCAGTTGGCTTCAAGTCCAGTTCATCCAATGAGAGGTGATGAGAGGAGGCCAGGATGTCAGAGCAGAGGAGAAGACAGATGTCAGTTTCCTCTCTGCTAGGCCACAGGTTCGCAGGGACTGAATTTCCCTATTCAAGGCCACATCTCCGGTCTGGGAGTTTTCATCTACAGCCTTAGCCGCAGCTCTCTCAATTCCAGTAAACCTTCCCCTGCCTTCAGCCTAGGGGTAGTAAGGGCTTCCTGCTGTTGCTATCTGTCAGGTCCTAGCCATGCCTGTTGGCTTCCCACATTTTGTAAATAGTTCCCTTATTAAACTCTTTGTTGGAATATAACATCTTTTTCCTCCTCTCCAGGAGCCCAAAGATACATTGCTCCATTATCTAGGGATATAGTAACATTAGAGTAACTACAGGACATTAGGGAGCTTTCAGACTCCCCTCCAGAATTTCCCTAAGCACCCCCCTCCTATGATATTGACAATCGATGTTATCTTAACAGAGTGTAAAGAATTCTATAAGTGAAATTTCAATATCCTCTCCCTTTCAACAAGATGACACCCCACCCGACCCCTGCCCTCAAATGTGCGAGCACATGCGTACACACACACACACACACACACACACACACACACACACACACACACACACACACACACACACACCAGCTCATTTTACATAAATCTGTGGATCAGCAACAGCTCATCAGGATTAGCAATGTCTGCACACAGGCAATATTATCTGCCTTCCCTGCCAAGGTGCTTGGGCCAATGAAATCAAAAGGTAGTTATATTTAGAGGTTGAAGAGGTGATATTTTGGCAAGAATAATTACATGATTCTGTGTACTTCTGTCAATAGGGGCATAATTTCCAGTTGCCTCTCGTCTCATTATGTTGTAGCCTTTGATGATTATTGTTAAGATTCATTAATTAACTAGCATTTTGGAAAGTGATGATACTCTTTCATTTCATCTTCATTTATTTGGTGGAAAATTTCTATAAAAATAGAAATGTCTCCTCATAAACTCTTTGGTTACCATGAGGTACAATTTAAACAGTAAAGGCAGATTAAATGCTTATTTCCCCCCTTTATCAGTTTATGGGAGAATGAGTTTGTTCCCTAGCATCTTCTAAAGATAACCAATGAAGTTCCTCCCCCCCCCATCCACCCATGTATCATTGTGAACTCATGGATTTAAACATAGTCGATATCTTTCAATACACTGAAGTTGTTATTATTAATGGTCAAATTATCTCTTATCTCTTTGATCACTGGGATTCTCTTCTGAATCCTTTGGGTACCACCCCAATAGTCACTCTTACTTCCTTTCCTTTTCATACAAAAAGACCTTCCAGGCTGATATTATACATTTCCTGTTCCAGATATTTTCTCTGTATATTTCTCTGAGCTGGATTCCTTTTAGTGGAAAATGTATCTAGAGACTACAAACAGGGCATTCTTGTTCTTTTTCAGAAGTATTTTGAAATTTTATTGCTAAATATTTACAAAATTGTACAATCTTCAGGATATTAACCAACAAAGATATTTAAATTATGGTCAAGGAAAGATGCTAAAAATATTAAAAAAAGGTATTTAAGTGTAGTCTAACTATATATCAGTTCATAAGGGAATACTGCACTATTAATATGTTTTCTTTCCTACACAGTCTTAAAATTGCTTGAACTCAGATGAAGAATACTGTGAAAATAAGACCCCCCTTCTCATCCCCAAATATGTGAAGACTTTATCTCAGTACCTCATGCATAGTAAGTGCTAAATAAGGGCTATTGCATTTATTATTATTAGCGGGATTCACAATCCCTTTTTCCCATCCAAAAGGTGGATAAAAAATGAAATAAATTCAAAGTAGAGGGGAAAAAATCTGTTTGTTCCCTGAAGGCCAAGCAAAGGCTCATTGGTATCTGCCTCCATTCTACTTCCTTGCAAAGTGTCCTCTGTATCCCAGAAAAGATCCTGTAATTACACCTCCCGGAATCCCCTTCCCCATGTGAGGAACCAAGATTTTTGTTGTGTAAGAAAGTAGATACAGATGTAACACTCATGAGGTTAAATGAAAACCCTGTATCCCTGAGTTTGAATTGGAAGTATCAATATGACCTAATGATTTATTTTAACACACACACATTCCCCGATGGGTCCACTGAAGAAACCTGTGAACAATGACCAACACAGGAGCAATGAACAGCCTTATTGCACAAATTGTGACCTCCAAATATCATTTCCTGCTGTAAAGAACTAATGCTCCTTAGAGAAATAGCTGATTATAAGTCTTAGGGCAAGGAATGAGCAAGGTGAGGCTACCACATCTTGTCATAACTACAAAACAGGGAAGTGATCTAGGGTTTTGTCAAAAACACCACAAGGAGCCAACTTGAAAAGGCTCCCCTGGCCAAGGATTAGACAACTGAGTATCAGTAAAAATAACAAGAGCAAGTTCATAGTGATACTAAACACAAAAAGCCTCATTGATCGACTTTTGAAGAAAACTAGGAAATAAAGAATGAATGCCCAATAACTCAAGGACTTGTCCTTTTTTTTTACATCCTAAACCAGTTGACTTTTCTGCAACATTGCCTCACTATTGGGGCTCTTTCTGAACTTTTGTTTTAGAACCCAGGGTTCTATCAGCCAACTCTCATTACACATGCAGCCATTACTGTCCTTAACTATTAAAATGCATAATGAGGACTTCATCTTTTATGATACTGGGTTTACAGGGAGTCAGTAGAGAGAGAGCTTCCAGAATATAGTCAATATACAGACAAACATTAATTGAAGATGTATTAGGGATAAGACACCTTCCTTGTCCCTAAAGAGAGCGAATACCAGAACACCAAGCCAAGCCAAGCCCCTGCCATCAAAAAGCTTTTTTTCTTTCTTTTTTTTTTGGCTGCTTGACATGCGGGGATCTTAGTTCCCTGACTAGGGACTGAACTCATGCCCCCTGCAGTGGAAGTGCGGCGTCCTTACTATTGTACCGCCAGGGAAGTCCCCCCAAAAGCTTATATTTTTAGAGGACACAGTTCTACATAAAAGAATGAAGAAGGGGATGGAAGTGAAATGACTGAAGGGAATGAATGGGCCAACTGGCAAATGGTTCTGAGTAACAAGTGTACAATAAATAGACTGATGGGACATAAAATAGAAGCAAGAGAGAAGTATTGTGAACGTATTTTTCCAAAGCTATTACTTTCTCCTTGTTAAAGAAAACGTTTAACGAGGTGTTAACATTATGCATTTTAAATGTTTTGTCTCCCCTTCTTTTTGGACTATTCATCTCATCACCCTTTGACTTAAAGCAAACATGAAGACGAAAGCCCTGATACAATAGGAAGTGCTAGCTCGCAACACACAACTTTAATGTAATGACTCTTTTCCTCTGAGAATTGCTTTTGAAACTCACCCAAACTTAGAGGAAACTCATTTTGACTGTAATGGCTACATGTGTAATGAGATTAGGCTGACAGAATCCTGCTCTTTTTTTTCAGGCTAAAATATATCAGATTTGAAACCCCTTTTCAATCTGAGAGTAAAGCAGGAATAGTCACTGGTGAGCCAATGGTGGTTTACAAGTGTACAAAGCTTGCAGTTTTATTTTCTCCACACAAAGACTGCTTTTATTACCAACAGTATGCTCTGGCTTGGGAGTATCAATTCTAGTGTCTAAATCTCCAGGCAGAGGCATTCCTTGCCCAGGAGTCTAATAAGCATGCCAGAAAACTGCACGGAGCAGAATGCTATATGCCTCCCGCTAACCTGGGACCATTATCTTGTTAATTTCCTGGTGTTCGTGTGTATTTTGTTAACTCATCAATTCAGTGGTTTCTGCATATTTCACACTTTACCATATATGTCAGAATAATAGTACACAGGTGGCATTTGTAGGCAGGAGGGAAAAGACTTGTCACAAACAGGTCTCTGGCTTTCAAAAGCCCCTGAAAGAATTCTTCTTAAGTAATGAATTCTGGCGGTACTGTGTCATTCTAGGCTGAAATGTGAATGTTTCTGCTTTCTAAAAGTCCTTCATGGTCCTGTTAATGTGCGTTACGCTTGCACGCGCACACACACACACACACACACACTCTAATTATTTGAACACATGGTTCTCTGAACTCCTCTGGAACATAGATCTGCATAATTCATTTTGGCCTTAATCATATACTGCCTTGTATTGTTACTTAATAGTTCCATGTCTATAAGTTCTATTGTCCCAGGATAAAATACTTAGATCATAGAAGACTGGGATTAGGTTTTACATTTTTAAAAAAATATTTATTGAAATATAGTTGATTTACAATGTTGTGTTAGTTTCAGGTATACAGCAAAGTGATTCGGTTATATATACATACATAAGTTCAGTTTTATATATATATAGATAGATACTTTTCCATTATACGTTATTATATGATATTGAGTATCGTCCCCTGTGTTATACAGTAGGATTTTGCTGGTTATCTATTTTATAGATGGTAGTATACATATTTTAATCCCAAACTCCTAATTTATCCCTCCCCACCTTTCCCATTTGGTAACCGTAAGTTTGTTTTCTATGTCTGTGAGACTATTTCTGTTTCATAAATAAGTTCATTTGTAATCACTTTTTAAGATTCCACATATAAGTGGTATCACGTGATATTTGTCTTCCTTTGTCTGATTTAATTCACTTACTATGACAATCTCTAGGTCCATCCATGTTGCTGCAAATGGCATTATTTCATTCTTTTTATGACTGAGTAGTATTCCATTGCATGTATATACCACATCTTCTTTATCCATTCATCTGTTGATGGACACTTAGGTTGTTTCCATGTCCTGGCTATTGTAAATAGTGCTGCTATGAACATTGGGGTGCATGTATCTTTTCAAATTAGTTTTCTCTGGATGTATGCCCAGGCATAGGATTGCTGGATCATATGGTAGTTCTATTTTTAGTTTTTTGAGGAACCTCCATACTGTTCTCCGTAGTGGCTGTATCAATTTACATTTCCCATCAACAGTGCAAGAGGGTTCCCTTTTCTCCACACCCTCTCCAGCATTTATTGTTTATAGGTTTTTGGATGATGACCATTCTGGCTGGTGTGAGGTGATACCTCACTGTAGTTCTTATTTGCATTTCTCTAATGATTAGGTCTTATTATTTTTTTAATCACCGTCCTCTCTCCCTCCTCCCGCCAATGCCCAATACATTCCTCTGTACATAACTATTGCTAAAGAAATACAGTAATCATCATCTGTGGCAGCATCACTATTAGCAATGAAAATGATCAGTTATTAAGCCAAGTGCGGAACTGGGTAGTGTGCATTCATAATCTTATATTTTATACCCCTTTCATATTTGAGCCACATATTAAATTTATAATCAAATATTTCAAACATTCAAAAATAATAAAAGTTTATGTACCCACCATCATCAATGTAACAGAAACCTCTATTACGGACATTTTCATAGGTATTTATACTGAAGCTTAGAGAGGGTAAAGTAACTTGCCAAGATTTCACAGTGAATAAGGAGCCACTCTAATTGAAGTGTGGGATTCAAGAATAAAAAGGACAAGATTTTTCTGTGTAGATAATGGAGGTATCGTTCTTGAAAGGGTTAAAACAATTTCCAGAATTATCTAATGGATGGCCAGAAAGTTGCTTATCAGTTGTGAAAATATGGCCAATATTTAAAAGAACTTATTCCACAATCATCCCAGAGGGCTTCATTGATCACCCACTCTTTCCTCTTCCTTCTTATCTCACGGTTTGGTGATTTTTATAGCATGTTTCCCTTATTTTCCATGAAACATTTATGAGATCCTGCCACTTTAAAGTGTTGTCCTAACTCCAAAAGGCAAATGTAGAATTGCTACAAGTAAATGTTAGTTTCATTTTACTAATGCTTCGGATACATAAATGTCAAAAGAGTTGGAGTTGTTGCTTGGAAAAATGTTGGACTTTGGGGGAAAATTATCTTAAGAATTGTAGTATCTCCAGGCTATAAAATGCAATTGGAAAATACTATGAAAAGGGTCTTTCTAGTAAGAGTTTTCATAGCCTTACTTCTGACTGTGACTGGAAATTCCACATAATAATTAGAATGAAAATTATTTCAATATTTTTAGGCTTAACTGAAAAACGTAGTGCAAAGGGAAAAAACCCCACAATAGTTCTAAAACTTAGGACCTCACAAGCATCTTAGATAATCATAAGGGAGGTATATCTTGTTGGGAAAAATACTTTCATGATTATTCTTTAAAACCTGTATCTCTGTTACTATGTAAAAAGACGAAGATACCGATTGCTATTACTACAGATGTGTCTTCCTAAATGTCTTACCAATATTTTAACTGAGTGGAAATCAGTTCCAGAAGTAACAGTCTATCAATCCTTCAGTCAAAATGACTTATTTTCCTAATAGACTGTCTGCATTTACCATACTCTGATAACTGATTCTTCAAACATTCATTTGTTAAACCGATACCTGTTAAACATGCATTGTGTGCCCTGCATTATAGTAGAGGCTAAGTGGCATACACAGCCTTCATCCCCAAATTGAGGAGATTACCATGGAAGATGAGGCATGTACCTATAAGCTATACTATAATAAATAAAGAGTTAAGTACCACAAGTGAGGTAAATGTAAAGTTTTACAGAAGATCTGAGGACAGAGAGAGAATTTTTTTCCTAAAAGAAACAAAGAAAGCTTTTTGGAAAAGGTGGAATTTAAACTGGGCCTTGAAATATTGATAATGGTTGGACTTGTGGATCTAGAAGGGCATTGCCACCAAGAGAAAAATATGAATAGATGTGCAGAGGAGGATAATATGGAGCATGTACCATGACTCCAAGTAGGAGATCTCAGAGCCAGCGAAATGGGTGGGGAAGATGACTGAAGCCAGTCCCCAGTCCCAGACAAGACACACATCCTTCTTATAGACTTTGTATGCCATTCTGAGGAGTCTGTAGTCTTCATTTATATACTTGCTTCAGAGACTACTGCAGGGTATACAAAATGAATAAGAGCAGAGCAAGATGGGACACAAGATATAAGTTAGGAGCCTTTTTAAAAAAATGGTAACGAACACTATTTAAAAGTATTAAGGCAAATAGAAAAGAATGGGGTTAAGCTAGAAATATAACAGAGGAAGACGACATAATACTTCAGAAAATTGTAGCTGTTACAAGGAGGGAGTTAGGAGATGTTGATTAAGCATTAAAGATATCTTGGGAATATTGAGTCACTATGTTGTACACCTGAAACTAATATAATATTGTAAATCAATATACTTCAATAAAGAAAGATATCTTGGTTATTTAAGAAGCGTGGATGATAGTGCCATCCATAGAAATATAAAATACTGAACAAAAACCAGATTTGGAAGGAAATATAATGAGAATTATTCCAAACAGTGAATTTCAATGCTTGGCACAATGCCTAGTCCCAGTAGGAGTGACGATCACTAGATGCCTCTCCCCCCAAAAATCTGTTTTCCCTTCTTCCATAGCAACAGGGACATCCTGCTGAAGACTCAGCCTTCCTTCCACATTCAGTGTGGTGACATTACTAAGTCAGGGTAATGACATGTGAGCTGGAGCAACACAGACCACTCTGGTGCTTGGTCTTCAGACGTTGGGCATGCCCTTTTCCATTTCCTTTGCCTCCTTTTCACATGCTGACAGGAAAGTGATCCAGCTCTGGCCATATATATGTAGACAACACTTTAGGGGGACAGAACTGCAAGGTGGAAGAGTCCTGGGTTTCTGAATGACTTTGTAGAAATAGGTGTTCCACCGACTTGTGAAATAAGAGAAAGATGAACTTCTGCCTTATGAAAGTCATTGTACTTGGATAGCAGCTTAACTCTCACCTTAGCTAACATAGTAGGCACTTTGTAAATATATACTGAGTGAACGATTGAATAAATGAATTAAAGAATGAACTTAAGATGAATTTAGAACATTAAAATAAACATATCCAGGAGACAGAGGGAAACACATGTCCAGAGTGAAGAAAAGCAGTTAAAGAAATTTGAATAAGAATAGACATATGTATATGTATAACTGAATCACTTTGCTGCACACCTGCAACTGACACAACATTGTAAAACAGCTATAGTCCAATATAAAGTAAAAATTTAAAAACAAAAGTTAAAGCAGGTTTGCTATTTACCTATATGGATTCATAGTTGAGACTGGATGAGATTGCTAAACCAAAGAAAGAGAGGAAGGAAGGAAGGAAGGAAGGAAGGAAGGAAATGGCCCCAGAGACAGATGTGGAGGAGCCAGATCCTTACAGACTACATTCATGTAGAGAAAGAATGTCACGTGGAAGAAGAGACAGAGGAGGCGTGGTCAGAGAAGTAAGAGAAGCAGGAGAGATGAGTTAGAGTCATATAGAAGACAAAGTAAACGAGTTTTTTTTTTTTAATTTATTTTTTGGCTACTTTGGGTCTTCATTGCTGGGCGCGGTCTTTCTCTAGTTGCGGCGAGCGGGGGCTACTCTCCGTTGCGGTGCGCGGGCTTCTCATTGCCGTGGCTTCTCTTGTTGTTCTCACTGCCGTGGCTTCTCTTGTTGCGGGCTCTAGGCGCGTGGGCTTCAGTAGTTGTGGCACGTGGGCTCAGTAGTTGTGTCTCGCGGGCTCTAGAGTGCAGGCTCAGTAGTTGTGGCACACGGGCTTCTTTGCTCTGCGGCATGTGGGATCTTCCCGGACCAGGGCTTGAACCCATGTCCCCTGCATTGGCAGGCAGATTCTTAACCACTGTGCCACCAGGGAAGTCCCAGTAAGTGAGTTTTGAAGTGAGATATTTCAAGAAATTGGGAGAATCGGATCAGTGGTGTGAGTAGGTGCTGGGCAACTGTGGTGGACAATCATCTTTCCTGAAGTTTGGCCGTGGCCCAAAGGAGGAACAACGGAAGCACGGGAGAGTTGGAGAGAATGGCAGGATCAAGAGAAAGCCGTGTTTGGATAGGAAAACAATAGCATGTTGGCAGGCTGAATGGAAGGGACTTTTGAAGAGGGGAAATATTAACAAATGTGAATGGAGGTGGGGTGGGGGCCAGTTAATTGATTCACCAGTGTTTCAGGATGGGAACAAGGGATTAGGTAGAGAGATTAGAATGGAATAGGAGGAAGAGGTGAAGTGGGGGAGAAGCTGGATGAAGATGCAGGGAAATTTTGAGGACAGGAAAGCCAGGAAGTAAGAAGGGAAGCTGAGGGAGTTTGGTCTCTACATTCCTCTTTTTTATCCACCCACAAGAGCAAGGCTCACTACAGTATTCCCTACAGTGCTCTATAATGCTGTTGGCAAACTGACATGAAGCTTATGTCTACAGCAGAGAGCAGCTTGAATTCTATATCAAGACAGAAAAAAAAAATAATGCTGATTTTTGTGTGCTGCTACCTATCCAAATAAAAAATACATTTTTCTAAATCTGTTTCTTTTCTTTTTCTCCAACACTAGGAGAAAATATTTACTTTTGTATTTTTCCCTTGACGGCGTAATCTTAGCATTGAGTAGTAATCAGAGATCCTGTCAGTTTGGGGTTCAGTTTCTTTTGATAACTTGTACAATATAGTTTAGTTGATGGTCTACAATTGTTTTCCTTTAATTTGACAAGTTACTAGACATTTATCTTTGCATCATCATCATCTTCAGACAAGTCCTATCTTTCTTAGAACCATTGTTAAAGCATTAGTCACAACCAGACGAAGGCATGCAACTATTTTTTTTACCTAAGAACCTTAATAACATTAAATAATAAAGAACTGTCAAGTAGGCGCTAAAGTAGAAACTGAAGGAGAAAATGTACTTTTGTGCACCATGTTTTTAAACCTTTGAACATCATGTAACTTAGCCATGATGTTTATACATTATCAAGTCCCGGTAGAGACATGGTCATTCGATTATTAACAGTTTTATAATGAATGAATGAATGAATGAATTGAACATAAACGATTACTTTCCATGTATTCAGTGGTTAAAAGTGCAGAATGTATCTTATGGGGCCCATTACATGTTTCTTATTCAAACTTACATAAGCTTACTAACAGGTCAATGATTTTTGAAAGTCTAAAGTTGACTATAGCAGCATACGTTGGTTAGAACACGTAAAATGATAAAGTGAAATAGATGTATTATTCTTTTATGGAGCAGGATTTGAAGTCAGAAATACCTAGAGTTCATGCTGTGTGACTTTTGGCAAGTTATTTAGTTTCTTTGTGTTTTACTTTCCTCATCTGTCCAAAGGGTGTTGGGTCATGACCTCCGGGAGCTTCCTAGGTGTAATCTGAAACTGGTCCCCAAACACAGGGGGCAGGGAGAGACCCAAGAAAGAGGCAGACCATTCCAGGTTGGTAGGCGGTAGGTTTAATAAGCAAAGGAACTTATGAGGCTGGTCTTGAGTGGCCGCAAAATGAGTAGTTTTCTGTACTTGCCCACCAAATCTCAAAAGTTTATAGAGAGGCTTTAAGGGGGTTCAGTCATGTATTCAATCCAGATGGTCTCAACAGCACCTTACTCTCCCAAGGCTGTGTCCTTGGAATGGCTCCCACTGTGGGAACAGTAGGTAGAGCGTACATTCCAAAGACGGGAGGCGTGAGGAACCTCTGACTACCTGGGTCCGGCTCCAGGGTCAACCAGTGGTCACATCCTCTTGATGACCTCCTCCAACAAATGGACTTATTTGTGACGAAATAAGCTACAGCTTACTTTAAAGTATTTTCTGGAAGTTGTAAAAATTCCATATAGTCACTCATTTATTGATTCATTCATTCAATAAATATTTCTCAGGAAATACTGAGGGCCAGACCCTGGACTCACCTCCCAGGCGATTGACACGTTGGCAGGAACAAGCCATGAAGGGTCTTGTTTAACATATTAAAAATAAGGGCCTTGGGCTTCACTGGTGGCGCAGTGGTTGAGAGTCCGCCTGCCGATGCAGGGGACATGGGTTCGTGCCCCGGTCCGGGAAGATCCCACGTGCCGCGGAGCGGTTGGGCCCGTGAGCCATGGCCACTGATCCTGCGCGACCGGAGCCTGTGCTCCGCAACGGGAGAGGCCACAACAGTGAGAGGCCCGCGTATCACAAAATAAATAAATAAATAAATAAATAATAAAAAATAAAAAAACTGTTAGTATATTGTTATATTTTCTTAGGGCAGCCATGTGTCCTGGGTTTTCCAGGATAGACCTGATTCAGGTACCTGTTCACATTATTCCCCAACATACACTTGTACTTGTTGGACTTGTGCAACTATACCAATGAACTTCCAATTGACAAGGATAGAGTAAGAACGTGTTATCTTTTTTTTTTTCAGATAAGCAAAAATTAGCTTTATTTGCTTCACATTTTCATACATTGTCCTCTAAAACCATCTTTTTTTTTCCAAATTTTTATTTTATATTGGAGTATAGTTGATTTGCAATATGTTAGTTTCAAGTGTACAGCAAAGTGATTTAGTTATAAATATACATATATCTATTCTTTTTTGGATTCTTTTCCCATTTAGGTTATTACGGAGTATTGAGTAGAGTTCTCTGTGCTATACAGTAGGTCCTTGTTATTTATCTATTTTATATATAGTAGTGTGTATATGTTAATCCCAAACTCCTAATTTATCCCCTCCCCATTTCCCCTTTGGTGACCGTGTTTGTTTTCTAAGTCTGCGAGTCTGTTTCTGTTTTGTAAATAAGTTCATTTGTATCATTTTTTAGATTCCACACATAAGTGATATCATACAATATTCGTCTTTCTCTGTTTGACTTACTTCAGTTAGTATGATAATCTCTTGGTCCAGAGACCGTGTTATCTTTAAGTTGCTTGAAGGCAGAGTCTGTATTTTTCCAGAAAAAAGGTTAAGAATAGTGAGTATGAGTAAAACAGTAATGAGAAGCAGCACAGTTGGCCAGTTGTTTGAGGACAAAGAGAAGAAAGAGGAGCTGGTAAGGTCCCATCAAGAAATTTGTATCCAGAATCCCAGTGATTTTCAGCCATAGAGTTGAAAAGCATTGTTTGGCACAATCAGTAGTGATTTGAAAGTAATGTCATCAATGGTAATAATGTAAATGACTTACTTTTCTCTATAAATTAAAGCAGATTTAATTGAGTGGAGGTGCAGTTAGTCTGCACATCATGTGGAACACCCAATAGGTTGTTGTCATATAGGAAACTCATCCATCATCTTTGTTGGCAAAAAGAAGGAGAACCACTGCTGAGATGACAGGGTCAAGAAGGATTTTTAAAAGGAGAGAGACATGGTGAAATCTGCATTTTAGAAAGGTCACTCTAGATATTGTAGGAGGCAAGACCTATTAGGAGGCTGTTGGAATAATCAGATGAGAGATGAGGGGTGATAAAGGTCTGAATTAGGGCTGTGGTAGCTGAGATAGTAGGGGACAGATTAGAAAGTAGGAAGTGCCCCCCCAAAAAATAATTTATGTCCATTCAGAACCCATGAATGTGACACTATTTAGAAATAAGATCTTTACAGATGTAATAAAGTTAAGATGAAGCTATACTGGATTGGATTGGCTGTAATCCAACATGAATGTTGTCCTCATAAGAAGAGGGAAGTTTGAACACAGAGACAGACATGAGGACATGTGACAATGCAGGCAGAGGTTGGAATGATGCAGCTGCAAGCCAAGGAATGCCAAGGGTTGCCTGCAGCCCAGAGAAGCTGGGAATGAGCCAGGACGAAGCAAGGAAGACCCTGCCCCTCAAGCCTTCAGAGAGAGCATGACCCTGCCAACACCTTGATTTTGAACTTCTGGCCTCCAGAACTGTGAGAGAATAAATTTCTGTTGTGTTAAGCCACCAAGTTCATCTTAATTTGTTACAACAGCCCTCAGTTAAAGTCTACTGAAAACTAATATAGGAGGTAAAATAATTGACTTAATCTTTGTTTGGTTATGAATGGAGAGGGAGAACTTTGGTCATAGGGAGTGAATGGACAGTATTCCACTAAGCAAGAGCATAGAACAGGTATCAGCAGACCACACCCCTCAGTTAAAGTCTACTGTCTCCCCCACCTGCCTCCATATTGTTGTTAATAAAGTTTTATTGGAACACAGCCACGCCCATTTGTTACATATCGTCTGTAGCTGTTTTCCTGCTACAAAGTTGAGGAGTGTTGGTAGAGTTGGTAACAGAGACTTCATAGCTTGCAACGCCTAAAATTTTTACTGTCTGGGCCTTTGCAGAAAAAGTTGCCAACCCTTAGCATGCAGGAAGAAGAGAAGATTTAGGGCTGTGATGAATTCAAAGTCTCTACAGGACAACTGGGTGAATTATGTTATGGCATCAACTGAAAATAAACTCACAGAAATATTTTATAAAGTCCTACATTGATTTGACCTATCAGTGGAAAAAGAAAACTATAAAATCAGAACTGTGATAGTGACATTAAATCATTGCCCCAGAACGATTAATATTTACTTCATTCAAGATAAAGGGGGAGGGAATAAACCACGATGTACCTCCTCCAAAAGCAAACTAAGCATTTCATGTCATTCTGGTACTATTTACTTTCTACCACATTTTTCTTCCATAAAAGGCAACCATGTAGAGCCTCATTATTGCCTGCAGGGAAAAGGCATTCCATGATGTTGGATTGTGGTCTAAGGAGAGTTTTCTAAACTGTGAAGTGGTCATTCACTTCGAAGTCTGGGAACACATTAAGATTTCTTATCCCTCGCATTCTAGCATATAACAGTCCTTCTGAGCATTTCCTATTTAATATCCCCAACAGTAGAAATAGGATCGCATAGATTCTAGGTTGAGGGCCTGTCCAGAAGGGATGCACGGCAAGGTCAGTATTTCTTCAAACTCTCATGTTTAATCCTTAAAATACATTTAAATTTGTTGTTTTATTCTGTAATAATTTTGTTTTAATATAAAACAGTGTTTCTTTGAAAACTGATGTCCAAAGTAGAGCCCACATGTAAAACTTACGGCTATAGAACATTTTAGCATTACCAAGAAATCCTGAGAGGGCCCTAGTACAAGTATGTTGGAAATATGTTGTCCTACACAACACTAGAAAATGTGTATTACTCATTATTCAAGAAAAAGAGCAGACACACTAGAATCACAGACCCAAATACAAGCTGACAAAACGATTTCTGTCAGGATCAGGAAGTTCTACAGTTGCTTCCAAGGCCTTGTATTAAAATTCATAGTGATCAAAAATTATATCTGGACTATCCCCGCCTTTCTGCTGTATGTTTGGCAAAGGGCTTCTGACTGAAAAACCACCCACAACTCTAAAGAACAATAGCAAATTCAAATGTGTTCAGTCTACCACTGAATGTCCAAATCATGTTGCGCCACTATCGTTGGACATTTTAATAATAAAATAAATTCTGGTTCATCTCTAATGACAAACCAAATCATAAGATTATTCAAGATTTTGAGATTCTGCATCTTGTATTTTCTATGGAGCGGTAGTTAGTAAAGAAACTGCCAGAGAAGTTAAAGCTATCGCCAAATGATATGCATGAGTTACTTTGGCCATAAAACATTCCACTTGTGGGTAAACTGCTTTGGCTGAAGGTGGCCATTGCATTATCTTGGTATCTGGAATATCTTAGCTTAAAAGCAAAGATTGGAAAGCATCATGACTTTGTCAAAGGCATGTTCTTTTCCATGATAGTGGATTAAGCAATCTTGGCCAAGACTCCATAGGAATTTTGCAGAATGAATTTGTGTTCTGATGAATCAGCCAACGTGGTTCACAATGGTTTCTTTCCCTTACATCTCAGACTTAACATACTAAAATGAAATCAGGACCAGTTATTCACAACCTACGGATTTTCAGGTGCCATTGTTTCTGAAAACCATCAACTGGATTTTAGGAATTCGTGGGTAGCTTGCCCAGGTTGTCACCATCATCCCTCATCTTTCTGAAGGAAATAATTAGCCAGATGAGAGTGCTAATGACTTGAGGATATCATGAGAGCAATTGTTGGAAGAGAATGATGTTACAATTCTTTCCATGTAAATGAAGAAAAGAATCTGTTTTGCTGAGATGCGTATCAGTAGATGCCTTGACTAACTCAATCCAGATTTATGGCTGCATGAGTGTTTAAGACAAGACCATATTTTAGTGGTTGCTTTCTTCACTAATTTTGCCTGTTTCTATTACAAACAAGAGGTTTTGCTAAGGCGTGTTGGGCTAGAACAAGTGTTGCTGCTACTTCAATTGAAATTAAATTCTTTGGGTAATTTTCCTGTAGGAAAACAAGATTTTCTAGATGAAGTAACTTAATAAAGGAGTGAGGTTCACTCTAAGTAAGGGAAAGATAAGATAGCATAGTTCTCATTGCCAACAAGAAGCTGTGGAAAATAAAAAGGGCCCTCACTGTAGATGCTGGCTTCAGTTTTTCAGGCTGAACTCAAGAGAGACAGCAGTCTGATCTCAGGAGCATTCCAGGACCCTAAGCTAAAAGGAATCTTCAAAGCATCAGAATAGCCCCATATATGCTGCATAAATGTTTACTGAGTGAATAAATGACTTAAATGATTAGGCCATCTTATCTATCCACGAACCATAAAAGAATATGACTGTGGTTTTGATGTTCGTGGTGACGTAGATTAGAGGATATAAGATTCAGAGATTTCTAGAAGCAAAGCTGTTCTTCCTCTAACCCATGTGAGAAATATGCAGAAAAGTACCCACTCTGTGTAAGGAAAAGGCTTGCTTAATCTCGACAAATAAGATTTTACAGAGAGATAAATTGAGACACCCCCCAAAAATTTATTCATCCACCAGTTAGTTACTGAATGCTTATTACATGACCACATGTAATAAGCAGACCTTACATTTTAACTGATGGAAACTGTTAGTAAACAAATATATAAATAATATATTTGGTAGTGATTCATGCTCTGAAGATGACTGAAGCAGGATAAGGGAGGAGAGAGTTGACGGAAAGGGACAGTGATCAAGGAAAGCTTTGATATGATGATATTTGAGCAGACATGAGGAAGATAAATACTTTCTCTAAAGCAGTGAAAAAGTGGCTGACCTAGAATATTTGTGTGGTTGTCTCATTTGTCCATTTGTCCAATTCCAAAGTTGTAAACCTTGGGATTAGTTGCTGGTAGTTGAACTTCTGTTTCCTGAACATCCTTGACTGTCTTGCAGTAGTCCTTTTGGGCCCTTGAGATCCGATCATCTCCAAAGGGAGCCAATTCCTGGCTTTCCTGAGTCCCAGGAATGAGTCTGTTTCCAGAGCACAGATGAGCATTCGGGTACCACAATATTGTTCTGTGATTTCAGGTCCACTTGTGTAATTCATCATCGATCTGGTATATATCATTCTCCTTTTGAGTTCCTGTTACAGTGCAACACAGAATATTAGAATAGCAGTGATGACCTTTTGACACAGTCCATTTTTTTTTAATGATATGAAATGAGGCTTTTTCCAGCTCTTCCTTTGAAAGTTCGTACAACAATCTACTGAAGCTTTTAGATGAATTAGAATCTTTCTTTTCTCCAATAACAACCAGGAAAAACACTCATCCATTAATATGATGGCAGTTGAATCTTTTATCTCATTCCAGGAGAGCCACTGCTGTCAGTGATCAACTAGTAAATGGATGTTTTGGTCAATAATTTTAAGGACAAATAATAATTATGCTTCAATCAAACTCATTATTTTTGACATCTAGTTAGATAATATAAAACAATTTCACTCAACATATTAATGTATTAGTTATTTGAGGATGAATTTAGGGGCCAGTTTCTTCTAGTTGGATGCATGACGATGAAGCCTGTGAAAAATGAAATGTGCACTGGATGTCTCATTTCAGAATCGGAGACTTGCTAATGCCTAGGCTAAAAATCACTGAGTAAGGTTATTTCTTTCATGAGTTAAACTACAGAAACCTGGGGCTTCAGTGAGCTGCTAACTTAAGCGCTGGATGAATCCAAAGCTTCTATTTAAGTCACTCTTGACTGCCAGCAGTTATGAGGTAAAAGAATTAACCTTCATGAATGTTTATATAAATAAAGAGGGCTGGAATGGATCTCAGAAATTACAGATTTAAAATATCAGATTTTGTGGTAAGTAACAATTTTGGTAAGTTTTCCGAGGAAATTTTGTACATAGTACCCAACTTACCAGCTAGTCGTGTTTCAAAATTATATTTGTAAGTTGATACGAAGTCAGAGCGCATTTACAAAAACAATGGTGCTATAATGGTGTTAAAAAATGGAAATGAGCTTATTTAATATTTATTTAATCTATATTAAGATTAGGTTATTTGTTTAATCCATATGAAGACAAATCATTTTAATTTGCAAGTTTTTAAAGTTTCTAATGTATGTTATTTCAGGTATTGTAACAAAAAATGAGCTACTAAAGGCTCTGGGGTTAAATTGCCAGTTGGATCCTAGCTGCTAGTTACCAGCAACACAGGTTGGGCAAGTACTTACCTTCTTGGCTACAGTTTATACAACTATATAAGAAAAAGAGTACTGCTAATAATAGGTGTGTAGAGATCTTAAGTTTTAGATGGCATAGGCCCAGTGCGTGGTGTATGTAAACAGTCCATAAATGCCTAAAATTGGCCAAAGAGTGTGATCCCATCATAAGCTAAAGCATTTCATCTTCCTGCTGCTGTGATACCAGCATGAGAAGTTAGAGTCAGGAGGGCCTTGCGCTCCTCTTTGGTGGGCCAGTGTCCGGGCCTAATCATCAATTTGGTTTTGACAGAGCAGCCTCCTTGCGAGAAGGGAGCATATAGCTAAGAGGGTCTGGGAACATGGTTCCCCTCCCTCTTTCCTCCTGAAGCACCAGGAAGACCACCTGGAGGAAAAGGCGGGTGGGACAGAGACCCGGCCGAGAGGACTTCCAGGCCCTTCAAATCACACGGAATTGAAAGGCCACACGTCCATGGCTTCCTCTAAAGTTTTCTTTGGGGTGAACTTCTTTGCGTCTGTCCCCAGTTTGCCTGGCACCTATCTCTTCTTCAGCTCATGGGCATCTTGGTGGTTTCTAGTTCCTGCAGATGCGCTCCCGCTGGCCCCACCTGCCTCGGGCCAACATCTGGACTTACTGTTGGCATTGCAACCACCCTTCGGCTTCATTCGGCCAAGTTGTAGATCCAGGGCGGAGGGAGCGGCCAGAGCGCCGGCGGCGGGCTGGTGGTGCTGGGGAGCAGGTACGTGGTGGAGACTGGACGACCAATGCCGATGCTCGTTTCCCATCCCAGAATCTGGGCCGCCCTTCCCACCTCGTTCATAGGGACCTTCTTAGTCCTTTGAAGGATATATTTCCTTTTTCTTTCTCAACTGTCTGTCCTCTGATCCTGTCTCCCTCAGTAACCATGATGATAGCTGCTGAGCCAGGAGAAAACACAACAGCTTGAGGAATCCATCTCACCTTTATACTTTTGTATAGGATTTGCGCCTGCCCTCGGCATGGCCTGGGTGGACCTTTAAGAAGTTAGTGCAGGAGAGACAAGACAAATGATAAAATAAGTAGATAATATTATATATTATACATATAATAAATATAAAATGTATATGTAATATTTTACAAAATATATAATAAAATATATGTAATATACGATGCATACTAGTAAAAATAAAAATATGTATAATATATAGAGTAGTATTCTTTATAAGCTCATTACATTTTTCTAGAGGAAAACAAAAGGCCCATTAAGTTGAGTATATGTTGCTTTACCTCCACAAAGCAACACAAATCTTTGGTAAAATGTATTGTGTCACAAAATTTGTATGCAAGAAAGAGAGAGAGAACTCTGTTTGAAAACAATAAGCACGACACCGGCTGGCTGTTGATTTTTGTGGAGTGCGAGGCTAAGATCAGTGTTTGTTCTTATCTCCACCCCATGAATTATAAGGATAGGAAACACTCTAGTAACTATGAGCTGAAAAGAATCACCTGGTTGAATCAGCCTCCTGTCTTTGTGGTTATAAAGCAGAGTTTTTAAAGCTCTGTCTCAGGATAGACTTGGGGCGAGGGACTGGACAGCACGGGATAGGCACGGGCAAGATGGTTAGGACGGGGCAGCCAGTTGCTTCTTGCTGCTCTTCTCACCCAGGTGGCTGTACACCCAGTCTGTGTTTTAAAGACCTGATTTTCCTTATTCACGGACCAGATCATCGACAGTGTCTGAATGTCTGGAAGAACACATCATCAATGGCCATATTTTTCTGGGTGGGACAAAAATCTCTAAACAGAGATTTATTTTAATTCCTAAATTTAATTTAGGACTTCAGCCCCTACCACCCCTAGCATCCCTGCCCCTGTCTCCTGTGACCAGTGGCTGTCTGTGCCCCACAGATCCCTTCGGAAAACTGCCGCTAAGTTAATCACTGGGTGGCACCCAAGAGCCAGAAAAAAGATGGATCGAGTTGCAGACACTCTCTAATACACACATTTTAACAATTTCCTCCGTCCTCAGCAAAATTATGCTAATATTTTAGTTGAGTTTCCTCAAGTCTGGAACTCAAATTAAGTCTGTCTGTTTCATTTTTATGATAGTGCTTGAAATCACTTGCAGACAAGGGGTTGTTGGGCCATGAGATTTATAGTGGCAGTGCCACAAAGGTCAAACACATCCTGAGGAAGAGGAAAGCAATCTGTAGAACCAGTGTTTTCACTGCAATAAAGTTTATAGCAGCATTAAGGGAATAGTTACAAATCAGTCGGATGGTGTTGATTTCATTGAGAATAAGTATATTTACACTTGTAAGCTTTCTCTCAATAATATTCTGAATGTTTTACACAATGGGGTTAGTGAAGGTTGGATCTGGGCATATTTCACAAGTGACAAAATTTGTTTTTCTTTTTTCCACCCATCCTTCTACTTGTTACTTTCACAAAATGGGTTTATAATGGCTCAGTAGGGGCTGAGTAAAGGTTCAGCAATTTTCTGAGATTTCCATCAAAGTCGAAGATGCTGCAAAAAACTTGGAAAGCAAAATGATTACTTGTGTGTATGTATGTGATAAAAGATGAGCTAAGTCTAGAGAAACAAAATGTCCCTAATACTAAAAAATGCTTCTTTTTAGGTAAGTAGTAATTAGTTCTTACTGCAGCCAATTTTGTTTCATTAGAATTTCTCATTGAATGTTCAATTCCCGTATTTAAAGGGCAAAACACAGCTACCCCAACCTATATAAGACCTACAAAGAATTATGTTTATGGTCAGCACAAGCGTTAAATAGCTTCCTTCTGTTACTTTATATCACAGCACCCAGTGTCCTTCATAGAACTAAGCACTATTATTTTTTTGTAGTTAACTGTAAAATAATTATGTGATTATGCTATCATTTATATTAATTGGGCTATTATTATGTAATTATCTTACCTGTTGTTTATTTCCTTATTTATCATCTGTCTTGTCCGCTAGATTGTAAATCCCACAAGGGCAAGAACCTTTTCCTATTCCCAGAGTCACAGGGCCTATGCGTGAGTCTGGCACTTAGACCTCAAAAATGTTTATTGAATTAATAAATGAATATTGCTATATTCTCAGGATTCTTCCACATGGTGAAAACACTTTCTCACCCTCAAACCAACTCTACACAATATAAATATTTTCTAACTTAGTGTTATAGAACCTGCTGTCTCTATTGTGTTTTTTTTTTTTTTTGCGGTACGCGGGCCTCTCACTGTTGTGGCCTCTCCCGTTGTGGAGCACAGGCTTCGGATGCGCAGACTCAGCAGTCATGGCTCACGGGCCCAGCCGCTCCGCGGCATGTGGGATCTTCCCGGACCGGGGCACGAACCCATGTCCCCTGCGTTGGAAGGCGGACTCTCAACCACTGCGCCGCCAGGGAAGCCCTCTATTGTGTTTTTATCCTCTAAGAGCTGATGTGTCTCCAACAGACATGGGGGGAAAGGAAGAGGTAGACCTTATTGTCCACGTTCTATAGATGAGAAAACTGGGGCTTCGGCCTAGAAGTCTGGCAAATATAATTTGTCGACAAGAAATCATAAAGCATGCCCTGAAGCAATTCTCTCTGAACCAGAGCAGAGTTGCCTGTGTGCAAACTATGAAAATCTGTGGGGCTCTTGTGGGTACATTTTATTTTCCCACGATTGCCTCATAAATATATTTGTGTTTAAATATCCTTCAGTCTCGATTGTAATAGAATTTAGTTCAACCATTTTAAGGTCATACATAGTTTGGCCACTTTAAAAACTAAGTAGACCATAGAGTAATATGTTAAATGGTTAATGTGATATGTCCATTATTAGTTAGACTGACCATTTGTATATTTGTATTCCTTCTTAAAAACAAATTTTCCTGTTTTTTTCAATTATAAAATTAGAGCATACCATTGTATTGAAAATATAAAAAAGTACAGAAGAAAATTAAAATTACCCCAGTACTTGCCAATAATTGAATTATATCGCTTTTTGTTCTGGAAACAAAATGTTTTAAAGTTCCATGATATAAAACAAGCCTAAGCCTGTGGCCTGAGAGCCAACTTCACTTCAAAACTTAAGATGGTGCCAAACAAAATGATGGAAAGATCAAACAAATAAAAATGTGGTAAGAGTGGCTGACCCCTAATGTTTAAAAACATTTGTGTGTGTGCATATGAGTGTGTGTGTGCATATTGGGTGTGTAGGGTGTGTAGAGATAGGAAGTTGTTGGCTGCATTTTAGAGAAAAGAAATAGCTATTTGGAGCTTTTTTTTTTTTTTTCCTGAATCTGATCATTGAAAATGATTTCGACAGCCACTTCTAACACCAACTTGCTGTGTGTCTTTGGATAAATTGCCTCACTTCCTGGGTCTCGGGTTCTGCACCTAACAAATAGAAGGATGGGAAAGGGGAGTGTTGGCTGATCTGCTTTTAGAACCAGTTGAATGGGTACTTGAATGATGGTTAGTATTGAAATAAAACGCTCTGGTCTCGCCCCCAGAATGGAAGCCACCTGAAAGCAGGGTCGTGTGTATATTCACACTGCATGAGACAGCAGAAATTGGCCCCGCTAGTTATGAAAATATGGTCTCAGAGCAGGTGTCACTCTGAAATCTGAACTGTAGACTATTATCACTGAGACTGTTGGGGCTTTGTTGCTCTGATATGGGTAGGAAATGATGACTGATGAAGAGGCAGGCAGGGAAGTTTGTGAGAAACCTTTAACTCTATATGCTATTTCAACAAGCACTGGCCAATTTTGGTGTTGTTCAGTGTATAAATCATCAAGTATAAAGCACCAAGGATGTGAAGAGGAAGAAAATATATCTTACATGCTCATGGGGGAGATGGGTACTGGTCACAGCTAAGGCCACTCCAGTGGAGCACCTCCCCCAGTGTATGAACAATGTGAAGTGAAACATAGGAAAAAAGGAACAGTTCTGCAGGACTGTTGGAAATCAGATGAGGAGGGAGGCTGGGAAATGCTTATCCACATTGTCTTTGAGCCAGTGTTTAAGAATGGGTGGGTAGGGCACTGTCAAGTGAATAAGCGGAGGAGGCCATTGCAGGTAGAGGAAACATGAACCAAAGCTTAGCATCATGATAGTATGCTGCTTTCTGAGAAAATTCCAAGTAATCAGGATTGCTAGGGTGCAGCTCAGCAAGTCGCCCACTGCCTGTCAATGGATGGGAAATAGTTCACCAACATGGAAGCAGAGTGAATAAAAAATACCCTGCCCAATGTCAGAAAGAAATCAGGATGTTGCAAAATTAGAAAAGTTATCTCTCTGCCTTTTCTTAAAGAAAAGCAGAGGGTCTAGCAACCTTGGATCCTCCTTCTTGCAGGCAACAGTAGACAGAGCTGACTAGCAGCTCCCCGTCCCACCTTGGACACATGGACCTTCTCCAGTTCTCCCCAGCCACCGCTCAAGCAAGTGCATGTGCTCATTTCCCTGAACTGCTTCATCCAGGTGTGTCACCTAACCAGCCCAGTGGCAGGTGAATCTGTCACCTGGGGTAGAGGGTGAGGGCAGAGGCAGACGGGGTGGGGAATTACACTGGAAGAGTAGACAAGAGCCAGATTTGAACTTTATTCTGTAGTCAGTGTAACCTCATCAAAGCTCTCCAAATGTGAGAATAACAGGGACAAAAAGAGTTCCCAACAGCTGAAGGGCAGCCTCTCTACAAACTGGTCAATTGGCTTTTTTCCTCTACCTCTTCAAGACTAAGCAAACACTTGCTCAACATATGCTATTTTTGAACAATGGACTGGACAGTGCACATAGTTTGGGGTTGTGTCTGAGGGTATTTTTAGGAATAACAGGAAGGAGAAGGGTACCACACATGAAAAAAGACCCACTGTAATTTCTCCAAATAATCCAGTTCTTGTTATAATTTTAGTACTGGAAGAAAAGTTGTTTCCGAAAAATATCGTCGAGGGACACATACTTTAATGTTTTCAAACACAATGTAAAACATAAAAATATAGACTAAAATAATTTAAAATGTAACAGTATGCCCCAGATGATTTTTTAAGCTACGAAGAGCAAAATAATTTATTTTGTACTCAGAGCATAATTTTCGCAATTTACTGAGTACTCTTGACCTAATCTGACGACAAATAGATACTGGTTGCAACGATGATATGTAGAGAAAAATAAGGATAAAGTCCAAAAGTGTAAAAAATTCAGAATTTAGAAAAATATGAATGAAGAGGCCAGCATTCATTGTTGGTGTGCTATTTGTGTATAACTTCTGAATTCTAAACCTAGCTCTGCTCTGGGAAATTCACTTAAACTTGGCTTCCTCACCTTCAGAATGAAGATATGTTCTTAAAAATACAATCTCAACATCTCCACCTCAAGCTGCAGTTTTTATCCTGGACCTTCAGGACTGCTGAGTGAAAGGACTCATTGATACATGTATTTCAAGCAAAGGAAAAATAAGATTTTTTACTAGGGCTAAGCAGACACTGAGGGAAGTGATTCCAGCTTTTTCTGAGAAACTTTTGTAACACAGGGGAAAAAAATGATGCAAAAATCAAATGAAACTTGGGGCAACTGAAAAACAAAGCAGGCGAGTTCTCAAGGTCATTTAATTTAAATTAATTAAAATTTGCCTGTCTTCTCAGCAAATACATAGTACCCTAATAAGGTGTAACTACCAGGTACCCTCTAATGGCAGATTGAAGACATAAGGCATTTAAGCAACTATGGAAGGTTTATTGGCATATTCTATAAAATACGTACTCTGTAAAATAAACCTATTGGAATTATGAAATGGCCAGACATCCCAGTTAGAAGTCCTAAAATTCAAATACTTGAGTTTTAAAGATAAATAGACTTGGATAACACCAAGTAACTTCTGGATAAGTATCTACTGCCTGTTATATGTTGACTTCTAAAAAAAGTGTAAGAAATAGAGCTTTAGTTTTGTCCAAGAATGAAATACAGTGTGTTGAAAATTGCTTCAGCCAATTTCAGGAACTCCCATAAATTTTTCCATTGTGTCTCTCTTATTGGATTGTCAACAGTAATAATACTTCATATTCAAGATATATCCTCCCCTTGTAGAATTTATCAGTTTAGTAGTTTTCCTTCCCAATTATACATGAAGTGTGAAAGGAAAATGGAAGGCAGTTTTCAGAAAAATCAATAAGGAAGAAGTCTTCATTATTTTAGTAGTACTGCTTTGTGAATATTAATGTGATTTTAAATTTACCAAAAAAAGTCGTGAAGAGACAGCAACTTGGTTTTTTATTGTTTTGTTTGTTTGTTTGCAGTACGTGGGCCTCTCACTGTTGTGGCCTCTCCCGTTGTGGACCACAGGCTCCGGACGCGCAGGCTCAGTGGCCATGGCTCACGGGCCCAGCCGCTCCGCGGCATGTGGGATCTTCCCGGACGGGGGCACGAACCCGTGTCCCCAGCATCGGCAGGCGGACTCTCAACCACTGCGCCATCAGGGAAGCCCCAGCAACTTGTATTTTTGTGGGAAATATTTTCTTATGGCATAAGAGAGAATGGAAGCCATTTTATCAATAAGATCAAACCCTTTAATAGAAATTATGACTTATTTTCAGATATAGGTATTTACTTAGGCTTGTGTTCCCAAAATATAAGCTATTATATAATATATAATATATATTACATACATATATATTATAAGTTCCCAAGGACTGTGTTCATTTGTCCACTATTACATCTTTCATGTAGTTTATTTTAATACATAGTTTTGAATAAACAGATCGATTAAAAATAATGACTGTAGGGCTTCCCTGGTGGCGCAGTGGTTGAGAGTCCGCCCGCTGATGCAGGGAACACGGGTTCGTGCCCCGGTCCGGGAAGATCCCACATGCCGCGGAGGGGCTGGGCCCGTGAGCCATGGCCACTGAGCCTGCGTGTCCGGAGCCTGTGCTCCGCAATGGGAGAGACCACGACAGTGAGAGGCCCGCGTACAGCAAAATAATAATAATAATAATAATGACTGTAGATCTTTGCAACAATGGTTTTATTGACTTTTATATACAAACCATGCTTTTATATTTTGTTCTGTCTTTAAGGTACTAAAATCACAGTGGAATTTTTCCCCTTCTCTATCCAGTGGTCACTCTAACTGGTCTTTGCTTCCTCCTAACCCAAAAAGAACATTTTTACATTTCAGTGATTTAATGTACATAACACAAAACCTAGATTGTCAGAATTCACAAATTCTAAATTTGTAAATGATTTATATTAGAGAAAGGAATGAATTTTCTAGATTTCTACATGCATCTCATGAGCTGTTTGATTACCTATTCTTTAGCTGGCTGTACCTCAAAACTCTCATACTTCTCCTAAGCGCAAAACAATCTTGAAGTCACTCCTGATTTCTTATTTTTTGGACTTTCTGTATAATTTGTCACTAAGACTTTTAATTTTTTACTTGAATTTGCCCCTTATTCTCCATTTTTACTGCTGTTACCCTGGTCCCCATCACTATCATCAACCAACATCTATTGCTCGGTACTTCTGGAGCACTCTGGTAGAATGTTCTGTTGACCACATTCACATTGTCGTTCTGGCTTTAGCTCCATTCTTGCTTCTGTCTCTAATTTCAGTCCTTTCCAGCCCATTGTTCATACCACAGACTTTTATTTTCCCCAAACCTTGTTCAGATTCCACTTCCTTATGGAGCCATCCCCAAATGCCAAATCATTATTTTATTCATTTATTCAGGACATTTTTGATGGAGTGTCAACTGTGATAATACCACTGTCTTGGCAGAGATTTCCTTAACTGAATGCAACATAATGTCATTTGTTTTTTCTTCATTTATTAACTTATACCTTCCTCTTACTCCAAAGAGAATTTCAGATAGCTTCTCTAAATACTAGAGAAAAACAAAATTAAAAAAAGTAATTAAGGAAAATGGAATTTATCCAGAAAATGTATCCTGTCTCTTCACATTTGATAACGTTAGAGCACAGATTTGATAGAAAGCCAAGAAGAAAGATACATCTATTTAGAGGATTCACAAGATGTGTAAGATTAAACTTGGACAATAATCAAAATGCATTTCTCAGGGGAAGTACACTATTTTCCTGTTGAGATCAGAAAGAAATTTCTTTTGTAGTTCCTTACCAAAAGAACACATGTACTATAATAAACAATGCCCTCAATAACACCCTTATAGCTCGTTTCATATGGCGCTTTTCAGGAATGTACCTCAGTGTTTGAGAATTGTATAACACCAAGTGGAGACTCAAAAAAGTACTTCTAAGAGCATGGTTACCTTTATAAGTTTTCAAAACATATTGTATGCACAGCATAACACTGATCATAATAGCAATGACAGTTACAGCTGTTTGAGCATTTATTATATATCAGGTACAATGTGCATCACTTTACGTACATTGTTATTTAACCCTCACAATGACCTCTTGAGGTGGACATAATCCCATTGCACCAGTGAAATTGAGTGTTTAAGGAACTCAGCCATAAACACTCAGTAAGTATTGTTCAATAATAAAACACTGCCACCATATTAGAACCCCCTCATAGCTCATCAATCAGCCCTCTCTACCTTAAGTTTTAAGCATTATCCTGACTTCTAGCATTACAGATTAGTCTGCCTGTTGTAAGTGTAAAACAAATGAAATCATACAGAAGGCATTATTTGGTGTCTGGTGTCTTTCACTCAATACTGTTTGTGGAATTCATTCATGTTGTATGTAGTTGTAATTTGTTTATTTTCATGTTGTGTAATTTTCCATTATATGAGTAGACCACATTTATTTAACCATTGTACTGTCTTGGACATTTTTGTCATTTCCAGTTTTCAACTATTATGCATATTTTGCTATCACTATTCTTATACATCGTTCTTTGTGTACATGTGCCCACATTGTTAGGGTATATACACCAGTTCAGAGTAGAATGTCTTTAGCTCCAGTGGATAAAGCTGTGCTGTTTCTCCGTGTGGTTGCCCTCTCTTCCTTTCTACTCGTGCTTGCATATTTCATCTACATCAGAAATACAGCTCAATTCAATCAAAGCCATTTCCTAATGAAAAGATCCTAACCAGATAAGTTCCACAAAAGCTTTCCATTTTTCATAAAATCGTAGCAAATCATGACTAAATTATCTTTGAAAAAGTTTAGTACTCCAAAGAAGTAAGAGTGAAGTTTTATTCTATTTTAATTATAGGATATGGTGAATGAGCTACTGCATGCCAATTGCTGTAGACAGGAAGCACTCTCAAAAGCTCCTTGACACCAACTATCAGACCAAAGCACTAAAATTTCTTTGAACTTGAATTTTAAGTGCGTTGAAACACTGTAATCTTAATTAGCTATGACACATAAATTACTTCATTTTACACTCACAACCATTAGCATTCAGAATTCTGAGTCAAAGTTTCTGAGTTCTCAGATTAATGTGTATGCCAGGAAGAGCTGTTATTGCCCCGGGAAGGAAATGTCTTTTGCTTTCAGTGAAAAGGTATAGAATGGAAAGTGATGCTCTGCACTTGGTAGATCTCATGGAATTTATCAAGAAAATTGCTTAACGATTATGTAATGCTATATCCCTAGCACTTTAAAAAATGATTATTCAATTTCAACAAAGATATATTAATTTAAAGTTTCTCAACCGAGGTCCATTAGCTCATGTGGGAAATTTGCAAGTTTTCCATGAGAATATTTTAATCTTGTGTTTTCACTTATTTAGATGATTATCTAAAAAAAAATTTAATGAAGCCCTCTCTGGCTCACCTAGATGACCATCTCTCAGTGAGCCTTTGCACCTCAGCTTCAGTGCTTGTGCTTGTTCAATAGTGTTGGCTACCACTATATTCATTCTGAACTTCAGGCTAAGAAAAAAAAGAGGAGAACTTTGTATGTCAATCTGGTGTTCAGATGTGCGGTTTTAAAATAATTCAGATAGACTTTAAATAACGGAAGAATTGAAAGTATCACATAGCACATGGTAATTAAGGCAGGCCAAACTCAAAAGATGTCAAAAGAGTTTGTGCTAGCACCTTGTACCATTTTCAACAAAACAACATTAAATTAATACTATTAATTTGAATTTTATTGATTTCATGGGTTTGAACTTAATTTAAAAATATACTCTTGGGCTTCCCTGGTAGCGCAGTGGTTGAGAGTCCGCCTGCCGATGCAGGGGACACGGGTTCGTGCCCCGGTCCGGGAAGATCCCACATGCCGCGGAGCGGCTGGGCCCGTGAGCCATGGCCACTGAGCCTGCGCGTCAGGAGCCTGTGCTCCGCAACGGGAGAGGCCACAACAGTGAGAGGTGCGCGTACCGCAAAACAAAACAAAACAAAACAAAAGTAAACAAAAAATAATAATAAAAAAAACCTCTTGTTTATAGCTGCGTAATAGTTATAGAAATACAGAGTTTAGGTTTTTTATTTTCATACATATTTGAGAAGTATTAAAATCATATGAATAAAAACTTGAGGTCTGTTAGAATTGTTTTCCTTTAAAATGGATCTTTACGTTTTATAAGCTTGAAAACACTGCTCTAACAGATCAGTAATGAGAATAGCTAATATTTATTGAGAACTCTGCTTGCAGTATGTTTTTTAATCTTCCCAAGCACACTATTACATAATGGAGTGCTATTACGTAGGGTAATATTACCCTATATAATAGATTACTACTATGTAATAGGTGCTATCTCTGGCCCATGTTACAGGTTAGGAAACTGACTTTAGATCATGTCCACAACTCACAAGTGGCTGCCCTGAGATTCCCACTCCTAATCATGACGGTTGTGAGGCATTAGAATACGTCACCCAAAGAAGCTAGTTTTTCCTAAAAGTGTAGACAACATTAGCTTTTTCAGACTATTTCAAAGTAGTCCTTGTTCAAACAGAGGAATTAACTTCACCAAGTCTCGCGTGATTTCATGGGCAGCATTACAACATTTGCGCGTCATTTAGGCCTGGACCTCAGCTGTGTAGTTTTAGGTTACATTTCTGTAACTCACCTTCTCCTGCTCTCATCGCTCCTCGGTTTCGTGTTAGAGAACTGTTCCTTTCACTGTCATGACAAGCTGCATTCTGAACTGTTTTTGGCGAGTGATGTCTTGTTTCTTCAGACACTAGCTGTGCATTTGGTGGCCACAACAGTGCAAGAAGAGTTATCCCATCAAACTGCCATAACCCCCAGCTACAGCAAGGACCTTGGATTGTACTTGTCTTGAGGGAGGGTGAGATCAAGCAGGCAGTGGATCCAGAAGAAACAAAAGACAAAAAGAATTCAAAGCATGTTTAAGTGGGTACTTATGCCCCTCTGCTAGGGAAGAGGTGCATTTAAATGGAAACAAGAGTTGCCTTGTATAGGAAGGTCTCAATTCTACACAACTGCAACCTCCGTATTCCCTGGCAGCAGAGGCCAGGAGAGCTCCACCTCAGAGACTGGAATAAACGCCACTGATTTGATTTGAAATAATAATGAACAATATTTCAGTTTCTTTTCTTACAAAGAAAAGAATGTTATAAGGTGCCCTAAGGTGATGATCCAATTAGATTTATAGAATAAGTTCTCGGCAGTTAAGTAGAAATAAACACTAGAAGAGAAGCCAAGAAAGATCTCAAACAGCAACTCTAAAAATAAAACTTGACAAGCTTAGTAACTTCATTTAGAACTGAAAATAGTATTTTTAAACTATAATTCTGAATGCTTTCCTCATAAAATAAGATTGCCATGCTCTAGTAATTCTGCCATGATTATGTTTCTCTGACTCTTCTACAATTTATAGTTTTTTCTCTTTTAAAATTTATTATGAAATATTTTAAAACACATGAAAATAAATATTACATATATGTGTATATATACGTGTGTGTGTGTGTGTGTGTATATATATATATATATATATATATAATGAGAGAGAGACGCAGTCAGACAGATAGAAAAAGAGAAACATATGTGTATCCACTACCCAGCTTAAGAAAAAAAACTTTGCCTATGACATTTGAAGGTCTTTGTGTACCCTTTTATGATAGCATTCACCTTTCACACTCCCAGTGAAACATTATCATGAAATTTTGGTCTATCATTCCCTTGTTTTTTCATAGTTTTATAACATGTAAGTATATCTCAAAATAATATATTGTGATTATTGATATATTTGAATTTGTTTCTACTGCAGTACTATTTTGGTATCTATCCTTTTTTTTTCTCTTTTTAAAAATCTTCTTTGATGTAAATTGAGTTTTTAAATTTTTATTCCATATTTTCTTTGTAATAGTATGGAAGTTTCACAGTCCGAGTTGTTTTCAAGTAATACAATGATTCTTTAGAATGGGTCAACTTGATCACCTACCCACATCCCAGCACACATGTTATTGTGTAAGTATTTTGGTTCTCTCTCATTTTTTTAATTATCAGGCTAAACATTGTTCTTATTGTGCTATATAGTCATTTTTTTTAGATTTACACTCATATTTGCCACTTTCTTTGCCTACCATTTTTCTTGAGGTTCTGACCTTGTTTTGAAATCATTTTACTTTGGCCTAAAATAGATCCTTTAGAAGCTCTTTTAGGATAATCTCAAAGTCATAAATACTCCCAGCTTTTGTTTCTCTGATAGTGATTTGATTTCACACTTGTTATTCAAAGATAATTTTAAAATTCTATGTTGACAGTTATATTCTTTCAGCACTTGAAAAATATTTTTTCATTGTTCTTTCATTGTTGCAGATGAGAAATCAGCTGTTAATTTAACTACCTTTTCATTTTGGTTTCTTCTTTTAATCCTTTAAATTGTGTTTTTAATATTCTGTTTCACTACAATGTAAGTGGTGTAGAACTATTTTTATTTATTTTGTTTGGATTATTATACTTTCTGAATCTGAAAATTCATATATGCCTGAAGGCATATTACCCTTTTAGAATGTTGCCTCTAAGCTGGTGCTCCACCTTTAGACCTAGCCTCCAGAACTGTGAGAAATAAATTTCTGTTGTTTTTAAGCCATGCAGACTATGATATTTTGTTACAGCAGCCTAAATGGACTAAGACAGTGTAATTACATTTTAACATATAGTATTAAATAATAGAATATGTAAAGTATTGTATTTATTGTTATTAACTCCCTTTTCCATTCTTTTGTGTATACTTATGTACACATAACAAAAGAATAATGGCGATGATAATAATGATGTGTTGAAGTGGTTCTCTCTGTTACTGTCCTCAACTTGCAGCCTTACTTAGTTCTTTTTCACTGAATTATTTTTCACTCTATCCTCTTTTGCATTTATACCTAATTTTTCAAAAAATTTATTAGACCCTAATATAAGTTCCATTTTGCATAACTGCTATTTATCAACTTTTTTCATTTATATGAGAATGTTTATAGGCAAGGGAATGATCACAGTATATTGCAAAACTTTTAAATGGTATGCAAAATATTCACCAAGATGGTACCACTTTGTAAATATATGGAGAGGAAAGAGAAAAGTGTAGAGTCTGGGTATTTCCTGGCAGTGGAATAAAAAAGGTGGGGTGATAGAAGTGATTTCTACTGGATGCAGCCAACAATGCAATTTTATTCTCAGTTATAGTACTTAGGAATGGTAATAAAGCTAACAAAAAGCTAATAAGTGATTTATTATTAATATGGACCAGGTGTGTTTTCTGTTTGTTTGTTTCCATGAATAATGTCTTCGAAGAACAGAATACTAAGAAAATAAGAATACAATCAAGAAAAATGTCTTTAATAATCATGTTATCAATTTTTTCCATCTTGTCAAACTACTCAAAATCAAGTGGCTTAAAACAAAAATTTATCATTATTTTATTTCAATATTATGTAGGTCATTAATCTGGGTGGGGATCAGGGGGTTTATCTCAACTTCACAACATCTGGGATATATTTCAATTAAAATGAAACTCAATATAGCTTAAGAAAAAAAACTTGAAATAAAAAATGAAACAATATATGATTAAATTATCAGGCTGACAGAGAAGAATAAGAAGAGTGGGGAAATATATTGCTTACTTTAACTTAAAAAATCCAGTTAGGGGACTTCCCTGGCAGTCCAGTGGTTAAGACTTTGCCTTCCAATGCAGGGGGTGCGGGTTTGATCCCTGGTCAGGGAGCTAAAATCCCACATGACTCAGCCACAAAACCAAAATATAAAACAGAAGCAATATTGTAACAAATTCAATAAAGACTTTAAAAATGGTCCACATCAAAAATATCTTTAAAAAAAATGCAGTTTTCAAGAGAGGCTAGACACAGAGTTCAGACTATATTCTCTCTCACACTTTTGCTCTTTCTTTCACTGTCTCAAATGTCCATGGAATAACTTGAGTGGACAGACTTTGTCCTAAGACTGTACCTATAACAATATTGTAGTTTGGAAAAAAGTGTCTGGTTAGCCAACCTGAGCCACATAACCAACCCTGTGGCTGGAGAGATGAGGCCATGTAATTTCACTGCCAGCTTCTTTAGGTAGAAGTATTTTTCTTAAAAGGATGCATTAGACATTAGTTCCTATAAAAATTTGTGTCCACTAACTTTAAAAGGGATGTAGGTAAAGGTATCATAATAGAACTAGAACAAAAAGTTTCACAATTTGTATGGAAACACAAAAGACCCCGAATAGCCAAAGCAATCTTGAGAAAGAAAAATGGAGCTGGAGGAATCAGGCATCCTGACTTCAGACTATACTACAAACCTACAGTAATCAAGACAGTATGGTATTGGCACAAAAACAGAAATAGAGATCAATGGAACAGGATAGAAAGCCCAGAGATAAACCCACCCACATATAGTCACCTTATCTTTGATAAAGGAGGCAAAATATACAATGGACAAAAGACGGCCTCTTCAATAAGTGGTGCTGGGAAAACTGGACAGCTACATGTAAAAGAAGGAAATTAGAACACTCCCTAACACCATACACAAAAATAAAGTCAAAATGGATTAAAGACCTAAATGTAAGGCCAGACACTATAAAACTCTTAGAGGAAAACATAGAACACTTCATGACATAAATCACAGCAAGATCCTTTTTGACCCACCTCCTAGAGAAAGGGAAATAAAAACAAAAATAAACAAATGGGACCTGATGAAATTTAAAAGTTTCTGCACAGCAAAGGAAACCATAAACAAGATGAAAAGTCAACCCTCAGAATGGGAGAAAATATTTGCAAATGAAGCAACTGACAAAGGATTAATCTCCAAAATTTAGAAGCAGCTCATGCAGCTCAATATCAAATAAACAAACAACCCAATCCAAAAATGGGCAGAAGACCTAAATAGACATTTCTCCAAAGAAGATATACAGATTGCCAACAAACACATGAAAGGATGCTCAACATCACTAATTATTAGAGAAATGCAAATCAAAACTACAATGAGGTATCATCCCACACTGGTCAGAATGGCCATCATCAGAAAGTGTACAAACAATAAATGCTCGAGAGGGTGTGGAGAAAAGGGATCCCTCTTGCATTGTTCATGGGAATGTAAATTGATACAGCCACTATGGAGAACATTATGGAGGTTCCTTAAAAAACTAAAAATAGAACTACCATACGACCCAGCAATCCCACTACTGGGCATATAACCAGAGAAAACCATAATTCAAAGAGTCATGTACCACAGTGTTCATTGCAGAACTATTTACAATAGCCAGGACATGGAATCAACCTAAGTGTCCATCGACAGATGAATGGATAAAGAAAATGTGGCATATATATACAATGGAATATTATCCAGCCATAAAAAGAAACGAAACTGAGTTATTTGTAGTGAGGTGGATGGACCTAGAGTCTGTCATACAGACTCTAGGTCTGTGAGTGAAGTAAGAGTGAAGTAAGTCAGAAAGAGAAAAACAAATACTGTATTCTAACACATATATATGGAATCTAAAAAAAAAAAAAGGTTCTGAGGAACCTAAGGACAGGACAGGAATAAAGATGCAGACCTAGAGAATGGACTTGAGGACATGGGGAGGGGGAAGGGTAAGCTGGGACGAAGTGAGAGAGTGGCACTGACATATATATACTACCAAATGTAAAATAGATAGCTAGTGGGAAGCAGCCACATAGCACAGGGAGATCAGCTCAGTGCTTTGTGACCACCTAGAAGGGTGCAATAATGAGGGTGGGAGGGAGACACAAGAGGGAGGGGATGTGGGAATATTTGTATACGTATAGCTGATTCACTTTGTTATAAAGCAGAAACTAACATACCATTGTAAAGCAATTATACTTCAATAAAGATGTTAAGAAAAGATATAATAAAATTATCAATAATTTAAGGATATGTTCATCATCTACATGTGTTTCCTGTTTGAGTTATCTGTGTCCTGAATTAATACCTGCTATTAAGTAGAATTATAGTTTTTTAACTTTATTTTTTATACAACTTTTAATTGTTACACTCCTTTTACAGTTATTAAAAAGTATTGTCTATATTCCCCATATTGTACAGAACATCCTTCTAGTCTATCTTATACCCAATAGTTTGGACCTCCCACTCCCCTACCCCTATATTACACCTCCCCCCTCCCCACTGGTAACCACTAGTTTGTTCTCTATATCTGTGAGTCTGCTTCTTTTCTGTTACATTCACTAGCTTGTTGTATTTTTTAGATTCCCCATATAAGTAATATAATACAGTATTTAGGTTCATCTGTCTGACTTATTTCACTTAGCATAATGCACTCCAAGTCCATCCAAATTTTGCTGCAAATGGCAAAATTTCATTCTTTTTTAATGGCTGAGTAGTATTCCATTGTGTGTATATGGAGATCGATCTATCTATCTATCTATCTATCTATCTATATATATATACATCTCACATCTTCTTTATCCATTCATCTATTGCTTGACACTTCAGTTGCTTCCATATCTTGGCAATTAAAGTAATGCTGCTAGGAACATTGTGGTGCATGTATCTTTTTGAATTAGTGTTTTTGTTTTTTTCGAATATATACCCAGGATTGGAATTGCTGGATCATATGGTTAGAACAACCATACTACCCAAGGCAATCTACAGAGTTAATGCAATACATATCAAAATACCAATGGCATTTTTCACAGAACTAAAGCAAATAATTCTAAAATCTTTATGGAAACAAAAATGAACCCAAATAGCCAAAGCAATCTTGAGAAAGAAAAAAGGAGCTGGAGGAATCATGCTCCCTGACTTCAGACTGTACTACCAAGCTACAGAAATCCAAACAGTATGGTACTAGCACAAAAACAGACACATAAATCAATGGAGCAGGATACAGAGCCCAGAAATAAACCCACACACTTATGGTCAATTAATCTTTGACAAAGGAAGCAAGAATATACAATGGAGAAAGGCAGTCTCTTTAAAAAGTCATTCTGGGAAAACTGGACAGCTACATGTAAAAGAATGAAATTAGAACATTCTCTAACACCATATACAAAAATAAACTCAAAATGGATTAAAGACCTAAATGTAAGACCGGATACTATAAAACTCCTTGAGGAAAACGTAGGCAGAACACTCTTTGACATGAATCACAGCAATATTTTTTTTGGATCTGTCTCCTAAAGTAAAGGAAATAAAAGCAAAAATAAACAAATGGGACCTAATTAAACTTTAAAGCTTCTGCACAGCAAAGGAAAGCCATAAGCAAAATGAAAAGACAACCTACTGAAATGGAGAAAATATTTGTAAACGGTATGACCGATAAGAAATTAATATCCAGCATATATAAACAGCTCATACAACTCAACGTCAAAAAAACAAACACAACGATTAAAAAATGGGCAGAAGAACTAAATAGACATTTTTCCAGAGAGGAAATGCAGATAGCCAACAGGCACATGAGAAGATGCTCAGCATTGCTAATCATCAGGGAAATGCAAATTAAAACCACAATGAGATATTACCTCACACCTGTCAGAATGGCTATCAACAAAAAGAACACAAATAACAAATGATGCAAGGATGTGGAGAAAACGGAACCCTTGTACACTGTTGGTGGGAATGTAAATTGGAGCAGCCATTGTGGAAAACAGTATGGAGGTTTCTCAAAAAACTAGAAATAGAACTACCATATTAATTGCATTTTTAAATTACAAAATCTAAGAGATGTATGTTCATATTTTCATTTGTAAGTGACATTTCTACATGAGGGCTCTAAACAGATTTTCAATATCAACAACCCTGTATTAACTGATTTTTTGTGTAATTGGTACACAGTGTTTAAAAGCTAGTAAATCACAGCAAATTTCTCCCATTTCCTAGGTATCACATATATATTAAATTGACTTCTCCTAAATTCAACTGTACCTATAATTATTATCTATATAATTAACCACCCCTAAAATTAAGAAACCATAACAAGAAAATGGTTGTATAAATATACATTAACTCATCCTTGGCACACAAGTACTTACCAACTGTACTCAAAAAATTGTTTCCTCAATTTTTTCCCCATATACTAAATATAATGAAGTGGCATAGTGTATGTGATTTTTTGGTGATAAATATAAAGTACATCTATGTTGTATATAATTTTCTGCTTGAAACTAAAACACAGACTGTAAAGTTACTACTTAAATAGCCAGAAGATTAAAAATATTATCCACTTTGGATCTACTTAAGCTTGTCATATTTAGTATACACACAGATCAGAACAGCTCAGAAATGTAAACTCTTCTGTACTCAATTTATCGCATCCAAACAGCTACTTTGGATGAGGTCTGTACTATGCAATTTCTATTTAAGAGACACCCACACTTAGCAGATATTGAGTATCTTGGATCCTTCAAAAGAGGATAAAACACAGTCAATAGCCATTTTAAATAAATACTGGTCTGTCAGTTGATCTTCATAATAGCATGCAGAATATTTATTATAAACTGGGGATCTTTCACATTTATATTGTTTAAGTCTTTTTGATATTACTTTTTTTAACAGCAAAGTAACATTGAAACATATGCCTTACATCTGAAAGAACATCATTTCTTTGGATGTAAAACTACATTGTTTATGTAGAATTCTTTTACAACAAGCAGGAGGTCAAGAAAAATAACCTGATAAAATTAATGAAGCTGATATTAAACTGTGCATGAAAATCAGAATTATGAACACTCTGTGCTTAACAGAAAATCTTAACTGTTAAGATTTCACCAAACACTGTAACCTCTTTCTTTTCCTCACCCCGGCCACTAAGCATGCCCAGAATGGTATTTGCTTAGCTATTAAAAGCAGTTTTGCTGAAATCAGACTTAAGAACATGCTATTGGCTCGTGACGATCTTGTACTAGTTGACATATTTGTCTGTAGATCTATCTTTAGCCTAGTGATTCTACCCACTCTTGTTACCCAGAATCCTCCTCTGTCCTACTGTCCTTGACTACCCATTCTGGAGAAACCACCCCTCTTTTTGAAGGATGACTGACTGTCTGAGAAACTATCCAATCATTTACTGAAGATCTTTTTAGTGCCTATCATATATTAATACTGTGCAAAGCATCAGGGAATCAAAATGTAAACAACACAACTGCTCTTCAGAAGTTCTAGTGGAGCAAAGGAAATTCCTAACCTCTGTGTTAGTGCAGGAATAAAAATGGGTACAATGTTCAAGCGGGGCATGAGGAAGGGAGCTATGCTTGTGGGGAAGAGAAGTTTTCTCAAGTGAAGAAACATGTGAGCTCTGGTTTGACAGATGAGTAAGAGTTGAGCTTACAGCCAAGAGGAGGAAGGACGAGGGACTTCCAGAAAGTGGGCACTGTAGGTTGAAAGGCACGAGGCATAAAATAGCTTGTAATATGCAGAGTACTGTCAGTGGATTGGCGTGGCTGGAATACAGGATGCGAGGAAGTGGATGGTAAAAGTTATGCTGTAAAGGTAGACACGCAGATATATAGGTACACAAAGAGATGTATTGTATTCCAAGAATTCTCAGATGCACATGCTTTCACATTTTAACATTGCTGAGATTGGGATGCCTCTTGCAGTCAGTGTCATTTGGGATGTTGTTGTGATTGCTGGCATGTATACAAGCTCGGTCATAGCTGCTCCAGTTTTCAGTTGAGTTAAAGGGAAACATGCTGGGTTAATGCCATTCACATTTCTTTTAAAAAGTACACATAATTCAGTTTTGAAGCAAAATGGATTATTGTTTATGCAGAAAGTCACAGAAACAGAGTAAGGGCTTACATTTGACATTAGAGAAACAAGTAAATCTGAAAAAATTCTTTCAGTAAATATAAATTAAGAATTGAGTGATATAAAAGCATTAAGCCACAGTTTAATTGGCATTTTTTCTTTCATAGTAGTACATAAAGTAGTGATGTATCTTCTAATCAGTGATGTATCTTCTAATACATCTTCTAATCATATGTGTCTTCTAATCCGTTAGGTTAGATAAAGTATCAATTAATAATTGAGTATAGGAAAATCCTGTGCTTGCTTTTGTTTTAATCACTTTTGTTTTTTGCTAGAATAAACTCTCGTAAAATATCAAAGGGTAGTTTGCTCCCCTCTCTTTAAAGAATGGGCAGTTAGGTGTTGTGCTGTTGATTCTGGGGCTCTGACCTATGGGAACATATTACTAGACTTGGCATTCAGATGAGGTGGGCAGTTCTGAAACACACACACACACACACACACACACACACACACACACACACACCAGTTCTTGACCTCATTACTTCAGGGTAACCGGGATCTGTGGACTTTCCAGAAACAAGGCATATGAAAAGGTGTAGGGTCTTATCGCCAGGTCATTTGCAAACAGGTCAGACTTCCTGTGGACTACTGTATAAGTCCAGGTTGAGGCTGGGTCCATGCTCCAAGGCCTCATCAAATGCCCTGGAGGCCAAGCTTAATATGGAGCCAGAGGACTACCAGTCCTTGAATGGACCATGCAGACCTAGACAATGAGTGTCTTCAGCATGACCAGGAAGACTGGTGTTCAGAGGCTTCTTCCTCCATGTAGCCTCAACTGTTTAAGTCCTAGAATCTTATTACAGTGCAAAGTGGGAGGCATGAACCACGAAGTATGAAAAATTACAGACACTGGATTTCTCAACAACCTTGTCAGTGGGGGTTGAGATTGGTGTGGGTTGATTTTAAAAATAAATAAACGTGGCACTTCATCTGAGCATTGAGCATAAATGTATTTCTGAAACATCAGGTCAAAGAATTCTGAAAGCAGAGGAGAACCGTTCATTGGGGTTTAAATTAGGAGACTGGATTAATTATATCTTCAAGATCTTCAGTGTTGTTCAGGCAGCAGTCAAGACAGTGAAAGTGGGGAAGGGTAGATATGGAGGTGTCATCATTCAAGTAGGAGGTATACATTGCAAATAGACATGGGACAGTTAAGTATCTGGAAAAGAGCTGTGTAAGGAAGGGATGTTTTCAGTAAGGAAGTCTTCAAGGAATTCCAGAATCACAATGCAGTGGCAGCTGATTACTCTGATGATACATAAATCTATACTTCTTGCAAGACATTACTTTGTCTAATGAAGCTGGATATTAGTTATCAGCTAAAACACACTGTCCTGTCTTGTGACAAAATCAGGCATTCCACATAACATGGAGGACGTATGGACGAGGAATGTGCTTTTAACCAACCCTAATCATCAGGTAAGATGAACATTAAGGAAAATGACTGTCCTCTCTATCTGGCCCTTTGAGCCAGCAGGATGCAGCCATGTATCATACAGTTGGATGTTAGAAACAATCACATCTTTTGCAAACTTTGAACTCTTCACTTTGTAGCCCTCTGTCTGAGCTTTTGTTTTCTTCTACAGGGCTTAGTTTGTCTTAACCCTTTGGTTCCAGATAAGTGGTAAGGATCCTTTACCCGAAGTGTAATCTCCCCCATCTTAGGCTCTGCCTTGTTGGAACACAATCCCTATTCTAACCACATGCCTGGTAACTGGCTAAGCCATTTCAACACACTTAACACCCCTGCCCAGGATGGGAGGAGAGAAGATAGACTCTGAATCAGCTACATGTTCATCAAAGAGGAGTTTGGCAAGCAAAACCTGGCTTCTAAGGGAAGGGCAGCTGATTCCAGGTGAGGAAGAGTCAGCAGTTTTCACACATATCATTTGAATTTCCCCCCGAAATTAGACAGAATCCCAAAAAGATGATGAGGGGAAGTCAGTTTCAGAAATCCAGATGATAGCATCAGCAGAGTCAGTTCATGAAGTTGATGAATTCAGAGAAAGGGACTGGAAGCAGTAAGAAAGGGAGGGCTCTTGTCCTAGGGGGAAGGTAGGAAACTCAGCCAGGGGCTAGAACGGGAATCAAGGAAGAGTGTCCAGGTTAGCAAATCAGGCAAAAGGACTAGATACTGCATCTTAAAAATAAGACCAAAACACAGCATGCCACCAGAGTAAAAGGTTAAGGTTATAATAAATGTCAAGGGTGACTTGACCTTGGACAAGAATAAGGAGCTAGAACCACTAAATTATCTTCTATGTCATCATCAATATCATCATAGATAACATTTATTAAGCTTTTACCATGTGCTAGGCATCATGCTGAGTGTTACATATGCATTATCTCATTTAAATTCTGAGGTAAGTGATATTTTAGCATTTTGGAATTCAAGGAATTCCGAAATCACAATGCAGTGGCAGCTGATTACTCTGATGATACGTAAATCTATACTTCTTGGAAGATGTTACTTTGTCTAATGAGGCTGGATATTAGTTATCAGCTGATTTTATAGTTGAGAAAACTGAGGCACAGAGAAGATAAAGAACATCCAAATGAAGTAACGGGATAGAATATGGAAAAGTGAATCTGAATCCATTTCTCACACTCTACAGTAGGATAAATTCCAAATGTTTCAGGTATTTAAATGTAAAAATTAAACTGTAAAAGTATTAGAAGAAAAACAAGGTGGAAGAGGAGCTTCAAGATGGCGGAAGAGTAAGACGTGGAGATCAACTGCCTCCCCACAAGTACACCAGAAATACATCTACATGTGGAACAGCTCCTACAGAACACCTACTGAATGCTGGCAGAAGACCTCAGACCTCCCAAAAGGCAAGAAACTCCTGGGTAGGGCGTACCTGGGTAGGGCAAAAGAAAAAAGAAAAAACAGAGACAAAAGAACAGGGACGGGACTTGAACCTCGGGGAGGGAGCTGTGAAGGAGGAAAGGTTTCCACACACTAGAAGCCCCTTCGTGGGCGGAGACTGTGGGTGGCGGAGTGGGGAGCTTCGACGCAGTGGAGGAGAGCGCAGCCACAGGGTTGCAGAGGGAAAAGCAGAGAGATTCCTGCACAGAGGATCAGTGCCGCTCGGCACTCACCAGCCCCAGAGGCTTGTCTGCTTACCCGCCGGGGCGGGCGGGGCTGGGAGCTGAGGCTCAGGCTTCAGTCGGAGCGCAGGGAGAGGACTGGGGTTGGTGGCGTGAACACAGCCTGCAGGGGGTTAGTGCGCCACAGCTAGCTGGGAGGGAGTCCGGGAAAAAGTCTGGAGCTGCCGAAGAGGCAAGAACTTTTTCTTCCCTCTTTGCTTCCTGGTGCGTGAGGAGAGGGGATTAAGAGTGCTGCTTAAAGGAGCTCCAGAGACGAGCGTGAGCCGCGGCTAACAGCGCGGACCCCAGAGACGGGCACGAGATGCTAAGGCTGCTGCTGCCGCCACCAAGAAGCCTGTGTGCGAGCACAGGTCACTATCCACACCTCCCCTCCTGGAAGCCTGTGCAGCCCGCCACTGCCAGGGTCCCGGGATCTAGGGACAACTTCCCCGGGAGAACACACGGCGTGCCTCAGGCTGGTGCAACGTCCCGTCGGCCTCTGCCGCCGCAGGCTCACCCTGCATCTGTACCCTCCCTCCCCTCGGCCTGAGTGAGCCAGAGCCCCGGAATCAGCTGCTCCTTTAACCCTCTCCTGTCTGAGCGAAAAACAGATGCCCTTAGGCGACCTACACGCAGAGGCAGGTCCAAATCCAAACCTGAACCCCGGGCGGGAGCTGTGCGAACAAAGAAGAGAAAGGGAAATTTCTTCCAGCAGCCTCAGGAACAGTGGATTAAAGCTCCACAGTCAACTTGATGTACTTGCATCTGTGGAATACATGAATAGACAACGAATCATCCCAAATTGAGGAGGTGGACTTTGACAGCAACAATATATATATATATTTTTTCCCTTTTTCTCTTTTACTGAGTGTGTATGTGTATGCTTCTGTGTGTGATTTTGTCTGTATAGCTTTGCTTTTACCATTTGTCCTAGGGTTCTGTCTGTCCTTTTTTTTTTTTTTTTTAGTAAAGTGTTTAGTGCTTGTTAGCATTGGTGGATTGGTTTTTTGTTTTGGTTGCTCTCTTCTTTCTTTTTTATTACTTAAAAAATTTTTTTTCATATTTTTTAGTTTAAAAATTATTTTATTTTACTTTATCTTTGTTCTTTCTCTCTCTCTCTCTCTCTCTCTCTTCTTTCTTTCTTTCTTTTTCTCCCTTTTATTCTGAGCCATGTGGATGATAGGCTCTTGGTGCTCCAGCCAGGCGTCAGGGGTGTGCCTCTGAGGTGGGAGACCCAAGTCCAGGACATTGGTCCACAACAGACCCCCCAGCTCCACATAATATCAAACAGTGAAAATCTCCAGGAGGTGTCCATCTCAACACCAAGATCCAACTCCACTCAACGACCAGCGAGCTACAGTGCTGGACACCCTATGCCAAATAACTAGCAAGACAAGAACACAATGCCACCCATTAGCAGAGAGGCTGCCTAAAATCATAATAAGGCCACAGACACCCCAAAACACACCTCCAGACGTGGACCTGCCCTCCAGAAAGACAAGATCCAGCCTCATCCACTGGAACACAGGCACTAGTCCCCTCCACCAGAAAGCCTACACAACACACTGAAGGAATCTTACCCACTGGGGACAGATACCAAAAACAACAGGAACTACGAACCTGCAGCCTGCAAAAAGGAGACCCCAAACACAATAAGTTAAGCAAAATGAGAAGACAGAGAAACACACAGCAGATGAAGGAGCAAGGTAAAAACCCACCAGGCTTAACAAATGAAGAGGAAATAGGCAGTCTACCTGAAAAAGAATTCAGAATAATGATAGTAAAGATGATCCAAAATCTTGGAAATAAAATGGAGAAAATACAGGAAACGTTTAACAAGGACCTAGAAGAACTAAAGAGCAAACAAACAGTGATGAACAACACAATAAATGAAATTAAAAATTCTCTAGAAGGAATCAATAGCAGAATAACTGAGGCAGAAGAATGGATAAGTGACCTGAAAGATAAAATAGTGGAAATAACTACTGCAGAGCAGAATAAAGAAAAAAAATTGAAAAGAATTGAGGACAGTCTCAGAGACCTCTGGGACAACATTAAACGCACCAACATTCGAATTATAGGGGTCCAAGAAGAAGAACAGAAAAAGAAAGGGACTGAGAAAATATTTGAAGAGATTATAGTTGAAAACTTCCCTAATATGGGAAAGGAAATAGTTAATCAAGTCCAGGAAGCACAGAGAGTCCCATACAGGATAAAATCCAAGGAAAAACATGCCAAGACACGTATTAATCAAACTAGCAAAGATTAAATACAAAGAAAAAATACTAAAAGCAGCAAGGGAAAAACAACAAATAACACACAAGGGAATCCCCATAAGGTTAACAGCTGATGTTTCAGTAGAAATTCTGCAAGCCAGAAGGGAGTGGTAAGACATATTTAAAGTGATGAAGGGGAAAAACCTACAACCAAGATTACTCTACCTGGCAAGGATCTCATTCACATTCGATGGAGAAATTAAAACCTTTACAGAGAAGCAAAAGCTGAGAGAGTTCAGCACCACCAAACCAGCTTTACAACAAATGCTAAAGGAACTTCTCTAGGAAGGAAGCACAAGAGAAGGAAAAGAACTACAATAACAAACACAAAACAATTAAGAAAATGGTAATAGGAAAATACATATCGATAATTACCTTAACTGTAAATGGATTAAATGCTCCAACCAAAAGACATAGACTGGCTGAATGGATACAAAAACAAAACCCATATATATGCTGTCTACAAGAGACCCACTTCAGACCTAGGGACACGTACAGACTGAAAGTGAGTGGATGGAAAAAGATATTCCATGCAAATGGAAATCAAAAGAAAGCTGGAGTAGCAATTCTCATATCAGACAAAATAGACTTTAAAACAAAGACTATTATAAGAGACAAAGAAGGACACTACATAATGATCAAGGGATCAATCCAAGAAGAAATATAACAATGGTAAATATATATGCACCCAACATAGGAGCACCTCAATACATAAGGCAAATACTAACAGCCATAAAAGGGGAAATTGACAGTAACACATTCATACTAGGGGACTTTAACACCCCACTTTCACCAATGGGCATATCATCCAAAATGAAAACAATTAAGGAAACACAAGCTTTAAATGATACATGAAACAAGATGGACTTAATTGATATTTATAGGTCTTTCCATCCAAAAACAACAGAATACACTTTCTTCTCAAGTGCTCATGGAACATTCTCCAGGATAGATCATATCTTGGGTCACAAATCAAGCCTTGGTAAATTTAAGAAAATTGAAATCGTATCAAGTATCTTTTCCGACCACAATGCTATAAGACTAGATATCAATTACAGGAAAAAATCTGAAAAAAATACAAACACATGGAGGCTAAACAATACACTACTTAATAGCCAAGATATCACTGAATAAATCAAAGAGGAAATCAAAAAATACCTAGAAACAAACGACAATAAAAACACGACAACCCAAGACCTATGGGATGCAGCAAAAGCTGTTCTAAGAGGGAAGTTTATAGCAATATAATCCTACCTTAAGAAACGGGCTTCCCTGGTGGCCCAGTGGTTAAGAGTCTGCCTGCCAATGTGGGGGACACGGGTTTGTGCCCTGGTCTGGGAAGATCCCACATGCCACGGAGTGGCTGGGCCTGTGAGCCATGGCCACTGAGCCTGCGTGTCCGGAGCCTGTGCTCCGCAACGGGAGAGGCCACAGCAGTGAGAGGCCCACGTACCGCAAAAAAAAAAAAAAAAAAAAAAGGAACATCTCAAATAAATAACCTAAAATTACACCTAAAGCAATTAGAGAAAGAAGAACAAAAAAACCCAAAATTAGTAGAAGGAAAGAAATCATAAAGATCAGATCAGAAATAAATGGAAAAGAAATGAAGGAAATGATAGCAAAGATCAATAAAACTAAAAGGTGGTTCTTTGAGAAGATAAACAATCTGATAAACCATTAGCCAGACTAATCAAGAAAAAAAGGGAGAAGACGCAGATCAATAGAATTAGAAATGAAAAAGGAGAAGTAACAACTGACACTACAGAAATACAAAGGATCACAAGAGATTACTACAAGCAACTATATGCCAATAAAATGGACAACCTGGAAGAAATGGACAAATTCTTAGAAATACCCAACCTGCCAAGACTGAACCAGGAAGAAATTGAAAAGATGGACAGACCAATCACAAGCACTGAAATTGAAACTGTGATTAAAAATCTTCCAACAAACAAAAGCCCAGGAATAGATGTCTTCACAGGCGAATTCTATCAAACATTTAGAGAAGAGCTAACACCTTTCCTTCTCAAACTCTTCCAAAATATAGCCAAGGGAGGAGCACTCCCAAACTCATTCTACGAGGCCACCATCACCTTGATACCAAAACCAGACAAAGATGTCACAAAGAGAGAAAACTACAGGCCAATATCACTGATGAACATGGATGCAAAAATCCTCAACAAAATACTGGCAGACAGAATCCAACAGCACATTAAAAGTATCATACACTATGATCAAAGTGGGGTTTATCCCAGGAACACAAGGATTCTTCAATATATGGAAATCAATCAATGTGATACACCATATTAACAAATTGAAGGAGAAAAACCATATGATCATCTCAATAGATGCAGAGAAAGCTTTTGCCAAAATTCAACACCCATTTATGATAAAAACCCTCCAGAAAGTAGGCAAAGAGGGAATTTTCCTCAACATAATAAAGGCCATATATGACAAACCCACAGCCAACATCATCCTCAATGGTGAAAAACTACAACCATTTCCACTAAAATCAGGAACAAGACAAGGTTGCCCTCTCACCAATATTATTCAACATAGTTTTGGAAGTTTTAGCCACAATAACTAGAGAAGAAAAAGAAATAATTGGAATCCAAATTGGAAAAGAAGAAGTAAAGCTGTCACTGTTTGCAGATGACATGAGACTATACATAGAGAATCCTAAAGATGCTACTAGAAAACTACTAGAGCTAATCAGTGAATTGGTAAAGTAGCAGGATATGAAATTAATGCAGAGAAATCTCTTGCATTCCTATACACTAATGATCACAAATCTGAAAGAGAAATTAAGAAAACACTCCCATTTACCATTGCAACAAAAAGAATAAAATGTCTAGAAATAAACTTACCTAAGGAGACAAAATTATAAGACACTGATGAAAGAAATTAAAGATGATACCAATAGATGGAGAGATATACGATGTTCTTGGATTGGAAGAATCAACCTTGTGAAAATGACTATACTACCCAAAGCAATCTACAGATTCAATGCAATCCCTATCAAACTACCACTGGCATTTTTCACAGAACTAGAACAAAGAATTTCACAATTTATATGGAAACACAAAAGACCCCGAATAGCCAAAGCAATCTTGAGAAAGAAAAATGGAGCTGGAGGAATCAGGCTCCCTGACTTCAGACTATACTACAAACCTACAGTAATCAAGACAGTATGCTATTGCCACAAAACCAGAAATAGAGATCACTGGAACAGGGTAGAAAGCCCAGAGATAAACCCACCCACATATGGTCACCTTATATTTGATAAAGGAGGCAAGATATACAGTGGAGAAAAGACAATCTCTTCAATAAGTGGTGATGGGAAAACTGGACAGCTCCATGTAAAAGAAGGAAATTAGAACACTCCTTAACACCATACACAAAAATAAACTCAAAATGGATTAAAGACCTAAATGTAAGGCCAGACACTATAAAACTCTTAGAGGAAAACATAGGCAGAACACTCTATGACATAAATCACAGCAAGATCCTTTTTGACCCACCTCCTAGAGAAATGGAAATAAAAACAAAAATAAACAAATGGGACCTAATGAAATGTAAAAGCTTTTGCACAGCAAAGGAAACCATAAACAAGACCAAAAGCCAACCCTCAGAATGGGAGAAAATATTTGCAAATGAAGCAACTGACAAAGGATTAATCTCCAAAATATACAAGCAGCTCCTGCAGCTCAATATCAAAACAACAAACTACCCAATCCAAAAATGGGCAGAAGACCTAAATAGACATTTCTCCAAAGAAGATATACAGATTGCCAACAAACACATGAAAGAATGCTCAACATCATTAATCATTAGAGAAATGCAAATCAAAACTACAATGAGATATCATCTCACACTGGTCAGAATGGCCATCATCAAAAATCTACAAACAATAAATGCTGGAGAGGGTGTGGAGAAAAGGGAACCCTCTTGCAGTGTTGGTGGGAATGTAAATTGATACAGCCACTATGGAGAACCGTATGGAGGTTCCTTAAAAAACTAAAAATAGAACTACCACACGACCCTGCAATCCCAGTACTGGGCATATACCCTGAGAAAACCATCTTTGCTGCAAAGAGCAAGGGGATGGGTTTTCCCAAAGAGCCTTAGGAAAGACACACAACCCTGCTGACGTATTGATTTTTGCCCAGTGAAAGCTATCAGTGTTCTAACCTCTGTAACTATAGAAACCAAATCTGTGTTGTTTTAAAGCCACTAAGTCTGTGGTAATTTGTTATGGCATAAATAGAAAATTAATAGAGGAAAGCAAACATAAAATGAAAAGAGTGGTTGCATATTGGGGAAGGGAGGAAATAGGGTGGGGCAGAAACTAGATTTATTTTATAGGTTTGACTTGGACCATTTTAATGTTTTAATCCTAAAAATTTTAGTTTAAAATCCATAAAATAAAAATAAAATGGGATGAATTGGTTGGTAGCACAACCACCCAGTTCAAAGTGGCTAAAAAACACAGTTATTTGGTTATAATCTTTAATATGATATATGTTGGAAGAAAAATTTCTGAAAGTACAAGAAAAAATCTTACACTATTTTCATTAATCATATGGTTGGTAGTAAATTTTTTTGTTATTTTGAAATTACTGTGGTTATATTATGGGAGAAAGCAAATGAGAAGTATTTGCTATTCTAATTCTATCATTCTATGTCATTAGAACTCAGATTCTGGGCATGGGGTAAAGGAGATTCAGACTTAAGATCAAAAAGATTAAATAAACATCCTGCCAGTCCTCAATTTGGATTGGAAGTGTCATCTAAACTTATGATGAATTTTATTTAAAATAAAAACTTTCCTAGCTTTGTTTGCTGAAAAGACCTAGAAATAATGACCAACCCAGTAGCAGTGAGTACTCTCAGTGCCCAACTTATAGCCTCTAAATACAGTTTCCCACTAACAGGAAGATAATGGAGATTTCAATGATTTCCAGGTCTGGGAAAGAAATGTACATGATGAATCTGGATCATTTATTATGCTACGCATTGCAATGAAGCTATAAAAGAAGACTCAGGTCACGTCAAAGATCACAGGAATCAACTCAGAGAGTTACCCACTGGTCAAAAATGGGTTGGGATAAATAAGGATAATAATTGCAATTGGATTGAAGCATTTCAAGCACATTTAGATATATGAGTTCTTAAAGATACCATTATTGGTCATTGTTGAATGATGCTCAAGTATCAACTCTTTATTTGGAATACTGGCCTTTCCTATGCAAACTGTACCTTTGGATAACCCAATATAGATGAGGGAAGGTTTCTCTTTATAGAGATATTCTAGCTAATAAGTGAAGGAAGAATGACAGATTTCCAGTAGCACATATGGCTGACGCTGAATCAGAAAACAGACCAGATTGCCAACACTAAGAGAATAAGGTCCTTGCTATTCAAAGTGTGGTTCACGGACCAGCATGGGCATCACCTGGGGATGTATTGGCTAGGCAGCCTCTCACACCCATCAGCAGCCTTACTGAATCAGAATTCATTCTAACTACCCCTCCTCCAGGTGATTCGTGTGCAGTTAATGTGTAAAAGCGCCTCTAGAGCATTGGGCACTATTACCACCACCATCGTAGCTAACATTCATTTAGCATTTATCATGTGCTAATACTGTTCCTTCACATGAATTATCTCAATGCAACTATGTAAAGAAATCACTATTATTATTCTCATTTTAGCAATGAGATAACTGACATCCAAAAACATTTTTAAAGTTGAAAATGCACATGGCTTCTCATTGATGGATCTGGGGTTCAAACTCAGGTTCTTAGAACCCATAAGTATGAGTCTTAATTACAATTTTGTTATCCTCAGAAATGGTCATACCTGTAAGGAGAAACCCCACTGGTACCATTATGTTTGATTATGAAGACTGTATATAATCCAGACACAAATAAAGGAGAGAAGGCAGGAGAAAGATTTGGCATCACCACTAAAGAATTTTCAAAGTGAGTTAACACCAGATTTAAAACAGTGAAGTCGAACAGGAAAGGCAGAACACAGTAAGAACTGTTAGATGCCTTTCTTCACTGATTATTCCAACATTAAAAGATTCCATGTTCTACAGAAATATTCATCTGAGAGAAAAACAAAATTAACATTTTAGGTTTCATCTGTTTTGACAAACACATAACTGCCCTTAGCCTGGCAAAGATATTCCCTGTTGTCCCAGATGAATGCTGACTAAATGTGACATGAGTTTAGAATTAATCCCTACTGTAGTTAGGATTTGCTACAAAGCAGCTGTTTCTTCTTCTCATCTCTTGAGGATCATGTGCTGATTATGACGGACTTATTAGATGTTTTCAGGAGGCTATCTGTGAAGCTGCTTTTGACTGTTTGTGAGTAGTTCCTGAGTTTTATCACAAAATTTCTGCTTGATTCTCTTGATCTAGGGGTGGTTTATATTAAGTAACCGAGAGATAATAATCAGAAAGAAATGGCATGCCTCAAAATCTGAAACAAGGCAATTTTAATCAGTATATTTTAATCTAAATTACTTTTAGTTTATTTTTCAAAGGGAGATTCCAGATTTCTAGCGTTTATAATTCTTTCCCTTTAAAATACGACTTTGAAGGGTTCACAAATCACAAACGGTGGCTACATCTGCATGGTGCAATCACAGGTTTAAAAAAGAGGACATTCTGTCAAAATGACTTCCTGCCACTGTCCAAGGCAACTCAGAGTATACCAAACAGCACTGTCCTCCATCACAAGCTCATCTGCCGGTGGGGTGAGGCGGTCGTTTAAATCACCCCTCCATAGTTTCCTCTGGTTCCCAAACCTTTTATCTCCATTTTTTCCAACTCCCTGCCACTAACCTTTCACTTTAAATCCTTTCTTATTCTCTACTCTCTACTGAGGACTTAATTCAGACTGTCCCTACTTTATTCAGGGAGGTCCCATATATTACTGGTATTTATTCCCCATTTTTCTGCCATTGTAGCCTGATAGCAGATTCCCTACAAGAGGTGAAAAAACTTGTTCGGTTAGTGCAGGCCACTATGGCATTTCAGTAGCTTCATCCTAGTTGAGCTGACCACAACCCAAGTTGGCCTGGCTGAGGCTTTGTCCCCAACTCAGTGCATCTACTCATTAGATGCACTGGTTATCTCCTTTTTCTGGTAGGGTAGTTCCAACAGAGGTCAACCAGCTCAATGGGAAACGGGAACTATTTGCTCCAAAGTGTACTTATGGTAGAGGCCTGAAGATTCCCATAATCCATGGTTGGTATGCTTCAACCACTGTTAAGCTAGAACAGACCTGGGAACACAGTCAGTTACAGGCAGGTGGTAGATCTCTCACTTATTTATTTGCAAATTATGTTTTTTTAATTTTAATGAGGTATAGTTTATATACCCAGATCTTAAGTTTACACTATGAAAACTCCCCTAACAAGTTTAAAATACCTTCCTGACAAAAATGCTGATTTCATTTTAATATCAAGGAAATTTGATTGTCCAGAATAGTACCATAGATCTGTTAATATTTAACATATTAATAAGTGACCTGCTGCATAAAATTCTTCATAAGCCACATTTTTTAAGTTTTAAAAGTACTTAATGTGCTCCATTTGCAATATAACTTCTAACATTTCTGCTCTGTGGTGGAGATTTATTTGTAAGGGCTGATGAGAGGCAAAGGATGTTAGAATAGCAAAAAATGTTTTTATGAATGAATTAAAATTTTAACCTTTTAATGGCAACTACATGTATTTAAAAAAATCTGTGCATTATAGAATGCACAGGTCTTAAGTTTTTATTTTGATGAATTTTGATAAATTATACACCCTTGTAACCATCATCCAAATCAAAATATAGAACATTTCAATCATCCCATAAAATTCCCCTTTGCCACTTTCCAGTCAACACCGCCAGCCCACAGGCAACCATTATTCCCATTTCTACATAAATGGAGTCATACAGAAGGTACTCATTTGGGTTTCTTTCGTTCAGTATAATGTTTCTGAGATTCATCCATGTTTGTGTGTATTGGTAGTTTGTTCTTTTTCATTGTGGATTCCATTGTGTGGGTATACCATGATTTGTGTATTGACTCAACTATTGATGGATGCGTTGCTTCCAATTTCTTACTATTATAAATGAAGCTATAGACATTCATGGATTAGGCCTTTTGTGGCCATCTGTTTTCATTTCTCTTGGGCCTATGAGTGGAATTGTTGAATCATACACTAGTTATATGGTTATCTTTATTAGAAACTGCCAAACTATTTTCCAAAGTGGTTATATCTTTTTTTTAACTTCCACTAGCAAGGTTTGAGAGTTCTGATTGCTCCTTTTTCTTGCCACTGCTTGCTACTGTCAGCATTTTAAAATTTCAGCCATTCTAGTGGGTAGGTAGTATTCTCTCATATGGTTTTAATTTGAATTCCTCTCATAAATAATGATTTCATGTGCTTATTAGCATTCATAGTCTTATTTGGTAAAATGTCTGTTTAGATCATTATTTTAAAGTTGTTCAAGTTTACTCTCTCATATTCAGAAAACTGATAGATATGCATTTTCTACCAGAAATGCACTGGGAGGTCCTCTGCTTGAACTCCTTGAAGCTACTTTTTATTTTTTTAATTTAATTGTAGTTGACATATGATATTATATTAGTTTTAAGCTTACAACATAATGATTCAATATTTTTGTACATTACAAAATGATCACCACGATGTCTAGCTACCATCTGTCACCATACAGAATTATTACAATATTTATTGACTATATCCCCTGTGCCGTACATTCCATTCCTGTGGCTTATTTACTTTGTAGCTGGAAGTTTGTACCTCCTAATCCTCTTCACCTATTTCACCCATCTCCCCACCCTCCTCCCCTCTGGCAACCACCAGTTTGTTCTCTGTAACTGTGAGTCTGTTTCTCTTTTGTTTTGTTTGTTTTGTTTCTTAGATTCTACAAATAAGTGAAATCATACAGTATTTGTCTTTTTCTGTCTGACTTATTTCACTTAGCTTAAAACCCTCTAGGTCCATCCATGTCATCACAAATAGCAAGGTTTCATTCTTTTTCATGGCTGAGTAATATTCCATTATTTCTATCTATCACATTATATATATATCACACATCATATATATACACATATATATGTATATATATGTGTGTATATATATATATATATATATACACACCACATCTTGTTTATAATGGAAGAATCTTTGAATATAACTTTCCCCACTCTTACTCAGATCCCAGTACACTTCTACTTGTAGCCTTCCCCCCTGTGACCCCAGAGGTCATAAAACTGCTGGAGCCTTTTGTTTGGGGCTCCCTCAGGAGTGAGATAATGCCCACATGAGCACAGATCCCGCTGACCCTCAACCAGTATGCCCTTCTATGGGGAAGATAGACCAGAGGGAGTCAGTGCTTTCTGACTGGTTTTAGCCTCTTGCTTAGACCATCACAGGAAGTGATTGATTTATTTTTTCATTTTTGGCTTATAGCTTTTTTTTTTTTTTTTTTGCGTTATGTGGGCCTCTCACTGTTGTGGCCTCTCTCGTTGCGGAGCACAGGCTCCAGACACGCAGGCTCACGCCCATGGCTCACGGGCCCAGCCGCTCCGCGGCATGTGGGATCTTCCCGGACCGGGGCACAAACCCATGTCCCCTGCATCGGCAGGTGGACTGTCAACCACTGCGCCACCAGGGAAGCCCTGACTTATAGCTTTAATTGGCTACTCTGACACCTGACAGCTTCCCTCAATCTCTCCAGCTCAGCTCTGCAGCTGAATGAATGGCTTTCCAGAATTGTTTCCCATGGAGGGAAAGGGGGTCAGGCTGTACCCTCATATCAGCTGGTTATTGGCTATGGGCCACCCTCTGGGAAGGCACATAACCTTGGGTAGGGCAGGTCCCTGCAGCCAGGGAGGGGTGGGGGCCATGCCCAGTGAGGGGCACAGCTGTGAGGCATCAGCAGACAATATTCACAGCCACTGGGGATGGTTCTTTGGCCCAGAGGTAGAATCTTTGTGAAGCGCCATGGTATCAACTATAGTCACCTCTTGTATTGCCTAGATCTACTTTTCTATTATAATAAGTTTATTCTACATGGGAATAGGGCCTCCAAAACTCTGGTTGGGCTTATTTCCTGGGATACTTGGGGTTAAGAGGATGAACTATAGACCCCTCAGCAGTTCTAATTAAAGCTGTAACTGATACTCATCCTTCATCCCCTCACCACCAACTCTGTATTCCTCTCCCTCTTGGCAAACACCTCTGCTAGACTAAGCAGTTAGTCGGGGGGTGGGGGGCAGTAATCCAGACTTTCATCTTTGAGGGGTCTAGCCCCTGGTTTCCAAGTGTTTAACAGGCTGTGGTGACTGCACTGATCCATTTAACATTAAAACTAGGTGCAGGAGTGCCAAGAGACACACTTGGTATTTTGCTGAATACCAGACATCTTCTCTGTTCCCTGTGTCTGAAGGCAATTCTCAGTGAGGGGCACATCTGTGAGCTTTCAGCAGCTGGTACTCTCAAGAGTGAGGAGATGCATTAACTGGCCCTGAGGCAAGGATCTAGATGTAATACCACAGTATCTACCGGAAAAAGAAATCAGAATTTCCAGGACTTTTCTTGAATTCCAAAAATCTTAAGTTACTTCATATTTTCATAACACATTTTTATATGTTTAAGAAGTATATAATGAGTAAGATTTCCACTTCTGACCAAGATGGACTGACAAGAACCAGAATTACCCTCCTGCCTAAAACAACTGACAAAATATATAATATAATTTTTGCCAAACACTGGACTCACACCAGCAAATGATCTGCAGGGGTCCTCCTCAAATACTGAGTAATGATCAGCACATTTGTGTGAGGAAAGCACCTAAGGAAAGAACCACCAGGAAGAATTAGAGGGAATAGTGCCCAGCATTCATAGAAGGCCGGGGCAGTGCCTGCTTCCAACAGTCAGACTGGAAAACCTCATAATACATGGGCCGTAAAGCACTCAAAAGGGTTTCACTCAACAGTGGGGAGAAATCAGCTGTAGAACAAACATTTCTCAAAGGCAAAAACTGAAAGGATCACACTATTTCTAAGTAATTTAATTGTATCTCTGAACAAATCCCAAGAAGGTTTATAGGCAGACAAAGTACCCAGCACTCAACAAGGTAAGACTCACAATGTATGTTACCAAAAATTACAAGGCATGCAAACTGCCAGAGGAAAATAAGCCCCATAATGGGAAAAATCAGTCAATCTAAACCAAACAAGAATAGATATACGTGTTAGAATTATATAGTAAACAGGGACATTAAAAGGCTCACAATAAATGTATTCAACGTATTTAAAAGTTAAATAAGGACATGGGAGATGCTTATAAAGACCCAAATCTAACTTCTAGAGATGAAAACTATAATGTGTGAGATGAGAAATGCGTTGATTGGGAGTAAGGGAAGATTAGACAGTGCAGGAGAAAAGATTAGTAAACTTGAAGACATCACAATTGAAACTGTCCAAAATGAAACACAGTGAGAAGAAAAGAATTTTGAACATGAGCAGAGCATCAGTGAGGTGTGGGACAACTTCAAACAGCCATGTAATTGGATTAGGGATCCTTACTGTGAAAGGAAGACAACATGAGCAAGATTGAGCAGGGTTAGAGGTCTAATAGTGGTGCAGAGTTGTCAAAGCCTTGGCCAACCTGGCAGGAAGCACTGGGTTGAATATGCCTATCAGAGTGTTCTGAGTGACCTTCGTAATCTCACGTTGCTCACTCACCAGATCCAGGGCTCCCCAGGACGTGTAGGATCCTGCCTAAGGGATCTCTCTGCAGCAGAGGGAACCCTTCATCAAGCCTGGATCTGGAGGGGACCTTCCCCCTGAACCCACTGCTTCTGGTCAACAAGCCATTTCTTGAAGTGGGATCTGAAGGCAAACCTCCGGATCAACCACAAAGAGCCTGGGCTTCCAAGCCAGACCGCTCAGGTTCAAGTCCTGACTCTGCCACTCCGGGTAAGGTCTTAACTTCTCCGTGTTTTGTTTCCCCAAGTTTATGACAGAGTTGGTAACAGCTGTATCTACTTCGTGGGGTTATGTGAAGATTAAGTAGCTAAAGCACTTAGAACTTAACACTGACTGGCCACTTAACACTTAGAACTTAACACTGACTGGCCAAGTGTTAAGGATTCTATAAATATTTGCTATGATTGCTCTCATTGCCTCATTTAATATTCCCATTGGCCCCACAAAGTAGGTATTCTTGTCTCCATTTTGCAAATCAGCAAACAGATCCTTTATTTATTTTCTTTATTTTTTAATTTGGCCACGCCGTGCAGCTTGTGGGATTAGTTCCCTGACGAGGGATTGAGCCCGCCCCCTTGGCAGTGAAAGCTCAGAATCCTAACCACTGGACTGCCAGGGAATTCCCAACAGATCCTTTAAAAGGTCAAGTAACTTCCCTCAGATCACCCAGATAGGACATGATATGATCAGAATCCAAACCTGGGTCTGTTTGTACCCCAAATTCATCTTTATGATTACATTAATTTTTGGTGGTTGTTATTATTATTTGTTTGTTGCCCCTGAATTATCTATGTAGACTGTAAGTGTCCTGAGCTCTTTTTATGACTAAGACTCAGCATAATCTGCAGCACAGAATAGGCATTCAGTAAATGTTTGCTGGCTGGAAGGGTGAAAAGCTGGTGGCTTCCTTTGCTTGCAGAGACCTAGCTTGTTGCTGCCTTGCCAGACTGTTCTGCCCTTGATTTGATTTTTTTCTGTTTTGTTTTAATTGTTCAAGGGCTGCACATTCTACACTGACATCGTGACCCACACAAACATAACCACTAAGTAAAATTCAATGAGGTGCAAACATTTCTGGAACTTTGTTTTCTGTCTTCCTGAAGAATCTCAAGCACATAATGTAACTAAATTGATCTAATTTTTTTTGCCATAAATATGTTTCAATTCCTTTTTTGTTTTTATTCAACAGGTATTATTAGAGAAAAATATATTCTTTATTTTTAAATATACCTCATTTATTTGTAATAATTCAGATGAGTAAGAGATTGAAGGGATTCATCAAGTAGGTACTAATTCCCATCTAACCCCCCAAAATATCTTGGCTAAAAAAACAGGTGAAAACATTGGGTGTGCAAAAAGCAAACTGGAGGTTTTTATAAATAGTACAGGAAATATGGAAGAGTTTAGCAAGGTTGTCGCACAGTGTGAAGTTAAGTATTTGAATAAGCTATCATACTGGCACAACTCTGGTGGTAAAAAGCAAAATTCGGTCTATGTCACTCATTAACAGTTTTCATTAATAAATTCATCTGGGGTTAATGGGAGTCTCATGTGAATAATCAAGACAAGGATTTTCTCTCCTGGCTAGTTCACTGATGAATCTTAACAGTTTAGTAGCAATCAAAGTTCCTGGGAAAACAAAGTCAAAAAAAAGGGTCTGGTTGAGTGAAATATTGTGGCAGACATCTGTGATTTTTGCTTATGTCTTCTGATAACAGTACCATGATTTCCCCTTGAAAATACCCATCCCCTATTCTTAGTTCATGTGGTTTGAGTGGAACTGTGCCCATAGGTGTGGGCATGTGACTTAGACGAGGTTCAAGTAAAACATTGTGAACCAGTTGGCACCAGCTGGATTCAATAGCAGGACTTTTTTGGCCTGTTAAAAATACAGAATCTCTCTTTCTCGTGGGGTTGATGAGTAGATAGACTATAAGGTAGTTATTGCTGGCAGCCATCGTACCATCATGAGAAAGCTGACTTCCAGGGAATATGGGGCAAGGTGGGAGGGGAACATGAACCAAGAGGGAGAGAGAGAGAGAAAGGGAGGTAGGAAGGGAGGGAGGCAGACTTGATAACAGCTGTAGTAGCCCTTGGATCCAGCTGTACTTCAAGTTCACCCTGGTATTTTTCAATTACATGAACCAATGTATTTTCTTTTTACCTTAAGTCGGTTTGAGTTGAATTCTCCACACATAATTGAAAGAGCCCTAATATAATAGCTACTACCTGATGTCAGCCTCAGGTTCCATTATGTTCTTAAGTATTTGAATGTTAGATGGTAGCAAATATATTTTTTGAGTACTTAAGGTTATTTTCCACATGGCCCAAAAGGTCAGTTAAAAAGTAGGTCCACTAGTGTGACTTATATTTCAATGTCATTGATAATTTAGCACTTTAGAGTTACAGGACAATTTATGCTTGCTTATTTGTATTTGTGTTTTTGTTTCTGATGCTATAAGTTATATTCAATTAACCTGATGAACTTCTAATATAACATTTCAATATAAATGACTAGATAATAGTGAATTCAAAAATGTAAACAGGGCTTCCCTGGTGGCGCAGTGGTTGAGAGTCCGCCTGCCGATGCAGGGGACCCGGGTTCATGTCCCGGTCTGGGAAGATCCCACATGCCGCGGAGCGGCTGGGCCAGTGAGCCATGGCGGCTGGGCCCGTGAGCCATGGCCGCTGAGCCTGCGCGTCCGGAGCCTGTGCTCCGCAGCGGGAGGGGCCACAACAGTGAGAGGCCTGCGTACCGAAAAAAAAAAAAAAAAAAAAAGTAAACATTACGAAATCACACAGAAAGGAGAGATGGTTGTATAGGAAATGGAGTACAGAATTCTGGTACTGTCATTAAACAATACATTTAAGTGTAATATTTCTAGCAACCAAGGCCAGAAGAAAATTAGAATGGATTTCATAATCTCCATTGTTAAAAGGAAGCTTGTCAGTTATTCAGAAGAGACAAACTTCGTAGCAAAATTTTTCTCAGAAAACCAAGAGTCATGGTTTTGTTTTTGTTTTTGTTTTTTTTAATATTTATTTAGGGCTCCCCTGGTGGCGCAGTGGTTGGGAGTCCGCCTGCCGATGCAGGGGACACGGGGTTCGTGCCCCGGTCCTGGAGGATCCCACATGCGGAGCGTCTGGGCCCGTGAGCCATGGCCGCTGAGCCTGCGCGTCCGGAGCCTGTGCTCCGCAATGGGAGACGCCACGGCGGTGAGAGGCCCGCGTACCGCAAAAAAAAAAAAAAAAAAAAAAAAATTATTTAGGAGTCTGGGCTTTTGTTAGAAAAGTCTCCTTTTGTCTGCTTTGTTTTTATTTTTTTCCCATTCATCATGCGACTTGGTAGCGACTTGAATAAAATGCTGTGATAACATTTTCATGGCTTGCCTAATGCCTAACGATTAGAGAAAAAGAGATAGAAACCAGGTGGTTTAACCTTCCACCAGGCCAAGACTGAAGCGATGTATCTTATCAGACAATTGAAAACACGTGCTCCAGCTCTGACCTCACGCTCCAAAGGTCAAGGAGGTAATGTGCAAATTCGGGATGCTTCTGAAAGTCTTTTAAAAGGACTTCTGGGTGGTAAAAGCTTGGCTGAAATGACTTCTTCATGTTCTCTGGAAACTCAAGGCCAGTATTTTTGCACAGAGTCTGGGCAAAAGTGGTTGAAGTTGACCTTGTTACTTCAAAGCGTCTGTTGCACTCTGAAAGATAAAGGAAAACTTCGCTGCCCCAAAACAAATGGACCGCCGGCTCCAAGCAATCATTTGAAGGTACTTAAACAGTCAAAAGCCATTAATATTATCACAAAGTTGTACCCCTCTTCTTGGGAATCCTAAAACTACAGTTCATTTTCCTTGGCCAGCATCTATGTTTGGCTCCGTTTCCTTTCTTTTCTTCAGTCGCAAGTCTCTTGTCTTTAAGTGCTTCATAAAACAGTTTATGAGACTCAGTCCCTTTCTCATTGTTCCAGAAATCTGTAACCTCTTTTCAAAAATCCAGAAAGAGCAAAATTAAAACCACCGTATCAGTAAATAGAGTTTAGTAAGTTTATTGCGCATAGAAGAAGTTTTCCAACTGGGAGCTTTCAAATTTAAAACCGATATGAAGCTCAGGGCTGTAACATCACAGAGTGGCTTAGAAAGTGCAAATGAGAAAGTTGTTTAATCTTTATAATGACTGGTTATTAGAATGGGGGTTTACAGAAAGCAGGGGATTTCTTAAAAGGATTATTTCATACCAATTTTAGGAAGATAACTTAAGTTTCTTTTATGATTATCAGAGGCATTTATATAAGTTGTTTTGCTTATGTTCATGAAATTACCTAAGTTTTGCTTATGTTCATGAGTAAGCTAGATTTAGCTTTGCTTACGTGGCTTAAATGGTTTTGCCTGCACAGGTAATTTGCAAGTCTGCTCTCCATTTTGTATTTAGTTTTAACATCTGTGAGGTCCCAACTTAATCAGTTTTCCTCTCAGCTTTTTAAGGGTTTGCTTACTTAACGCCTCATTGATATTTATATATATTTATATATAATTGATATATATATAACATATATATATCTCTCAAGGCCTGAATCATTTGGACTATTTATTAATCATTTTACCATAAAAGTCTCCTAAGATTAAGCATCTCAATCTCAATAATGCAGGAAGCAAAGACAAAATAAATTACATACAATTATATTTTCTCAAAACAAATCTAAGTTTTTCCTTAGAAATCCCAGTGTTTTCTGTCATATGTGATATTGCCCTCCGCAGCATCCTTTTCATCTTAGCAGTAACTTTCATACCATGGTGTTATATCTCAATACAGGCATTATTTCCGAAACCACACAATTTCAGTCGTAGGGTTGGTTTGCGGCACAGTTACATCATATGAAATGATTTCTGTTTACTGTTTGTCAATGATTTCTAGAAATGAAAATGGGTAACTGTGGGAGAAGAACAAGATAACTTCTACAGATGATAGAAACAGTTCTATGAGAAATATGAGTAGCAGAAATTCCCTGTTTGTCTTTCGACACTTGGATATGCATTTGCTTATGAAAATTTTGCTTATTCCTATTGATGAATGCTTATCGCAATTTCAGTATTTAATAATGTTTATTATTTCCTTGTGTCTGTAAAGATGATGACAATTGCAAGATGTATATTATATAGTAGTATTCCGAGAGCATCCCTTATGTTGAAGACCATAGATTTGGAATAGCTATAATAGTGTTGGTGTCCAGCATATAACAGCTAAACACCAAGTCATCTCAGAATATTTATAAATAAGTTTAGGAGCCACAATTTGGGGTTGGAAAGGAGGACTAGAGAAATTTTCCTGGAAGCGCATTACTTTTCCTTAATTGTATGTTTATTTTGTGTGGCTTAGGAGGGGATGGGTAGGGATTCTAAAGTCCTCCGCTCAGGCCAGGCAGCTCCTGGACTCTGTATATGACTCAGCTAAAAATATAGGTACTAGAAAAGGAACAAACTCACAAATATTTACAACGATATGCACTAAGATCACAGAGCTTTTAAGTTTTTAATTTGTTACTTGACTGTTCCTATTGACACTTGAGTATTGTGAGATAAGGATTTTGCCCCATTCAAAGAAACACACTTTGATTGGTTGCTTCTTCAAACCCTCACCACAACTTAACTGCATGGTAGGATATAAGTTATCATACATTGACTGACAACATTTCTAAATAGCTCAAGTCTTTATTCAATAAGGAATAAGACTTCATATATCAGTGATTCTCCAAGTATAATCAACAGCCATATGGCCAGGAGAGTCTTTCTCTGCTACCAACAAAAAAATCCAAGCCCTTTCTTTAGTTGTGCCAGGTGAAGAACTCATACTTGCACAGAATGTTGTTTTTAATCTATGCTTAAGGACTACACACTAAGTGAGTCACTAAGCGTCCCTAAACTTTGATAGCCATCAACTGAACTTAGCATCTAGTTTTGATGAGTTGCCACACAAACCTGACAGTGTTGCAAAGCTGCTGTGCACGTGTGCCTTCCTGGACCATTGGATTAAGCAAGTGTCCCAGAAAGGATGTTTCACTGTCAATGTGTCATCAGTCTTCTTTGGACTTGATCACTCTTTTCCATTCCTTCTATGCTTGCTTTTTACTCAGGACTTTTAGTTTGGCCTCAACATTATCAATTCCATTTATTTACTTTTTTTTTTGAACTATAGTTGATTTACAATATTGTGTTACTTTCAGGTGTACAGCAAAGCGATTCAGTTATATACGTGTGTGTATATATAAATATATTCTTTTTCAGATTCTTTTCCATTATAGGTTATAATAAGATATTGAATATAGTTCCCTGTGCTATACAGTAAATCCTTGTCTATTTTATATATAGTATTGTGTACCAAAGGGGAAAGGGGCGAGGGATAAATTAGGAGTATGGGATTAACAGATACCCAATATTATCAATTCCATTTATTGAATCATGATAGTATCAATATAAAATACAGATTTGATAAACTGGCAGTGTTTGAATTGATGAGTGGTGTTGAAACCTAGATGTTAGGGGTACAGAGATGAGGATAAATATTTTCCTTGTGTTGAATTTCAAGGCTTTTGGAATTGAGTTTCTGAAACCTGTAGCCTAAAGCATCCCGATATGGCCTCTGAATTTAAGCACAACCTCCCATCTCTGCTCCTGGTTTATTTGTTTTACTTTCCTAGGCCTGGATGTTAGATTCATATTTAGCTTTATTCTTCTTTCCTCTTGATTTCCTGCATCCTTTTCGTAAATGTCCCTTCTTCCTTGTACTTTTATTGAGCAGCTACTAGGTGCCAAGTCCTATTCTAGGCAATGTGAACCCCAAGTCACTGTCACTCCCTGGGGGGCCCCAGCGTGGTGGACAATGGCTCCCTTGAGTTTGGATGCATTTTGCAGTTTCGCAAACTCATCGATTGCTGTTATTTCCAGGATTGAAAATGCAATTACGTTTTCTGCTCCATTTTCCACAGCTTCGTTTTCCCTTCTCTTTCTGGTGCTGATTCTTTCCTCCATCCATTCTTGGGCTCATTTGTTTTTTCTCTTTCCTCCCTGGTGTTTATCCTCTTGGGTCTTCCTCCTCTGAGCACAGTGGAGGAAGCTATTTAATCATCCCCTCAAGCCACTGTGCTTTTGGGAGAAAAACACTGGTTATCAGACACTACAAGAGATACCACATACACAGAGCCTTTTAAGAAACCAGCAGTGAATCTGCCTTAGCACTGCAACAGAGGCCTCCAGGAAAATGTCATGAGATTATAGTGTGGGATTAAGCACACAGACTCTGGATCCTGACACTTTAGAGGCAAATCGTAGGGCCAGCCCTTAATAGCCGCGAGATTTTGACTTAACCTCTTTGGGCCTCAATTCCCCGTAAAATGGAGATGATGATAATTAGTGCTACTCCCAGGGTTGTGATGAAGGTCAGTGTGTTAATATAACATAAGTGTTTAGAACCGCTCCTTGCCCATTAATAAGTGCTAACGCTTATATGGCGGTCATTACCATTGCGCGTGCTCTCCTCACCGGTGCTGTGAGGGCTTTTACAGCCCACTCCTGGAGCCCAAGAGTGCTGATCCCCAGGGGAGGGCCTTACAGTGAAAGCAGGGGGAGAAGGATGGACAGGCCCACAGCTTCTGGGTGGTGCCTCGTTACATGATTTGGCCCGAGCCAACCTGTATTCCAATAGGAGGTGAAGCCTTGTTCGGGGCCACCCTGGCTTTCGCAGCACTCCCTGCATGCAGCCTCCTGCCTGGTGACCTCCGACACTCCTGGAGAGACAGAGCTCTTCTGTTCAAAACCACAGCATCCGTGTGAGTACCGTACCTCTTAAGATTCAGCAACAAAAACATGCCAATCACGGTACAGACTCATCTCTGACAGATTCTTCGCATAAACCACAATTCACTCCTTGGCTTTTACGTCATCTGATTAAGTCCTACATGGTCATCCTTACAACTTCTCCATAACAAAACTGAATTCAGTTAACTAAAGGCCTGTCTCTTCCAATTCGCCCCTCACCTGCACACCTTTCCATGCAACATGGACAGTTATGAAAGTAAAACTTACACTGCATCTCAACTTAAACCTTCCTTTCTTCCTCCCTTTCTTCTTCCCTCATCCTTTCCTTCCTTTTTTCCCAAGTAGCTCCAAAAAGGATGTAAATTGAGCCTTCTTTGATAACACCATGCTGGGAAGGATGTGGGGCGGAAAGCACCATCATATGTTGCTACTGAAAGATGAATCAGTATAATATCTACAAAGGGCAGCTGTCGAAATTACAAATGCACATACTCTTCGACCTAGTGCTTTGACTTTCAGGAATTTATCCTGTAGATAAACTCTCAGGATCTAAATGGAAGAGGTACAAAGTTATGTATTGCAGTATTATTTGTAATAGCCAAAGATTGGAAACAGTCTAAATGTTCATCAATACTTTATAGTACTTCAATCCATTTGAAATCTCCAACCTCCAAAAAGAACGAGGAGACCCTTCATGTATTGATATGAATCATTTCCCAAGATACATACGCTTTCACACACACGCACACACTTGTATATGCTACCAGCTAAAATATCTTTGGAAGAGAGAGAATTACATTGTTTGGAAACTTGGTAAAAGGGAGGCTTTTCATTATTCAAATTAAGTTTGGCTGCATTTATAAGAAAAAGGAAAATTACAGAGGTTTAAACAAGGAAGAGAAACATATTTCTCCCATGTGAAAGAAGTCCAGAGGTAGGCACTCCAGGGCTGAAGCTACAGTTCCATAAACTTAAAACCACCCAGATTCTTTCAGCCTCTCCCCTCCCCCTTCTCAGGTTGCGACCTGTGTCCTCATGGCACCAGCATCAGACCCCTTCCAGGAAGCAGGACGAGGAGGGGAGGAGAAGTCCCTCTCTTTCCAGGAGGCCTCCCAGAATTCCTTCCCAACACTCCGACCACAGGTCACTGACTGGACCTTAGGGAATGTGGCCACACATTTTTCAGGGGGCTTCTGGAAATGTAGTTTGGGGCTGAAGTAAGGAAGAAAGCAAGAATGTACATTGGGAGGCTACTATCAGTCCTTTTGAATCACTGAATAAATTACCTATTTAAAAACTAAATAGAAATCGCATTTAAAATGTTAAATTTAAAAAAAAAAAGCCTAAAAAGTTACACATGAATCAGTCCAGCCTTCTTTGGGGGCTTACCTCTGATACCACACTTTAGCTGATCCACTGCAGAGGTACCCTCTCCTCAGGCCCTGGCCTGTTCCACAAGGACCCAGGGCTCCTCCAGAGTCTCTCACCCTCTCTTGAAGCCAGAGGCCCCTAGTGGCCACCTCAGTGGTCCAGGACTCAGGAAGTACCTATCAGATGCTTGCAAGGTTTCCAGGAAGTGTTATCTTCACACCATCTCTCAAAGGTCCTTTGCAGAATTGAGTTTCAATCCACCAAACAAATGCAGAACCATTGCTCTTAGAGTATTACCTATAAATAATGTCTTAATATTATTGATGAAAGCAATAATTTTTACCACATAGCTAACTGTACCACCTTCGTTACCTGACTTAAAGTAGCTTTATGTCTTCCTATAATAGGAAAACAAGAGTTTTAATTTCAAGCTCTATTTAGTGTGCTTGGGGGAAGAGTACGTAAGAGAGAATATACTTAGCTTGATCTTGGCATCCCAAATCCTAGAGAAGAATAATTTATATTATTTTCACATGTATTTATTAATGTATTCAACACACATTCAATGTAAAAGTTCGTTTAATCTCCTTTATTATAATAGTCACATTATTAAACAACTTATTTAGTACTTTATAAATAATTTTATAACTGAAACCGAGCTCTTTCACCATACTTCAGGAGTTGCAGCCATTAAAACAGAGCGAATTCATTTTTAAAACGTCCGAGTTGGGACATTTTTCTTTACTGGAAACATCAATCATAAATCATAAACACTAAGAGCCACTCTATCCAATAATGATGATGATGAGCAGGGGAGTATTTGCTGCTTTAACTTAATCATCCTCCCACAGATATTTAGGCTGGTATTCACTGTTCATATTTCCTAACTCTTCACAAAGCAGGGCTAGTTAGCAGAGTTTGTGCTTCATATTGTGTCCTATTGCATCCTGCTAGCAATCTGTGAGCGGTTCACTGAGTCTTTAGACTTGGATATGAGTTCTGTGGGCAGGAACCCCCCCAAAAAAATTCTGCTTCTCAGTTTTCCACATAAGATGGGGTTTTCACTGCGCTCCCCAGGAGGGGGCAATATTGGAGTGAAACTTGACTGTGAGGTCCTTGTCAATCTAAGTGGGTTAGTTTGCCTCAAAAACAGAAAGCAGAACCCCATCCCTGCCCTCACACTTTTGCATACCGGGCCAGGACCCACCTCCCTCCTGTGCACTCTGGAGCTGCCCACTCAGCCCGCAGGCTGGGGCCTGGGAGGCAGGTGCTGGGGACAAATGACAGGGATGCTTAGAGGACCTGGCTTGCCAGCAGAGGCCCCCATGAGCAGGCTGACAGAGATGGAAGACCGGCTCCCCCTTTCTACAATGGAGCGGTTCTGCACAATCCCAAATAAAGCGTACACTGTGTGGGTGGTATCTACTGGGAGAAATCCACAGGGAACCCCCAAACCTGTCCCCTTCCCCCTGAGTTTTCCCCATTTTAGGAACTGACAACTCTATTCAGAAACCTGGGGAGTCATCTTTGCGTCTTCCTTTATCCTCACTCCCACTGTTAAATCCATCAGCTGGTACTGTCTGCTCTGCCTTCAAAATGTATCTTAAATGTACCCAGTTTCCTCGTCTTCCCGGCTCCAGCATCCCTCCCAGGTAACCACAATGGCTGCTTCACTGGTCCTCCTATTTCAACTTCCCCTCCAAGCCCATCTTCATCCAGCTGCTAGAGTAATCTTGAAATAGGCAGATCAGATCATGCTTCTCCCCACTTAAAAGTCTCCAATGGCTTCCAGTTGAATGGAGAATAAAATCCAAGCCCCTTTCCATGTCCTGTAAGTCTTGTGTGCTCCAGCTCCAGCCCCTTGTCACTTTTCTAACCTCACCTCATCAGGCTCTCCCTCTCGATAAGCAAGCTTTGGGCCCTGGACCTTCTGTCCCTTCCCACCACGTGCCCTGCTGGGTCCTGCCTAGGCACTCAGTGCCTGAGATGTTCTTCCCTCCCCTCTTCGCAGGGCTGGAGCCTTCTCCCCCTCGCCTTGGATGCCTTAACGCAAATGTCCTAACGGCATATGTGGCTTAAGCAAGAAAGCTTAAAGGGAAGCATTCTTGGACCAGCTTGTCTTTACTCCCTTCATTTTATATTATCAACAAACCCTGCTTATTTTCTTCCCAGTGCTATTAACAATCCATTATTATTACTATTATCATAATCATCTTATTGTCTGGCCCCAAAGGAAAATAGTGTTCTTTTGTTGGCCACACTATCCCTGAAACCTAGTATTTTTAGTGGCGTGCAGTAGCAACCTGATAAATACTTGTCATTTAAATAACTGAATAAAGGAGTAAGGCTGCTACCGATCTATCTATTGTGTGGCAAAGCATGTTTTAAAAATTGTTATTGAAGTATAGTTGATTTACAATGCTGTGTTTATTTCTGCTATATAGCAAAGTGATTCAGTTATACATATTTTTTTATATTCTTTTCCATTATGGCTTATCATAGGACATTGATTATAGTTCCCTGTGCTATACAGTAGGATCTTGTTGTTTATCCATCCTATGTTTAATAGTTTGCATCTGCTAATCCCAAACTCCCAATCCTTCCCTCCTCCACCCCTCTCCCCCTTGACAACCACTAAGTCTATTCTCTATGTCTGTGAGTCTATTTCTGTTTCATAGATACGTTTATTTGTGTTGTATTTTAGAGTCCACATATAAGTGATATCATATGGTATTCATTGTTCTCTGACTTACTTTGCTTAGTATGATAATCTCTAGATCCATTCATGTTGCTGCAAATGGCATTATTTCATTCCTTTTTATGGCTGGTGGTATTCCATTGTATGTATATACCACATCTTTATCTGTTCATCTGTTAATGGACAATTTATGTTGTTTCCATGTCTTGGCTATTGTAAATAGTGCTGCTGTGAACCCAGGGGTGCGTATATCTTTTCAAATTATAGTTTTGTCTCAATATATGCCCAGGAGGGGGATTGCTGGATCATATGGCAACTCTATTTTTAAATTTTTGAGGAAACTCTGTACTGTTTTCCACAGTGGCTGTACCAATATACATTCCCACCAACAGCGTAGGAGGGTTCCCTTTTCTCTGCACCCTCTCCAGCATTTATTATCTGTAGACTTTTTAATGATGGCCATTCTGACCAGTATAAGGTGGTACCTCATTGTAGTTTTGATTTACATTTCTCTAATAATTAGCGATGTTGAGTATCTTTTCATGTGCCTGTTGGCCATCTGTATGTCTTGTTTGGAGACTCGTCTACTTAGGTCTTCTATGTGTGGCAAAGCATTTTGAAGCCCTTGATTCAATATCATCCCTCTTGGCAAACTTCTATTCACCACTGAAGCATTTAACAAAACACCAGCGAGGGCTGAAGGGAAGCAGCAGCAAAAGCTAGAATATTTGAAATTTGCTGACAATATCATCAGGTCACACATCTTTTGCAGTCACTTTTGTAGTCACAAGTAGGGACCATCTCATCACCAAACATGGTGTCAGGCTTCTCCTGCCTGGGGCCTTGACCTTGTTCCCTGGGCCTGGAGTGCTCTTCTCCCAGATACGTATCGATTTTTCACTTGCCTCAGCTAATGCTCCAGTGTCACTTTCTCAGTGAGGAGGTCACTTCTATGACCATCCCGTAGAAACTGCAGTCCCTCCACACCCACGCAGGAACACACATGCTCCCTACTGCCCTTCCACACCCTATTTTTTTCATGACACTTGTTAATATCTGATATGTTATATTTATTTATATGTTCATTCATTCATTCATTCATTCTCTGTCACATTTCAGGAATTTTTGTTTGTCTTCTTCACTGTGGTATTCCCAGCCCCACAAAATGATCCCTTGCACCCTGTTGGTGTTCAATAAATACAGATAATTAGATAGGGCTGTGTCACAGGAGTGAGGAATTTGGTCATTTTCCCAGTCTTCAGTTCCGTCTGTGTTGACGTCATCTATGATGTATCAAAGAGTTGTGTGCCATCAGACCAGTTAAAATGGACTGTATTCGCAGACCTCTGCATAAGACCTCTGTTCAGGTTGTGCACTGCTCAACTCTAGTGGCTCACGTTCACGGAGACTCACCCCCTGGAGCTGGATGGTCTCACAGCCTGCACAGCCAGGCCCAGAGCCCCAGGGAGGAGTGAATTCATGTCTTTGTGGAGGGGAGGAAAAAGTGAGAGGAAAGAAGGAAAAAGAATAAAATGGCGAAAGAAGTAGAAAAAGAGACTGAGGAGCAGAGCAGGAAATGAGTGAATAGTAGGAGAGGGGAAAACTAAAGAAGAAAGGGAAAGCTGGAAAGGCCAAGGGAGGAACCGGATCCTGGCTTCACGCCTCATTCCTCCCCCCAGCAACCCCAGCCTGTTCACCCAGGACCCTCCTCCCACTCTTCAGTGATGCCCCTGCTATTAATCATGTACAAAACTTGGATTATATATAAAACTCACTTAGGCCACTCAGCTTCAGCTCCACCGATACCTAACATATTCACATATACCTAATTGTCCACTTTAATTTTTAAAAGAATGCTTTCTTCCTACAGCTGAATTTTAATTCATTTACAAAATGCCTGTTTTGATGTTTTAGGGTGACCAAGCCTGCAGCTGTATGAACAATACATTGAGACAGATCGAGAGGTAGAAAGAGGACAAGCTAAGAGACTGTCAGTGTAACAGAGGTGGGGGATCTGGCAGTGATGGAAGCTTGGGCAACAGTGGTAGCTATGGCAATGGGCATGAATTATAAAACTGAGAGATATGCATGAAGAAATAGGCAGATTTGATTATGATTGAATGCAGCAAGAGAAGGAATAAAATAGGATCCCAAGTTTAGGGACCCAAAAAACTGATATTTGAACAGAAGATTCTGTATGGGAGCAATTGGGTAGAAGATGGAAAATTCATTTTTAAATATGTTTAGAGGAAATTAATCCTTTGGAATTTAAAGCCAGTCCTGTTGAATGGAAAGACTTATTAATAAAACAACATACCGCAAAGGTATCTACATAATAAATTTCTCATTTTTATCCTTAGTTCTGTGAGGACAGCTCAATTATGTAAGAAAAAATTTTGATTTAGACTGTATCCATTTTCAATTCCTCTTTGCTAATGAAGTTATACAGGAAAAATAGCAAAAATACAAAAATTTGAACATAATTAGGAAAGGAAATTTTTAAACTAAACTACACCAGTTTCCAGAGATGTTTAAAGAAGGAAAAGAAAGAGGTTGCACATATTTTCTTTGGCTCATAGCCCAAAAAGTTGTACTTCAAGCTTCATAAGAAATCAAAGTAGGGAAAGATCTAGCAAAAGCAAAAATAACACAGGGATTGGGAAAGTTTTCAGTAGATTATAGCTTGGTTAGATATAAAAAAATTAAGGAAAAGAGTAGCATTTTTTAAGAACTATACTAGGAATAAAAACTTTATGCCTTATTCATAAGAAACAGGTAAAGAAATATAAGGATTTCGTTGATACGGAAACAAAAGAATATGCCTTTTCCACTTTCTGCTGGTAAATCTTAAATCCGCTTCTGCACTAACATATAACCATGTGACACTGGACAATAAGAGTATCAACCTCAAAGGCTGTGGTGAGAATTTAGTGAGATGATCCACCGAAGGGCTTAACATAGGGTCTGCCATTGAATAAGCTCTTCCATAAGCTGTTGCTCTTCCAACTGTCTGCTGATTCCACAGTGAGATCTCATGTTTGCTAAAAGATTAGATACTGACTTTTCCTTGGTTTTTCCCATTGTGCATTTAGGTCCTGGGCAAATACCTTTCCAGCTTTAGAGCAGAGGGCAGGATAAAATGCCTGGCTTCCAGACCAGTGTTATTGGCTCTTGGGCATTTAGCAAGGAGGGTCATGCTTTTCTGGGTAGGATCATTGACTCCTTTGCTCCTAGTTTCTAAAGCACTGAACCAAATATTTGAAATATTTCAATCCCTAGCATGTGCAGTACCATCGTCCTCTGTCTGTCTTTGCCTTCTGTACTGTACTGTGGGGACTCTACCTCTTGGGAGGCAGTAACCCCCTCAGTCTCCCTTTATCCCACTTAAACCACCCTCACCCTTAACTTTCTTCCTTACATTTTTCTGGGAGTTTCAGTTTTCCAGTGAATATAGAAGTGCTTGGGATTAAGTTGGTCAAGGATAATAATAGTAAGAACCAACAATATTGGGTACCATGCCATGTTCTATATATTTTATATACTCCCTGAAAACCTCATTTAATTCTCAGACCAACCCCATAAGGTAGATTGTCTTATTATCTTCGCTTTATAGACGAGGAAACAGGCACAGAGAGTCAAGCTTTTTGTGGCAGTAGGTGAGTAATAGAGCCAGTACTTGATCCTGGGAAGTCTGGTTCTAAGGGCCATCCTCTTAACTGTACACTAGCCTACCTATCTACAGAGAGTATCCCAGCACCTGGATGGTAGAACAGTGGCAGTCAGTGGTATTATATGTCCCTGGTCTAGAGGCTGCATACCCTTTACAGAGTCAGGAGGCAGATGACACCTCCCGTATTCTTTCAGGAGAAGCAAAGCACAGGCAAGCCACTTTTATTACTTTTCTTAATGGAACCCTCTTCATCTTACTATCAGAGGAAATTCCTCCTATAGACCTCCTCCACACTTTTCTTTGGGCTGGATCCTGGGACTTTCTCTTGAAAATTGGAGGAGGGGGCCTCTTCTATGGTTCTTAGTAACCACATTGCTTCTTCTGCTACACAGTATCCTCTCAAACACAAGTTAGGCTCCCAATTCTGCCATCAAGTTACTACCCAGTGATAAAGACACAGCACAGAGACCTCACCACAGCTTCCAAGGCTAGAATGGGGGCCGCCATGAAGAGATGTGTAGGTTGGCTACTGCATGACCCAAGGGGGCGCCATATGCACTGTTGACATCCTAGATACACATAGTTATTATGACCAAATTTTTATCAGATGGCAGTGAAGTCTCTTGTTCTAATAAAATGTGTACTGTCCAAATTTTCTGACAGATGATGGACTCTTGAGGAAAGAGTGCCCTTTCCTCATTTTTTAAAGAAGGTATTATGTGGGATACTGATGGCTCTAGCTGATGTCAGCAGTATTCAGGCTTCTCAGGCAGGCTTCCTCTGAGCTCCCTAAAGCACCTCACAGCCATGGCCCGTTCCCACCCACCCTATTTAGACTAAACACACTAATTTTCTAGCCTCAAACTAGCCTAGTCCTCAAAAAGAAATTATCTTCCAAGAAACTCTGCGTCCAACTGGCCCTGAAATACAACTATCCCTTTTTTCTTCCCAGGAAGAAAGGGGTAGGAGTAACTGGTAAAAGAAATATGTACTTTCATTTTTCTTAGGGGAGTATAGAACAAGAAAAAAAATAAAAGGCCCCAGTTAATCCTCCCTCCCCCAAGGAATCCTCTTATTGGGTTAATATTTGCAATTCCCCTCTCTGGTCTTTAAAATAGGATGTGTCCAAAGAAATTTCCCTTTGATTGGCTGAAGGGTGGAATAGATGAGGATGCATGTGAGGTAGATCTCAGCATTAATGAGCTTGCGAATACTTAGAGGGGGAAAATATTTGAGAGGGACCATGGGGGCTGGGTACAGGGGACAGGTTAGAGAGAAATTTGTGGTGATGCAATGAGGCACAGAAATTAGGGAAAGGGTGAAGGATATAAATTGGATTTTTAGGAAGTTTTGCTGTATTTTGTGCTATACCACCCTCGCCTCAGTTTCCTTAAAGGACTTCAGAAAAAAATATGCATTACTTTGAAAGGCATTTGAGGGTCAGGCTTTATTTCTTAAGAATATGACACTATGCTGAGAGGAGACTTAAGGGAAGACCAAGAAATATTTGGATTATGTTAGTTTTTGGTATGATGTTAGTTTTTCCTACATCTTTGTTGTTCAATCTTTCCTAAATATTGTTACTTAAAAAACTTGTTTCTAGAGGCATTACTAGGTGATAACAAAGAAAGGCTGTAGTTAAATAAGTATAAGAAATCTCACACCGTAGACTCCTCTATTCCTCTTAGCATGTTAAAGGACACAGATATCCTAGAGAAAACTCTATAGCACTTGTTATCATCCTGCAGCGTTCCATGGGGTACTGATTTGGGAAATGCAATAGATAGATGAATAAAAATTAAAAGTGGCTGCATCAGGGTCTACCACCTGACACCATCTAAAACGGGAAGGCAGTTTTGGTTTTGTTTTTGTTTTTCGCGGTACGCAGGCTTCTCACCGTTGTGGCCTCTCCCGTTGCGGAGCACAGGCTCCGGACGCGCAGGCTCAGCGGCCATGGCTCACGGGCCCAGCCGCTCCGCGGCATGTGGGATCTTCCCAGACCGGGGCTCGAACCCGTGTCCCCTGCATCGGCAGGCGGACTCTCAACCACTGCGCCACCAGGGAAGCCCTGGAAGACAGTTTTTTTTTAATGTAGGGATAAAACGTTTTTTTCAAAACACTATGGCCAAAGATTGTTGACTCAAATTAAAGTTGTCACAGCAAAACAAGTAAAAATGAGAAATTTCGAAACAACTATCGTGTTGAAGAGTAGGAAACAGTAGAGAATTATTATAAATTGAGGCAAGTTTGGTTTCAACTGAAAGAAATGTATATGAAATTATCTGTGATTCTCTTAGAGTAGTCATATGCGCAGTGATCAGACTTGTTTCATTTCATTCGGTGGCAATGCTTTCTCAAAGGTACCTTTTAAAAATTAGTAGTAATGCAAAAACTACCCCAGTGGATCAGCATTCTATCATAGGTGGCAAATTTTGGCAAAGTTTGCTTGTTGAGATTGTTTAATCAGCTAGCACACTTGGCTTTATTAATTTTGAATTTTCTGTGATGAGCAAAGATCTATTAAGTTTCTGAGGAATTACTCCCAATTCACCTGTAAGTTCAAATGTTTATGTGTCACTTAAATGCATGTATGTAGGAGATAATGGAAGGGGTAAAGGAAGGATAATGACCTTAGGGTTACAGACAACATTTAAGTTCATTTAAATCAATGGCTCCTGTTTATTTTCCTTCGGGACTGTGGGCTCTATCAGATTTCATCACATCACACACCTGCATCTTCTCGGCTTGTTTACTTTCCACCCCATGACTGCATTCAATAAACAGTACTCAGAGTGAATAAAAACAGAGGTGGGATGGTGGAGAAAATGAGTGATAGAAAATCCATACTTTATTCTTAAAACTTAATTTGAGTAAATGCAAAATGTCATTATCTTAGTATTGGGTAGTTAGTTGAAATCTCATGTTTTACCTATAAACTTTACAACAGGTGACTTTACAACAAAGTTATTTTTTACATATCACTTTACAACAGAAAATAAATGCATCTGAGAGGGTGCATCTGAGAGGATTATTGTTTTCACATATAACAATGTTGGTTTCATTTTTAAAAATAAAGGAATACCATGCTTTACTCATCTCAGCAGGAAGCAGAAATCTGTCACCATGTCATTTCTGCACAACTTCTTAAAGAGACACCTTTCCATTTATTCTTTGAGATTTAGTTTTTTAGGATGAATCTGAATGGTTGTTTAGAATAATGTAACACCTCTTCATGTCCCTGTAGTCATGGAATTGGATTTGAAGTTTTCACACTCCGGTCAGAATACCTTCTTCAAGGAAGAAATGCACACCAAGCTAACAAGTAACTATTTGGTGACATCGGTCAGCACAGAGAGGACATTAGAACCCTTCCAGTTATAGAAACTGTGCATACTGGAATGTGCTAGTTTTGTTTTTTCACACAGTGTAAAACCAGGTTGAGGACACATCCCCATAACCAGGTATAAAACCAGGTTGAGGACACATCCCCATAACCAGGTATGTGCTCCCCTCAGACGGAGAGCCTGAGGAGATTGAGTGAAACCCCAGTCTCGGTACCTTGCATGGGGCCTGGTATGCAGTTGACAAGGAGTGGATATTCGGCGAATTGATTTGAAACTCAATTATATAAAATCATCATATATAGCAGATTATAGGATCAGAGGATGTTAGAACTGGAAAAGTAACAATGATTACCTTAACTAGTCTTCTCATTTTTTCCATGGGAAAGTAAAGCAGTGGACAAGAGCAAAATTACTAATTCAGTATTAAAAGGCTTGGAATGTGGGTACTCACTTGCCTTCTCAAATTTACAGAATCATGGAATCTCAGAGTGGGGACAGGTCTGAAGTTAGAGACAACCTGTGATGCACAAATATCCTTTACAATATGCTCTTCAAATAATCCCTCGAGAAGACTGGGCCAGGTGACTTGGTTCCCTGGGCACACAGGGGAGGTTGTAAGCCCCTAGAAGAATCCCTCACATGGCAACTTCTGACATGGTGCAGGAGCCAATGTGAGGAGGTGTGAAGGCAGACAGGTAAGTGAGTGAGCCCAAGGCACGTTCATGGTTCTCATGGGACCTAGAGAGGGTACAGGAAAGGTTCATATCACAAGATATAGGATGAAATAGGTGGGGACTATTGACACCAGTGGGAAATAACTGGAACCATGGACTCCAGGGATGAACCAAACCATTGTCCCCAAAATGCCAGATGGGACCAGTCGCACCCAAAGACACTGGTTCATAGAGCCATATCAACCTATCTGCTTGTATCCAGAGGACACAGAAGGGATTATGAGGACCTGTACTTTACTGTTAACATTAGATTATGCAGAATGCACACACATGCACATGCAAGCGTACATGTAGATACAGACACCTCCCCAATCCCCCAGATTATCATGGAGAGAACTGGGATCAGGAGATAGAGATGAAAAATCCAAGAGGCTGGGCATTTTTCATAAAGAGGATGAGGAACTTCTTGTGCCAGCCAAATGGAGTAAGCCGACTACTGCCTATCTCTTCTACTGCCTTCAACTAACAACTCCAGACAGAGTAAAAAAGCAACTATGTGAGCACTCTGAAAAGTAAACAATAGCAAGCAGGTTCGGGAAGGAAGTCAAAAGTTGCAGAATGACCAGGATGGCACTGAGTTTACTGGGCTCTTTTCCCTCCTTTATCTTTTGACTTTGACGTGAGGGCAACTGATGTCCTGGAACAGAGTAGCAGTGTGGACAGCAAGACCTCCAAGAGACACCTCCCTGTTTCCAAGAGGACAGGGAAATGGGGACCCTGTGAGCTAGAAAGTGTGTAGGAGGGCGGACTCTCCTTTCTCTCTCCCTCTCCCCTCCTCTTTCTCTTGCCCTCTCTCTCTCCTTTAGCTCTTTTCTGAGGGCAGCACCAGTGATGGAATTGCATTGCCAAGTGATGGTGGCAGTAAAGGCACCTACCATCTCTAAAAGAAAATGCATCTCTCTAGCCAGAATTGGGATGAGGGGGTCCCTGCAGTCTGAAGAGTGTAGGGGAATCTCATCTTTGCTATTTTTGTCTCTCCTTTATCTCACTGCTTAGCACTTAGGGTGAAACCAGTGCTAGGGGCTAAATATCTGAGAGAAATCCCAGATTTCTAGCCAGAGAGCTAGGAAAAAGGACTTCTGAAAGCCAGAGAGAGTGGGAGAAATTTCAGAGAGGACAGAGCTGGAGAAAGGGATTCCCCTATCTATATGTCAACCAACCCAAGTTCCAAGCTCACCCCTGAGCTGCATCAGCAAAGAAATATAGCAAAGGCTTTAGGGTCTGAGCTATGATAAAAACTACTACCCAAATCTCAGACTAAACACTAAGTGACACACATGCAGAGCAGATTCGAAAACAGCATAACAAAGGCTTCGAAAACCTAACTGGAACCACTACTGAGGGAAGGCAAGACAGAATATGTGAGCTGAACACAGCTGGGCTTATTGTCTCCTAAAACAAACAAGCAAATCAGCATTCTCCAGAGGGTTTTAAGAGATCCCAAAGTCTCACAAGATTATATCCAAAATGCCTAGCATACAATCCAAAATTATATACCAAAAACAAACAAATAAAATCCCAGGAATATATGGCAAATTTCCAAGGAAAAAGACAAAGAACAGTTGCCAGTACCAAGAAGACCCAAATATTTAAATTATTAGAGTCTTTAAAAAGTGAGATAAAGGTGAACACAATTGAAAGGAGTGGACAGAAGTTCTCAACAAAGAAGTAGAAACTATGAAAAAGAATTAAATGAAAATTTTAGAATTGAAAACTTCAATAGTTGGAACAAGAAAATTCACTTGATGGGCTCCATAACAAAACAGAGAGAACAGAGGAAAGATGCAGCAAACTTGAGAGAAATAATCTAATTTGGAAAAGAAAAAGTGGGAAAATATTGAAAAATATGAACAGATCCTGAGGACTTGTGGGGCAATCACAAAAAGTCTAACATTTGTGTCATTGGTCTCGAGAGGATAGAAGGTGAGGCTGAAAAGATATTTGAAGAAATATTGGCCAAAAACTTCCCAAATTTTGTGAAAGAAATCAATTTACAGATTGAAGATGCTCAGAACACGTACCCCCTCCCCAAAGGAATACACTCAAAGAAAACCATGCCCAGTCACATCATGATCAACCTGCTAAAACCCAGTGATAAAGACAAATCCTGAAAGCAGCCAGAGAATGATACATTACATAGAGGGGAACAATTATTTGAATGACTGGATTTCTCATCAGAGGCCATGGAACCTAGAAGACAGTGGAACCATATCTTTAAAGTGCTGAAAGCCAGGAACTATCATTCTATGTTCAACAAAAAATATCTTTCAGGAATGAAGGCTAGGTAGACATTCTCAGATGATTGAAAACTGAATGTATTACCAGCAGATATGACCTAAAATAAATGCGAAAGGAAATTTTTTTCAGGCGAGGGAAACATGGATCATCAGGAATGAAGAAAGAGTAACAGAAATGGTAAATATCTGGGTAAAAAAATGACAGACTATTTTTACCCTGAAAGATCTGTAAAATATTTATGACTAGGGCTTCCCTGGTGGCGCAGTGGTTGAGAGTCCGCCTGCCAATGCAGGGGACACGGGTTCGTGCCCTGGTCCGGGAAGATCCCACATGCCGCGGAGCGGCTGGGCCCATGAGCCATGGCTGCTGAGCCTGCGCGTCCGGAGCCTGTGCTCCGCAATGGGAGAGGCCACAGCAGTGAGAGGCCTGTGTACCGGAAAAAAAAAAAAAATTTATGACTATAAAGATAAAAAATTATAACATTTCCTGGTTGGACTTCTCATTGCGTGTAAGACCTGTGGCAACTATAACATAAAGAAACTGAGTATTTACCTATTGATCTGTGATAATTACTGAATCAGTACACTCTACTGACTTTTCCCCTGCTACCCACTGGGGTGAGTGTTTGTGAAGAAAATCAGAGCAGTTATAGAGAAAATAATCTAAAGTTTCCATATACAACTCAGTTGTACTTAAGTAAATTAGAGACGTTGTCACACATGTATTTTTGTTCTTTTTGGAGGGAGAGAGTGAGACAAACTATTTGCATGATTACCATGTAGTTTCTGATTATCTTCATATTCCAAGTTGACAGCCCAATTCAGGACTTCCAAAAAGTTTGATACAGGTGGAAAATTCTTCTGCATGCCACTTTCTTTTACCTGATCCCTGTTTATCTCCCACTCCAAGAGACCATTTGTAAACTGGGAAATTATGGTATTACCTGTTTTTTGTAAACTGAACAACTTTGGTTAGATAGCCTAAGCTCTATTCTCCCCCGCGGATTTTGCTAACTGTCCTGTCCCAGATTCAGTACCACCCTGACCCCAGCCCCAGTTGAGATATATTTTATCCCTGGGGGCATACTCCTGCTTTGGATCTTTAAGTTTAGAGCACGATCTCCTAAAAATTACTGAACACAGAATTTTTTCACATCTCTGGTAAGCTGCTGATGGTAGTAGCTAGGGGCTCCTACTCTTAAGAATTTTTCCTCTAATTTTTAAAATTGCATACTCATTCTTTTAGGATACTTCCTTTCACACAGGGGCGTGTAAGGAAGATTCCTTTGGATTTTCTTGTCTCACTTTCTTTCCCTGATACTGTGTTTTTGGAAGCACAGGGGTGATGATTGGAAGCCACATCGAAATATTGGGGTTTTTTCTAAATTTCATGTCCTGTAGTTTTGTCAGTTTCCTTATCAGCTTGCTATTGGTATTTTTATTTTTTTGGTTCTTCTCCTTTTGGTTGGGGGTAAAGGAATCTCATTTTGTGAGGTATCAGGGGAGGAATTACTAATGATCTGGTTTTATTCTGCTATCTTTATTCAGAAGCCTGAGCATGAGATAAAGGTTTTGGCTTCAACACAATATATGCATTTCTGAATAACTCCACACCCTGCAAAATTGTACGAAAAATAACTGGGCTAATAGAAAAAAAGAAAATTATGTATAGATCACTCAAAACCTGCACAACTTTGTAATCAGAGCATCAACAAAGAAAATAATCATCTAATTAAAATACTGGCACATGGGATAGGGAGGGTAGGAGGGAGACGCAAGAGGGAGGGGATATGGGAATATAAGTATACATATAGCTGATTCACTTTGTTATACAGCAGAAACTAACACAACATTGTAAAGCAATTCTACTCCAATAAAGATGTTAACTTAAAAAAAATAAAGGTGAGATATAATATACTAATGCAGTAAGACAAAAAAAAAAAATACTGGCACAGCTAAAAGACACTGAATTTTTTTTTTAATGGAGAACGTAGCTTGGTGGAAAAAGAAATGAGGAAAGGTTGAGGTTACTGAGTTATGGAGGCCAGGACAAAATGCCCACATGTCAGGAGGACATCACAGCAAGGACTTCAAGGACAGAGCGTATAGCTAAAACCGAGCTAAGAGGATGGTTGTCAGGTACGAGGGCATCCATGTGGTACTGAATACCTCTGCAGCTTGTGGTCAGTGGCACTCATGTAGTTTGTGCTTTACTATTATTTGATGATGTAAAACATTATTGTGCTGGGGAAAAGCCCATAGGAAAATTTCATATGAAGATTCTCAACATATCCACAGTATTCTTTTATTTCCCAGTCAGCATGAGCTAGCTTGGATTACTGAAAGACACATGACAATGAAACAGATTGTACCTATTCATATGTAATATTTTCTAAGAGGATCATTTCAGCAAAATCTCTGGCTATATATTAACATAAAAATGATGCTACATCACAGATTTTAAAAATGATCTTGTCTGTTTTAAAATACTAAAACAAGAACAACTAAAGGCAGAAAAAATAATGAACATAATGCTTACTAAACATGCTTATGTTGTCATTCAATATGGAAAGACTGGGAATAATCTCTACGTGCAACAGGAAAAAAATTGATAAACTAGGGTACATCAATTCACTGGAATACAATGTGAACATTAACAAAGATTTATGATTACATGTATTATCAAGGAAAGATATTTAATATTATGTAAAAAAGTATGTAATATACATAACTCTGTGTGCATATATACCAAAATGTTAGCTGTGGTTATCTCAGTATCTCAATGTAGTAGGATTCCAGTGATTTTTGGTTTTTCCCCCTTATCTGTATTTCCGTTTTTTCTGTAATAAACTTATATTACTCTTGCAGTAAGATGAAGGGAAGTTATTTTGAAAACTCACATCTGAAAATATTTTAGCTCTCTCAGCATTTTATAGCAGGAAACAGCAAGCAATATAATTTCAAAACCATAGGGGGCTAGTTTTAAAGAGCCTCTTCTGCTTTGACCTACTAGCATGGTAGAGCTTGGTGACGTGTGGACATGGCATGAAATGTGGGGCTGGGGTCTGGAGAGGTTATACCAACATTCACTTAAAAGTCTGTTAGATTTGGTCTATTGCAACATCCTAAGCTTATCAACAAACTTTATTTTCAGGGACCATCCATCTCTTATGGAAACACTGTTTCCTCCGAGGCACATGTGTATGCAACACAATACAGACTCTTTGCTGGGGGAAGAAATGAGTGACTATAACAACAGGAAAGCGGGTTAATGCTACAGCATGAATCAAGGCACCAAAAGGACAAAAGAAAAAAAAAAAAAAGTGTTTTCTTGCATTTGCAAGTGTGACCACAGCATGGTTTGGGCCATCCAGAACAGGGACGATTCAGTTGGGTCTCTCTTATTTCTGAAACCGAGCAAACAGGGCTGGATCCCAGTGGCTCTGAAACAGATACGGTTCTTTGTGTTAGTAACATCTGCGTCACTGTGAGTCAATGATTTACCTCCTCTGGGCCTCAGCTTTCCTAGTTGCAAAATGTTTGTGATGATCCCAGAGGTTCTCCTGTGGCTCTGAAATTCTACAGTTATAATTTAAGGGAATTCAATTAATATTAGTGGAGCACCTACTATGTGCAAGGTATTATGCTAGGTTCTTCAGTGGGTACAAAGTGAGTAATATGTAGTCTCCCTCCTCAAGAAGCTGATAGTCTGATAGGAGATATAGACATACAGATAATTAAGGCAAAGTAAAAGTGCCACTAGAGCAGAATAAATACGATGCCCTGAAAGTTGTAAAGAGCTAGGATAGCCTCAGTAAGAGTTCTAAAGCGTTTCTCCTGGACTGTCTTCTTTAGCCATTTTCAATTTTTTGGCCCTCTAGCTCTCTAAAATATGAACAAATTCTTTTCAAAAACTCCAAACTGTAACAAGCCAATAAAAATAGGAATCTGCTTTGTTGCAAACACTAAAGGAATTCGCTCCAATAAAATAGAATAAACCCTCAGTAATTCAGACCAAGGAAGGTAAGAATTGAGATTTAATGCGAAGTCCATTATAGGATATGTGCATTATGTGATTTTAATGACTTGTAGTTTTACTTTAAAGGGTATACAGAAACATTGCCTAGAAATCTTTACAAAGTGACTTTTGTAGAATATAAAATTTGAAAGCCCCATATATTTCTAGTCCAACCTTCTCGTGTACGGGTGGGAAAACTCATACAAACTGGTTATTCAAGACCCCAGAGAGAGGAGACTTTTTAAATGACACAGCAAATGTTCATAAATGTTTATTTGATGAGCTTGAATTTTCTTCAAAGTGCCTTGTTCTCCAATGTTCTCCACATTTCCTACAATCTTGTTCAGTCTATTAATTTGAACTTTATGAATAGGAGAGAGATTTGGTAGCGCAAGTAAGGCTTCATCTATTTGCAGCTCTTTCCATTCATCTTGGTGCCAAACGGGCAATTTCTAGCCTATATTGTTAACATGAGGGGCACTGGAGGAGGAAGAAAGTCGACAGATATTAACTATCCTGGTGGTATTTTTCCAGGACAGGGGCCTGACCTTCTGCAGATTAGCTAACCATCTAGCAGATATTATTGAGAAAGGCTGTGAAGGCATCTTAAGGCCCCCAATTTTTCCTCTGCTGGACTGCTAAGGCTAAATTACATTGTTCTGAATTCACTCCTCTGGAATATAATTTTGTGTCACCAGCTGTCATGTGTGAGAGGTAATAAAACTTCACCTATTAGGTTAAATCATGTAAAATTGCTGCTTTGGTAGGTCCAAAAAATGGCAATTTCATTTGGTTGAACCTATATTTCACAGAATTAACTAATTAGATATTAACCACCCTCTTAGAGAGCAGATAATAGGACTCTAAAGGAAAGAGACACAGAAAAGTTACATATTGACAGAAAAAGGAGTTAGGAAAAAAAGGCATAGGATGGGAGGTTGCCAGGATAGCAGATGTGAGTGGAACATCAAAAAGGGAAAGGCCGAATAGTATATAAACTTGGTCTACTCTATACGGTCTTCAATGCCAGTTGTGTTCAGAGGTGCAAAAGAAAGCAGAGACATGATCTCCCTCAAAAAGAAAAGAGCATACAAATTGCTAGTGAGCCGTACAAGCCTATATAAAATCAAGAGCTGGATTATTTTCAGACCACACATATTACAATAATTCCAGAAAGAGAAAGATCACTCTAGGTGGTCAGGCAAGAGGCTAAAGAGGTAATATCTTCAGCTGAGCTTTGAAGGATCTGAGTAAGTAGGGGGACATGTACTCTACTCATGGCAGATTTTATCCAAAAAGAAAGTTGGCAGTTTCTAATGTGAATACAAAAAGGGGCCTCCATGCTCCAAAACCTGCTATTCTTCTCTTCTTCCTTCCCTTGCTTGGGGTAGCATAGCATTTCATCATTTGTGATATAATTCCATGTGAATTAATTGATTATGTCTTCATCTTTGGATGCAAAAGAAAAAAAGGGGTGGATAGAGAGAGGGAAAACTCCCCTGGAAACAATGCTTATATAATTCCTGCCTCAATTTCCCTGTCATTGAGTGAGAAACTCATGGGAATCCAAAAAATTAAAGTCTCATCTCCTAGGCTTGTGAATTCAATTTGTTTGAATTGGTTGCTAGAAAATAAATAAATAGACTGAAGGCAGGACCAAGTCCTTAACATCAGCACATTGAGGTTAAGCATGCAAAGGTTTTTAAGCATAAACAGAATACCTAAATAGCCCAAGAGGGAAGAAAATCATGCATTTGGGCTCAGTACAGGTGGTGTGACAGGGCGGCCAGGAAAAGGTAGAGGTATTCTGAGCAGAGTTCCCAGATGCTTCTGCATAAAAACAACTCTACCGCAATTATACCCCAATAAAGAGGTTAAAAAAAAAAAAAACTCTACCTATATTTCTGAGAATATGTCAGATAATGTATTTAGAGAAGGTATTTTTAAAGCTGTTTGCCCGTTTTGAACATTTGCGATCTTTGGATTTCTAGTGGGTTTCTGTTTTGTTTTTAATCATACAAACCGAAATATCTTCAGGATATGTTTTTACTAAGGATTGGGTGTGGAAGATATGAGATAAGGTGTTGGCAATAAAATTTTTTTAAAAAGTGACATCAGAACAAATCCAATAAACTGCAAGAACATTATCTATTGCAATAGTTTTTAAACTTTTCACTACCAGGCACAACTTTTATTATTCCTTCTCCTCACCCCAGGATTTGTGCTTTATAAGATAGTTATTGCTATCCAATAAAAATTTCATTCCATCTATGTTCCCACAACTTTTCTACTTCTGTTGTATTCCAGATTTTTAACAATCTACACTTAGGAAAGGGTCACAATATTATGAAATCATGTATCTAACTATGTAAAGTTAAGAAACAATAACACATGCTAATCGTGGTATAGATTTGACTGTTCCTCTGTACTCACATCTAATATGCATGGCATCCTCAAAATTCACGTCATAATCTTCAAGAAATAATCAGTGGTTTTGATCAGGGAAGAATAGCCTTTTTATTCCTTTTCCCCCTCTTCTTCTTTATCTTCAGCCCTATTTTATTTATTTTTTCCTTCCAGTTGTATTAAGGTATAATTGACATACAGCACTGTATAAGTTTACGGTATAGCACATAATGATTTGACTTACATACATCATGAAATGATTATCATAACAGATATAGTGAACATCCCTCATCTCATATACATACAAAATCAAAGAAATAGAAAAAATGTTTTCCTTGTGATGAGAACTCTTAGAATTTACTCTCTTAACAATGTTCATATATAACATACAGCAGTGTTCATTATATTTATCATGTTGTACATTAAATCCCTAGTACTTATTTATCTTATAACTAGAAGTTTGTAGCTTTTAACTGCCTTCATCCAATTCCTCCCCTAACCCTGGCCTGCCTCTGGTAACCACAAATCTGATCTCTTTTTCTATGGTTTGTTTGTTTGATTTAGAAATATGATTGACCTACAACGTTATGTTAGTTCCTGTTACACAATATAGCAGTTTGATATTTCTGTACATTTCAAAATGATCACCAGGATAAGTCCAGTTAGATATAAAGATATTACATAGTTATTAACTATATTCCCCACACTGTACATTTCATACCTGTGACTCATTTATTTCGCAACTGGAAGCTTATACCTCTTAATCTCCCTCACCAATTTCTTTCCTCCCCCCACTCCCTCCGCTCTGCCAACCACCTGTTTATTCTCTGTATCTATAATTGTTTGTTATATTTGTTCATTTGTTTTGTTTTTTAGATTCCACATATAAGTGAAATCACACAGTCTTTGTCTTTCTCTGACTTATTTCACTAAACATAATACCCTCTAGGTCCGTCCATGTTTTCTCAAATGGCAAGATTTCCTTCTTTTTGGTGGCTGAGTGATATTCCTTTATATTCATATACCACATATTCTTTATCCATTCATCTATGGATTGCATTCATATCATAGCTATTGTAAACAATGCTGCAGTGAACATAGGGCTGCATATATCATTTCCAATTAGTGTTTTTGTTTACTTCAGATAAATACTCAGGAGTGGAAATGCTGGGTCATATAGTAGTGCTATTTTTAATTTTTTGAGGAATCTCCATGTTGTTCTCCATAGTGGCTGCACCAGTTTATATTCCTGCCAACAGTGCGCAAGGGTTCCCTTTTCTCTACATCCTCTCCAACACTCGTTATTTGTTGTCTTTTTGATAATAGTCTTTCTGACAGGTGTGAGGTAATAATATCTCATTGTGGTTTTGATTTGCATTTCCCTAATGACTAGTGATGTTGAGCATTTTCATGTGCCTGTGGGCCATATGTATGTCTTCTTTGGAAAAATATCTATCCAGATCCTCTCCCCATTTTAAAATCAGGTTGTTTGTATTTTTTGATGTTGAGTTGTATGAGTTCTTTGGATATCAACTCCTCATCAAATATATCTTTTACAAATATCTTTTCCTATTCAATAGGTGGCCTTTATGCTTTATTGATAGTTTCCTTTGCTGTGCAAAAGCTATTTAGTTTGATGTAGTCCCATTTATCTATTTTTCTTTTGCTTCCCTTGCCTGAAGAGTCATATCCAAAAACATACTACTGAGAATAATGTCAAAGAGCTTACTGTCTATGTTTTCTTCTAGACACTTTATGGTTTCAGGTGTTACATTTAAGTCTTTAATCCATTTTGAAATTATTTTTGTGCATAGTGTAATAGAGTAGTCCAGTTTGACTCTTTTGCATGTAGCTATCCAGTTTTCCCAATGCCATTTATTGAAGAGGCTCTTTTCACCATTCTATGTTCTTGCCTCCTTTGTCATAGATTAATTGCCCATATAAATGTGGGCTGTATATTCTGTTCCATTGATCTATGTGTCTACTTTTGTAGTACCATACTGCTTTGATTACTATAGCTTTGTAGTATAGTTTGAAATCAGGGAACGTGATACCTCCAGCTTTGTTCTTCTTTCTCAAGAATGTTTTGGTTATTTAGGGTCTTTTGTGTTTCCATGAAAATTTTAGAATTATTTGTTCTAGCTCTGTGAAAAATGTCATTGGTGTTTTGATAGGGATTGCATTGAACTGTAGATTGCCTGGGTAGTATGGTCATTTTAACAATATTAATTCTTCCAATCCATAAATACCGTATATTTTTCCACCTGTTTATGTCAACTACAATTACTTTCGTCAGTGTCTTATAGATTTTTGAGTACAAGTCTTTTAGCTCCTTAGTTAGATTTATTCCTAGGTATTTTATTCTTTTTGATGCAATTGTAAATAGAACTGTTTTCTTATTTTCTCTTTCTGAGGGTTTGTTGTTAGTGTATAGAAATGCAACATGTTTCTGTATATTAATTTTGTATCCTGCAACTACCAAATTTATCGATGAGTTCTAGTAGTTTTTTGGTGGTCCTTTTAGGATTTTTTATGTATAGTATCATGTCATCTATCATTTTATGTATAGTACATGTCAACTGCAAACAGTGACAGTTTTACTTCTTCCTATCCAATTTGGATTCCCTTTATTTCTTGTCTGATTGCTGTGGCTAGGAATAATAATGTCTTATTGAATAAAAGTGGCAAGAGTGGGCATCCTTGTCTTGTTCCTGATCTTAGGGGAAATGCTTTCAGTTTTTCACCATCCAATATGTTATCTATGGGCTTCTCATATATGACCTTTATTATGTTGAGGTATGGTCTCTCTATACCCACTTTGTTGAGAGTTTTTACCATAAATGGATGTTGAGTTTTGTCAATAGTCCTTTCTGCACTTACTGAGATGATCATATGATTTTTATTCTTCAAGTTTTTAATGTGGTGTATCACACTGATTGATCAGAAGATATTGAAAAATCCTTGCATCCCTGGGATAAATCCAATTTGATCATGGTGTATAAGCCTTTAGTGTATTGTTGAATTTGGTTTGCTAATGTTTTGCTGAGGATTTCTTCATTTATGGCATGTGATATTGGCATGTAATTTTCTTTTTTGTATGTGATATCTTTGTCTGGTTTTGGTATCAGGGTGATTCTGGCCTCATAGAATGAGTTCAGAAGCACTCCTTCCTCTGCAATTTTTCAGAATAGCTTGAGAGTAGGTGTTAAATCTTTAAATGTTGGTAGAAATCATCTGTGAGGCCATCTGGTCCTGGACTTCTGTTTGTTGGGAGGTTTTTTTAAATTACTGATTCAATTTCATTACTGGTCATTGGTCTGTTCATATTTTCTATTTCTTCCTGGTTCAGTCTTGGGAGACTGTACATTTCTAGGAATTTGTCTATTTCTTCTAGGTTGTCTATCTTATTGTCTAATTGTCTGTGATAATCTCTTATGATTCTTTGTATTTCTGAGGTATCAGTTGTAACTTCTCTTTTTTTGATTTTGTAGATTTTGGCCTTCTTTTTTTCCTTGATGAGTCTGGTAAAGATTTGTCAATTTTGTTTATCTTTTTAAAGAAACAGCTCTTAGTTTCATTGGTCTCTTCTATATATTTTTTACTCTCTATTTCATTTATTTCTGTTCTGATCTTTATGATATTTTTCCTTCTACTAACTTTGGGTTTTGTTTGTTCTTTTTCTAGTTCCTTTAGGTATAAAGTTACAATATTTATTTGAGATTTTTCTTGTTTCCTTAGGTAAGCTTGTATCACTATAAACTTCCCTCTTAGAACTGCTTTTGCTGTGTCCCATAGATTTTGAATAGTTTTGTTTTCATTTTCATTTGTCGCTAGGTATTTTCTGGTTTCTTCTTTGATTTCTCCAGTAATCCACTGGTTGTTTAGTAGCATATTGTTTTGCCTCCACATGTCTGGTTTTTTTGCATTATTTTTCTTGTAGTTGATTTCTAGTCTCATAGCTTTGTGGTTGAAAAATGCTTGATATGATTTCAGTTTTCTTACATTTACTGACCAAATTTACTTAAGTTTGTGGCCTAGTACGTGATCCATCCTGAAGAATGCTCTATGTGCACTTGAAAAGAATCTGTGTCCTGATGTTTTGGGATGGAATGTCCATATATTTATATATATATATATAAAGTTCATCTTATCTAATGTGTCATTGAAGGCCAGTGTTTCCTCATTGATTTTCTATCTGGATGATCTGTCCATTATGTAATTGGTGTGTTAAAGTCCCCTAGTATTATTGTGTTACTGTCAAATTTTCCCTTTATGTCTATTAATATTTGCTTTATGTATTAAGGTGCTCCAACGTTGGGTGCATATATATTTATAACTGTTGTATCTTCTTAGATTGATCATTTGATCATTATGTAATGTCCTTCTTTGTCTCTTATTGTCTTTGGTTTAAAGTCTATTTTGTCTGATGTAAGTATCGCTGTCCATTTGTTTGGAACACTTTTTTCATTCACTCAGTTTCAATCTGTGTGTATCTTTAGATCTGAAGTTAGTTTCTTGTAGGCAGCATATTTATGGATATTGTTTTTGTTTCCATTCAGTCATTCAGTGTCTTTTGACTGCAGCATTTAGTCCATTTACATTAAGTAATTATTGATAGGTATGTACTTATTGCCATTTTGTTCATTGTTTTCGGGTTGTTTTGTAGTTCGTTTTTGTTCATTTCTTCTTCTTTTGCTTTCTTGTGGTTTGATGACAATCTTTAGTGTTTGGATTCCTCTCTCTTTTTTATGTGCATATCTATTATAGATTTTTGGTTTTTCATTACCATGAGGTTTATATATAGCTATATATATACATTGTTGTTTTAGTTTATTGATCTCTTAAATTGAAATGCATTTTAACAATCTTGTATTTTTACTACCTGCCCCCCCATGTTTACTGTTTTTGACATTATATTTTATGTCTTTTGGTTTTGTGTATCCCTTAACTACTTATGGTGGATATAGATGGTTTTACTCCTTTTGTTTTTTAGCCTTTCTATTAGCTTTATATGTGTACCAGTGAGATTTTTCCATTCATAATTTTCATATTGCTAGTTGTGGTCTTTTCTTTTTTGCTTAGAGAAGTCCCTTTAACAATTCTTGTAAAGTTAATTTTGTGGTGCTGAATGCTTAGCTTTTGCTTGTCTGTAGGACTTTTTTTTTTTAATTTATTTTTGGCTGCATTGGATCTTCGTTGCAGTGTGCGGGCATCTCATTGTGGGGCTTGGTAGTTGTGGTGCACAGGCTCAGTTGCTCTGCGGCTTGTGGGATCTTCCTGGACCAGGGATCGAACCCATGTCCCCTGCACTGGCAGGCAGACTCCCAAGCACTGAGCCACCAGGGAAGCCTGTCTGTAGAACTTTTCATCTCTTCTTCAAATCTGAATGAAAACCTTGCTGGATATAGTATTCTCTCTTTTTTTCATAGTAATTGTAATAGTTAATATTTATTGCCATTTAATATATGTCAGGCACTGTTTTAGGGTCTTTATTTAATGAATGTTGATCTTTAACATTGAATGATCTCAATCCCAAAGAATTAAAATTGTAAGTTTAGTGTTTTGCTGTTTTAAGACCTGTCAACTAGCGTGTCATTGGAGTTCTTCCTTCCTAGAAATTTCTCTTACATAGGAACTATTATATGATGCAGTTGACAAACATAGGGAAGGGGTGTGGATACAAAAACTCTATGATCACCCCCTAGACCATTAAAGATTGAGTCATTATTCTATGACATAAGCCAAAATTGTATTTGTTTTTGCTGTCTCTCATTAGTGTTTTGTTTAGGCACAGAGGGTAGGGCAACAACTCCTCCTCCTACAAAAGCTCCAGGCTTTACCTGCTATCACCTTACTTTTTTTTTTCTAATTAGTTATCTATTTTATACATATTAGTGTATATATGTCAATTCCAGTCTCCCAATTCATCCCACCAGGATATAGTATTCTTGATTGTAGGTGTTTTGCTTTCATCACTTTAACTATATCATGCCACTCCCTTCTGGCCTGCAGGGTTTCTGCTGAAAAGTCAGCTCATAGCCTTATTGGAGTTCCCTTGTACATAACTTGTTGCTTTTCCCTTACTGTTTTCAATATTCTCTCTTTATTTTTAATTTTTGCCATTTTAAATACAGTGTGTCTTGGTGTGGTCCTCTTTAGGTTGATCCTGTTTAGAATTCTCTGTGCTTTCTGGTTCTGGATGTCTGTTTCCTTTCCCAGGATAGGGAAGTTTTCATCTATTATGTCTTCAAATAATTTCTCTGCCTCATTCTCTCTCTCTCTCTTCTCCTTCTTGGACGCCTATAATGCAAATGCTAGTACATTTGATGTTGTCCTAGAGAGTCTCTTAAGCTGTCCTAATTTCTTTTTATTCTTTTTCTTTTTTTCTGTTCTGCTTCTATGATTTCCACTACTGTCTTTCAGATTACTGACCCATTTCTCTGTATCATCTAGTCTACTGTTGGTTCCTTCTAGTTTATTTTTTTTTCAATTATTGTATAATTCATCTCTGGTTCTTCTGTATATTTTCTAACTCTTGTTAAAACTTCTAAATTTTCATTCTGCTCATCCCATCTTTCTCCAAGTTCTTTGATCATCTTTATGATCATTACCTTGAGCTCTTACTGGGTAGATTGCTCATCTTCACTGTACTTATTTCTTATTCTGGGGATTTATCCCATTCCTTCATTTGGAACATAGTTCTCTTTCACCTGATTTTGCCTAATTTGCTGTTTTTACTTCTATGTATCTGGTAAGTTGGTTACATTTCCTGACCTTGGAGAAGTCGCCTTTTGTAGGAAACATCTTATGTGTCCCAACTCTGGTCACTGGAGCTATATGCTGTAGGGATTCCCCCTATTTGGGTTGCATGGATCCTTCTGTTGTGATGGGTTGACTGCTGTGGGTGGTCTTGTAGGTGTGTCTGGCCCTTGGTCTGGTTGTTTGTCAGGTCCTGCCTTGGGCAGAGGCTGCCAGCTGCTGGTGGGCGGAGCTGGGTCAGGAAGTGGCAGGCTGAAGAGCCCAGTGTCTCAGGGCTAGTGCTGGCCCGCTGGTGGGCAGAGTTGGCTTCTGGGATGAATGGTTGCAGGGCTGGAGGTCCCCAGTCTAGTGCTGGCCTCCTGTTGCGGGGGGTGGGGGCAGTTATTTACATGGCTGGCTGCAGGGTCCAGGTTGTCCCAAAGGTATGTTGGCCTGCTGGTGGTGAGACAGTATCCCAGGTTGATTGGCTAAGGGGCCCAAGGTGTCCCAGAGCTGGTGTTGGCCTGCTTCTTGGCAAGGCTGGAGCCCAGCGGGTTCCAGGTCTTGTGCGGGCCTGCTGGTGCATCAGTTGGGTCCTGACATGGGCAGGCTATGGGGCTGCAGTTGTCTTGAGTCTGGTGTCTGCCTGCTGGTGTGTGAGGCTAGGCCCAGGGCTAGTGCCCACCCACTAGTGGGTGGAAATTGGTCCCAGGGTCTCTGGCTGCAGAGCCCTGGTGGTCCCATGGCTAGTGCTGATGCACTGATGTGCAGGACTGGGTCTTGGGGTAGCTGTGGGGTCAGGGGACCTTAAGGAAGCCAGCCTGCTGGTGGGTGGGGGTCGTGTTCTTGCCCAGCTAATTGCTTGGCTTGGCCTGAGGTGTCCCAGTACTGGTGCACACAGGCTAGTAGGTGGGGAGGGGTCCTGGTGCTAATAAGCTAGAGGGAGAATTCCACGGTGGTGCTTGCCAGCAGCAGTGTCCTCATGGTAGAGAAGCTTCTACAGATGGCTGACATCAGGCCAGTGTCTGTGTCCCCAGGGTGAACTCCAGTTGCTTCCTGCCTCTCCGGGAGGCTCTTTAAGATCAGCAGGTGGATCTGAACCAGGATCATTTCAAATTACTGCTTCTACCCTGTATCCTGGAGCGTGTGGGATTTTGTGTGCACCCTTTAAGAGTGGAGTCTTTATTTCCCACAGCCCTCTGACTGTCCCAAAAGTAAGCCCCCCTCTCTTTCAAAGTCAAACTTTCTGGGGCCTCATCTTTCTGGTGCAGGACTCCTGGGTTTGGGGAGCCCAGTGTGGACCTTGGACCCCTCACTCCTTGGGGAGAACGTCTGCAATTGTAATTATCCTCCTGCTTGCGGTCCACCCACCAGGGGAATGGGTACTCTGTCTCCATCCCTCCTACCTGTCTTACTGTGGTTCCTTCTTTATCTCTTTGTTGTAGAAGATCTTCTCTGCTAGATTCCAGTCTTTCTCATCAGTAGTTTCTCTGAAAATAGTTGTAATTTTGGTGACCTGTGAGGGGAGGTGAGCTCAGGCCTTCTCTACCATCTTGGCCACACACTCTTAGCTGCTTCCTTCTAATGAATAGAATATGACAGACGTCTCCAGCCCTATTTTTAATATTTTATTCAGTCCGTCTGGTCATTGTTTCCCTAACGCTAAACAATTCATGTGTACATCTATGTTCTGATTTTCAAGTTTTAACAGAAATTAGTAAATCTTTCCTATGCCAGATGAAGAATTTGTTTTACAGTAATCACTCTCCCTTTCCCATCCTTTCACCAATTTTGTTACTTATATTTTGACCTTAGTTCTGCACCTGTTTATCAATATAACTTTAACTGGTAGACCTAAACTTATAACTCTTAATACATGAATCTTCAACAGCATGCATTAAACTCCCATTATAGAAGCTGAACTTCTTTTCAACTCCACCTTCCAATCTGTTAATCCTACCACTATAATTTTTTATTATGAAAACTTTCAAATATATACAAAGTAAAAACAATAATATAGTGAACTCCCCTATACTCATCACTCAGTTTCAACAATTATCAAAGATCTGCTATTCTTGTGTCATTTATATCTTCATTCTTCACTCCTTCATTTGATTATTTTTTCCATTACTTTATTATTTTCCCTTACCTAAAATTGTCAAATGTTACATTTGCCTTCTCCAGGCAGTTTTTTATTTTCCTGAGAAGTAATATAATTCTAGCAAAAAGTTTATTTATTTTTGGCAACCTGAGTAGACTATTTGAAAATGGATGTACAATTTCTGTTAGCTTCTTTGAGGTGATAAGAATAGTTCATGGCTCCACCATGACTATCATCCTCATCTCCTGAGTCCATAGTTCAAGTCCATAATTCCCCTGAGAAGCTCGTAACCCAAAATTGCATACAAGATTCTTACAGCTCAAAAGCAGTAAGATGTGGATGACAGATGCAATGTCTCAGCAAGACGAGGCAGGAGAGGAAAGGTACTGTTAATTAATAGAAGGATTTGACTGCCAGGCTAAGTAAGCATTTTGAAGTGCAGTAGAAAAGATGCTCGATGAAGAAAAGATATTTGGGGGTCAATGAGATCTAGTATTTTCTTCTGGATTTCTCCACTAGTATTTTTGCATATTTGTCTGTTCTAGATTCAGTGTCTACTTTGTAGAACAAACGTGTCCTCTGCCGCAGTTTGCCTCATATTTAACTTGAAACAGACTTGCCTAATTTCCCGTTATGGCACCACAGAACAAGAATTAGTTTATAATAATAAATCTCTTATGAATGTCAAGTGTCACTGTGATAAGCAAATACAGTGTTGGGGGCAGAGATCTGTTGGGAGTGGAAGGAGAGCCCCACTACCCAGCAAAGGGGCTCCACCTGCCTGGCTCTGGGTGGGGGTGGGTAGAGTATGGGCCTGCTTCGGACAGTTCTGACATGGTACTTATTTCCCTTACCTTGTCCCTCCCCTCCCCCCGTCCCCCGTCTACTGCTGCAGCCCTCTCACCTGCCTAGGACTTTCATGCCATCCTTTGGCTTCTGGAAACTTGATACAACCTAATACTTCATGTCTGCGATGGGCTTTTGATGGGACCACTTAGCTGGGCTACAGTCTCCAGTTATACAATCAAACACTACTCTAGGTGTTGCAGTGAAGTATTTTGTAGATGTGACTAAAGCCCATAATTACTTGACTTTAAGGGAGATAATCTGAAATAATCCAGGTGGGCCAGATTCAGCAGCTGAAAGGCCTTAAGAGCAGAGCTGGTGAAGAAGAAATTCCACTTTTGGACAGCAGCTTCAGCCTATACAGAGAGCTCCAGCCTGCCCTTCCTGAGAGCATGTCCTGTGGATTCCAGACTTACTGAGCTGGCCTTCACCAGGATCTAAGCCAATGCCTTGTAATAAATGTCTTATATATTATCTCCTACTGGTTCTGCTTCTCTGGTTGGACACTGACTGGCACAGTGTACCACAGTTTGCCCCAGATTGTATTTGGTCCTGGAGCAGAGCTACAACTTGTATGTGAAAGTTAGGGCAGCCTCATAATCAAGAGATGGTATGGCAATCTGTCAGAGAAGACGTAGGAGCAAATGATTGTACAATTTTACAGCTAGAGAGTCCTGCCGATCCCAAGTGGAATTTTGGCACAGGTGATAGTAAACTCTGCTGCCAACTACATAAGAAAAAGGAGCAGAGACAGAAGGGGGAAGGCCTGTCATTCACAGACCACTTGCTAGGGAGACACATTCTTGCAGAGACTGCTGCAAGGGCAAGAAAACCACCAGGTCCTTGAGCTGTCCCCAGTCTGAATTACCTCTGCCAGAGGACCTCCCTCTCTTTAGGAGGCTTTTCATATCCATTAGACTATCTGATCACGTGAGCCATGCACAGGTGACTCTGGGAGTCCAGGAATCTCTGTATTTCCAGATCTAACTCTGGAATTTAAGAGATAAAGTCGAATTAGGGAGAAGAGAACAAGAAAGCAATGTTAACTGGTTGGCATTAACATTTGCCTTTGGGAAACATTTCTAGGTCCATGAAGTAAAAGAAATAAGTACAAGCTTGAGAGCTACCCACACTGAGAGCTTTAGCAAACTTTCTAAGCAAATCCACTCAGCTTTCCCATTTGCGGGACAGAGACAATACCTACCATAGGCTTTAGAGCAAACAAAGTATGTTAAGTTCTGGGCACATGGAAATGACGTTCCATAAACCTTAGCTCCCTTCTATATGCACAGACTCACGGGGAAAATAAAACGGTTGCCGGAGCCATAAAATGAAGATTTCCAGCATCAGAGCCTATTCCTTCTTTCCTGTATGTGTCTTTGCTAATGTTTTCTGATGATGTTTGAACTCATATTATGTTCTTCCCTTTTGTCTGAAGACAAAAATCATTTTACTTTCCACTCTGGTGAAAAGTCACTAGATTCTGGGTGCTCAGTAAGCATCATTTATCCAAATACGTGAGGATTGCAATACAGTTTTGAAAAACAGATACATAGGGCTTTCCCAGTCTCCTGAGTCAACGAAAGAGTCAGAAATAGATTCTAAAACTGCTGATCCATTGTCCTGTGGTCTGCTAGCTCAAGGAATTTTTCTTTTAATACCGCTATATGTAATTAAGTGTTCAGTTCTTCAATCATGTAGTTTCCCTCTGCTTGTAACTTTTTTGCCGATGGCCAAGGGCATTAACTCCTTCCTTCCTTAGGCAGTAGAGCCTTGGGAAAAAACTCAAAAGAGAAACTCTATAACCCTGGGAATGCACCACAGAAATGTAACGAAGGAGACGTTTATTGGCTAATGATAGAAAGAGTTACCCAGCAGGTTTGAAACTGAAGATGGGCCTCTAATCTCAGTGATACATCAAATACAAAAGTTAACGTTTCCCAATTCCTGGAAATATCACATTTCCTTGTAGTCTTCCGCTGCTTTATGTTCCCTAGAGATTGTTTTTCCCTATTTCTTAAAATGAATTTGCTTTTCTCCTGAGGAGCTTCATAAAATTACAGAATTGTCTCACAATAGAAAAAAATTCTCTGAGCAAGAGGGTGAAAAGAGCAATATATCATATCCCAAGTTGTGTGAAATTCCTCAATATGTGATAGGAAAGTCAAGACATAGATACACAATGGATTCTTATTTTCCATGTTCTCCTCCAGTGGAAAGGGGCTCAAGCTCCAACTCAGAGCACATTCAAAAGTGTGTTGTGATCACGCTAGGGAGGCACCTGAAAATTCGGCCAAAGTGAGTTAATCCATCGTTGAGCGGTAGTTGAACTAAGGGGTGAATCAGCAGTTGAACACTTTTGAGAATTTTGGTTGATTCTAGTGGTCACAGGGTTGGCCACTTTGTCCAAAACAGAAAGGGAAAAACTAAAAATGTGTTCCAAGTGGATGGCTATAGGAAAGCTTTTCTTCCTTTGTTGGTGTTTCTGGCATTAAGTCTTCACCTCTTTTAAGCAGCGTGGACTGGTTGGAACTGGAGGCAACACAAAACCCTCCCTCCCCAGTGAAACCAAATCTGCCAGCTGTGGAAGTGATTATGGTCCCTGTTGCTAAGACTCCCTCTGACCAGTGGGAAGAGATCATTAGATCTAAAGTTGGCCTTGGGCCTGGCCTTGAATAGCAAGCAAATGGCAACATTTGGTACCATTCCCTTAGTGTTTCTATTTCTATTCACAGTACAAAATGGTTTTCTCAGCAGGATATGAACAATGATACGAAAGACCCAACATACTTGCTCTATTGAAAAATTGGCCATGAAAATTAAAAGCAGACATGTGTAAGGAAATTAAAACTAGAACGTATTAGGAATGCTTTCAGCAAAAGCAATAGAAAACCCAACTAAGAGTAACTTAAGCAATAAAAACATTGAATTAGCTCACATAATAGGCCTGGAGGTGGGTGGGCAGTTCCAGGTTTGGTCTGAAAGCTCACTAATATCATCGAGGTACTACTCTCCTTCTATCCTTTCTGCCCTACTGTCCTCAGCCTGTTGGCTTTTAGCTTTATGGTCATAAAATGGCTGCTGCAGCTCCAGTCATCATGACCTTGTTCTAGCATCCCAAGCAAGAAAAAAGGGACAAGAGCAAAAAGCTATTTTCACCTAGGTCTAATTTTTAGTCCCAACAGAATCTCCATTGTATCTCTTTGATGAAACTAAATGTCACATTCACACCTAGACTGGCTAAGGGGCATAGATGGGCCCAACTTATTATACCAGTGTTCATTAACCAGTCGTGACTTTTATTCCCTGGGTCTGAGGAGGGGTGTACTTTCAATGAGATCAAGGGGCTCCACTTACTACCTGAATAACATCTGGAGTTCTTTTAGGTAGGAAGAATGATTGCGAGGCAATCACAATCACCAGTGTCTGCCACAATCCGTCCTCCCTCTCCCATCAGGCTGAAAAACAAGGTGGAATAGTACACAGTTGATGCCTCTAAACTTATTCAATCCTATACCCAAAATTAAGAGGACTGGACTCATTCCTTTTTTTTTTTTTTTTTTCCCAAAGAATTCCTAAAATAAAGATCACGCAGTTCCTTTCAGGAAAACTTTTCTGGGACTAATCTTTTTTTTTTTTTTTTGAGATATTCATTTATCACTCCTTAGGATTTTTTAAAAATTCATTTAAAAATATGAATTGACACCAGTGGTCAGCCTTGTTTAGCAAAGTTCAACATTTTTGAAACATACAATTGTGAATTTTTTAAGAAAAGGGGGGGTCTATTTGAAATGTGGTTGAATAAACGTGATATTTGTTGCACTATGAAATGCTGACAAATGACACAGCTGTAATGTTGCTCTGTTTTTCTCAAAGGACTCTGTTCTGTTTCTCGATGTAGGTGATGTTTTGGGGAATGTTTTCAGGATGTTTAGGAATTTTTACTCAAAAATAAATTTGAGGTGATACTAACCAAACTCTCTCTCCAGAGACAATTTAAGTTATTTTTCCTTATCTCCTTATAGAGTATTTAGTTATGTGGCATAGAAATTGGAGATATTTCTTCCTAGGTATGACTCATAGTTAGTTTTTTCCACAAAGCATTGTACTTTGTACATTAAAAATGTACTTTGAGAAATCTCTATATGTCCAGAAATGCCATAGTTTTTTTTTCTGACAGTCATTTAACCTGTGGGGTGGGGAGTACTATCTATAAAATTACACGTGTGAAAATGAGTTTCACAGCTTATTTGCTTTAAAATTGCAATGCAGAAAACTTAGATTATCTCACAACAGAGGCACAAAACTGGTGTTGACAAATGCAGTAAAGGAAATTACTCATGTGGAACTTTTGGAATTCTTATTTTTAGAATACCTGTCTGAGAACCTTTAAGATATTTTTTAGATTTCTTTATGTTTTAATCATGGAGGAATATAGCAAGCATTTAGGAGCTTGGATTTGGGGCAAACATATAAGTTCAAGTTTTGCTTCTATCAGTTACTACTTGTCTAACCTCGGGCAATTTGATGAATTTCTTTGAATCTAAATAACCTCATCAGTTAAATGGGATTAAAAATTGTTAAAGCATAAGTGTTTATAAAGATAAAATAATTCTCATACAAATATAAAATGAATGCATATCAAAGATTTTTAACTCATTAATTAATGAGCAAAATGTTTAACTGTTGTAACTGGCACAAAGGAGAATCCACATACACACACACACACACACACACACACACACGTGCGCACATTTCCACCAAACTTTATTTACATTTCAGTTAACAAGAATCATTTGCATTGCATCAGTTTTCTACAACTTGCCAAGTTGTAAAATAACTCAGACAATGAAAGAGGCAGATAACCCACCCACCTGGAAGAATGTGCTAGATGGGACGGACTACCTAAGGCATCCATTGACTGCTTCTAGGGAGAATGAATGCAATCAAAAATATGAAGGCAATTTTAGACAATAATCGGGTACCTGAGTCTGAAATCAAAGATCTTCTGATTTGCAAGAGCTTGGCTTTTGAGAGTAAAAGATTTTCCTAAATTCCAAACACTTCCTTTAAACATCAAGAAAGGGTCTTTAAACACCAAGAAAGGGTCTTTAAACAAGAGAGGAGAGCACACTGGGTGCGGTGTCATTTTCTCACTCTTTCCGAGTCTGAACCGAGGAGGCTGGAGATAAAGGGAGAGGAAACCCAGACTGTGACTGAACGTGTTCCTTGATACTCGCCTCAGGGTTGTTACCTACAAAGGGCAAGAGAAGCTCCAAGATGGAGTTCTGGATAAGGATGCTGAGAGCAGAGGAGACTTTGCCTCCACTTCCCACCTGGAATTCTGCAAGGAGGCATCCTCACAATATTTCCAACTTTTGTTTGGGGTGGTTGTGATAAAGAAAATGTGGCAGTATGAAATATGCAGGGTGAGAGAAAGCCCAATATAACAACCTCCGTCCCCGATGCCCTAGACCTGGCTTGGGGGACATCCCACAGGTGTGTATCCCCCCACACACATTTGGGGTATCCTCAGTGCTGGGTGAGGAGAGGAAGGTGCAGAGGACTCAGATCTCTAGAACCTGGGGCTCAGACAGCAGGAGATGCTGGCACTGCCCACAGGCAGACGAAGCCAGGTACAGCAGCTGCAAGACGCTGCAGGACAGAGGCCAGAACCATCGTCCACAGGGGACAAGACATCTCAACAGAGACCCAGAGAGAAAAGAGGCAGCATCCCGGCATCCAGACAAGGCCCCATACACACACTCAGACACTCAGACAACCTCCTGAGGTTCCTTGAGAGAGGAGGAAATTCAGTATGAAGTTTGACATTTCCAATAACTGAGCTTGAGCCCTGAGTAGATTATTTACCCGCAAGTGTCTGTACTCCAGCCCACAATGACTGAATCGACCTGAACTGGACAGCTTCAGTTATTTCCACTATGGCGTTAGGCATTAGGCACAACAGTGACACACGTGAGACCGCACATCGCTGATGTTTTACAAAAATACTGTGAATAAACCCATCCTCCCCAGTAACTTACTCGCATTTTGTAAACACCTCTACTGGAAGCATCTCACCCTCTTTTATATATTATAATTATTCTTTATATAAGTATTGCTCTCTTACTAGATTCTGGTGAGGCCCACTAGATTCTGGCCAGACATGTTTCATGCATCATTTTGTAACACCTACCCTGTACACAGCAGGTGCTCAATAAATATTTATTGAACTGAGTTATGGGTTTTTTCTGAAATTAAAGTTTCAGTATTTCTTTTTTCAGTGGATAAATGTATTTTCCACTCTGCAACAATTTCAGAGCTAAAAGGGTATTAATGGTTTTAATTTTATTTCTATCATGTATCTTCTTTTTTATTGAGGGACAGCAAAGTGATTCAGTATATAGATAACCGAATCACTTTGCTGTACACCTGAAACCAACACAGCATTTAAAATATGTATATATATATGTATATATATTCTTTTTCAGATTCTTTTCTATTATAGGTTATTACAAGACATTGAATATAGTTCCCTGTGCTTATCATGTATTTTCTAATTGCAAAATCATTAAAGTGTATGTGTATACACTCATACATGTATACATATGTGTATATATACATGCATGTGTGCACATACCTATATAGTGATGGCATCACATGGCTCTTCAGTGGCTTGATTTCTCTGTATTGACCAGTGTGTCTTCACCATACAGGCCATGGTCATGGTCTTGTACTCTGCTGGAGTATTTGAGCAAAATCATGCGGGCACCCACGCCTCTCCTGAAGCAGGAGAGCACCTGGCTCCCTTTTCACGCAGCTGACCACGGTCGGGTTGCTGCCAGCCACGACACACTAAACCTCCATTGAGCTGTCAAAGTTGTTTTATCCTGCATGGCTAGATCATTTTTTCCCTGACATGTTGAAATTAACCCAGAACTCATCATTGCACAAAGTCGCTGAATTGTTCTTTCCAATAGACATTTCCTTTTACTTAACAGTCTTGTTTTTACCTGCCTGAAATTACAGTGTCTGGCATATAGAGGTGCAAGCTGCATGAGTACAAGGATGACAGAAGCGTGCAGATCTCAGCATTGCAGAGTGGCTGCTTGGCCCATGCTGCTATCTGGCCCCAAGGACAAGTCCCTAAGTACCTCCTAGGAAGAGGACCTGCTGGCCAAGATGTTGCTGTGAGATCCCAGAGCATGACGTCAAGTGCTACCCCTCTCTCCCGTGATATCTTCCCATTCCTGGTGACTCTTGCCTCACTACTGATTCTGCACGCTGACTCAGCGCCCTTGCTCTGTTTGCTGACACCGGTCATTCCTCTTTGGAACTGTTCTCCACGATACTTGACTGCATCCTGATAAGCATTATCCTGCTCCACCCGACTTGCCTCCCACTTGCTAAAGGTGGTCTCGGGCTGCAGAGGTGAGTACCATTCTGGCTTGCCTTTAACTCATTCTCTCCCTGGATACTTATGAGATGTCTAAAGTGATAGCTCTGTTCATTGCCAGCCAAGGGAAGATTTCATGACCCATTGTGTCATCTCTCCCTGACAACCAATTCTAATGGCACTTTTTAAGCATTCATTAAGAATGTGCTTAAGTGTGCCTTACCAAACAGCCCGAGATATCACCAACTTTTGGTGGACTGTTCTCAACACGTGTTAATGGATTGGTTTTTTTGTCTTTTTACTCTGGGTGGCTAAAATGTGAACTTTTATGACTACTGAAAACTTTTGCGCCTTTGTAGTCCAAAATATGGGGTCTTCATAAAATCTTCCTGACTTTTCAACTGCAACAACTTAAGTTTAAAGTGCACAATAATGTTTAAACAGCATTCAAAACAGATTTATTAAAGTTTCAGACCATATAACACAACTCTGCACAACATACTCTTATTTCAGATTCTATTACAAAAGATGGCTACCATACATAGGGAGGTTTTGCTTGGCCCCCTTGGCTTATAGAATTCAAGTGCAGGCCAGCTGTGAGAAGGAAATTCACTGCTTACAACCAGGAAGATGCAGATGGTTTATATCATTCCTATCATCTAAATTATTAAAGTTAAAATGTTTAAAACAGCACCTGGACTTTATAAAACCTCTGTGCTACAGATAGATTCCAAATTGTTTAGGAATACAATCATAATGGCTTATGTTATTTTCTAAGAAATTTTCTTTTGAAATTATATTACTGTTTGATGCTTTCCAAAGTTGATTTGTGGGTAGGGGTCTAGTCTGAGAGGAATCTGCTTTTATTTTTGAGTGATAGCAACATGAAAGAAACATATTTTTACCTCTTTTGCCTTTTTTGTCTTTCAAATTTCTCAGAAACATCTAAACTTTAGAACACCAGGTTGAGCTCAATGAGAAAAGCAAATTAGAAAAAGTTCTCCAAAATGTAATAAAGTGGTTTGAAAATGTCAGACTACTTATATGAAATAGAAGACTGTATTGGTTAAAACAATAAAGATTTTGGCCCAGTTAATTACAGCAAATTAAAAATTTCACCAATGGTTACTCCCTAGATACGAAGGCAGAAACAGTCAATTTAGATAACCAGTCAATTTGGACTTTTTAAAAATTAAACAGAACATTTGATTGAAATGGTTGCTGGACAAATTCTTTTCAGTGTCTATCTGGCTTTCTGTGCCCAAAAGGTCATGAATCGTGTGTGCAAAAAAACTATAGGGCAACCAGTAACTTACCTAGGTGATACACATTACACTGAACCCCAGGTCTTCACTTGTAGAAGCACAGACTCAATAGAGGTTCTATCAAAATAGTGAAAAGAATACAGAGAAACGTGCTGTGGGACTCTTTTGAAGCCAGTTATTTTCTTTTGCATAATTTACTCCAATTTTGTCAAATTCATGTGAAATTGACTTTTAAATAAATAACATGATAGGAGATAGTTCTGGCCAATTAACTTTCAAAAAGATTTTGTTGTTTTTGTTTTTGCCTTTGTTTATAACTCTTTATACAACAGAATAGGGTCTTTACTTCTTGTGTAGGATCATTCAGGGTCTCATGCTCGTAATTCTGGACTTGAGTTCTTTTTCAAAACACCATATGTATATGTGAAAGGTAGGTGATGAGGCTGAACATGGACTATCTCCAGGGTACAGGATGAGAGTTGTTTTGTTTTTACATATTCTACGTTACGAGTTTCTTTCCATCTTGTTCCCTTCTTTACTTTAAAAATGAATTGCAGTGTACTATCAATTATATGAGACTCTCAAAAAAAGATGCTTGCCTGTCATATTATTAGTATATATATATATATATATATCTTTATACATCAATTTTTAGGTTGCATAATCCATTTTACCAATATTTTATTCTCTTAACAAATCAAATTCAACCTATGGAAGCAATCTCTCAAGACTGTCAGCTGAGAGTACACAAAATTTGCAAAGTACCTAAATTAGAATTTTGTTGCCAATATTTGAACAGCTGCAGGAGGCACACAGAGAATATGCTGTTATCACAATTTACTTACTTATTTGTGCCTAAAATATTGATTCCAAAAGAGTTTAGGGCAAAATGGGATGTAGAGCCTTCTGATTAGAGATGAAACTATTATTCCATTTGCAAAACTACCAAATGGGACAGAAGACAAGCAGCCTATCAAATAACAGAGTGGTAGAGCTCAGGTTGAACTTCCCCTGTGTTCCTTTCAACATCATTCATCGTATAATCATCGAAAGCCTGCTGGATGCCAGATAAGGGCTGGGTACTGGGAATACAAGGGTGAATAAGACATCATTCCCACCTTCCAGAACTGCAGGAAGAATGGGTGGATGGATAGATAAATGGGTAAATCACTATCAAATATGGTAGCTCTGGAGTTAGAAACATTAACTTGGCGAGCACACATGTGTGCGTGCGCGCGCACACACACACACACACACACACACACACACACACACACAGTCTACCTGGTCTACCTCTAAATCTAAGTTTTTCATACACTTTAACCACAGTGTTCTTCAAAATGCAAATCCAATTACATCATCATTGCTCACCCTGATTAAAATCCTTTTATGGTTTTCTACTCCTTTGAGAATAAAAACAAAACTCCTTAACATGGCAGCCTGCAAGACCCCAGATCACCCTGCTCTGGTGTCCCCCTGTGTCCTCTTCACTCTCTGGGTTCCAGCCATTCAGGCTTATGATTTTTCTAAACGACTTTATACAATCTATTGATAATACATACATACCATAATAGTCACTCTTCACCTGTTTAAAGTGAACAATTTAAAAATTTTTTGGTGTATTTAGAGTTTTACAAACATCATCACAATCTAACTTTGGAACATTTCCATCACCCTATAAGGAAACCTTACCTCCATTTACAGTTATTCCTTGAGGCAACCCCTAATCTACCTTCTATCCTTACATTTTTGCCTTTTCTGGACATTTTATGTAAATATAACCATATAATATGCATCCTTTGGTGACTGGCTTCTTTCCCTAAGCATTATATTTTTGAAGGTCATCCCTGTTGTGAGCATGTATCAGTACTTCGTTTCTTTTTATTGTAGAATAGTATTCTATTGTATGGATAGACCACATTTTGTTTATCCATTTCTCAACTGATGGACATTTAGGTTGTTTCTATCTTAGGAGTATTATAAACAATGCTACTCTGAACATTCATGCACAAGTCTTTGTATGGGCATATATTTTTGCTGCTCTTGGGTAGATATCTAGAAGTGGAATTGCTAGGTCCTATGATGTCTATGTTTTTTTTTGTTTATGAAAAACTGTTTTCCAAAGTAGTTCCACAATCTCATATATTCCCACCAGCAGTGTACAAATGTTGCAATTTTTCCACGTTCTTGTCAGCCCTTGTTACTGTCTACCTATTATAGCTATCTTTGTGGGTGTGAAGTGGTATCCCATCATGGTTTTGACTCACATTTCCCTAATAACTGATGAAGTTTAACATCTTTTCATGTGTTTATTGAATATTTTTATATCTTCTTTGGAGAAATATCTATTCAAATCGTTTGCCCATTTTTAATGGGTTGTCTTTTCATTATTGAGTTGTAAGAGCTCTTTATATGGATACAAGTCACTTCTGAGATATAAGATTTGTGAATATTTTCTCCCATTTTAAGGGTTATCTTTTCACTTTCTTGATGGTGTCTTTTGAAGTGCAAAAGTTTTTAATTTTTGTAAGTTCAGTTTATCTATCTTTTTCTTTTATTCTGTGCACTTTTAATGATTTATCTAAGGAATCATTGCGTAACTCAACTCTGGCTTATTTTTACTCTCTTCTTTTTGTTGTAACCCCTCCCACCCCAACCGTTGTACATGCTATTCCCTCAGCCTAGAACACTCTTATCCCCCTCTTCCTCACCTATTACCTTGAATCCATCCTTCAACTCTCAGCACAAACATTACCTCTTCAGAAACGTCTTCCTTGACAAACCCTTCAATAGGTCAAATGCCTATTGGATCATGGCATGCGAAACTCACTTCCATAGCACTGACTGACACAGGTAAAGATTTTCATTTGCTTGGATGATTATTTGATGAATATTTGTCTCTCCCACTATAAACTTCTCAAAAATTTTGTCTATTTTTGCTTACCATTATAATCCTCACACCTAACGCTCTTCTTGGCACATAGGAGGTACTCGATAAATATTTCTTGAATAAATGAATAAACAACAAATAAATGTCTTAGAAAGATTTCACTGGGAAAATGTCATTTGAACCGGATCCTGAAGGACGAGGTAGGAGTTTAACCAGCAAAAAAGGCAGAACAGGGAACTGCAGGCAGAAAATATAAGCATATACATACAAATGAGTTAGAAAATGGTAGAGAATGATGGAAGGGCTTGGCACGATGAGAAGTTCATTAAGACATAACACACATTCATGCGCACGTGCACGCCTGTGTATATTTGTATGTGAAGGTCTAAGCAGCTGTGCAGGGAATGGCAAAAGATAATGGATGGGATGAGGTGTTTCGACGTATGTAGGAGAGTGACTGGCAGTAGTCTGAGAAGTGGGGAGAGGGAGCTGGAGTGAGAAGAGCCTGTATGTGCAGAGAGAGATCTGTGAAGAGGTTATGCAGTGTCCTAGAGCTCCTGCCTTCTCTCTCTCGCGCCAGCATCTTGGATACACTAACGGAATGCATTGTAACTCCCAGGAGTTATGCTTTGTCAAAACGGTGTCAAAGAGAAGAATCCAAAAGGAGCCTAGTGACGGAATGTTAAACACCATGGCCCCTGTTTAGGGGAGACATTTTGGTTAGTAAGGCTCTTGTGTCATTCAGAGTACAACCTGTAGGGAACAGGGGCCATCCCTAGATAGGAACAAGAATATTCAGGTTATCCTTGACTCTGCTGGTTCAGTGTTCAACTCCACAAACAATGCAATTGACAAACGGCAAACTCAGACACATTTTAAGGGCCCATCTAATGAGGAACTACAGTAATCCCAAGAAAGTTGAGCTTTGATAGCAGAACTCTGCACAAACTAAATTAATCCACCAAAGGGACTGTCACATGGCAGTCTGTAGAATAATTTGGGGAATCACATGTTTCCACACTCTGTCTTTGTTTTTGTTTTTTAGATCATGTTTTTAAAAAAGTTGTGGAGTTTATAGTTTTAGCAAAAAGAAAAGATTGTGTTTACAAAGTGTTTAATCCTTTCCATTTGCACTCTGGCAAAACTGTTTTAGGTTTACCTTCTTAAATTGGATTTTTTTTGGCTCTTTGCAATGATTTATTTATGTTTTTGTTGTTTCTATTAGCATTTTAAGGATTGGATTTTTAAGGTGCTTAACATAAAATAAACTCACATACTGGTAAGTTTGGAGCCCAGCAAAATTTTAAAACCACGTGTTCACAATGAAACAGGGAGAGCTTTGAAATTCACAAATCCAAGCTAAGCTTGGGATGAAACCAGAAATGTTGCAGAAATGTCTCTGTGTTCCAGAGTTGGAGTCTGTGTGTACTGGTTTGCCTTCTTTCCCTTATGTGATGGAAAATCCCAAAAGCTACCAAATGAGGTCATATGAAGAAATGAACACCTCCTGAAGTTAAAGGTTTCCATCGAGTCTCCTTTCTGGTTATTGCTCCCCTTGCCTATCTTCTACCAAACTTTATGAGGGTATTTTCCCTTAAAAATATATGTACCAGATTCAACCCCTTCTCAGATTTAGCTAATTTGGGTGGTATGGAAGGGAGACTTTGCTAATATCTGTGAAACAAAGTTAACTTCTGTGCTTTCTTTTGATTTGTATTGATCTTGAGCTGAGTTATTTGTTCAGCTTTTGTTTAAGATAAATATTTCTGCAGATCTTTGCAGATTTGCATTTAAAAAAAATAATGCTCTCCAGACATTTTTCCAGACCCAGCGGTTCATAAATTGTAGACTAGCATTTTTAGTCTTACTGTATGACAAAAATAAGTCTGTGTTGATATCTCAGACATGATTTAAAACTACTATCTTTTATTTTTAACATTGTTGAAAAATGATTCCTTTTATCTGCCGTCATCCAGTTTGTTTCATAGACGTGAAACTTAAAGGCAAGACATGCATTTTCTATTCTGGCCACTTGAGGGAATCAGGCTTTAGAAATGGCAGATAATTTAGATCTTTATTTCAAAAGCTAGGAGAATAAATATTTATTTGTTGACAAAGTGGTTCTCCTGTCTCCCAGACATGAAGAAGATCACAGAGCCCAGGTTCTGAGATAAATTACTCGTTATATGTTTATATGCAGGTGGAAAAGAGGAATTACTGATAAATGGGAGTCCTGGGAGGTACTGAGTGAGGGCCCCACATACAATTTATGATCAGCACTCTTGGACTTCAGAATGATTAATACCGTCTATTCTCACTGGAATAAGAGCTGTTTTAGCCTAGGAGAGGACTGTATATTACTGTTTATAGAAGCAGATAACATCAAAGTAACCCATGGCTTGTGTTAAGCAAATACAAAATTCTGGGTCAACGCAAATTAATCCTAAAGGAGTAACGGAAGGTTCTTAATGACTGTGAGATCTATACATTATCACTTTTCATCCAAGTAGTGGAAACTGGTAGAACTATTGATGAGATTTGCAACTGGCCTCCTTTACTGCATTGTGCTAACAGCTGCTCAATAGCATACTCTCCAATCTAGAGCCTTATTATCTGTACATCTGTCATTTGTTAATGAAGTGTAGAAGTCTATGCAATTTTAAAATTACATTTGGGAGCTTCTGAACCATTTTAATATTATGTTTCACAACAAAAATGCAGCAAATCACATTATACTTTACATATCCTTAGACTTTAAGTGGCTGTGTGGATGGATGAATTAAAGACTGTTCTCCTATCTACATTATACTAAACAGATGTTATTTCAAGGGCATGTCATAAAGAGATTATTTTTCCCCCCAAATGATGTTACTCACTGAATAATTATATATTTCTTTGATTTTAGGAAGATGAGAAATTTGTAGACAAAAGAAAAATATATGTAGACATTAACGTTAATATTTAAATGTTTTATGTACACATCTTAAAAAACGTCTTGGGGATTTTGAGCACAATTCAGAGGAACTGTGGATAAAATAATTTACTCAGCAAACATTTTATATTTCTCATTCTATACAGTTGGGTTTTGCTTTAACACATTTTTACCCAAACATTTTAAATTATTTCATTGCCCCATTTGGGTTAGGTCATGTAACCATATTATTAATTATTTCCAAATGAATTACAGAATGCCAGTCTTCTTCAGATAAGCATAGTAATGAATTTAAATTTATTAAAATCAGCTTCACATCCTCTGCCTGCCATAAAATGTATAAAGTAACTTTTCCTTTTTTCCCCTACTGCTTCAAGTCTTTTACTAATTTCAAAAACCTAGGAATCTAATTGCCTTGAATTTCACATCCTTTTCCTCCTTGCACAGATTTTGCTAAAAGTTGAAATGACAATTGCCAGCCTGAATAATTTGCTAATTACTTAATCCAGTCTCTAATAGATTAAGTTGATTTCCTTTGGAAAACACTCAAAGGAAAAATAAATCAGTCAATGAAATTATGCTGTAGTAAAATATATTATTTAAATATTTAAAGATTATTTTATTTAAATTAGTGGCTTGAACTCAGATTCCTAACATTAGTATTTGACCATAGGTTTTATTACACAATTTAGGGCAAAAAGATTCCTTTAGTATAAATGATACCAAGAGAAATTAGATTATCCCAATGAGGCCTTCATATGACCTTCTAATTATTCAATGTTTACTGATCTGTGTGTGTTTCCAGCAAGTCATGTAAAATTAGGACTCACTTTGTTCTGTTTAGTCATGAAATGGTCCAGACTTAACCAGCCCTGGATTTGAGCATTCAAACAGTAGTCTCTAAACCACTGGTTGCTCACACTTAAAAAGGCTGTATCCCTTTACAGAATCCTGAATATGTGTCATTGCTGATGTGATTTTCTTGGAAACTTAGCTCATAATGTAGGAGATTTTATCCCTTTAAATTGTTTACATCCTTTCTCTGGTAGGCCACATTTTCAGTGTTACAATCCAAATCCAATGATGTGTTTTTGACAGAGTGTTATGGTTACATTAATTTGCCCTTTGTATACCATTTTGTATGTATCAAAGCTATTTCACTTTTGTTTTTGGATTTTGGAATTTTTTTTTTTTTTGGATTTTTGAAATGGCATGAGCTTATCAGGGAAGATAAAAGCCCATTTAACACATGAGAAACCTGAGTCCCTGCGATCCAAAATGAAGCCTAAATTACTAAGTCCAAGGTCAAGTGGCAAGTTACTTTGCTTCAGGAACCATACGCAGGTATTATGACACCTATTCAGTGATTCTTTTTATAAGCCAGTTGCCCGAATGAGTTGCATAGTTTTAAAGAAGCTATTTTCCAAAGCCCTGTTTGGGTAACAGATTATTTCAACATGTCTATAAACATCATTCATATTAGGTAAGTGACTCAACCATTGGGATTCTGATCTATGATCATTGTTGATGGTAACCCATGATGGAGATGCTGCCACAGAAAGAGTAGGGAGTGTATTGGACTACAGGATGATGACTTGTTTTGTTTTATTGCTGTTTTATATGCAGGGAGGAAAGGAATTCATTCCAATCTCTGATTTTTCAAAAAATAAAACTTTCTAAACCTTGTATTTATATACATATTTACCTACTGCATAAATTTCCAAACCAATATCTTTAAGGAATAGCACTTTACCTATCAATTGTGACACGATAAATAATTATTTCAACTTCTCTCAAGCACTTTCCCATTATTCCCCCTCCCCCCAAATGAATACCTTATATTTTTCTATCACTTATAAGGGGCAATGAAAATACTACCCCTTGACTGGAAGAGTGTAGGGTGCTGGCATGCCGTTTATTAAAATGGAGTTTATTCCACCTCTGGTTAGAATTTGCAGCTATCACTTTTCTTGGGTTCATATCAGTCATTTTATTAAGTACTAGCCACTTGGGCTACCCTGAGGGTTGAGAGTTTATAGCAACTGTAAATCTATTAAGCCACAATTTGCACATAATAAAATGAAACAGCAAGTAGTTAAATGAAAAAGGCTCAATTCTGAGCTGCCAGAATATTTTCCAAGAAAAGTCCCCGAAACTGCTGCTGCTACTGCTTTTCTGCCTTTGAGAAATTCAATCACGCTGATTGAGGAAACCTGGAGAGAGCTGGCTGTTCCTTCCTCCAGTTCATAATCGCCCTGTAGACCATTTAATCATCTGTAGATGAAACAAAGCGGGTGCTGTAGAGGGCCGGAAGCAAAGGCATGTGCTTATCAATTGCTTCCTACCACCCTGGAGAGCCAGCACCCATGTCTGAGCCATCCTGCCGGCAGGCAGGGGAGTTGCAAGCAGACTGGATCTTCCGGTTGTCAGTACGGTGGCCTTCCTGAACGCCTTGATTTTATTACAGTAAAGCGCACGCTGGCCAAGTTTTTAAGAGCTCAGTTCAGAGCAGAGAATGAAGTCTTTCTACTTGCCGGAGAATGCAGATGGGCCTGGATAATACTAGCAAGACCAGAACTTGCTGTGGACAGATTTGACAAGAAGACATTGAAGAAATCCTAACACTATTGACTAAGCAAAACAAAATAATCGTCCTCCTCTGAATGACCATCTGCAAATAACTTTCAATATCAGAATGACATATATCTAGACTACAAATATTATCTGTGATATAAACAATCTGGTGCTTATATATGCGTATTCGGGCGCATCCCCAGGAAAGTTTTTGGTTAGCAGTGGATTTCATTGCCCCGTGTTGGTGGGTGACCCTGGTATAGCACACAAAAGGTCTGGTCAGAAACCACATGCCCAGTTTTATTAAGTAAGGAAAGAAGACGGGCTGGCAAGTGGAGACACTGAAAACCAGAAAACCTGATACATCATGCTAATTGACTTGGAATATTAGTCTTTTGTAGAACCATGGAATTCATTTCCTCCTGAATATAGACAATGCACCCAACAGCTTAGGCCCCATAGGTAACTCTGTGAGGTTGTCATAAACCTCGACACCTGATTTGAAGAATGAATTTGGGTGAACATGATGTTTACAAAAGAATTCCGGAAAGAATAGTTCCATTGTTTGGAGCCGTCCATTTGATAATCACAAAACAATCTTCTACGTTTTTTTCTTTTTTAGGCTTTTCTTGTCAGTGGGAAATTTTGAAGGAATTTTAATTCGGAACAACACTCACTTCTGGCTAATGTGTGCCAATTAAGTTCTATTCATTGAATCAACAGTTTTCTGTTACCTGTTCCTTCAGGTAGAACAGAGTCTGATAGCCCTGCCCTTTCCCAGGCTTCTGTGCAGAGACCTTTGCTGCCTGCAAACAGTAGGGGCACCTGTTTTCTGAGCGGGGACGGCCAGCATCTGAAATCTTAGGAATGGGGCTGCTTTTGAAAAAGGGGTGCTTGATAAGGCAGTCGCTGTGATAGGCAGCGGAAATTTGATAATGAAAGGAGATGCCTAATAGATTAATCTGGTGCGATTTGCCAAAACACAGGGTTTTCTGGAAGATTATCCACACTCCCAATAGGAAGCTCTTTGTTTTGTGAAAGTCCCCACTTATCATTGTATTCTTTATCTCAGTAAGAAACATAATGGTTTGCTTGTTTACATGCATGGTAGATATATTCCGAGCTGGGTTCTGGGGCTGTGAACTCCCTTTCATTTGAAATGTCTCCACCATGCAGGTTATTAGCTAAGGGGGAACAAGCAGTTGGACACATATAAAATTTAAATCTGCCTTGCTTAGATTGGCAGAAACGACTGTTATTTTATCCACTGGGAAAAGGTTTTATTTCCTGCTCAAATACTTTCAGAGGAAAATCGCAAGCTCATTTGTAGCCATCATATATCAATGTGTATATGTTTTTAAAGCTAAGTGGTTTGTCTACAGAAGTGGACTTCTCGCTGTCAACCAGTTCTTTTCCACTAGTTTTAATTATTTGATTAGCTTGTCCGCCTCCTTCTGTTGTGTTCGGCTTACCATAAAGTGTGACTTACGCCTTTTCATTATTTACATTGACCGTGTAGCTCAAATCTGGCCCTTGTTGCATCTTGAACAGTACTGCTTTGGTTTCTGGAATTGATTTTTAAATATCTCACACATCCGGCGGGACAGGACTACCAAAGCACAGTTCTCCTGCTCTAAAAATAAACAAAAAATATCCCCATGCCTGAGCACAACTTGATTAAAGCTCTCCCTACTCTATTTTTTTAAAGTAATTCCCTCTATCGACAGAACTCTTTTCTTGTATGTGCTCATACAAAATAAAGCTTGCCAGGGCAAATAAATATCTGTACAAGGTAGTAGAAATACAGAATTTTATACGCCGTGCTCCCAGTGTCTCCCTGCTGGGGTTCAAATGATTGCATCTCTGACCTTTAGTAAGAATAGCTAATATTTATTGGCTGATTATAATATGCTGGGCATTGTGCAGGGAACTCTTTAGGCTTTTTTTTTTTTTTTCATGTAATCCTCACAACAATTACTCTCCCTTTTACAGGTGGGAAAGTGAACATGAGAAGGTTAGCAATTGCCTAGGATTGCAAATCTAGCCGTGACAAAATTAGGGCTCGAACCTAGGCGCTGGATCATCCAGAGAGTGTGCTCCTAACTCTTCCATTGCATTGCTTCTTAGGTGACCTGACTTTCCTTGGGATTCAATATTTCAGGAAACTGGGAGTCAGGTAGGGGTTGGTTATTCTTATGGTAGGTGAGGAAGGAATGATTCCCAACAGGAAAGTTTGGGAGGCCTGCAGAATCCACCATCCACCGTTCTTCTCTCCTGGTCTTTCCGCTGCTCTCGAAGACTTTAGGCCATTAATGACCTTCACCAGTAAATGTCATTATATCACATGTGCAAGCAGGAGAGACAGGAGGAAGTAGAAAATTATAAAGGAAAAATGGGGGTGGAAATCTGATAAACCTATCAAAAGAGAATGAATCTCAAAAGAATTGTCTGTCTAGACCAACTGACGGCTGCAAACAAAAGTGACTGGTTCATGGGGCTGAAAATGGATCCAGTGCTGGGAAAATGGCCACCAGGTAACACATGGCACCGTATGAACATGGCCTTGTGCCCTCTTCACACAGGTTTTAGACGTTGAAAGCACTGGAAATCTAGTCTTTACATTTATAGTTTTTGTTTCATATTTTATGGATGGTTGAGGCACATGTGGCTTTTCTGTCTCTTTTCCAGTCCTCTAGTTAATCCAAATTGGGGTTATTCTTGTCGAAAAATAACTTTTCACAGGGGGATAAATCTGTATCACATATTTTGAAGCTACAGTCAAGTGGTCTAACTTGAGTTTGTGATTTCAAGTTGTTCAGCTATTTTCTAAGATGTTTCCTGATTAAATATTTGCTTCAGGGTAAGATCCTAATATATTCTCATTTATTCAGCATTTGCTTATATACATATAAGCAAATGCTGAATAAATCAATCAGCATTTGATCAATCAAAGAACAGTAACTGTCAGTCATTTTGTCTCATGGGCAGCCGCACATATTTTCAATCAGTTTATTTATTTAAGAAATACACCCCCTCCCAGTTGTTTCTGAATGGAAACGTATGGCTGCGTGACCAGACCTGAAAACCATGGTATTTCCTTTTCATAGATGTTAAAACACCATGAATAAGCAGGATTCCTCACCATCAAGCACCTTCATGGTTAATTAAATCTCTGCACAGAGACACACAGAAGACCCATGTCTCTGTGGTGTAGTAATGGAGTCCCAGGGTAAACACAGGAACAAAATTGCTTGTTGGGCTTGGAATGTTTTCACTAGAATCTGACTACTTCAAATAAGTTATTTTTCCTTGACGATAATTATTTACTTCGACTAGACTGATTTTATTTTCAGGACTAGAAATGGTCATGTACCCTCCAAAATATCTTAGCCGTGAGGAGTCTCATGTGAAAAAAAAAAATAACGTAAACCATCACATTACATTCTGGCTACACATTTATAGAAAGCTTTGAATCACATGAAAGTCTCCATTTTATAAGCCTTTTCTACCCAGCTTGTGTATTCAGTGCAAGCCACATGAGGTAGGATTGTTTTGGTGCCTTGAGGGTTCAGTAATTCTGCCTAGTGCAATGTCTTAGATATCTTATTTTTACTATTTATTATTAATTTATTATTTAAATTATTTTTAAAATTTGTCTTTTTTTGCATAAATAAATGCCTTTTCCCTCTCTGTATTTTTATATATATATATATATATATATATATATATATATATATAAACTCTGTATTAAAGTGTTCAGTTCTCAACCTAAGAATCAGAAGCTGATCTACTCTACAAACGTTCTTTATAGCTTTTTCTGGGAAAATGCACACCTATATACCAAATATTTCTCAAGTCCCTTCCTGTGAATATATCTCTTCCGCTCTCACCCTTGTCCAATCTGCCATCACTTTTCATCAGGGCCACAGTAGTCCCCTACCTACTTTACTGCATCTATGCTGGCCTCCCCCAATCCATTTTCCACCTTGCAACCAGAGGAAGTGTTCTGAAAGTGCAAATCTGATCATATCGCTTTGTTTCAAACCCTTGAAGCCTTCCAGTTGCTCCCAGGATCAAGCCCGACATCTATGCCATGGCACAACCCCTCCAGGCCCCTTCTCATGCTCCCCTCCTGCTCTTTCCCTGCACTCCAGGGACCCCAGCCTTCTTTCAGCATCTTGAGATCCCTATGTTTTGTCCTGCTGCACAGATTTTTGCACACATTCTTTTATCAGCCTGGAATTCTTTTCCTTCTTATCACTTTCCTTGAGACGCTTCCCTTCACCTCCCTGACTCAGTCAAACTTTCTTATGATCTCTCCTAACCCTGGGAACCTCTCTTCTGAAGTACCTGTTGCAGTAGCACTTTTATACTAATTTATGTCTCTCTTCCCTACTGGAAGTAAACTCCGAGACACCATCACAAAGGCCTGTCCTCCCTGTTGTATTCATGTAGTGGGCACTCAGTGAATATTTGTTGAATGCAGAATTAATGGATTAAAAAATGGAATGTTATGGTATTGGCACAAGAACAGACACACAGATCAATGGAACTGAATAGAGAGCCCAGAAATAAACCCACACACTAATGGTCAATTAATCAACAACAAAGGAGGCAAGAATATACAATGGAGGAAAGACAGTCTCTTCAGTAAGTGGTGCTGGGAAAACTGGACAACTACACGGAAAAAAATGAGATTAAAACATTTCCTCACACCATATACAAAAACAAATTCAAAATAGATTAAATGTAAGACCTGAAATTGTAAAACTCCTAGAAGAGATCATAGGCAGAACACTCTTTGACATAAATCGTAGCAATATTTTTTTTGGATCTGTCTCCTAAGGCAGAAGAAATAAAGGCAAAAATAAACAAATGGGACCTAATTAAGTTTAACATCTTTTGCCCGGCAAAGGAAACCATCAACAAAACAAAAAGACAACCTAATAAATTGGAGAAAATATTTGCAAATGATACGACTGGCAAGGGGTTAATATGCAAAATATATAAACAGCTTATACAACTCAAAATCAAAAAACCAAACAAATCAATCAAAAAAGTGGACAGAAGACCTGAATAGAAATCTTTCCAAAGTAGATATATATATATATGGCTAACAGGCACATGAAAATATGCTCAACATTGCTAATCATCAGGGAAATGCAAATCAAAACCACAGTAAGATATCATCTCACACGTGTCAGAATGGCTATCATCAAAAAGAACGCAAATAACAAATGTTGGCAAGGATGTGGAGAAAAGAGAACCTTTGTATACTGTTGGTAGGAGTGTAAATTGATGCAGCCACTATGGAACAGTGTGGAGGTTCCTCAAAAAACTAGAAATAGAACCACCACATGATCCAGCAATCCCACTCCTGGGTATATATCTGAAAAAACTGAAAACACTAATTCAAAAAGATACTCACACCACAGTGTTCATAGCACTGTTATTTACAATAGCCAAGATATGGAAGAACACAAGTGTCCATCAACAGGTGAATGGATAAAGAAGATATGATATGTGTGTATGTATATATATATATATACACACACACACAATGGAATATTACTCGACCCTGACAAGAATGAAATTTGCAACAATATGGTTGGACCTAGAGAGTATTACACTTAGTGAAATAATTCATAGAAAGACAAATACTGTATGTTATCACTTATATGTGGAATCTAAAAAATACAACGAACTAGTGAATATAACAAAAAAAAAGAGACTCACAGATATAGAGAACAAACTAGTGGATAACAGTGGAGAGAGGGAATGGGGAGGGGAAAGAAAGGGGTATGGGATTAACAGATACAAACTACTATATGTAAAATAGATAAGCAACAAAGATATATTGTACAGCACAGGGAAATACAGCCATTATTTTGTAATAACTTTAAATGCAGTATAACGTATAAAAATGTTGAATCACTATGCTGTACACCTGAAATTTATGTAATATTGTAAATCAACTATGCTTCAATAAAAAAACAGAATGCTAGATTTTGCTAATATATTTGAAGTAAGTCCCAAGTGCACCAAACAACCTGAGCTGACGTTTCTTTTCAGTACCAAGAATAAGATATCAGTCTCTTCCCACAAACGGTGCTATCTGAGGCATAGTCAACAGCTGATGAAGTAAAATAAATATCCTTCTTGCGTGCCAGCCTAGAGCTTGGGATCCCTACCAATACTCTTTGAGTCAGGCAGATTTCTCAGCCCTTCTCAGGGATGCATCCTATTGCCCCCAGCCTGCAGACCCCTAGGGGCATATACACTACACTTTCCAAATATATAAACACCAGAATTATGTTAACAGGTGAGCGAGCATAAGAAATTCTTTATGAAATCATGCTCTGCTGTCTTTTATTTATTCAAGAAATTGATTCTGTGCACACTCTGTGCCTTGTGATGAAGCTGATGCCCAGGAATTGTGAACTTCTGCAGAAAATAATTTTTATTGACAGTTTCCGTGAAGGCAAGGGAAAATGTCCTTGCCCCAGCAGTTCATCCAAGCAGCGTCACCTGCTGGGATGGTGAGACCTTGATACTGTCGGGGGACACGAGATTCTTCATCCAAAGCTGTCAAGAGACATGGTAAAGCAAAGCCCATTCAAGAGGGCTTGTCCCCAGCTGTTCCAACCGATGACCTGCCGTAGTGACAGCTCACCAAGGCTTGGGGCAGACTTCTGTTCAACAATCCCGTGATGTTCTCATGGCTCAGGGGCCATGAGAATTACCAAAAGCAATCAGGTCGGACTTCCTGCTCCCAAAATCCTTATCTTCGACAAAGGAGATCTGAAGCACAGAGAGACGAAGACATTTATTGCACCATGAGCTGGAGAACAGGAGGAATTCTTCACAGAAGAAATTACACTTGAGCCAAACCTTGAAAGAAGAGTCAAATTTACCAGGGAAAGTCAGGGCTGAAGAACATCTCAGGCAGAGGAAAGAGCTTGACCCAGAGCGGGAAGATGTGAGACTACAAGGCAAATCCAGAGAGCCAAGGCTAATTTATCGTAGCTGGAGCTCCATGAGAGGAAAGGGCAAAGAAAGGAGGTAGAACAATGCTGCTAATTATCCATTCGTGGATTCATGGATGGGAAAAATAGCTGTGGTCCTTCCTACCTTGAATCCACGTGTGGTCTTTTCAAATCAAGTAACATTTTACATAATCTAACCTGTCCCCCTGCAACATTTATTGCTGCTTGTAGGGTTACATCTGCCATTTTGCCACGCAATGTTTGAGCATTAAGTGGCAATGGAAATGGCAATCTTGAGCTAATCCATTACTATATCCGTTTTCTATTGCTGGATGACAAATTACCCAAAACTTAGCTGTTTAAACAACAAAAATATATTGTCTCACCATTTCTCTAGGTCAGAAGTCCAGAATGGCATGGCTGGATTCTCTGCTCAGGGTCTCGCTGGGATGAAATCACGGTGTCAGCCGGTGCTGCTGTTCTCATCTGGGCCTCAGGGTTCTCTCCCAAGTTCATGATTATTGGCAGGTCTCACCTCCTTGAATCAGAGGACTGACATCCCCATTTCTTTGCTGGCTCTCAGACGGGAAACTGAGAGTGTTCCCGTCTGAGAGCCAGCAAAGAAATGGGGATGTCACACACACACACACACACACACACACACACACACACACACACACACACACACACACATGGCTCTTGCCTGGCCCTCTCTATCTTCAAGCCAGCAACAGTGCTTCAAATCCTTCCCATGCTGTGAATCTCTGACTTCTTCTTTTCCACCAACTGAAAACACTTCCAGCTTTTAGAGGGCTCGTGTGATGAGGTTAGGCCCATCCAGATAATCTCCCCATTTTAAGATCTATGGTGCATATAACACAACCTAAATATGGAAGTAAAACCCATCCTATTCATAGAGATTATGCAGTGTGTGTACAGCAGGCTGGGAAATGTTGGGACTCTTAGCATTCTGCCTATCACAATGAGCCGCTACAAGGGCTGCGACTCAGCTTATAGACAGAGAAGTCAATGATAATTTAAAAGCTCCTCTAAAGTACCACCTGCTCCCTAAACTCTACCCCACGGACTGACCATTCCTAACGCAAGTTCTTTCACCGGTGTTAATCTTCTAGGTTAACCAAAAAACAAGGGGACACTGTCTCCAGAGCCCACGCAGATCAAGAGGAAAAGGAACACAGTGGCCAGGGCATCCTTCTCCTCAGGGTCTCTCATATGTGCACAGTCACAGGCATTGATCTGATAGAATCAATCACTGGTAACCAACAAGGATACTCTAGTAGATGCTGTTTTTCTTGACAGCCAAGTATCAATTACCCTTTCTCTGGCAAGAACATCATTATTTTCCTTTAGGGAACCACCCGTCCCCCTCTCTAAGTCCATGGAATTTGGGTAGAAATAATTCCCTGCCTAGTAACCAGTGGGGTATTGGACCCAGACCTGCCTATGAGGGTACAACCACCCTCTGGCCACAGTGATTTCCTCAGGGATGTGCCTATAACCCAGGCTGAGCTAACCAATGCCAATGAGTCCTGAACTTTCACTAAATCTCTCTAGACAATGAAGCTGTCTTTCATTGGTGATAGAATGCCTCAAACAGGGTTTCTTAACCTTAACACTATCGACATTTGGGGCCAGATAATTCTTTGTTGGGTGAAAGGGCTGATCATTGTAGGATGTTTCACAGTGTCCCTGGCTTTTACCTACTAGGTGCCGGCAGCACTGCCCACCCCTGTCCCCAGTTGTGACAGTCAAAAATGTCAACACACATTGTCAAATATCCCTGGGAGGGAAGATTCACCAACTATTGAGAACTTCTGTCCATCGTGTCACCAAGAGGAGAGAGGCTGCTTGAGAATTAAACCAATATAGAGAACAGAGAGGGGCAAATCCTGATGACAAGAGTTGAGCGCTTTTGAACATTTTCTCACTAGATATACCCTAGACTTTTTAGTGATAAGCAACAATAAATTCCTTTCTTTGCTTACGCCTATTTGACTTAGGTTTTTGTTTTTGTTTTCTAAATCAAGCACTTTGGATAACATAAAGCCTGAGGAAAAAATTGCTGAGAAATCAATTTCAGTCAATTCTGGTAACGTAAGCCTAGGTCAAACAGTTAGGAAAGTGAGCTTCTTAAAAGTAAGGGGAATAGAATCTAATGATAAACTTCACCAAATTCATAACGCTGTCTTTTTCTTGCCTAGCATGCTTCACATCAAACTTGTCTTCGTAGGCAAGTAAGTATTAATTGACTGACTGGTAACTGTCATATAGCCTCTGAAAGGAGAAGTTCCCCCGAAGACGTACTAAAGAGCATATTCAGTAGGACTTTTTCAGATGCAAGTTACAGAAGCAAACCTCCAATTAGCTGAAAGAAATGTACTTAACCATAAAATAAAATAAAATAAAGTAAAATAAAATAAAACAAGATATTGAATACCAGAGGTCAGGGAAGGCTAGAGACGAGCTGGTCCCAGGACAACTGAAACCATTCTCCTCACTTGCCCCCAATCTCTGCTGCTCCCTGCACATCACTTTCTTTTGCCCTTGATATGAAATAGCTTCTTAAAATGACACAAAACATAGCTGCCCATGGTTTCCCCGCATTTATCTTCCAGCCACAGAGGCAGGACCTCTCTGCATCTCTATCTCAAGTTTAGACACTTAGCCCAGAGAACAGACTTGGAAGTGATATCTTTTCCCCGATTAATCCATCAACTGTGGCTGGTGGATGGGCTACCACGATGGGCCCTGTGTTACCCCTAAGCGGTTGTGTGAGGTCATATAAGGACATGGGAAACCCCTGTAGTAAACCATATGGACTGCGGGGGCAGGGTGGTGTCCTGGGAAGGAGCGTCCAGCAGTCATCTGGGAGCGAGGGCACTCAAAGGAAGCTTATTTGAAACTTTTTCCTTGAAGTCCAAGCAATTAACATTAGGTCTGGCTATACTTATATTGTTCCTTCAAGGTTACTTTAGTTCAGTTCAATAGCAACTTGGAAAGAGCATAACGATCCTGAGATGCACAGCCCAGTGAAACTAAATTGAAAGAAAAAAGGCTTCGTCGAGCACACAGCAGAACCTCATTAATGGTGGCCTTGTTAAACACAGCTTATAGATATAACTGATGGGACCCAGCCCAGACGTTGAAAACGGTATCTGTAAGCAGGTCCAGGTATCAGAGCCTCGGGGCTCTCTGGACAGCTCCATTGTTTGTAGACCTTTAGCTGGAGCTGGAGCTTGGTGCCCTGTTGACGCCAGAATCTGTCTGCCAGGTTCCCGAAGGACTTGCTGGATTTCTGGATGCAGTACAAGTCCCCTGTGTGTTAGTTCAGTTGAGAAACTTTTCCATGTTCTTTTTTTTTTTTCTTTTTCTTTTTGTAAACCCAATTACACAATGGCTGGGGCTAGAGTGTAAGAGGAGAGAGAGAGGCAGAAGGAAGCTGCTGGCCTAACCGAACTCTCTAGTTTTCCACAGAAAACAATAAATCATCCTGGTAAACCCACAAGCTGATTCACATCTTCTGGACCTAACAAAGATGACCGGAGGGAAATTTTTTATTTTGATGACTTCTGAGCCGTGGTTCTGAAAACTCAGCAGTAATCTGAAGGAAGAAAGAAAGAAAAAAACCATCAGCTCTTCCACCTATTCTTACTACATGCATGGAGGTCAACACCAGTGGTCAGAAAACTTGTAAATGACAGAGCAACAATCACTAAATCTTTTTTCTGCAACAACATAGGAGGTTGATGAGGATTTTGGGCTAAACCAGAGCCAAAAGAAATTTTAACAATCCAGGCCGACCCTCGGAGCCAGAGGGAGAAAGATATGTTATTCTTCCCTCCCTACTTGTGCAGATAAATGGTATATAGATAAGGGGGGGCCAGACAATATTTCTGCACCTCAGCTCCCAGATCTGTTTTTACTTCTCTGCAAAATGTTTCTGAGGTAAATTAAAGTTAGAGGAAAGGCACAGATCTAATCTGTCGGCTTGGTTTTGAAAATCTTAGGCCTATTCGTCTAAACAGTGCTTTTCAAACATTTCTTTTTTCCTCCAGCGGTTCCACATGTAACCTCATTCAGAATTCCGAAATCTAAAACAGAAAACTGGGAGCTGTTGGCAGACATGAGGCGGGAGGCCCAGAGTTGCTCATGCTTGGCTTCCCCTCTCCCTCAGGATTCCACAGAAAACCACTCACCTAAGGTATTCTTAAATTGAGTATCTGGACAAAAGTCACACCATGGTCGCTCCTAGACGCTTGAAAGGAAGATCTGGGCCAGATTCTCCAGATGGTGCTGCAGGTGGAGCCTGCCCTGGTGTCCTTGGTATCAAGTTGGTCATGCCACCTTCATGAAGGTGAGAAGACACAAATGGGAGACATGGAAATGGGGAGTGGACCACCTACAAAAGCAGGCTGGCCAATTTCCCTTGTCATGAAATTAGGCTAAATTTGCAACGAAGCAGTTATTGGCAGTCCTTCCCACCCCTAGAAAAGTACAAAAAGACACTGAGCTACCACACCGATCACCACCCCTGTACTCACTCCCTGGGAAAATCCAATCTTTGTCCCAAAGACTGAAGACCAAGGGTGTAGGGATGGAGAGCAGCCCCCGTCATGGTGGCCGTGGCAAGTTGAGACCCAGGTTACTCAGCTCTCAAACTAGGACCTCCCTGAGGTCCCAGCTGTCAGGCAGCAGTGAATTCAGATCGAGATGATGGGACTACAAACTAAGGGGATTTGTAGGACTTGTGGATCAACTTGCTGCCTGATGGCTCCTACCTCTGAGCTCTAAGAACTTAAATCTGATCAATATAAAATCTCATAAGAATTTCCTCCTTTTTTTCTCAGAACATAGATTCAGTGAGCTAAGTTTTAAATTCCAATCCAACTGCATTTTAAATTCAATTCAAAATTTAAATTCAAATTAGTATATCATTTGCAAACCACATTTATTTTCCCCCGATGACATCCTTGGGAGGTAGACAGCTGATGGCTGCTACGTATTTGCTCACATATAACATACCTAAGGCAGAATTCTTTGTTCTTCTACCCATGCACTCTCCGTCCCTGCTTCATCCCAACATTCCCCTAGTTATTTATGTTAAATCTTTAAAATCATCCTTAATTCCTCTCTGTCCTTTATATCTACATTTAGTGAATTAGCAAATCTTGTCAATACTACCTTGAATATACGTTCTTAATCTGACCACTTCTTGGCGTCACAAAACTCTAGTCTGAGCCATCATCATCTTTGGTATCATCTTATTGGTTTCCTTGCTGCCTACCCTCCATTCTCCAGTTAGCAGTCAGAGTGATATGCTCAAAGCTAAACCAGATGATATCACTACCCTCCATAAAATCCCCAAATGGCCCATTATACCAAGAAAAATTCCAAACCATTCACCATGCTCTGAAGTGCCTAGTAATCTAGCTAATCATTGCCTACAACTTTTACCTTCCACCCCCAAACCCCACATGAGTGGGGCCTTCTTTAGGTTCCTCGAACCCACACTCATTCCCATTCTGGGCCTTGGCGGTGCTATTTCTTCTAGCTGGAAAATTCTTCACTCAGGTCTTTGCAGGGCTGTTTCCCTTTTATCATTTACATCTCAGGTCAAATATCACTTCCTCAGTCATTTTTGACTATGTGAGCTAACATGGCCTTCCCCATTACCACTGACACATGCTCTGTGTCATTGATGTATCTTATTGCCTTTACGATATTAATCACTACTTAAAATTATTCACGTATTTTATTAATGTATTTTTTGCATTTTTTCCCATACTAGAATAAAATTTGTGAAGTCAGGGATTTTTGCCTTATTATTCTACTTTCAGTGTCTAGGACTGTGTCTACCACATAGTAGATAATCAATAAGTATTGGCCAAATGAATGAATTTTTTTTCTCCCCTAACTGTGAATCAGGTGCTGTGCTAAGCCCTTTGTATATATTCTTATAGCAATAGTTAATCAGGGTGGCAGCAGAACACAATGGTAGAGTGTGGACTCTAGCACGAGAGTTCTGAGATTGGACCTTAACTCATCACTTACTAGCTGTGAAACCTTGGGTAGTTGGATCTCATTTTTTTATCTGAAAAAAGTAAAAATAAAAATAATACCTACCCCACAGATACTCACGACAAACTTAGAACAATATGTTACCCCTAATAAGCATTTAGTAAATACTAGATATTCTTACCACATTGTTTCACTTTATCCTCACGACAACCCAATAATACTTATCTACATACTACATCTTAGGAAAAGTCCTCAGCCAGATAAAATAATTTCAACCCTAGTCCATGGAGCTAGTATAGGGTAGCACAGAGATTAAACCTCTGATAAGACAATACTTTCAATACTCTACCATGCTGCTTCATACTGTGGGCTGTTTCCAGGATTCTCCAGATTCCTAGGTAATTCATTATACAATCATGTATAAAGCAACAACAATGTGCTTTATACATGATTGTATAATCATGGACAGTATGGTAGCCTTGTAGATACAAATATGGATATTTCAACATTCCTGCCTTTACTATTACACTTTAGAGGGGATAACCAACTCTTGTCCTGGCTAACTTTCTAACAAGGATGGAAAATGCCTCTTATAGTTCCCCACAGTGAGAAGGTAGGAGTGAGTGCTTACTGTCTTTGGGCAAGAGAACAGTTTCCTCTTTTCCTGATACATGCACATGTTTCTTACATGCCACCATCATCTCTTAGATTTCCCTGAGTCCCTTCATTCAAAGAAGTCTTTGGTTGAAGCCCCACCCTTAGCCTCCTCCACACTGTTCCCCTACACAGGGATAGGCATTCACACTTGCTCCAGCTGGCCACCCAGGCTGCTCATATGGAATAATAACTCTCACTGGAGTAGGATGGTGGTTCTAGAATTGACCAGAGGCTGCATTGGGATGAATAGATGGAAGCCCGAGGAGAAGTGACAATGCTAAGAGGGACTCTGGGAACTTGAGGAGAGAAAAACTGAACCATATGTTTCCAATAGAAAACTTCTTTCTCTGTCATCTTTTCCTTGGAAAAGTTTAATGAAGCCACATAACTATTATGGATTGAAGTCTATCCACAAAAAGAAATTTGGAGCTATTACACATCCATGGCACAAGGTGACAAAACCCATAATTCTCTACAAAGATTCTTGTATGAAAATAAAATGGATGGATGATAGGGTGAATGGATATATGAATAGACAGATGGATAGATAGATTGATAGGTAATAGATTTATGTCTTCCTCATTTTAAAAATATTTTGTCACCTTTTAATCTTATATATTACCATAATATGATACGCTTATATATCTCAACTGTCTCCATATTGCGACAAATGTTGAAAATAGGCAATTAATCTTTGAATTCAATCGTTCCTTTTTTTCTAATCTTAGTGATACTTTTACAATAATTTCTTCTTTCAGGTATATTTCAACATAATTTAGTAGAAGAAACTTGAATATTAAAAGAGAAGTAGCTTTATTTTGGCATAATAGGAAGTCAAACAGCATTTTAAAACTTTCCCGCTAATCATATGAAATGACACATAAAGTGCCTGGCAGAGGGGTATGCACATGGCGGGTGTCCAATAAGTTCAGCATCATTCCTTTCAACCCTTACATAGAAACCATCACTGTGTTGTAGATGTCAATGAGAATTAAACAGTAATTAGCAACTAAATACAAAAACTTCCTTACCATTCCTCATGATGATTTAAACATTCAGATGTGCGTTTTCCCCATTGTTATAGATTCTCTGAAGTGATTTTCTGGGGACCAAATTACGGTTCCACCATTTTCCAGCTGTGAGACCTCCCCCGCTTCCCGTCGAGTCACTTAACATCTCCAGGGCTCAGTTTCTTTGTCTGCAAAGTGGGGACAATAAGAGAGTGTTTATGATAATTAAAGAAGACAGTAAGACATATAAGGGCTTAGAGCAGTGTCCTGCATGTGGTAGATATTCTCTGAATACAGTGGTCTGGTCTTTTGGGTTGTAAGCTGGAGGAAAATTGGCTTCTTCATCAGAAAAACACCTAGACATTTGAACTGTACCAAACACAGTGCATAGAAACCACACATAGGTACCACTGCAACAGAAATAAGGCAATGATTTGAGCTTCGAATAATTCTTTTACAGACTTCATGGGATTAATTAGCTTTATGTCTCTAAAATCAGCAATTAGCATTTTAGGAGTATGTGAAAATATGCCTAATGCAGGTATAAAACAGCATTTCCCACCTTCTTTACAATGGTTTGTGGTTGTGGAATTGAATTTCAGCCAAATAATATCAATCAAAAAGTAATTTAGGAGCAGCCCAAAATATGTAACATGGAAATATTACATGCAACTCGAAAGTAAATTATGTTTTTCACAAGAGTGAGGGAGAACTACAGAGTCTGGATTTTTGAAGTGAGAAAGAGCTGTTTGAGGCTATTTGAATGATACTAAGTAAAACAGAGTACAGTTCATCTGTTCTTGGAATTACCACAAAAATATACTCGATTATTTTATGACAGCAATAAAGCAAAGATAAAGCAAAGAAAATACAAGCAAGAAAGTGATCTGTAAGAAAAAGAAATAAAATGCATCACTTGTACACTTGCAACATACACATCTTGAGGTTCACATTTGCAATTCTAATAAGCATGAGACCTCATTGGTTTTCTAAGCATGAATATGCCCCAGCACAGGGTGATGCCTCTTGAAGAGAGTAGAAGAGGCATTCTGTGTACTTGCTGTCCTGTGGTTAGCATGCCCCATGGAATAATTTCAGCATGGAGTCTCAACTTTTAGATCACAGTTTGAGACACATAAAGAGTATGCAACTCAGAGCTCATCGTTATGAAGGGTAAATAAGACGAGGAACCATTTTATTTTTGTTTGAATTCCTAGTTTTTCATATTAGCAAGCTCTAGCAGCACCAGCAAAAAAGAGACCAGGAGAGAATTTGTTCAAAATAGCACAGAGAAGGAGGGAAAAAAAAATCCTGGAAACAACAACAACAAAAGGCCCCTTTCTTTTGGCATTGTTACCTCGGATCCCCATTTCTGTATATTTTAACTTTTATTCTGTTTATCAGTTTCTATCTAAAAAATAATGTCTGAGCCAAATTTTCATCCTATGTAACTCTATGAGGATTCTCTTTGGCTTTCTTGGAGTCTAATTCTCCCATGGCGTTGCACGAGATGTAAATCTGACCCTAAGGGAATATTATTTCAGTGAGAGGAGAAACTGCCTTTCATGGCAGCATGGTATCATTTAAGTGTTTTTTTAAATGTAATCTTTAAGGGAGATATAAAATTTATAAGTGGTAATGATATCATTTTAATCATTTCAAGCTAATAGACCGACACAAAATGAGGGTGTTTTCTTCTCAAGTGTGTTTAATCAAATGCAGAGTTTGGGAGTCTCCAATTTAGAGATACTTCTTCAAATAAGCACTCTTCCTGCTGAGTCACTGTGGTTTTCCTGGAATGGGTTTCTGAAGGTTGGAATTTACATGGTGTAGCATTTTTTCTGTCTTAAAGAGCCTTTTCGACCCCCTACTCCAACCCATTCTCTGGTTCACTTGCTCTCCTAAATCACGAGCCTGAGGACATCCCTCCATGAACAACCTGCAGGATTATGTGGCTTCATCTCTTCCTGGTTGACCACACAGAACTCTTCCTGAAGACAGCAATGAGATCTAAGGGAGTCCAGGCTACAGAGATCCAATCCATTCTCAGTAACCAAGATATTCATCTCAATGCCCACGTACAATTTGTACTATTGATTTTTTTCCCTTACAACTATAAAGGTTTAGTGTCAACCAGTTCTACTACTCTAATATTGGTATGCCTTTTCAGTGCCTTGCCAATTAGTAAAGTTTAGGCTATGTTTTTAAAGAACTGATCGGTTTTTGTCAGCAATGCTTGCTCTCAGAAAAAATATACTATTGCTTCAAAAGGACCAGAGAACAACTTTTTGGAAAGTATGGATTTTCTGGTTAAATAAAAATTGAAGGAGAGAAAAAGGAAAAGAAGGACCAACTGTGCTATGGATACTGTCCATGCACAGGATTTAGGCTCTTTTCCCTTTGATATACACGTACCTTTCCTCTCTTCTTTTCTAGAACAGTGCTGTCCAATAGAACTTCCTATGGTGATGGAAATATTTTCTGCCTATGCTGTCCAATAAAACAACCACTGGCCGTATTTGGCTACTGAGCATTTGAAATGCTGCAAAATGCGTTTGAGGAAGTGAATTTTAAACTCTATTTGATTAATTAAAATTTAACTTTAAGTAGCCCTGTCTCACACTGTTGTGGTTAGTGCTGGTCTTGAATCTTGAGTTGTGTAATTTTGAGTTCATTTTTATTTTTATTGTTCCTGTTAGAGTAAGAGATATTTATATTTCCCCATGTCATTTTCAAATCTGATTGCAAAGGATGCAGCACAAAAATTCTTTACCTTATTTTTATATATCCCATGGGGAAAATGTTCTTTATCGGCCTCTCTAAAAACTTACCCTATTGCTGAAAGTTCGTTCACCTTTTATTTATTTAGACAACAGTTTATTAAATGAAGATAGGAAAAAGCCTAGCTTGATCTATAGTCTGGGAAACCCAGCTCCTAAGTGTAGTTTTGGTCTCTTTAACATAAAATTACTATAAGGTCAAATTTGATTGTATTGACTTGCTAACCACTTTTTGATTTTTAATTGTTCGTTATTGCTCTAACAGAGCCTTCAGGGTCCATGCTATAGGACCAGGTCATAATAAATTGCTTCCAGCATTTCTAGATTTTTAGTAACTAACCTCTCTCGGAAGGAACCCCTAACATATTAGTGTTGTACCAAATTCTACCCAATCTTGGGTTACAATAAAACACCCATGCATTTTGTAATTTTTTTCTGAATGCTTTGTAATTTATTATATAGAATACAACTTTATTTAGGAAAATTATAATAAAGGTGTTTATAATCTAATTGATGAAATTCTAAATAAATGAATTTGAAGAAAATTAGGTATGTGTATTAGTGAAATACCTGATTTTCGTCTTTCAAATGTTTCAGTTTGTGAAAATTGTATAGAACTCATGTAAAAATCTATAAATTGATATTTTAAGTGTTAATATTCCCTACAAATATCACTTGATGGGTTACTAGTGTGTTGTTTAAAATATTGAGCACCATTTGAGATTTATATTAACCATTGTAATAGCATACTTTCTAATAGATAGCTATAATAAAATTTTTAAGTAAATTTAAAAATAAATGTGGAGGGATTCTTTAAGACTACACCCATAACTGTGGTAATATTAAAATTTATGTGTAGGTAAAAACAAATCCTGAGAAGTATCTTTAGTTACACTTGAAAAATATCTCAGTATTAAAAACATATAATTATTCTATTCTAGCCCTGTTAAAAATGCAAGCTTGATAAAGTAATCAGTAAAATAATAAAGAAGAAAGTAATTAATATTTATTTGCTAAAATAAAATTATGTATTTAAAAGAAGTGGGCAAATATTTTCTTTTCTTAAGCTTCCTTCAACCATAGCTGAAATACAGTAAGAATTGTAACTGGGGAAACATAGGTGATATTAAGCATGACAATGTGAACAAACCATAAATCACAAAAGATGGGAAAAAATGATACCCATGTGTATAAATCCTTTTGATGCATTACTAGGATTTAGATGTTAGAGAGCTAGCCTTGACATTAACCATTACCTCAATGCTTAGATGTTTCTGAAGAGATAAAACATAAGACCAGGAGTGGCTTTCAGACATTGGACACAAAGCCACGGAGGTCTTTGACTAGAGCTGGTTTACAGGCTTTGCTTTGTGAATCACCCTCTCTCCCTACTGAGCTGAGACAGAACAACTGATGAGTAGGAGGAAATAGAGAAATTCCCTCTCTACCAAGACATTAAAACCACCTAGATATTCTAATGGAGCTTATATATAGACAAAACTATTAGCAATATGATTCATTCATATACTCATGAAATCATAGAAATGAGATACAAATTTAAAAGAACACAGTTCAAGTAAGAAGTAGATATTTAGGCAAATAACTTAGATGTACATTAAGGAAGTAATGATTCTCAGGAAATTTAGATGAGAAATTTTGTTTAAATGCTACTTTTTTTTGCTGTCATTTAATTTAAAAACTGTTAAGGCGGGGAGAAATATGAAAGTCAGTTTGGAAATAAAGCCAGTCTCAAGAGAAGAAACATGATATGTAAACTGAGTATAATGGAGGAGAAAAGTTCAGGAAGTCATGAGCAAATTCAGGGATGTTGAGAAACCAGTTCAATTTCCCCGAGTTTTTATTTATTAAGTATCCTGATTCCAAAAGTAGAAGCTAAGTGATGAACTTCTAAGTACCCATATGCAACATTATTTTGACTGACCTAGAGTCTTACTAAAATGACTTTAGAGTTTATCAATGATGATGTAAGCAAAATAGCCTCTTGGAGAGTAAGTTTTAGCAGTGGTTTCTAGCAAAATTCAGAAAAGAGCTACAAAGCCATTAACACATAGAGCCACTCTGGTAGGGCTGTTGTGTTTGTAACCAAAAGGCATCATGGAGTAAACTTGCAATGGCTTTTTGGTAAAAAGCGCTAAAGTTCTCATCTATGGTTGTTGAATTAGAGAATCTTAGGGTTAGAAATCATCTTAGATGTTGCAAATTCATCCCAACCCTTTCTGCAATACCCCTGCTGAGGGCTCATCCAGACTCTTCATAAACACTAACAGCATTAGAGAATTTAGCAGATGGTTTTTATTTTCAGAGAGTTTTATTTGTTAAAATGTTCTTCTTTGTAGAGTTCCTAAGTGCATCTATCTTTAACTACCCTTCTCTAGTCCTAGTTCTATTTTCCAAAGACACTCAAATTAAGTTGACACCTCCTGCCCAGAAAACCCTGGCCACTTGTTAAGTTCTTTCTTCTCCTTAGTTGCTTTCATCATTGCTCACTTACCATGTCTTCTGGTCTTTGCCATCTGTTCTGGGTCTCTCCAGTTGGCCCACGTCCCTGTTAGACTAGGACCCCTTGAAACCAGCACAATATCCCAGGTCTCGTCTCACCTAAGCAGAGTAAATAAAGCAGGACTTTGCCTTCCTGGAGCGAAGCACTGTGCTTCCTTAGAAGATCAGGTCAAGTGCCTTGGCAGCTACATCACACTGCCAACTCATATTGACCATGTGATTCACAGTGTGATGTTAGCTACAGGCGTTTCGTAGGTAAGGAAGTTCCTTCTATGCCCAGTTTGCAAAGAATATTTACCATAAGTGATTGTGAATTTTGTTTCTGCATCTATTGAAATAACCATATATTTTTTCCTTTATTCTATGAAAGGAATGAGACAAACCTCACTGAGGCATTTTATAAATACATAAGTGGAACCAACATGGCATTCCTGCAGTCAATCCAATGTGGTCATAATACATTGTCTAATATATGTATTGCTGCATTCTACTTGCACATATTTGCTTTAGAATATTTGAATCTATTTTCTTGAGTAATATTAGCCTTAATTATCCCTTTCTTATAGAAGCTTTGCCAGTTTGAGTAGTAAGGTTAGGCAGGCCTCATAAAAATGAGGTAGGAGGTGTTCCCTCTTTTTCAATTCCCTGGAAAAGTTGGTGTGCTAACTCTCCCATAAATGTTTGGTAGAGTTTGCCAATGATCCGTCTAGTTCCAAAGGGTTGTTTTGTTTTGTTTTGTTTGTTTGGGTTATTGTTGAAATTTTAAAATTACAGCATTAACATCTTCAATAGCCATGGGTCTTTCGGATTTTTTTTCATGATAGCTATTTCATTAATGTCTGGCCTTATTTTATTATTTCCTTCTTCTTTTTGGATTGAGCTGCAGTTCTTTTCTAACTACCTGAGATAAATGCTTAACTCATTTCTTGTCAACCTTTGTTCTTGCTGTATATATGAAAACAGCACATAGTTTTTATTTAATCTGGTATAAGTTTTGCCCTTTGATGGCATAATTTAGTATATTTAACTTTTAATGTAATTACTAATATATTTTGGGTTAAATCTATCATTTTACTGTGCCTTTCTGTTTGTTTTGCTTGTCCTCTATTACTTTTTTGCTCCATTCTTGTCTTATTTTAGATTAATTAGCTTTTCCATCTATTTCTTTATTGGTTTGGAAATTATATTGGGGGGAAGATATTTTATTAGTTCTTACCTTAGAAATTATAATATGTGCCTCATCAAAATCTGATGTTCGATTTCTACTGCCAAACAAAACTGAGCAACAGGGACTAGATTTATCCTCCCACCTGAAACAACTGAAAAACTAGATGAAATATATGAAAAAATACCTCTAAAGACTCTGGACATAAGGAAACTAAGGCCTGTGCTCCCTGAAAGGCAAGAAATCAAGGTGTCAGGACTTGCAGTGACCTCCGCTTACTGCCTAGAGTAGGTCAGTAAGCCTTTGCAGGGGAACCCCCAGGAAAGCTGGTGGTATCTCTGAGGTGTGGAGATGGATCTGGGAGCCAAGGAAAGCAGAGTTGCTAGGGTCTGTAAGGCAGAGTACTGAAGAGAAGAGCACTGCAGTGGGGAGGCACTCTGGATGTCTGTAAAAGGTTTGTCTCAAGTACTCAGTTGGGTACTGATCAACACATGCATTTGAGGAAAACTACCCAAGTCCAGGGAAAGAACCACCGAAAATACTAAAGGGAACAGTGCCCCCAGATCACCAGGGCCAGGAAAAGTGCCTGCACCTATATTAACTCTATTTTCTGTATTCTTGATTTTCAGGCATCTGGGGCTTCACTGACAGAGGTGAGGCTACTCCTCCCAGGGCCAGCTAATTCCTAGAGAAGCAAAAGACTCCACTGCAAGCATACCTTTCATATGTATACCAACCAACCCAAAGCCCATACTCCAGCTGTCTTCTTTACTGAACACTCATACTCTAGGAGTTAATAGTCCTCTGCCCTAATCTCCCTAGGGCCAGGTACCCAGACACTTAGGGATCACCCCTGTATCCCAGAGCCAACTCTAATTATTCAACCTATCGAATCCTAAGCCTGGTCAACTGCTGACCTTACTGTATTTCTTTATATTTACCTGCATTTTATCATTTTTCCCCTATCTTTTCTTGTATCTCTCTTCTTCTAACTGGGATGATTTTGATTCTGTCTGAAAAAAAAATCCTTAGGTATTTATTTTAATGTAGGTCTTCTGGTGACAACTGTTTTCATTTTTTATTTGAAAATATTTTGTATCACCTTGATTCCTGAAGGATTTTTCGCTGGATAATGAATTCTAGGCTGACAGGAGATTTTTTCATACATTACATTATTGATATCATTCCTCTGTCTTCTAGCTTTGTTGCTATTAAGAAGCAACTGTCAGTCTAATGTTGCTCTTGAAATAATCTGTCACCTACCACCACTACCCCTAATACTTTTAAGATTTTCTCTTTGTCTTTGGTTTTGGGCAGTTTGTCTATGATGTATCAAGGCATAGGTTTCTTTTTATTTTCTATGAGTTTAGATTTGTTAAACAATTAAAATCTGTGGATTGATAGTTTTCAAAACCCTTGGAAAATTTTGGTCCAGAATCACTTTAAATATTGCATCTTCTACACTCTTCACCTCCTTTAGTTCTAGGTCCCCAGTTGAATCTGTGTTAGACCAACTCACTGAGCTGTCTGTCTTTCACTGTCTTTCATGTATTCCTCATCTTTTTGTCACTCCATGCTTTATAATGGACAGTTTATTCTTAGCTACCATCAAGTTTACTGTTTGTCTCTTGCTAAGTTTATTTTGTTCTTAAACTCAACCATTGCATTCTCAATTTTAATTATTACAGTTTTTAGTTCTAAACTTCTATTTGGTTCATTTCACATCCACAATATCCATTTTAATTTAAAGCTTTTTGCTGAATTTAAGTTGAGCTTTTATTTCTCTAAACATAGAAATCATAATTGTTTATTAGTCTATGTCTGGTGCCTTTTCTGTGTGCAATATCTGTAGGTCTCTGTTCTTTGTTGTTTGTGCTGGTTCTTCTTCATGTTTTCTTGTCTTCTCATATGCCTAGTTATATTTTATTGTCTGTTGCACATCGTATTTGAAAAATAAATTTTGAACATGATTTGAGACCTAAGATGATATTACTTTCCTCCAGAGACAGCTGTCTTCTTTTGCCACATTTTATTTTTTAAATGTTCAAAAATATTAAAAAATTTAAAGAATTTTACAGTGAACATTTGTAGAGTCACCACCTAGACTCTACCTTTAACATTTTTTAATGATTTACTACACTTTCTTTATCATGTATCTATCTATCCATGTGAGGGTTTTTTTTTTTTTTTCTTCCCTCTGCCAAACACAGTTTGTTAGGAGAAAAATAACAATCCAGGATCATTTCAGTCTAATTTCAGGGCTTTATATTTTTCTGGACTAATAAAATGAGTTTAAGTGTGCATCAGCGTGAAAGCTGTTCTACTCCTTCCTTTTTCCTTATTAGCATGCATCCCTTCAGGGCACTAACCCAAAGTGTATGATGATTTAACAAGCCTCTCTCCCTTGGAAAACTCTAGACTAAAACTCTGGCTACCCAATTCTTTGAAACTACTAGATGTACTGCTCACTCTTTCATATTAATAGATACCCCAGGGCAAAAACAGTCCCATACTGCAGATTTCCATTCCCTGGATTAGCATCTCCTCCTTTATAGTATCTTTGTAGTGATTCAATATTTTGTCCGCTCTTTTATACTTTTAGAAGTTTTTACAAATATTTCATCCATTTTTGAGTTTTCTTAGTGGAAAGAAATGAACGACCTAGGCTACCATGACCAGGGCATAAATCTCCCATTCTCTCATGAACCCATTCAAATCATAATTTCATCCCTATCACTTCATTAAAACAGTTCTTCTCAAGGTCACCAGTGACTCCCAAATTTACAATTCCAGTGGTGGATTCCCAATTTTCATCTTGACATTTCAGTAACATCTAGTATTGATGATCAAATTTTTCTTTATTCACTTGCTTTCCAGGACTTCCACCTCCCCTGAATTTTTCTCCCATCATCTCGACTAACTGGTCCTTCCCCAGAATCCTTTGCTGGAATCTCTTCCTTGAATTAGATCCTAAGTATCAGTGTGGCCAGAGCTAAATCTTTGCAAAATTTCAGTTTTCTAGGCCTGCTTCCTAGGTGATCTCCTCCTGTTTTAAATAACATATACATCCATCTTGACTGTCAATATTTTTAATCAAATCCTAAATCTAACTATCAGAGACATTTACCTTTCATCTTTTTTTTTTTTTAGTTCTCTCTATATTATAATTTGACTAGTTTAATTTCAGGCTGGTTTGATTTAAAGCTAAATTTTAAATTTAATTCACATTTAATATTTGAATTAAGGATTCCTCTGCAAGATTTTCTCTTGTGATACAGCCACCCTTCCCCACCCCATCCCTATGTTCACTCTAACTTTAACATTCAGACAAAAAAAGGGTGATACATATCATTGATTATAAAAATCTGAAGAACTCCATTGATCATCAGTTACAATCATGCCAATGAGAACTGCGCAATCATAACCAGCTACAAAGTACTTAGGATCTAAAAAGTTCATCCCTTAAATTTCCACGAAGAGAAAAGCATGGAGTAGAGAGTAATAAATGCAAGACAAGATGACTGAATCAGTCCACTAAAACTCTAATGAGAAAATGAACACAGCCATACCAGAATTCCTCATGGCTCATCACCAGCAGCTAAATTTCTTCAAAAACCAGATTTCAGATATCCCACAATTTATTTTGAATACACATTCAAAATAACACTAAGTACTCAAATAGTCTTTGTATTTCAATAAAGTTTTTAGTCCCTAATGAAAAATGACAAGTCATTCGTAGAGAAAGGAACTGAGAGTAATGTACCAACTGTCGCAAAGCAGCCTGGTAGGTAGAAATAGAACAAAAACCTATGGGTTCTGATTTTTTTCACCCATCTGTTCTGTATCAAATTGCCTATGCAACATTTTCAAGATATAATAAGCATCTTGACATTAACATATCTAAAACTGAAGTCTTGATTCCTCTAATCCCACCCTGGTTCAAGCCTCTCCTTCTCAGTGTTACACATCTTTAGTAAATGTCATTATTATTCACCCACGTTTTCAGACAAAAACCTATATGTCATTACAAAATTTATAACTTTTATGGCTTCACCAATTTTGGAAAATTTTGACTTCCGTATCTTCAGATCTTTGGCCCCATTCTCCTTGCCTTCCTTCTGGAATTGAAAAACCAATTTGCTGAATCTTCCCACCATGTTTCACATGTCTCTTATACATTCTTCATACTTTTGTCTCCTTGTGCTTTATTTGTGTTGACTTGCCTTACACTTCATTTAATCCTCTTTATGGCTGTGTCTAGTGTGCTTTTAAACCTGCTGTTAGGTCTCTAATTGTATTTATTTTATTTTTCAGCCTTAGAATTTCTATTTAATACTTTTATTAATATCTAGTTATCTTCTGGGCTTCACCATCTTGCAGTCTATTTTTTAAATCATATGTGTTTTTTTCTTTGTTTGTTTTTTGAGTTCATGTCAGATACTCAAATAACTGAATCTCCAAGTGGTCTGTTTATATTCTATTACTTTCTTGGTTTTCAGTTATTTAGTTACGTTTCCTGATATCCTTGTTTATTTTTGGTTGAATGTCAGACATTTGAGGATCTGGGTGATATTTTCCTTTAGAGAATTTGCTTTTGCATTTAACAGGAAGTAGCAAAAAGTCTGAAAGACATCAGTGTTTGAGCTGATTCTGATTTGATTTTCAGTCTTAGGAAGCCTGGCCCATTTTTAGTTCAATTTTACTCATAGAGTTTAGCCCTTTAGTGGTCCCAACAGAGTATCTGAGGTTTTTCCAGGGCCCCTCTAGCTTGATGAGTCCGAAACTTCCATTTCTGTCTCCCTAGCTCCATGAGAGTGCTGAGAGTTCTGCTGAGTTTTTCACAACATACGTGGATCTGTAAATGTCTCAAGGTGAAAAGCAGCACTGAATGTTGGGTTACTTCTCTGTACATCCTCTTTTTGGGGGAGGAGAGTGGTCTTGGAACTTCATATTTTGGCTGTCTTGGTGGTTCCATGATGACTTTATACCCATGTTTTTAATATTTTATCCAATTTCTCCAGTTCTTAGTGCATGGTCTGATAAATTCAAATCCACTGTAGCCAGAGCAGAACCCATAGGAGTCAACCTTGATATTTTTTTTCTTTCTCCTGTATCACACCCATGTTTGAGCCACCAGAAGGTGCTGTGTATCCTACCTTATGAAAATACCTTGAGTGTAACCAATTATCACCTTTTACTCTAGGCTGACATCATATCCCACTTAGACAACTACAGTAACCACCTAAATGGCGGAGGAGTTAGCTTTAGATGAAAAGTTAGAGGTTATTTTGAAACAGAGAAGGAATATAAAATAGATACGGATAAAAGTACTTTTGTATATTGGGTGTTAACTAAAAAACATGAGCAGGTTTCTCTCTGGTTTCTTCTGTTTTCTTTGTAACTTAGGAGGTGAGGTCATCTGCTGGGGAAGGGGCAGAGGTGTCAGATCAGAGGTTTAAGGAGAATGAGAAAGTGATTTGATCAAAATAATGAAGCATTGGTGAGGGCCCATTTGAAGCTGGCCATGAATGTAGTAGAACCAAGCTGCCATGTTATATGACACAGAGGAAATAAATAGTTGGAGTCACCAAACCTAGTGATTTGTAGGTAAATACAGTCAAAAGATAAGAGGTGGAGGAAATTTAGGTTATTGAAAAGATTGTTTTTGTTACTGGAATGATGGCTTGCAAGCTCTAATTTGGATAGGAATGAAATTTTTTTTAAAAAAGCAAAGGCTAATATATTTGTATAAAGTGAAATGGTCAGTGACCTAGAGGTGCCAAGTGAGGTGAGGTGAAAGAAGCATCACCTCATGGGGTGTAGTTGAACAGACAAGCTGAAAGCAGGAAGGTCATGGTCGCATATGGATTCCAAAATTAGTGATATTGGAGTTAGGGAAATTGCAGATGACGACGGTGTCCGGTGTGAGGTTATGGCCTGATGGACAGAAGTGGAGTGGAGACTGAGGTCAGGAGGAGATGAGGAACCAAGAGGCGTTGATGATGGCAGTTGAAACTGTGGGTCCTAAAGTAGCTCAAGATGATGGCAGGGCTTGAGGGAGAGAAAGGGACCATAGCCAAAGGCCAGTGGCTTCCATTGGCTGGGAAGTTGGAAGAAGAACCGCCTAGCCAAATGGGATGGGTTTCAAACAGGAGATGACTAATAATCTGAGAGCAGCAGTGGGGAGGACCACTCCTAGGTCCGGAGTAGTATGAGGTGTTAGAAAATAGACAATTACTTGCCAGTACTTCATGAAAGTGGTTTCTTTGTCTCCCAAGTCTCAGAGCTGGGTCAAGGACAAGAAAATAAAGGCTATTTCAGGAATGACTGAGAAGTGGAAGATGGATGGTCAAGTGTTTATAACACATACCTTCCAAGCTGCTGCCCAACCTTGAGACCCTACAATAACAAGATGTCATAAAGTATTTGTATTGTCTGGGGATAATGCTTCTCCAATGAGACGTACCAAAACCTTCTTATTTTCTGGAGGATGAAATTAGTTTGTGGTATTAAATAATATCTAAATATGAAAAAGCTACTGCTAAATAACTGTCTCATGGTGAAGGAAAGAAAAAAGACATTATTAGCTGATACTTATTTCTCAAGAATTTGAAGGAACATGCTAGTCATAAAAACAGCTCCCTTAAGACAAAACAGCAAAATTGCTCATTTTGTTGAAGAAGTAGCATTCCTGTGTCTATGAAATGATTTGTGTGGTTTCTCTCAGTAATGTGTCAATAATGGCTTGATTTTTTAGTAAATAGTGTGTTCATATTCATATATGTGTAGCTTCCAAAAAGAGGTAGAATGTGGTTTTCTTTTTACATAGAAATTTGGAATAAGGAATTTTTTTCATTTGTTGATTAGCTCTGAATTATCCAGAGAGTTCCAGATTAACCAAAAACAGCTTGGTTCACTTTTTCATCCATTCAACAGATATTTACTGAATACCTCATAAGTGCAACATATTGTTTTAAAAGCCAGAGATATAACACAAAAAGAAAAAGTTAGATTTAGTATTCAGTTTTTAGTATTTTCCAAAAATGGTCATGTAATCTAATTCAAAGGACAACAAATAGCATGGAATAATATGAATTTCTGACAACTCTCTTGTTAATTTGAAAAATTATTAGGTTTTAAAGATCCTTGTATATTTGTTTTCAGTATGCTCTGGTATCAATATGGGTATTAATGGATAAAAATTGTGCTTTTTTCCCCTGAAACCACCAACTTATTCCACAGTCTACAGAATTAAATCCTTAGGTTGATTAAAACTATGCTTATAGATAAGCTGACTTTCCCTCACTTTTTCCCCAGGACAATCCCTGTTGTTCTGGATAATACTCTCAAAATATCCTGGTTCAGAAAATAAAATATATGGTCAGGTTACTCACAGACAAATGAGCTACAGGACAGAACTTAAGATTATATTTTAAAAGAAATAAAGAAAATATATAGGGGCCAAATATGAGTTTATAAAATTATAATATTCGAGTTCAAAGTTTCTATCCATAACCAACTATAGATTCTCTCTAAGGTTTTTTTAAGTGTTATTTTTTGCATTAATTATTTGAAAATAAAGAACAATGTTGATTAATGGGAATTTGGGTTTTAGAACAGATTTTTAATGAGTGGTGACATATGATATTTATCTGCAGAATCAGTAAAAGCTATTAGCTTTGGGTTCTGCCACAGAAAGACAGCAGCATGTTATGCATGATATCCAGAAAAAACACTAAAATAGTTTAACGAGCAAATTTCACTGTACCCTCAGGAGTGATTTTTAGTCAAGATCACTCCAAGTCTGCTATAACAAAGGTCAGGATATAAAGAACACAGAGGTACTGTCCAAAGTGTCTTGTGACTTACAGTGTAGCTGTCATCCATGACATTCTCAACTGACAGTCTTTCCTTTAAGTCTGGAAGTATTATCTTACACTTTCTTTCACTTATCTTTTCCACTGGCATTTGTAAGTTGTTGCTTAAAAATTATATGTATATACACAATGGGTTTTCAAATAAGGAAACATTTGTCCTGAAACTACTTTTTTAGAATTAAAGCTGTTTGGATAAATTATCATCCTATTCAAGCCAATGAAGCAAAATTACCCCCTGGGTTTCTGAGGTTAAGAATTTAGCCTAACAAAATTATAGCTCATGTCTAACTAAATGTCAGTTCATTAATAATTTTTATGTGCAGTACCATAGAGATTGCATTTTAAGAAATTCAATTCCGTGTAAAGATGGCTTAATGATATCTTCAAAACTTAAACCACGACAGAGTTAGAGGGGATATATACCCATTTCATAGGTGAAAACAGCTGCAGTTCAAATGTAAAAATCACAAAGGGAAATAAAAAGGAAATGTAGAACCTAGGCTTCCACTATATGGAAAACAGAAATTTATTATTCAGATTTTTTAAAGGGATTGTTAGAAAGGGACTTCAAATCCTATTGATTTGTTTTACTCTTTCTCAAGTAATGTCAATAATTATATTGGCACTCACTGAGCATTTACTCTACGCCAAGAATTCTATTAGGTGCTTAATCTACATTATCTGATATAATTCTCAATACAGTGTGGTAAGGTGGTTGTGTTCATAACTACTTTGCAGAAGAGGAAATGCAAACTGAAGAGGTTCTTTTATTTACCTCGGTCTCACAGAGTCGGGATTCAGACTCAGCTGTCTAATTCCAGAGCATCTGCCTTAAACCAGGCTGCTAAACCAGTTAAGGGGACATTGTCACCCAGGATGCTCAAAAACCAAGAGATTGTCCTACCTCCATTTTGCAGATGGAAAAACTGAGGCCCTAGCCCTGTGCGAGATCACAGCCTTGCTTGATTCAAAGCAAAGCTCTTTCTCCTGTACCAGGCTGTCTCCTTAATCTCATCTTCCCCCTTAGAATTATTTTACTAAAAAAAAATGTAAGACGTAGAGATTGTCATTCTGAGTGAAGTAAGTCAGGCACAGAAGGACAGATATCATACATCGCTTATACGTGGAATCTAAAAAAAAAGGGTACAAATGAACTTACTTACTTACAAAACAGAAGTAGGGTCACAGAGGTAGAAAACAAACTTATGGTTACCAGGGGATAAGGGCAGGGGCGAGGGATAAATTGGGAGATTGGGATTGACATATACACACTACTATATATAAAACAGATAACTAATAAAGAACTACTGTATAGCACAGGGAACTCTACTCGATACTCTGTAATGGCCTCTATGGGAAAAAAATCTAAAATAAAAAGAGTGGATATATGTATATGTATAACTGATTCACTTTGCTGTACACCTCAAACTAACACAGCATTGTAAATCAACTATACTCAGATAAAAACTTCTTTTAAAAAAGTAAAATCCATATTCTTCCATTCTCCCTTTGTATAGGCTAGTACTTTACTCTTCCACTGAAGAGAATTTCTCTATGTGGCTAAACAGAAGTGTTTATACTAATGCACTTACAGGTCGCCTACCTCTCCCTGTCTCAGTGAGACCCTTTTATGATTGTCAACTGGCATGAAGTGTATACACATGATGTGTATATTTGAAAGACAATGGAGTGATGGGAGGAAATGACATTATCTCAAACTAATATAATAATATATTTCCACAGTAGCTATTTTTTATCTTTATTTGCCTATTTTTC